>NW_027526295.1:285994708-286594708 GCF_048455015.1 Haemaphysalis longicornis | reverse complement strand
TCCCGATACACTCTGAGTAACCCTCCCCAACTTCGCGCAGTTAAATTTACGTTTTCACTAATTAAAAATCGCCTATCCGCTCCACCGTGGGCCCTTTCAACGACCAATTCAAACGCAAATACTGCATTCGAAATAAAACGAGATACACATTTTTAGCTCGCAGACACAAGGTACTGTGGCATCGTGTAAATATAAGGAAATGATTATTAAAATATCAAAGAATGCATAACTGACCTGCACTGCACAACTTAACGTACAATGCAAGCTCCATCGCCAAAAGACATCAGTGATCATGCAAGGATTAATCACTGGAAGAAAATGACTTACAATTCGAGGCCTCTTTTGGGTGTTGGCACTTGGAACATGAGCTTCTAAAAACCAGGGGCGCTTCTATCCTCGCGGCATATTGCAGTTGTGTTTCAGGCCCCTGAATATACACTGATCTGGGCAGCCGCCGTCCAGGGAAAAAGCGGCTGTGGACGCAATGGAGGGGATTTAGTGGTGATCGAGGTAGAATATGGCCATCTGATCGTTGTTACTGTCGCGACGCCGTCTGCCTGTGGCAGGGCTGGTGGCCGTCGTGCCTTCACATTTAGTATAAAGTCTGGGACTAGCTCGGGGTGCTGCAGCGCGCCTTTTTTGTCGACCCGCTGTTCTCCAGTTTCCTAGGTTAGGGGAGAATACCACCGAACAAAGCTGCCTAATCGCAGGGGTGAAATTGATTGTCGCAACATCGCCATCGCAAGGGGACACTCAGTGCGCGCAATCTGAGCCCACTCCAACAAAACCCTCTCGGGCTCGACAGAAACGTGAAAAAGGAAGAATGAAGGGATGACGCGAGGAAGAGGGGCATACCTAGCTGTGTGTCTCATTCGCGAAGGCCCTCTGCCCGCGCACGACATTCATCCAGCTAAACTGCACGTTTCACCCATTACGTAGCCCCATCGTATTCTTCAGTTACCTTGCAGGAGTACTGAATATGTGCCCACGGCCGCTTGATCTCCCCTTTCTAGGAGATGGAGCGGCCGTGGTCAGCCACCGCCGCTTGCACGTTGTTCTGCTTACGTATACAAAGATTGTCTGTTCCCTTTCGGGCCTGCATCGTACCAGTCTTCAACCATCAATGGCCGGCGGTCCCTCTTTTTTTCCGCCGCGAGTTAGTGCAGACCACTCCTTGCTTCCCCGGCCGAGTCAATCTCCTCTGCTGAGAACGACTCAGCCGGCGAATTATTCTCTGTGTTGCCACATGTCTCGCACAAAGGGACACAGCGCATGCCTTTGGCGTCCCGTGGGCTAAGCTTACCCGAAGGCGCCGTGGCTTTCGGGGCTGCCCCCCTCTGCAATCATCCGTCAGCGGTTCGCACCCTTCAGGCACTTCGGTTTGTCACGGCCGGACTCGACTCCCTTTCCGCAGCGCAGAAAAGGAGTCGAGTCCGGCCGTGGTTTTGTGTAAACACCCTTGCGTAGGGCAGACATTGAGTCGTGAATGCTTCTATTAGTGGCACTTTCGTAGGATATGCAGCTTTGTTCACAGGCGACGTACCAGGCATACAGGCAGCACGGCGACGGCCGGAAAAATTTCGGGGGGGGGGGGGCTGAAGCCCGGTCAGCCCCCCCCTGGCTACGCCACTGCGTGCTGCTGCCGTGGGAAGAATGAAGGAAGTCTGCGCGCCCGAAGAAGCGGCTGGCTTACCAAGAAGTGCGCCGTACTGCCAAGCGAGCAGCGATGCGTCGCCGCCGACTCAAACACGCTCTTGACACGCTGAATTCGGACAATTTCTGATAAGCGCCGCCATGCACACTCAACCACGCCGTAAACAAAAGCCATATTTGATGGTCGAAATCAGGGCGCGTTCCGTTCGCCACAGTGAACCCCTTTGCTTATTTGGTTTGTGCTGGCGCAGAGCTGCACTGGGTCTACCGTCAAGCGACGCGTACCAAACATAATTCAGTGGAAGAACACAACACCGAGATATACGGACCGGCCCGCGCCGGGCGTGGCCAACAGTCAAGCTGGGGATTTGAAAGTAGTAGCGGGGTTATCTAATTTATGCTAAGGAGTGAGTATTGCAGCTCAGATGGCGCGGCATGCGGATGACATCCCAAGCCATAGTTTCTCGACGTAAGCGGCCCCAATACGGCGCACTGAGTGTGCCAGGTGTGCTGTGCGCGATTGCGCCGGTTTCGCTCGAGGTGTATCGGATGCTCCACTATCACTACTTTCATAACCCAAGCAGCTGTCCGGAAACTCGGGAGTAGCCTGGCGGAACTCGGAGCTTCTGGAATAGCGAGGGCAGTCCGAGGACTGCCTTCGGAAGTGCCATAGGAAGTCCTGTTAGCGCCGGATTGCGTCCCGCAGACGATCCGGGACTGATAATCGAGGAGGCCCAGTGTCGGCGAACCCATAGAGTATACCATTGGGAAACTCCATGTGTGCACCCATTTGGGCAATGCAGGTGCAGCATCCGCCTCCTCGATGTTCGAGTGCAGCGCGTGGCGCCTACACTTTCTCTTCGATTTTCCGACGGTGCGGAGAGTTCAGGACCAGTTCACGGCTTTCCCTGCATTCCCAAGAAAGAAGAGGCAGAACACGGAGGAAAGACAAGGTGCAGAAGAATCTAGACGAGAGAAGTGCAGGACCGCGCGCGTTGGGACCGTGGTTGTGCAGTGGCGGCACCTGCACTGGACTAATCTTTAACTGGATGAAAGTGTAGCCGAATCGAAGAAACTTAGTAATTATAGTGCAAAGGATGTACTGGGCACTACACAATATTTATTTCTTTGCACGTTCATGCTTAATGAGGATGATGATGATCGGGGTGACAGAATATGCCATCTCGCCTTTGTAAGCTACTTGTGTACAGTGGAACCAATTGTCTCTCCACTGCTCCATTGTAAATACATAGGACACACTGTAAGTGAGTGTTCAACTTGCTGCCGTGTAGCGCAGGCATAAGCGAGGCTGCTATGGCTAAAATCCGGGACTTTATGGCGTCAGCGCCCGCGCGAGAAGCGCAATGGGGGAAAGCCAGCTTTCAAAGTTCCAGCCTATCGCCAAAGCGCATATCGCCGCTCACGTCGACGCGGAAACGTTCCAGGCTTTCGCGGACGCCGGGGCACGCGACTGCTTCGTCACCACGGCCTTGGCGTGTCCCTCTTACCTGCCTTAAACTAAAGCTACGCGTATGACAACCTCCGGGCTTTACCTAGCCTGTTCGCAGAAGAACTCCCTGCCCTTCGGTCCCTCTCGATGCAGGCACTTGCATAGACTGTGACTAGTGGGGTGAAGCTGGAGATTTTCGCTGACTCGACGGCAGCGATTCGGAATTTCCATCGCGTTGCGCGGTCTGCAGGCCTGGCTACATGCATTCACGCGATTGTTCACAATTCCTGTCCGTGCTTTGTGTATTGCTTGGGCAGGGGCGTAAATCCAGAAGAATGACAAGGGGGGCACACATCTTGCCATGGCGGCCATTTTGTTTTTGTAAATATAGGCAATGTAGGCTTTATAGCGGACAGCACGAGCGCAACTATGCACTGATTTATGGCAACAAAAGCACCATTTGTATGGGAGCTAGAATACGTGAAAAGGAATACAACACACAAATTGGAGGAGGCAAACTCTTCTCTGACACATGCAGGCAGCACAGCGCCATGACAGCACAGCGCTATGAATTGGTAACAGGGATTTTTTTCTTTGTGTAATTTTTAGCGCCAGATTATGGTTCGCGCGACACTTTTTGTTTCCATTCATCGACTTTCTATATGCTGCTCCTTATAAGGTCACTATATAAGGTCATCTGAATTGACCCTCAGCTCACGCATACGCTTTTCTACGCTTGCCAAATGAATTCGCTTCTGGTTTAGTGCGGTGACTTCGCCAAAACTGAAGTTTTTTCACACACTGGGCTGCACTCACTTTTCTATGCGCATGCATCGACACATTGCCAGACGGGGCCATCTGCTGGCATGCGTAGCGGCGTTCTTTCGGCCTCTCCTTAATTGAGGCATGGTCCTGCCTGACTTAAAGCGAGCCGAACAGTAATGTAAGAGCAGTTAGCCCAATTCCTTGTTGAGTTGAGTTTTTTTTTTCCAGGTGCCCTTTTCAACTTTCTTTTTTCTCACTTTCTCGCTAACATCATACATGAAGTTTGAAATAAAGTGATATAGCTCACAGATTATAAAGCAGTTTCATAAAAGGAGTTTACCGGTAGGGAGGGGCGACCAATTCTTGTAGCATCTAAGTGTGTCAGAAACCACTTGCTTTCCCGGGGCGCAGTTTTGCGTGCCAAGTTTATTTTGGACTTTGGATGGAAGCGACCATTGTAAGTGAAAGTAGCAGCGTCATAGCCACACCAGCACAAGACGGGCAGAGGGGAGGAATGTGCCGCCACCACCTCCAAGTAACGAGAACTGCAGCATGGCCCTGCCATGTCCAGCCAAAGGTGCCAACCGTTGTCGCTGTGCGTATGCTCTGCGGGAAGAAGAAGAAGAAAACTTTATTTTCGCAAGGATCCCCTAGTCCGGAGCTCCCGGGATAGCCGACAGGGCCTTCTCTGCGCGTTCAATGAGTGTTCTTTGCACTTCCGCGATAGAGTCGGCCAGCCTTCTTTCCCATGAAGTGGGGGTAGGATTGGGTATGGGGGGAAGGTTAGGGTTCTGTGTACATGTCCAGAGAGTGTGATAGATGCTAGGGTAGTCCCCGCAGTTAGGACACTTGGGGGTACCCGGTAATCGTTGGAATCGGTGTGTTAGGTGTACAGTAGGTAGCGTGTTTGTCTGAATTTGCCTTATAGTACAGTGGATTCCCGACGAGTGAGTGTTTTGTGTGGTGTTGGGTACTTTTGTCTGTTTTGACGGGCTGTCCGTAGCAGATCCCTGGTGTCAACTGGTTCTTGAGGTCCTGGTTGCGCCCTACGTTCACTTGAATGTGGAAGTGCATGCTCAGGCGCCACGCATCATTTTGCTAATGTGGAAGATTCAAGTGAACGCAGGGCGCAACCAGGACCTAGAATAGCGATTCCAGGCATGCGCCGGGGTCTGATGTTTTGCTCGTAGCTATTAGCAGGTCAAGTCGTACCCCGCAGCTGGCCGTACACCGAGTATAACGGTAAGCCAAAACATAAAACGTTAGGCCTAACGTCACGCTTCCAGGCCTAACGTCGTCAACCGGTACCGATTAAAAATGTGCTAATTGTACGTCAGGCTGCGGATGCAGATTTCCGGTTGACCATGTTACGAGTCATCCGGTTGACGATCATTAGGTCGCATACCAGCGTCGCCCCCCCTCCCCCCCCCCTTCCCCCACCCCAAGTCAGCTGCGCATGGGCCTTTGCGCAAGTGAGTTATAAACCGGAAAATACGGGGGCTTCACCTAGTAACGAATGGTACGCGAAATCGGCCGAGGTAGTCTAATAGTACTCTCCGCTATAACGCGACTGATTTCGTGCCCGGGCTGATATGATGACGGGGCAAAGAGCCAACCGATGGAGCAACACGCTATGTTTTCGGGGAAGGACAAGAGCTTTCCCGTTATGCTCACTTTCTATACCGCACTAGAAACAGGTGGAACCAATCCAAGAAATATTGTTACGAGAAGACAAAGAAGATGGCCGTAGAACATACCTCTGTGTTCGCAACCGTTTAGGATGTCTGCGCGCAGACCGCACGGGATCTGTCATGGCCGCTATGCGAATAGTGTAAATAGATCGTTTATCATTTTTCATTGTTCGTGTCATCTTTGCCTTGCCGCCACGTAATATTTTGGTGGAGTGTGCGGAATCATCCCCATTCCGGTCCCCTATTCGCATCACATCGGCGTGGACGCAGTTTTCAAGGATTAGGGAGCCGCGCCGGGAAGCCCCAGCCCAGCCGAGACCAGAACTCGACGGTCTTCTCCGCCTCGTGACCCCAGCCCGAGATACGCCAATGAAGACCAACCGAGACGAGCCGTGCTAGACAAGCCGAAGATGTCTATCTTAGCTCTGTTGTCCGGCGTGTACGTGGCAGAACCTTCGACGCTTCGTCGCTCCGTTGACGTCGGCGTAACGGGACCAGACATCACCAGCGGCATCATCATCATCGGTAGTGGCAGGCCCCCGATTACGATGATTGCGGTCATCACATCGATCAACATCATAGCATTCGTCACTGTGTTGCAGCCGCAACCGGAACGGTCACATTTAGTCGCAGGCGTGATCTCGGGAAGACATAGAAGATGGCCGTAGAACATACGGCTGTGTTCGCAACTGTTTAGGACGAAGAAGCTGCGTGTGCGCGCAGACGGCACGGGCTCTGTCATGACCGTTATGCACTCTAAACAAAAATGCTAGTGAAAAGATAGTAGGGTTGTATATACTAACTCCTTACGAACTTAACTATCCCCAGAACGGTACGTAGGTCATGCCGCTATAAGCGCGGAACCGAAATTCTATTGTTACTAGTCTATACCGTGCACTTAGTAACTACTCTTTGCTAATAAGATTCACTAACTTGTTTGCTAATAACATTCACTGATTATAACAAAATGCTATGAATCATTGAGCACTACAGCACTTTTCCCACTCGAAATCTCGATTATAAGGTTTTTGCAAGTCCGCATGCTGACTTGTGTATGCTCACACTAAAATGCATAATTCTAAAATTATCGCTAAATTGTTTGATTTTTGCTGCGAGCCCGCTTACTCTATCAGAGGACTTTCCGCTGCTGGCTGTAAAAGCAAGAAGAGCAGATGTATTCCTTAGGCAACTGAGCTATACTCGCTCTCCCCGTGCATCCCGTTGGTATTCTTGCTCAATGTATTTGTTGTCTGAGTGTGGAATGGGCGTGTCAAATGTGTCTGTCGTGCTGAGCACTCAGCCGGTCCACCTTGTCGCGCAGTAACTTTTTACTATAGCTATGCAATGGCCAGTTGGTAAAAGCACTAAGTACCTAGGATACTGTGTTTGATAGTAAGTGCCACGACCTTTTTTAAGAGTGTGTAAATATATATCGTCCATCTTTTTTTAGCCATTGTTCGTCTTATCTTTGCATTGCCGCCACGTAACAATATAAAACATTTTCACGGATAGCCCCACGTGCTACGGGCGAGGTAGGAGCTACGCAAAACGGCCGCCCTGAGGAGAAAGCCGTAATTGCGGTCGCGTGAACAAATAAACCAAGCGCCACAGCCAGGCGTCTGTGACAGATTTCAGTAAGGTCTTCGACCGCGTTTCTCATGATAAAGTTGTCAGCAAATCACAGGTTGTAAGTGTTCTGAGTGTCTTGGGTTTCTGCTTCTTTAAAGGGCCAAAAAAAGTTAGCCGAAACGGACTAACGGGGCATCGGATTAGTCCTTCTGGGAACCAAATGTGTTGCCACTATATAACGTTACTTCTTTTTTGGACTGCCGGCAAGAGTACCAACTGTTCGTCCCTCTACACTTAGTCCCTTCACGGTTGAACTGTTGGTCCACTACGAAGGCTAACTGTTGCTCCCTTGCATATCTGTTGTTTGTATCCCCAGTTAGTCCACTGGAGACTTTCTGTTGTTCCTCTGAGGATCAGCCGTTAATATTTCCCATTTCTCTTAAGATTATAAATGTTCATCCTTGCAAATGCTCCCCACCGGATTAACCGTTCATACTAAAAGACTAAATGTTCCGTGCAAATGCTCCAGTAACTGCTGTTCCATTAGACGGGCTATTCAGAAAGCAAAAGTAAACGTAAGAGGCCAAGAACAATATTTCTTGGCCACCTAAAATATTCCCGACAGAGAAAATGTCGCTTTCAAGCATTTATTGCAGCACTGCGTGGGCAACATACATACCTGAAGTAAACAGTACTCCACTCTGAATACTGGAAAGTCTCTAATTCGAAGGCCTGTTGGGCACACGGAGTAAACGCCTAGTATTGGGCCCTTCTGGGCCATGGTGGCCACATGGCTGCTGTCCTCAGCGCAAGCATGCTCCGCTTCCTCGAGGTACTTGTCCGCTGAGAGGACGCAACTGCCCTTTATGTCACTGTCAACAAGGAGAGCATGTCGTCACGCTCCTGTAAGAAAGGAAATAGGGCAACAAAACAAGTTTCGAGACATTTTATGTATGCAGAGACCTCATGGCGCAAAGATTAAAACTCTAAAGGCACGAATTCGTGGTGTGTGAAAAAAAAATCTCCTGTACACGGGTTTTTTAAAACTGCAGAGAAAAGGAAACAAAACAAAACTTGATATATGGGATCCACCTTGCGTAGTCCTATTCTCAGCCTGGACTAGGAAGTTTTGCAATGTTGCGTAATTATAAATAAACTTGGGCTCCCTTGCTATTCGAATGGGTCTGGGAACGAAGTATTTCAGTGTACGACGCATAACTGAAAAAAAAAAAAAAAAATAGCAGTTTCCAGCAGCCGCAAGAAGCATCCGTAAAGCCGTACAGAACACCCCGAAACGCAAAAATATAAAAGCAAAATTAAGGGTTCTTTGTACGTCTCTGGACTGACTTCGCATCTCCTTCCACTTTATTTAGGGGTGTCCTAAGGTGCTCTGCGACCGCTTCTCTTCTTAAATTATTACAATAACTTGTAAATAAGAATAACAATGAAACAGTTAAAATATATGCGGACGACTGCGTCGTTTTCACTTATGTGCTAATGTAGATGACCAAGTCACTCTAACGCCGCACTTAACAGTATCCTTTCTTGGTGCAATAAACTTTGCTAGGGCAGTTTCCCTTCAAATTTGTAACAAGAAAAATCCCCTGCATTATCCGTATTCAGCCTATGCCATCCCTTCAAAGAAGTCAGCCCAAACAACAGGAGATAAAAACTCCTCGGGAGCTTAAGCCTGCTTACTTGAGAAGAGATTGTCTTGAACGTGTTCGGCGGCCGTGTTGTGGACGTCGCGGGTGATGAGACGTTGAGCAGCCCGGAGTCTTGCCTGCGTGCTTTCCGCAGCACAGCTGCGACGATTCAGCGCGCCGCTACCCTGTGCGCGCATGCTGCAAGTTTGGTGTAGATTGGTGAAACTTTGTGTGCTGCGGTAAAGCCGCTCTCCTCCAACATGTTTCGACAAGCCGAAGTGCGTCCGCTGCGCAGGCCTACACTGGTCTGGTGGTAGATCACGCCCGCGGCAATTGCAAAACAAACTGTTCTATCGGGGATGGTGTTGAGACTTGAATCTGCGAGCGGACGCCGCCAGGAGAAATCTATCCTTTCCCCCTCTCTCGGACCCAACGTGCGCCGGCCGGCATCTTATTCTCCTTTTCTACCTTTTTCTGTCCACCCTCTTTCCTTTCTATCCCCCTCCTAGACTCAGTCTTGATTGAGGTGCCCTCAACCCGAGAGGCCGTTATCGGCTGAGTCAACTTTCGTTTCTCTTCTAATAAAGCAACTCTCTCTCTCTCACGAGACCGGGAAAGAGTGTTCTTGCGTATCTGTACTTTGTCTGTGCCGTGTGCAAAAGCCTGGGAGGCGGCGGAACCGCTGCTGCTTCTGTGTGTAAATTCCACCCTCTCTGTGGCCCTCGTCAGTCGACTTTTGTGGCTGAACTGAGAGAGCGCCGCTCTGCCCGTCGGATCCATGCTGTTCCTGTGTCTTCCCTGTTAAGTTTTTTCGCGGCTTTTTCTCGTCAAGGCAATCCTCCTGCTCGCCGCTCGTCCGCCACGCTACCACGACATTACGGGGCGACGGAGTTCGGAACGGGGACGCCTTCGCCAATGCAACACAGCCTGGAGTTTTTCTGTCCCGCTAAGTTGAAAGTTTAAGGGGAAGGGAGAGTTGAGTAGACGAGTCGGCTCATCACAGCGCCTGAGCGGGTCGGATGGCATCCTCCTCTTTGAGGTGCATGCCGTTTGTTCGCTAATCTTCCAATCATATGTGGTATATCGGTGGTGGCCCTGGTCAGCCATTACCTAAATTGCACTCATGGGCCTAAAGTGCGGCCTCAGAATGTACAATTACATCCACGCACTCCTGACGAACCTCAACACTACAGTTGGCATAGGAAATCTCCGAAAACAGTCTGTTTCCACTTCAAACTATAGGGGACGCCGCAAATTGCGGTGATATCTCTCAGGCTCTTTAATTAGGTGATGATGAAACTTCCCACCCAACCCAACATCACAGAGGATATGCATCACGCCCTCTATATATGCTGACGACATAATAATCTGGACCACCATTGTATCCAACGCCCAAATTCGATATTTCTTTCAGCCGGCAGCGAACATAGTTCAAGCGTACGCCCGCAACAACGGTGTCCATTTCACACTGGAGAAATCCTCGTTTCTGAAGAAGAAATGCGCCTAAATCGCCATTTTCCTTGTAGATGAGGCGATTCCACAAGTTCCATGCATCTGTAATTATGAGTCTCTACAACCAGCGGGTCCCGGTGGTGGCTCACACGCACTTTAACAGCCGAAACCAAATTTCATGCACGAGGGATTAACAAAGCAACACATTCGCATGTAGTTTTGCCAGCCAATGCGAGTGCAGCAGCGGGCAAAAAGGCGCGCCGAATTACGCGTCCCCGCGATGCGCCAGAAATGGACTCGCCCCCCGCCCGCGGCGTGTACAGCCAAAGCTGCGGTGCCAGCACACCGTCCGTTGTATGCACGCTGCGGGCAAATTACGGCCCGTGTACAGCGACGGAGCGGTCGTGTGGGGCCCATTTCACGTCGTTTAGTCGAATCGCATAGCACATATGCCACCCGGGGGGTCCAGTGCTCTACTGGGCGCATTGGAAAACCTCAGAAAGGAGCAACTAAAAAGCGAAGGTGTCGATGCGGTGAACACACTGGGCGCAACATACAGTGGGCAACCATGTTCAGCGGGCCATGTCGACTACTGCGTGGGGACGTACTTGTGACCGAGACATTTAAACCGCGAGCCGAAAATAACCGGGCGGGAAATTTTCTGTATACATTGTTTCTTTTTTCTTTTTTTGCACGACGCGAACAGAGAGGCGGTGCCCCCGCGAGCAACACATGTCGCCGATGAATGCGTGCTCCGCACGCGCGTCGACAGGAAAGATGGATCGTGCGTCATCGAGGCGGCAATTTCTGCCGCCTGAGCTCTCTCCTCCTGCCGTGTGTGCATACTTACGCCCGCCCTGTTGGCGAATTTGTATCGAGCCGATTACTTCCCGACTGTCTAGGGGAGATGAACGCGTGGTTTCTGCTGCCGGCTGGATAACGTTGGGTGGTTGGTGTCACCAGGTAACCCTATACAAAGAACAAAGACATGCTTTTTGTAGACGCGGGCTTGTTCACAGTACACGTGCGCGTCCCGTGCTTATTAGACGCAGCCCGAACATGCACATATGAAGCGGAGAAGCCGGAAGGTGGAATCAAGTTGAGCCGGGCCAGTTACCTCACACATTCCTGCAGATTACCCGTTGTTTTCGTCCGGCGGCGTGTGTCGTGCAATGGTCAACCAACCTCAGTTTTCGCGTTCGTGAATATCGCCACACAGCGCCACATGCACGTTCCCGACAAAGCTCACACATTGTCCGCACATTTTTTGGCACGTACAGGACGTGGCCTCGTGTTCTGCCCACGTGACTGCGAGGAATCGCTGGCCAACGTCACCCGTTCCGCATCCTGAGCCCCTGCCGTTGGGCGTACATGCAGGAATTCCTCTTCCCAAGTTGGGAGGCAACTAGAGTTCAGAACTCAAGTCGCCTCTCGCCCTGGGGAGAGAACAACGTCCATACACAGCCTTGTTGAATAGAAATGTTTGAAGGAAGGAAAGTGAGGTAGGCGGCAATGCGAAACCTTCTAACACCATCATTTGGCCCCAAAAAGAAATGTATGCATCCCTTTCCTAAATGGAAAGGTAAAACACGCGAAGCTTGATTGAAAACATGCAATGCACAACCACAGCTGAGGCCTTCGTCGCTTGTTGGCCTCCACTTCCGCCTGACAAACTCCGGTGTCCGTGCACGACGCTCACGAACACGCACATGGTTGAGCTCACGAGCGTGCGCCCGTATAACCGCCTGCTCTTCGGCCGAACGAATCACCCGTGGCCTCTGCCCATAGCGCTCCAAATGTGAATTCAGGTTGCCATCATCATCATCATCATCATCAGAGCTCCCCAAGGTGGGCTGTACTGTATGGCGTTTAGCATACACACATCGCGCGTTCAAGTCAGTTGATTATTTCAAGCTTCGCTTGAAAAACTCCGAAGACAACCGAGCACTTCTTATGGGTTGTGAATGCGCAAGCGTGCGTGGATGTCCAGGTGAACGCCTGGGACATCCTGTTTCGCATTGCATTCGTTTTCGCCCGTAGTGGTCGCTGCCATTAGCAGAGCGAAAGAAGGTCCACCCCAAGCAAAAGAAAAGAAAACGAGCTAAAAGACGGAGGACAGATCATAAGATTCATATCGTGCAACTTATTTTATTATTATTTCATTTATTTCAAACTATTTCATTTTCTTCATGTTACACCACTAGACAACGCCATGATCGCACAATAACTCCGTTCCGTACCCGCAATAATTGCTTCAAATATCCTTTTTTCCCTAGAACTGTGCAGAATTGGAACAGTTTAAATAACCACCAAGTCACAGACAATCTTTAGCCTCCTTTGCCTCTGGCCTCAAATAGAAGAGAAATAATGTTACTTGTTTGTTTGCTTTGTTTTCTTTTCCTAAAATTCAAGTGATGTTTCATCTGTATGATTGTGTTACGTTTGCTTGCGCTTGTAAAACGCAAGGGATGGTTTGTTGTTTTTTCATCGTGTTATATGGCTGCCTACAATGTGAAATGTGAGTGATTTTTCCATATGTTTGCCTAGTGTTATATGCTTTTTTTTCTTTTGTACCCACCTACTAAAATCCTTCCAGGGGATTGCAGTGGCTATAAATAAACAAATAAATAAACTTGTAAGCAACCCGAAAAAAAATTGAAATGCTCTGACCAGAAAACATGCGTACATTGCTACTTTTCTTCAATTTTCTCTCTTTTTGGGCTCGTGCCCGGTCTGTCAAGCCCCTGGCACCACTGCCCATCCAGCCTTCGTATGCGGTCAACACCCCGTTCCTCCCCGTTGTTCTGCCCTCGAGGAGCCGTGCGAATGCGCGTTGACCAGCTCGCACCTGCAGGAGTAGCATATATATCCTTATCCAGCTGGTCACGCGAGCAGCGGCCTTCGGAACTCAGGAGCCCGCTCAGGTTTGTTTTCGCCAATTTTGTTGTTTTTGATCATTTTTGGCTCAATAAACGCTCTACCTACCTATTCCCAGCCTGTTATCGTAGCAGCGGTAGCTAGGTCCCACAAAAATGGCCCCGTATGTTGGCGCGTAGCCACTTTCGGTAACGTGGATAGTGCCGGTTTTCAAGGGCGATGCCAAGGGTGAGGAGATACGAGAAGATGGGGAACAGCGCGTTCTTGGCATACCGCCTCCAGCGAAGGCGTCGCTCGTTCCGCGGCGCGGATGGCCCGTGTTCACCGCAATTACACGGTCGGTGGATCGACAAAATACTCTCCGCGCGTTGCTGCGAGGCTCCGCTCGTTTGTACTGGGGGCCCCCCTTTTCTTAACCCCCCCTCCACACACACACACTCACGAAAATGAAATGTGCGCCGCATGCAGTGCTGTGCGCACTACCGGAGGCTGAAAGTGACTGAAATGTGGCTCTGGTGAGCGGGAAGCGATGGAGGTGAAGAAAACAAAAGAGCAAAAGTCGTGAGAGGTGCCCAACAAAAGCAGCTGCAGAAAGAAACCAGCGTATGCGGGACGCTTAGGCATGCCCCGAGTATCAATTAAACGGCGCTCCGGTTCACCACCTCGCGGTTCCGCTACAGCGGTGGGGAAGCAGCCCTTATGGTCACGCCTGGCACGTTTTCCAGGTGGGTGGCTGCGGAGGCAGGAGAAAAGCAAACAGAGAGCGCAGTTCTTGCCGACGTCGCTTCTGGGGAACGCTCGCAGTGCGCAGGCCAACTGTGTTTTCTGCAAGGCTTAGGAGCACCGCGAAAATGTAAATGCAAACGTGCGCATTCTTTGGACAGACGTCGCGCTGCGGAAGGAGAAAAGCAAGGAAGGGGCGCGGCTCCCGAAGGAATTCGGGTTCCCGACGGCAACGGAGCCACCGCGAGGGGTTTGTCTTGCGCACGTTTAAAGCTGGTTCCGTGTATTTTAGAGCGATAGCCCTTCTATGCAAACCCTGGAAACGCTTTGTTCCGTAAATCTGGCCTTAAACCCCCCAAGCTTGAATGAACCCAGCGCCTCTGGCGGTTTTCCAAATGAAAACGAACAAGGCTTCAAGGACCGGCTGCATCAAAGTCCACTGCGCGTTCGCGCCGAGTCCGCCAACGGCACCAAGTATTGTACACTGCAAATGCGGTAATTGCTGCAACAAAGCTGCCAACTGGCAGCCGCTTCGGTGGGACCGAGCATAAAGGAAGACGAAGGAACGGGGCCAAGCAACCAAAAGCGAACTATCGCTCGACAAACTTGGTCTAACCGTTCTCAACCACGGAAATTTTTTCTTGACCGTCAACGAAAACTTCCGAGCCTCCATGTGTACATGAAGCTCGAGGTGCTGGAAAACGAACGTCCTGCAGGTGTATCTCCCCTCAGCTTTCAAACGGCCCACGATTTCGATAATGGCCGCGCAGTCATAGACACATCGAGGCGTTCGCTTTACTCCCGAAAGGAGCTCGGGAGCTCGGGACTTGTGCTTGAGCGCTGCACACGTTCGGAACGCGTAGAGAAAGCCTTTATTTCGTTGATGCAACTTATAGGAAGAAATGGCCCGAGTGCAGGACGGACATAGGCTAGTGTGCTCCGTACATTTTTTTTTTTTTTTACAACCAGTGCATACAACCGATGCATACTGCTTTTCTGATGGAGGCGAAAAGCAAAAACGCCCGTGTGTACGAGATTTCGGCGAACGTTAAAGATCCCCAGGTGGTCAAAATTAATCCGGAGCCCTCCACTACGGAGCGCCTCATCGCCTGTGTTGCGTCGACGCGTTAAACCCTACAATCAATCAATCAATCAAACTCGACCGGTGCATACGGCCGGGGATGACATACGGAGCTGAAACTTATCGCCTTACTAAACAAACGGAAAGCAAACTTAGATCGCCTCAACGGGCCATGGAACGAATAATGTTGGGAGTAACACTCGGGGACAGGAAACGAGCTACCTGAATCAGAGAACAAACTCGAGTAGGATATATCATAGTTCAAGTAAAGAAAAAGAAATGGTCTTGAAGTTAAGCTGGCGATGTAGCGAGACGAACTGCAACCGGTGGGCAATTAGGGTAACAGGGTGGATACCACGAGACGGGTATAGAAGAAGGGGAGGGCCACTAACCCGATAGAGGGGTGAAATAGGGAAATTCGGTGGCCAACAGTGGATTCGAGCGGCTCAGGACCGAAGCGTTTGGAAGTCAATGGAAGATGCCTTCACCTAGAGCCACTAGATGAGAGCCACTAGATTTAGTGGCTCTACCTTCACCCAGCAGTGGGCCTGAGTAGGATGTTGTTGTTTCGTTGTTTATGATGGTGATGATGGTGGTGGTGGTGGTGGTGATGTGCAAAAACGCATTGCGGCGAAACAAACTCCGCCGCGGAGCAGTGGCGCCGGAACTATTTTTTATCTGGGTGAGCGAGAAATATGCTACCATAAACATCATCATCATCATCAATTGTATTATTCTTATGGCGATTTGTATATATCCTCATTTATTTCTTTAGTACTTCTGCAGGTCTGTAAAATGGCGCCACAATGACTGGTATACATGAATAATCCCAATCGACCCACCAACATCATACCGAATCAAACACAGAGAAATAGTCACTCAGCAGCAAAGATTCTGAAAAGCACAATAAAAAGGCCTGTTAGCGACTTCATGATGACTGTGATCTCTACACAAGTGAACGGTAGCACATATAACTTTTTTATTTGCCAACGCGAAAAAGCAGCGTACATCTGTACAAATAAAAAAATAAAAAATTATCAAAAGCAATTCATACTCCAAGCACTTTTATATGCATGCCTCCTAACCGCGAACATACTACGAGACCTGCACATTCATGCTACCAAACGAAGGCTTGCACGATAGATATTTACAAATCAAGGGAGTTAAATACACAGATCAGTTTAAGAAAGAACTTGTGCTATGCGTTAAAATGTACTATTATAGATCGAACCATGTGTTTTATGGTAATAGAGTACGTGTATGCACGACGGATCATTTGATTCAATTTTGTTCCGAATGATTGTCTGGTGTGCCATTGGGAGAATTGCGGTGGTATGATACGGAGGCATTCATATTGTTACGTGGCGGCAGGAGGCAGGAAATGAACCATAGAAGATGGGAGCGATGTATTTACACTATGTACACGACGTTCGGCCGTGAGAGAGCCCGCACAGCTGGTACTTCTTCGGAGGTTGGGCCCACAGCTCTTTTTGTCTTCTTCCCGTGATAATATTTTGTGATATATAAATGTGTAGCCGCACTGCTAATTCTCCGCTTACGGCTTGTGGACGATTATGCGATTGGTGCAAGCCGCTCCGTGAACCACGATTTCCTAAGAAATGTCAGCTGGTTAGCTAAAGAGATACAGTTAAATCTGGATGTAACGATCCTCTATGTGACGAATTCCTGTATTTAGCGAAGTTTTTCAATTCCCCATTACCAGCCCCATTGAAGCCCATGTGTTTGCGACCTCTATGTAACGAAACGTAGCGGCTGGTAACCTTGATGTAACGAGGTCTGCCAGCGGCTCAGTCATTGTTTTTGCATGTTTGCTCAAAAACCGGCCGCAGAAGTGAACTAAATTAGTGAATCCTAGCACTACTGCAAAGAGCCAGCAGCAATGAAAGGGTATGGAATCCGCTTAAAACGAAATTCGTCTTTATGATGACGATGATGATGAAAGGAGCGGCCGGGCCAGCACCATCCCGTGGCTAAAGTAGCATCCACTTCTGGTTTTGCTTGTGCAGTGTGACACCACACCGAGTAGCAAGAGTAACTACACCGTGTTATTTCTCGCACTACCGTGCGTTTCCAAGTGTGCGTGCGGTTTCTGTTCGAGACATACATTTCGAGGTGCTAGGCCGTCCTGCCGGCGTGTAGTCGCGCGTCTCCATTGCTATCTGTGGTATCGATTCGTCGGGTATGAGTTCTGCTGCCAGAAGACAAGAAGTTGTGTCTTTTCAAGACACGCGCACAATTTTAAATGCCGTCTCCACCGGCGAGAAAGAAGAATCTCGCCACCCGGTACAAAACGCGTGAAGGCATAGAAGTGTGAAATGGCAAAATTGATACCTAAGTTACGTTTGCTAATACTGCGGCAGTGCATCTTGCTTCTTTGTAAGGCCGTTGAGTGCCTAAGCTCGTGCGAAAGCAACAGGCGCAACTCATGCTCTTTTTCGCTGGGAAATGAATTCATGAAGGGTGAGATACTCTTCATTATGTCTACCATTTTGGCTTTGTTTCTGCTTCATTCCCGCGAGCCTTAAAGGGACACTGAAGTGATATGTAAACATTGCGGGATTACTAGCGCAAATTGTAGTCCGGAGTCCCCAGGCCATGTTTCGACCACTCTAGGCGCGTTTACGCGATTTTATTTAGTAGAAAAACTAATTCGAAAACGCTGTCCTCCTCTCTTTACGCTCGCCCATTTTCTGTGGCGTTTTCGTGTGACGTCAGGAGGGGATGAGCTGGCAATTGGCTGCGCCACGGCTGCGCTACTGCACGGCTCCCCGGCCGACAGAGTCAGTCGGCCCAGCGTTTCGTCCGCCGGCCGCCGGCGGGTCGTCGCAATCAAGGAGGTTAAAAAAAAAATTGCTTGGTCGCAATTCGTTCGCTTAGTTGAAACGAAGCCAGGACACGTTTGTGAATGGAAGAATGTGCCTTTCTTTACTTGGTTTGTTTGTACACTGTATCTAGCTCCAAGTCAAGGTCGCTTCACACAAGCGCTGCACATGCGACGCTTCGCTGACTGGTACGCCAGTAGGAAAATATAAGGCCTCTTGACGGCGGGAGAAGAGTCAGCGAAGTCAATATAGGTACTAAGCAAATAAAATCAACTGATATTTTTACCGTACAGCGTAAAACTAGGGCGCGGGAAGCACTTTTTTGCGCTGGGCGAACAAGCACAGCGGTCAGCAGCACGACTACGCATCTGCGAACACTTTTCCGTCTACGAAATGCAATTGCTAGACGTGAGCTACTGTGGAAACTCGGGCGACGCTTACTGCACGATCGCAGTACAACAAATAGTCACCTAAGCGGCTTGAAATGCCAAAACTAAATAAAACTGTAAACCGGTTGTACAATATATACCCTATATTAGCAAGGCGTTCGCGTCCCGCTCCGTAGCCTAGCAGTCTGGGGCGCTAGGAATTCACCGGAAATGTTTTGCGAGTCACGAGTTCGAATCCCCGCGGGTACGTGCATTTTTTTTGTAAGTTAACTTTTGTGTTTTCCTGCCGATGTTTTCTATATTGAGTTCACCTTTTTTGGGCCGCAACGTTCATGGCTACACGAACTAGTTCACAAAACGCGCGCAGGCTGGCACTGGCGCGCTAGCGAGTTCTCGTTGGCGTGCTGTTGCCATAAGCACCGACTGCTTGCAGGCAGTGGGCACAGGCCAGAATGAACAGACCCTTGGCCTGGTGCGAACACGCTTTTTACGATACAGGCATGAGGGAGGCAAGCTCCAAATATGGGGGAAAAGCGCATGACATTTGGGCGTCTGCGGGTACGCGGAGGGCGTTCATGCACTGCGTAGGTCTCGGCTAGTGAATGCTACGACTACAAGCCGTCCTGGGAGGCTTATCTTGTGCATTTTACAGCCGACAACATGGCAGAAGCGCGGTACGATGATTACTGAGATATTGAGAATGCCCATCCAACAAAGCCATTGGTTATGTTTTACAGAACCGAAACCGAAACCGAAACTTGTGTGATTGCTAATTTTGGGCATCGTCCAATCACGGCGCCCCTCCTCTCAACGTCACAGCCTTAGTTGGTGCGGCCGCCGCAAACCGCGCATGGTAGTTTTTCTTCTTTCGCGCTTTGTAAAATAATTACCAATTTGTCAACCGGATAAACGATGAAAAGTGTGCTAATTTGAGCCAGTCTACGCAGTGCAAGCAAAAACGGGAGCTTGACAAATTCACTTCAGTGTCCCTTTAACTCGAAACCTGCGTGTAACGACAACCTGGATGTAACGAAAAATTGCGAACTTTTGTCAATTTTCTTACATCCAGGTTGAACTGCATTGGTCGTATGCCCAATGGAGCTGGCTATAGTATCCCGATAGTATGATCGGGGCACGAAGGGCAAAGCCAGACGATTTTTTTTATTGATACCGCAGGTACAGAATATTTGAGATGGGAGATTGGCCTGTCAAATGCTTCATATGGAGGCATTTCGTCTATATATCTGTTGAAGACGGGTAACGCCCAAACCACTATTTCTTTTTTAGATTTGGGGGCATTCGTAAAGGCAAAAAATGTAAAATTAGTGACCAGAGCCCCCGAGATTTCAACTGAACGTTGCCTGATTCTTAACAGTTTTGCCTTCTGCAAGAAAACCTGACCTTCCCGGAGCCGTCTGTGGCTCAGCAGCAGTCTCCGGGTTCCCCTTGACTGGGGGAGCCGTGCTAGCCCACCTGTAAAAGAGGGAAAGCCATCTCTCCCCCTGCACCCCCTGTTACGACGCCCCTGGTCGCGATGGGTCAGAAGAAAGCGGCTGTAACTGTATGCAGCTTCTTGAGGGATGACCATCGTCAATGCTCAAGACAGACAAAATTTGCTCAAACCTTTCACCCAAGTGCTGTGCCACCTTCACGTCGATGCGGTAAAAAGCTCCGCTGGTCATCCATTTTGACACGGAGGAGTGGCTCACGACTATCTTGCCCAACTCGTGAGGAAGAACCCCGCGCTCAGAGTCAACAGATTTGTTTCGCTGCTGTGTTGTAAAATGCGAAGCCACTCGGGCGCGCTTCTTCGCGGCGAACGTGGCCACCACCGTTAGACAGTATCAGATCGCAGTGTTAGTAAAACCCCAGAAAATCTTCTGAAATACAAAAAAAAGAATAACGGGAAAATCAATCAGGAAATGCCAGAAGAGCGTTGGCCGAACCACTTCTGCGGTTGTATACGAGTACTAAATTTCCTGCTACAGAAGCCGGACGCCGGCTTTTCGCACAACGGCCAACTTAAAAGGCGGTAACGTCAGAGTTTCTGATAGTTTCCACAGCCTTTGAAGTTTTTTTGAAGCCCTCACCAAAGGTTGTGCGTTGTCACACACGTGGGCACAAACCACGCGAATCTGAGCATGGTGTAAGTTGCCCCTATCGATGAGTTCTAGATAAACAGCTCTGCCAGTGCGCAAGTGAACAGTGCAACGCATATGAGTGTCCTTGAGCTTGACTGTCGGCGTCGAAGGAATGGGTCAGCTCCTCTCACGGAGAGGGAAAGACAAAATTGCCGTGCTTGAACTCAGTTGGAACGAGTTTGTCGAGCGATAGCTCGGTTTTGGCGTCGCAGTGAAGGCCTCCTATGAATTGCGCCAGACAAAACCCAGCCGCCGGCCTGGGCGCAGCGAACGTAGATCCAGCCTCGTTGCGTCGTTTTGTGATGGCCCTTCGTCCCTCCTTTAGGAGAAACAGTAGGCGATTGGACGCTTTCACTGCGAAATCGCGCGCTTGGCCTTGGTTGTGCGTGATGCTATGAGCAATGGACGGAAAGTGGCGTTTACTGGGTTCGCATTCGGCGTAACGGAGCTCTCGCTATAAAAAAAGCTGGACGCTGTTCGCCAAGCTTGGCTTGGCCAAGGGGGTCCCACTCGTGTGCGGCCATCTTTACAGTGGTTGTTTCACCGAGTGGCTCATGCATGACCCCGTAAAGCCCGTTGCACCTTGCGAATGTTTTGCACTTGGGTATCGCTAAGCGTTCGGCAAAATTTGGGGCTGCAGTACCGCTGCTCACGCTGTTCCGTCATTTCGAAACTTACAGGAATCCGACGAGCCCGCCCTCGTGGCATGCCCTCGTGACTCATACGCCAGCGACTGACGCTATCCACGTCTAGGAAAAGAATCATTCATGCCGTCACCACCGCCTATATAGGACGGTTTACGCCCGCGCATCATTGGTTTGCGCGGGGAAGACGAAGGTTAGATACTTTTTGAACACATCTCGTATGCTTCAAAAGACTCGGAAAAATTATTCGTGGATGGAACCAGCACGAACTTAAACGGAGAGAGAACAAGTTGAACATAAAGTTGAACACAAAGTTGGACAAGGCAAGACAGTGTCCAACTTCCTCTGTCTCCGTTTATATTCGCGCTGGTTTCACCCACAAATAAATATCTCCAACTATCTCGGCTTGCAACGCTTCTGAAGTTCGGAAAATTAAACCTGCATCTTAAAAAGGAGCCCCCCATCCCCACCCCGAACCTGTGCTGTCACTTTTATGAGAAGGGCTGGGTCACCGATCCGACATTGATTGAATGTAGGGTTTTAACGCACCGACGCAACGCAGGCGATGAGGCGTGCCGTAGTGGAGGGCTCCGGATTAATTTTGACCACCTGGGGATCTTTAACGACTGCCGAAATCTCGTACACACGGGCATTTTTGCTTACCGATCCGAAATAACACGGGTAGATCTTGTGCCCAAGTCGTGGGAAACCCGTCTCTAATTAGGCTTTGTCCTGGATAGGGTGTGTAAGCTATCGTCGATCGCTGTGGCTACAAAAATCGCGGTTAAACGCTAATAAAATGTATAATAAACCGTACGATCTTTTAAACACAACGCAGCGGTATCCTGCTGTAAGCTTCCTGGGAAACACGTATCAGCCGGGCTTCGCTGTGTCATTTCCACTGCATCATTTGGTGCGGGCCCCGACTCATACGATCGCCACTTCATGTCATCTGACACCGACTGAACTCGGGAAAAGTTACGTGCACCGCTGTTTCCCAGTGCGCCTGGTGACCGGCGCGAAATTCTGCCTTCGAAGCCTTTCCTGAAGTTACAATACGGGTACATTTCCCTTCGACCCCAATTCATTTGTATATGCGGAGCCAGGCGCTGTATCCGCGATCTTATCGCCGAACACACGATCGCACTGACGATAACGGCCTAATAAAACCACCGCGTCACACAGGTCGCACGCTTCATTAGCCGGGTGCGCATGAGCGGCAACATTTCTCCCGCACGGGCTGCAGCGCCTGTCAAGCCCGCCGGGGAGGCTCAAAAAGGCCCGGCGTTTCCCGCGTCATCTCGGACGCTGAGATGCGACGAGAGATACTCCTCGTCCCTCCCGCCTCTCCTTGCGCGTGTGTCGGCTCCCACGGTAATCGGCGAGCTCGAGTCGCGGTTCCGCGCCGCGCAGAGTGCCGCGTGAGCCCGGGCTCGGCTCGACGTCCGCACGCTGTCAAAAACGAGAAGGACAGGCGCGCTTCTTCCTCGACGCTCGTGCCAGCCTCGATTCCACGACTGCGCCGTCCTCCTGCCCTTTTTGCTCTTTGGTCGCTCTATCGACGCCGGCCCCCGCGGAGAGCCTTTTCAGTGGCCTGCGGCCGCCACCGCGGGCCCACTGCGGAGCCGTCACCTCATCTCAGTGCCGCCACAACAACGACTTTCGTGCTCCGTTTTGGGGGGCACGGAAGAAGCAGCCTCGTAGTGGACCGATCATATGCCGTTCTCCACATCGCCACGTACCGTGTTGCGTGCCACAGCCTGTGCGCATACGCCGGTCTAGAAAACCTTGAATCGTGCGGCCCAAGCGCGTAAAGACACAGGGTTATGGCGGTGTGCTAAATACAGCCGTACGAGCGTTAATTCTATTTTGGAGTGGTCTGCGCAGACCGCTCTTTTTTTTTTCTTTCTTAATTGCGATAGTATGCCCTTTGGCATAAGGGCCTACAGGTAAAAGTTGGCACCCGTTTCTCGAAGGAGGTCCGGAAGACAGCGGTGGTGGGGCCCCCACAGCCATCGTTGGAGATCGGACCCTATCCCTGCATGGGGACTCGGGAAATAAAAATGCGCCTCAGAAAATCACGCGCAGACAGCGACAGCCCACTGATGGTCTATGTTATTTTACGAAACTATGAAACGCAGGCCAGAAGCGGGACTGGAAAGGAATAAATTGTAATAAAGGGATAAAGAGTTAAAAGTAATGCGATAAAAAGTCACCACTTGCCCATCGCTTCTTGGTGTCCCTTCTTACAACAGCCGCAAGTACTGCGGGGTGAGCTCATATTTCTTCATTTTAGTCACTAGCATATATTTAAAATAAATTGCCAATGCCAAGCAGTTCGCAGCTCGTATGGTACGACGACGCATCACCTACTTATAGGCAAAGCAGCAACCTGTACGTTATAAAGCGAATCTTTCTTTTCCTCGCTGATGGCGACCGTCCACGTCAGAACGCACTGCAGGAAAGCAAACTTTCTCTGACGATGATGATGATCGTGGGTGAAGTGAAAGATGGTTAAAAAGCAAAGCCTTCTCTGGTTGAAAGCCAGTGTCTTCAAAGTCCAAAGTCGAGGTACAAAACCCAAACCGTTGCGCATAAAATCCACCGCAGGAACGCCAACTTACACGGTGTGTTTCCACAAAGGCACATCGAACCTGGGTTCCTGGCGTCATGAAGCCGACGTCTATCCGATTGCGCCGTTCCGACGCGGTCGAAGCAGCCCGGATTTTGGGCGTGCACTTTAACTCAGGTAGCGTGGGAGAACGCTTTAACCATCTTTCTTTTAAGATTGGGTCTTTCAATTTTTTTATGTCAACAGCGAAAGGCACCAACGTCAGTGGCATTAGGAGCCGGCGCGCAGTGCTACTCGCCATGCTCACGCAGACCTAGCAGGGCTGCGCGGCTGTCCGTGCAAAGTCACAGTTCCGCTGGGAAAAAATGGCGGTGCTGTAGTCGCCACGAGTGACGGAAAGTCGCAGCAGCGTGCAGCAGCGGCAGAAGACAGCAGTGCCTGCAGCCCCGACTGCACACTGGCAGCAGCTCCGCTTACGGCGCCGAAGCGCGCACACGCAGCCCGCACCGCATGCAGGACTTGAGAAGCCCCAATATGGGGCATGACGCCACCCGCAGAGCCACGTGACAAGCCGCGTGCCCCCTGTCCCCCGTCATGCCGTGGCTTCGATGTAAATGGCCCTTCATCCCGGCCTGGAGAGGCTAAACGTTGGCATGGGAATAAGGGGTCGCTCGCCGCACGGGGGCGCGCGCGCGCGCTTTGTTGGCCGATGTTAATCTCGTCCCCTTTGTGCGCCTCAAATTTGTGGGATTAGAAAATGATTGTTGCCGAAAAAAGGTAGGAAGGCAGAAACGACGCGAGCCATCGTCGACACCGCGTACACGACGAGGTGCGCTGTCACGCTGAGAAGCGACACTACGCTGTCCACTTGATTCGGTGAACGGTACTGACGTCCAGAGGTTTTCCTTTCTTTCTTCCTTTCTTTCTTTTCTTTCTTTCTTTCTTTCTTTCTTTCTTTCTTTTCTTTATTTCCTTTCTTCCTTTCTTTCTCTCTTTCTTTCTTTCTTTTCTTTCTTTCTTTCTTTCTTTCTTTTTTTTGTCCACCGCTTCGCAGCACCGTGTTGATTTTTTAAAACATTTTCCGCCGGGGTATTCTGTGTGCGCTTCAAGAGGCCATGAGGACAAAATTCAATTTTGTGCAAAAGCAAAATCGACGTCCACCTCAAATGCAGCCGTACGGCTCCGTTTCAGGTGGACGTCGAGTTTGCCCTTGCACAAGCCGACTACACCTTGGCGATTTCCCCTGAATCTGGCCGAAAATACAACTTGTTCAGCTTGAAAAACCAGCCTTTCAGCTTCGTACCATCCACGAAGCGCGTTTTTCAACGCCCTAAAAAGAATGAAAGGTGAGATATATTTTAACGAATTAAAATTTCGCGCTACGGCGGCGTAGTATTCGTAAAAGGGACGCAACACGGGCCAGCACTAAAACATCGTTATCAGTGTATAAGGTACGAGTCAGCATTCAAGCGGTACCATCAAACGTAACTAGAGGCCCCACTACAATCGCTAGTCATGCTTCTTGGCGATGGCTTTGGTCAGGTGCAGCCAAATTGCACAAACAAGATTCTGTGACGTCATAGAGACGTCACCACAAAGTGGCTAGGGAGTCGCCATTGATTCGTCTGTTTTCTTTATTTGCTTATTATTTGTATGGAGCTCGCGACAAAACTGGTATCATTGTTATCCGGCGGACAAAGCAGTCTTTTTATTGAACCAAATTTGCATTTTGTCTTGATGGCCCCTTTTACGGTTTAGCAGAGTTTGCGTTTGGGCTACTTGGTAGCGGTAATCCATGACTTCGTGTAGCGCAAAAAAAAATAAAAAAATAAAACGGACAAGGACAGAGGGAGGCGACGGGGACAATCGCGTTCCGGGTTGTTATATTTAGTTCATTACAACATACTGGAATGCTTAAAGAGACAGGCAACTGATTTTTGGGGAGTGCATGTCGTCTGGCCGGTATGAAAGCCAGAGTTTTATATACTTGGGTAACCGCAAGGAATTTCTTAATAAACAGACGGAAATTATTTTAATTTTGGAGTGAAATTTCTCAAGTCTGAAAGGTATAGTGTCTAAACGTGGCACTACGTTACATTCCCAACAATTCCATCGATTTCAACGAGAGCTTCAAAAGCCGCATGAATTGATAGGACAGGTTGCGCATTATTGTTGTTTTAGCCGGGTACAGTTTTTAAATACCTCTTTTAATCTCACGTGCAGTTAAAAGTGTGTTGCGGAGCGGTTCAGTGTCATGGTTGACACCATTCCTTTTGGCATGGACACGTATGACTGGCTTATACAAAATTCCGATTTCACAAGCTCTAGTGCGCTATCAGCAAAACCGTTTCGGGATAAGGTGTTTTAAACAGGGTGTCGAACCGGAATTTTTTCGGGTTCGGTTCGGGTTCAAGCGCTTCGGGTTCAGTTCCGGTTCGGTTCCAGCACCATTCCGTTCCGGTTCGAAGCGGTTCAAACGGGTTCGGAGAAAAAAAAGCAAGAGTGCTTTATGTGTTTGATTTTGTTCCGTTTTCATTTATCTGTCACGCCGGCAGAAAAACAAATTCATAACTTAGGTTTATTTGTGCGAAAGTTTTGATTTGGCCAACTTAAAAACGCCCTGCAACACTTTGTTCAACGTTTTTCGAAATCTCAAATGCCTGCAAAACTTTTAAAATGGCATAATAAGGGGTTTGCGTGCGCATATGTCCCTTGTGCTCCCATTCGGGCAGGCGCGAAAGCCGGCATCACTGCTATAAGACCCTACCTGCGGTGGTGCACCAAGTTCCTCGCGGCGCACTTTTTGTTCTCGGTATTTTGTTTTTTTTTTTGCTAACGTCACTGGACCAGGTACAAGCTTAAACAGCTCAAAAGAAAGCCACAAAAGCAGTTAAAAACAGCAGTTTCTGTTAAAAGAAAGCCACAAAAGCAGAGCATAAACAGACGGTGTATCTTTTGCGATGAGCAAATCACGCAGTGCCACTCCGTGCTGGCGATAGCTGGAGCTTTCGCAGTGCTTCCGGACTCGAAGAAAAGAGTGCAAGCGTCTTTCGGAAGTGTTACAGTCCCTTTAACTGTACCGTTCACTGCAAAATGGAAGGTCAACGATTACAACGCTAACTGAGGAGAAATAGAAGGTTCGCAGAGAAACTTAGGGCTGCTTGTGCGCGTGAATGGGAGAGCATTACTCTTTATGGCCGCAAGTTAATTTTTAATCATTTAATTTAGTTCACTTATATAATTGAATATAACTTTATTCTCGGCTCATAAACCCGCCATTGCGTACCCCGCAGCTGTCTTCTAGAGAAAACGAGTAAAATGGCACAGCTTGCACTAGTGGTGTAAGGGTGGAGAAACAGCAGAGCTGTCGGCCCTAGCTCTCCCCGGCCCATATTTCTTTTTCAGCTTGGAAGGCCTTCCGAGTGACATTTTCGCCCGTGTCTTTCGCGCCTAAGTGTGCGCCATCGCCGGTTTCCGGCTGATGCGTGCACGGTTTGTGGGTAGAAAAAGGGGGGCGTGCGCACACAGCTAGGCTTCATGCCGCTACCGATGCAATGCCGGTTGTGTTGGTATTTAGATGTCGAAATTACATGGCTCAATGCAGTTAGTCGGCTGTCATCCTCAATCGGGTGGTTCGGGCGTGGGTTGATGTGTTACACAGACACCTTATATACACACACAGTAAGACGCATACGAGGAGGAAGAAAACCGGGCAGCCACATGTTTGTACACGAGAATAGAGCTCAAGGGCTTCCGTGTTTTAAATCGTTATGGGGCGGATGTATGCCGTTCGTTTGGAAAAAGCGTTGGCGCGAACACAGCAAAACTACGGAAAGCTGTTGGCACCGCTGTTACCGCCTCAAGTTCAGCTCGTGGAGCAGCGGCGAATCCCCCCCCCGGATGAACAGCATATCGCCCACTTGGAACGCCAGTGTGAGCCAACATTACTTCTTCAGAGGGCTTTCAGGGGATATTTTCGACAGAGTCTGTCACTTCTAAACACTCTCACATGGCCGGTTGCCGGTTAATGCGTGCGCAGGTTTGTAGTGGAGAATAGTGGGAGTGAGGAGGGGAGGCGTACACGCGCAGCTATAGGTTTCATGCCCGTACTGATGGATGACATGTCCATTGTGCTGGTGCGGACGTTAAACGGCCCAATGGGACCTGTCCGGAGTCCTCAGTGGTAGAGCGGATTGGGTTGGGGTGTTAGGCTATGTTCAGATTACCTACGCAAAACAGATATCGTGATCTATGGACGTAAAACTGCCATGCCACGCAGTTCGGTTGGCTGAGACGTGAAATGATGCCATTCTTTAAAGTTATTAGACAGTTGCGGTAACAGTCTTAACCCGGCCTTACACAAACAGTAAGATGCTTACGACGCGGGAGGGACACCTGTGGGGCAGTTCCCTGTTTATAGGCAGTTCCCTGCAGGCAGTTCCCTGCAAGAACAAAGCTTGGATCCGTCAGTGGTTCATTCAACTAATTGGCTAGGAAATATGCTACATCGCAAATTACGATAAGCGTGTTTTGTTTCGTGCACTCCGTGGACTGCGTCCAGCTTTGCAGGTCATCCTTCTCCACAGAGTGGAAGGGCACCAATTTTTTTTCTGTGGTAGCGTCGATACCAACGATCGCCCTGCTATTCTCCCGCGGCATGAAAGGTGCTTCAACGGTAGGAAATCGGACACTGCCAAGGGTCTCCCGGAACGAGAGCTTGCTATGCGCTGCGCAAAATAATAAACGACGCTTATCGAGCCAAGCAGAAGAGCGCCACGGGGCGCTGGGAAAGAGGGGAATGTCTTACTCCACCCTGCGCGAATAATGACTGAGCACTTCTCGCTGCGAGGGACCGGAAGGCTCCGTCGGGATGGGCGCAAAGGGAGCGGCATGTGGCCATTGTGCGCCATGGGCCCCCGCGGGCGGCCGTTTACTTTGCGTGCTCTGCTGCGAGCTCTCGAATGACCGCTCGTACGTCATCTGCAGTGGCTGCTTGCGCAGACGACCAGCCCGTGTTTTGATGTCCGTGCGTAGATGACCTGCTGAGTTTCGCACTGTCACCGCTATTCGTGTCCCAGTGGGGATCGGGGGTGATAAGCGGCGAACACCCAAAGCACTCTGAAGAAAGGGTTCACGTATAGGACAGGTGAAGCTTTGAGTAACTCTGAGTTGTGTAAACTGCGCGACCTTTTAACGGTGTCCGCATTTTGCTAGTAATGCATTGTTGCAATGAATATGCGTTAATTTTACACGTTTCGTAATAAAAACGTCTATCAATAAAGCAAATCATAAAATATAAATTCTTAGGGCCCTTAAGTGTGCTTACTGTCTTTGAAGGCGGAGGCCTAGCGATTATCGGTCTTCTTCACTGTTACACCGGGCTTGCGTCTCTTTGTTAGCTTTTGTTCCATCCTCCTTCAGAGCGAATTACCTCGGTGGGCAGGCCAGCTGCGCTTCCCGCTACTCCGGAACGCGAGCTCTCCGTGGCTGCAGGCGCGCACCTGTCGCCCTCACGTGCCGTCCTGTTCACTGGGCACGCAGCGGGCAGGCTAACTCTTGTTCCGCCCATGGCTGGCAGGGTGGCCGGCTGGCGCCGTAGTAACGCTTTCGTCTCCTGCACCGGAGACGGGCTAGAGTCCCTCGCGGGCCCAAATGTGGTTTTTATTTTCTCTTTACAGCGGAGGTCATGTTTTAGTACCGGAAAACAGTGGCAACAGCCACAACGATGGTTTTAACAGCAGAACTGTTTAAAGGGACCCTGCAACACAAACCATCGAATGTATTTTGGGGTAAAGTCTATTGTCCCAGCAAAAATCTCCTCTAAAAAGCAGGCATGGTGCTCGCAAGCGCGTGCTCAGGCTGGCAGGGCGTTTTGAAGCAATGGACGTTTGTTGTCCAGTGGTCTGGTTGAAAGGGAAGTATTGAGCTCATCACTCCGCGTGCACTCAAAGCACAAAAGAAACGGCAAAACTGTGCCTACAGGTTCAGGCATAGAAGAGGTTCACACACAGCGCTGACGACAGCGTATCGTCACAGGAAATGTGAGAAATTAGCCGCGAAGTTGACCAGCGACAGCCGATCGGACAGCCATGGCCTCAATGACGTCGTTTAGGCCATGCCAGGGGTGCATAACGAGGAGAACTGAAGAGAGCGCGGTCGGTTTTTCCGCGTCTTTCACAGCGATTTGCGCGCTCAACGCTTCACGTGCATTTGGCTCAGGTATTTCTGGTAGTGTAAGCTAAGCGTCGCGCAGGTTTACTTGTGTTGCAGGGTCCCTTAAAGCTCTTGGTTGCACCGTTCATACGCAGAAAAAATACCAAGAAAATGCCGAGCTCACGTATACCCGTGTGGGGGATTGACCCGGAATCAGGCGTAAGGAGGACTAATGCGCCCGCTACACAAAACCATAAAAATATAAACTTCGGCATTTGAATAAATAAGGGCTTATAACCACAATCCAGGCTGTAGCCATACACGGGCCCGGGATGACCGGAAAACCCGGGCCCGGCCCGGGCCGCTGGGCGGGCCGGGCCTCCCGAAGCGTTTATTGGAGGGCCCGGGGCCGGGCTCGGGCTCGAAGCCTGTGCTCCCGGGCTGGGCTCGGGCTTGAGTTCGTATGTCTGGGTCGTTAATATTAAAAAGAAAGCGTATTAAAAAGAATTTTCGGAGTTTATTTCTACACAACACGACTTGAGGGCTTGCGTTCGGGCTAGTTGGTATTCCATAACTTTCATCTTAAGCGCAGAAAAAAAAAAAAAACACGGACACAGAAGACAAGGACAAGCGATACTTCCAACTGAATTTTATTAAATCAGGGTGAAATATATAGCAACAAAAATACAAGAGATACAGAAAAGGTTACGATTATACACAGATTAAAATAACGGAATCGCTTTGCGCTGTCCAAACTAAGATGGCGGACGGTAGGAATGTTATACGAGCCCTTTTTGCAGCCCTCCGGTCTCATCTTGCTTCTATGGCCCCAAGCTTTTTAAAAACCTTTCTTGAGACCATGCTCAGCTTGGAACCAGTAATATTGGGATTATCTGCGACGCTCCTGCCAGAGCATGATGTCTCTGCTTAAGAAACCGGCGGCCACAAAGACAAAATCAGTGCCCGTTATTATGCAATGGAATTGTGCTGGGCTTACCTGTCGATTGGCTGAGCTAAATCTATTCCTCAAAGAGTCACCGATACCGATATTGGCTTTGACGGAAGCCGGATTATTAGGGAAAAGATCACTTTCCGGTTACTTTCCCCATAAAAATCCCAGCCTTCCCACTTTTCCACATGGGAGCGCCGCTTTGTATGTTCGACGTGAGGTTCCCCACGCTATAATATCTGTTCGGGACCTTTGCTCAGACGTCGCCGAAGTTGTGGCTGTGAGCTTGCAAATAGGCTCCAAGAAATTGAGCATTGCATCAGTTTACCTCCCACCACGGAAAAAGGTAGATGTGAAGTTGTTCATGGAGCAACTCTGCGACCGTTGCGCAGCCCCGCGTATTATATGTGGAGATTTTAATGCACACCATCCGCTGTGGGGTGATAAAGCGACAGATGCTCGAGGAAAATATCTTGCAGACGCCATTGATAGGCTGGACCTCTGTGTTGCAAATGATGGCACTCCAACATTCTTCAGGCCTCCTAGCGCTACTAGTGCCATTGAATTAACCCTGATTTCCACTGATATTTAGTTAGGGTGGAGAGTGGCGCCAGACCGAATGGGTAGTGATCATTACCCTATCTTTATTGACGCAGCAGGATATCGGCTACGGGCCTCTAAGATTGTCCAGGTTGTCAACTGGGACAAGTACCGATCGGAATTAGAAGCGGCTTCTGGCAACGTATTAGACATCATGACAGCAAGGAAGGAAGCAGCGACCACGCTGCTCAAGATACCTAGGCACTTCCCGGTCCCTGACTTAAAGCTTAAAAACCTCTGTGCGGCACGAAGAAGGGCGGAGCGCCAGCTTACACGGAAGAAAGATTTGGCATCGAAGACGACTTTCAATAGGTTAAATTAAGCCATTCGGCGATACACAAACAAACTCTGGCGAAACCAAGGGCGGCATTTTGCGCAACATTAAGTGTATTTACTCCATCGCCACGTATCTGGGGAGTGGTGAACTCCCTTCTTGGGAAAACTCGCCCTGCCAAGCCGTTTCTGGCAATGGCTCTAATCAAAGGCAAGACTTTACCATCTCTGGCTGAGGAGTTCGCTGACGTGTACGCATATTCGACATCACCATGCGTAACAGACGTGTCACTGCAATTACGCAGTAGTGCATCAACGGCTTGCGCTTACTCCTCAGTTTCAGCACTGGATACCCCATTCACGCTGAGGGAGCTTCAAACAGCCCTCGCTAGCTTACGCAAACGGTGTGCAGCTGGCCCTGACGGCATCACGAACCAAATGCTACTTAACTTGCCATTGGAGTTCCAGCATAGTCTCCTAGAATTTTTTAACCATATTTGGACGACAGGCGACATTCCGTCATCGTGGAAGCTGGCCTGGGTGGTATTGGTGCCTAAACCTAACAAAGATACAGCAGATCTCTCATCATACAGGCCGGTGTCGCTTACTTCTTGTGTCTCAAAGCTCATGGAAAAGCTAGTCTGTGCCAGACTGATGTGGTGGCTAGAGCATCGGAAAAAGCTTCCTGCCTGCATGACTGGCTTCCGCCAGTGGCTGAGCGCCCAAGACAGTGTACTGGACTTGGTCAGCCACTTGGAACATAATAGAGCTTATGGCTTGTCCACCGTTGCGGTGTTTCTTGATGTGGCTAAGGCATACGACTGTGTCTTGCCAAGTGCTATTTTGAGTCATCTGCAAGAAATGGAGGTGACAGGACACCTACTCCGCTTCATTCGAGTCTTCTTGACCGACCGCTTCATGCAGGTGCGGATAGAGAATGTTTTTAGTTCAAAAAGAACTGTAGTACGAGGCGTACCACAGGGCAGTGTTCTGTCGCCCATTCTCTTCAATGTAGCCATGTCTGCCCTGCCTTCTACGCTGAAGAGTCATCGGTCAAAAGCTCGTCTGTCAATATATGCGGATGAATCTGGCTCACCGGATACCAGACAAAGCGATTGCGTGTAATAGCACAACATGCTGTTTCATCTGTTCAAGCGTATCTTTCAACAGTAGGGCTGACTATATCAGAGGAGAAATCGTGTTTTGTTCTATTTCCTGGTGTACGACGCCGGTCTACGCGTCTCAGGATAGAACTGAATGGCATCCCCATCCGCCAAGCTACTCATGTTCGATTTCTAGGAATTGTTCTCGACCATAGGTTGAATTGGCGAAAGGCCGTCGACTCTTTGGTTTCCTTTGTGGCGCCTAGACTTAATGTACTGCGGAGAATTGCCGGTGTGACGTGGGGAAATCACCCAGCCTCTATGGTCAAGTTGCACAAAGCCTTGATCTTGAACCGCATGCTTTATCAGCTGCCTCTCATATCGCCTTCAGAGACACAATACGAGCGGTTGGAATCCTTGCACAGGAAAGGGCTTAGGCTGTCTCTTGGCGTCCCTCAAGCAGCTGGAAACAACAAGATCCTCCATGAGGCGCAGTCAACACCCCTTCGTCTTCAGGCGTCTCAACGTTTGCTTATGCAAGTGCTGCGCCTCGGAGAAACAAGTGCTGGCTTAGCATTACTGCGGCATCTACGATTAAGGGTAGAGTCTCGTGCTCATGTAACCCTACATACTCTTGGAGTGCTGTGTCCCAGATGGCCTGGGAAAAGGGCTACTTTGGACCCGCCTTGGTCCCACGGGAGTGTGGATTGTGCATTGACCATCCCTCATATGCGCTCGAAGCGTTGTACACCTATTGCTGAAGCACGATCGCTGGTGCTGGAGCATTTGGAACGGGAAAACGGGGACTCTCTGCACATATACACTGATGGATCGGTTGACGCAAAAAGTGGGGTGTGCGCAGCGGCTTTTTTCATACCCAGTTTGAATATTTCGTGGGCTGCCAGGGTGACGCCTTTGGTTTCATATACAGCGAGTGAGTGTGTTGCCATAGAAGCTGCGTTGCGCCAACTGTCATCGTTTGAAAGGCAAAAAGTCACAATATTCAGCGATTCAAAGTCAGCCCTTCACCTGTTGCAGCGGGGTATACCTGTTGAAAAGACCTGTCAGCGATCCCTACTTCTACTAAAGCGGCTTAAGCATGAAGGCTTCACCGTGCAATTCCAGTGGATCCCGTCGCACGTCGGTGTAGCGGGAAACGAACATGCTGACAGCTTAGCCAAGGACGCCTTATCTTCTACAAGGACGGTGCAAACGCGGTGCGATTTCCAACGCATACAGAAACAGACCGTTCGCGAGCACTTTAGGCAGCTGTGGCGACCAGTACATCAACCAGTCGTGACGAAGGGCCTGAAAAGAGCCGAAGCCTGTCTGCTCCACCGAGTAAGAACAGACTCAGCCCGTACACCAGCTTGGCTACATAAAATCAACATTGTTTCATCCCCTTTGTGCCCCTCGTGCAGTGTGACTGGTGACATTGATCACTTCATTATGAACTGCTCCAAAACCAACCCTGAGCGGACGAACTTTTTTCGTGATCTCCAGAAGTTAGGAGTGCCCCATGCTACACCGGAGGACATTATTTTTCCTAGGGACCACTGGATTGTGCGAAGAGATGTGTCTCATCTCCTACTCGGATTCTTGCAGTCCACAGGACTAAGTGAGGTGTGGTGACATTGCGTGTCTGTTATTTTAGGACTAAGTGAGGTGTTATGACTTTGAGAGATTTGATATGGTATTGGGGACGATTAGGCGGAGCAATTGCCGGCAGCTATGCAAGGCTAAGTCCGCCTTATTCAACAATACTTACTACTACTACTACTACACACGTGAAGCGTTTATTGGAGGGCCCGGGGCCGGGCTCGGGCTCGAAGGCTGTGCTCCCGGGCTGGGCTCGGGCTTGAGTTCGTATGTCTGGGTCGTTAATATTAAAAAGAAAGCGTATTAAAAAGAATTTTCGGAGTTTATTTCTACACAACACGACTTGAGGGCTTGCGTTCGGGCTAGTTGGTATTCCATAACTTTCATCTTAAGCGCAGAAAAAAAAAAAAAACACGGACACAGAAGACAAGGAATTACCACGACCAGTTCTTTTTTAGGAACGCTGCCTCCTTATCGGACAAGGCTACTGATGTCGTGCTGACACACTCGAAATCGCCTAGTTGCATTTCAGCTGCCTCTACTATCTCACGCGTGCGCTGATCCGAGTCATGAAACAATATCACAGAGTTTTTAAAGTGTGGCTCACACTTGGGGCATTCTCCGCAGTGATTCGACAGGTTCCCATCCTTTCTTTTGTGTGCGTTATTTTGATGCTCAAGTAACCTGGAGTTGACGAACCGTGCCGTCTGTCCTACATATATACCCTTCCGCAAGCTAACGGAACACGGTACACAACCCCTCTATCGCATTTCACGTACTTGTTTTGGTGTCCAACGTTACAGCCAGTATGTTCTTTTTGTACAGGACATGTATCTCTGCAGAGCCTCTCGAGCTTGATTGGTGCGGACATTACAACGCGAACCCCAGCCCTCTGCCCTATTTTCTTTAGCCGATGTGCCATACCGTGCAAATACGGTATAACCGCCGTCTTACGGCGCTCGTTGCAGTCATGCTCACTTGTTTCGGCCGCTTTTATTGCCTGTTTCTCACGCCTGCGGACAGCCTCAACGACTGCCACAATGACGTGTTCAGGATACCCTGACCGTCTCAGCCGAGAGACCTGCGCCTCCACAGCGCTCTGCACGTGATGGACACAGGATTTCTTTAGAGCATTGCTGAAGCACATCGTTGCTACTGAGCGTTTCACCAGTTTGGTATGTGCAGAGCTAAATGGCAAGAGTGCCTTCTGGCTGCGCGGTGCGTAACTCCAGCAAACCTGGTTGTCCGAAAACACGAGGCTCATGTCCATGAACTTCAGCGCGTTACCTTCTGGTACTTCGTGAGTTATCTGAAGTGATTTCAGGCAATCTTCGAACACTGCCACCGAACACTAGACGCACCCCTACGAAGGACAACAACAACAAAAAAAATCATCCCCGAACCTGTTCACTTTGACGACATTTGTTGACATCAATCTACCCGCCAGCACCCGGTCGATCAGGCCCAGAAAAAGATCGCTCAGCACTGGAGCAACACAAGACCCCAGACACCATTTTTTTGTATGAAGGTTTTGCCGTTCCAGACAAGTTATTCTACTGCACGCTAAGGCGTTGTTCTGCTGAGCACACGGTCGCGGGTTCGATTCCAGGCCGCGGCGGCGGCTTTTCTGAGGGAGGCGAGACGCGAAAGCGCCCGTGTGTTCGACATTTCGGCGCACGTTAAAGCCCTCCACTACGGCGCGCCTCATCACCTGTGTAACGTCGGCGTGTTAAACCCCACAATCAATCAATCAATCAATATTCCACTGCACCCATCACACTTTTTAGATGACGACCCTATGATTTCCCATAAGCGCATTTTGCAGTTTCTCACCGACGTCAAATTTTTACACATAATTTCTTATCACACATTTTGACAACCTGGCCGTTTACACCAGTCATCTTCATTGCAGCATTTTGTTTCATTTCACGTTTATTTTGACTGAAAATGCTTGATATCTATACTGTCACTTCATTCTCATGCAATAAATTTTCTTTAGCGCTATTTGCCCTAAGTCGGCCTCTCGCCATAAAGATCCAATCATCATCAACAAAAAATTTTAATGCACGTACACAGTCGTGGATTGAAACGCAGCACCAAAAATTTCAGTATACCAACTTGTGGTCAAAAGAACTCCGTGGCGTTCACCAAGAATCTGGGGCCCTATTCTCGACACCGTAAATTCACCGTGAACTGTGAATTTGCCGGAGGCTTTGTCTGATTGGCTTTCGCTTTTGGTAACGTGCTTCCGGTTGACAAAGCGGTTGTGTGTGCTTTTGTCATTTTGACATTTCATGACGTTTACTGCAACCAGTTGCAAAGTTGGCCTTATTTCACTCCACTGAAAGCGCATAATTCGTGGTCGGCAACGAAAAAATTACGCGAAATGCAGCGGGCATGACAACGTAGGCCTCTCCTTGCTATTCAACAACAATTCGGCTTGTATGTCACACCCTCTCTGTAATTAGCTGAGAAGACCTTACGTTATATAAACAGTTATACATGGAATAATGGGAATACGGAGTTCCTACGGAGTACAGCGCGCCGAGGCTTAACTGAAGGAGATATTATTTACAAAAAACAGTGAAATTCCATGATTTATTACAATAATAACGAATAGCGTAGTTTTCATGTTTCCATCGTCAAGTAAGAGCGAAATCAATCTCCGTCGGAATTCATATGGTGAATGATTTGGCGTTCCTGACCCTTCTGTTGGCGGTGAGATTAGAGTTCCTGTATATCACGTAGCGCAAGAGTTGCGCGTCTGATTGCCACATGCCACGGGTTCCAGTTAGACAGGAAAGCCCGCTTTCAGTGCTGCGCACAAGACCCCGTATTCAGTCAGTTGTGCTCAACTGTGCATCGGCGGTTGTGGAAGCGGCGACAGCGACGGCCGCTCAGCTGATAAGCAGCCGCCAGGTTTTGTCCACGCCGATACCCTCGCCGCTCCTCATCGCCGGCCCGGCGGCAGCTCCTACATGCGAGACGGGTGGCTTTCTCGCACGACCTGGAACTCAAGATGGCGGATGGACGCGCACTTTCCTCCATGGACGCGCAGCTCTGCTCCCCTAGGAGAGAGAAATATACAGGAACTCCAGGTGAGATGTTTGAAGGGCGCCCCCTGGCTCTGACGTGAGCTTAAGGACTCGCGCCGGCTGCCGTCCGCTTGTGAGGGGCAGAAGTGCCAGTGCTAGAAATCGCCCGTTTTGATGCTTTAGCGCGTGAAAAAGTGTATTTCCAGTAATTCAGTTATTTTGCCAGCTTCTCACACCTGTGAATAATTTCGAGCTGTATCCCGCACAAGTTTTCAACATACGAGGAGAGGACAACAACTTTCTTGAGAGCATCGGTCAGAAGATGGTGTGTAACTCGTCCTTTCTAGCTTATTTGAGAGGTTCAGTGCTCAGAGCTCCTCGGTAAGTATTTAGAATGCGTTGGCTTCTGTAAATTATTTTCGACGTGCTCTTATTAAGACTCGACAGTCTAATGCTACGCACACGCCGCGGTGGCTCAGTGGCTAAGGCGTTGTGCTGCTGAGCACGAGGTCGCGGGTTCGATTCCCGGCCGCGGCGGCCGCTTTTCTGATGGAGGCGAAAAGCAAAAACGCCCGTGTGTACGAGATTTCGGCGCACGTTAAATATCCCCAGGTGGTCAAAATTAATCCGGAGCCCTCCACTACGGCGCGCCTCATCGCCTGAGTTGCGTCGGCGCGTTAAACCTTACAATCAATCAATCATCTAATGCTACGCATCAAGCAGCGGGTACCTACATGCGCATCGCACAGCAGGAAATGGAACGGCTGTCTTCTATTTATTTCGTTGTTGTTGGCTGGTATCAGATGAATGTTCTTTTTCTAACGCAATAATTTTTCTGCACCGTCATGAACGTCTTATTAGAAAGTTTCGGGGTATTTGAAAGGCTCACAAAGTTTGTGTGGATATTTTGTTCAACCTGTAAGGCATACAGTACCCTCTTCAGAAATTGGATTTCGTTATGGCTGCGTCCAGGAAGGTGCATATCCGCAGCGTGCGTTGTTTATTCACATGCAAATTCAATTCGAAGGTTCGTGCTACGCCACCGCGAAGCGGCGCAGACAACGCTGCCCAGAGTACTCGAAGGCAGGGCTTTTGTGCCCCGAATTTCCATTGTTATCGTAACGAACTGAATCTCAACCCGAACAATTATGACATTATTACGGTGTCGGAGGTTTTATATACTTCCTAACAAACGCAATAAATAGTATACGTGGCGGTTTTCATAATAAGAACAATCGAAACCGATGAATATGTCCAAGCAGCTCTTTGTTTTCCAATCTCTTCAGGCGTAAAGAACAAATCCTGGCCTACTCGGGATGACTTTTTATGAATTGAAGAAAATTACTCTTACTCTCTTGTCCTGGACTGAAGAGCCCGCTCACTAACCAGCTTGATTTCACTGTTAAATGAAGTTATCTTCGCCTAGATGATAACTTCATATTCTCCTATTACTAGTAGAAATTAAGAAGAAATGGACGTGGGCAGGGCATGTAATGCGAAGACAAGATAACCGTTGGCCATTAAGGGTAACAGAGGGGATCCATAGAGAAGGCAAGCGTTGCAGGGGGCGGCAGAAAGTTAGATGGGCAGATGAGATCAAGAAGTTTGCAGGGATAAATTGGTCACAATTGGCACAGGACCGGGGTAATTGGAGAATAATGGGAGAGGCCTTTGCCCTGCAGTGGGCGTAGATAGGCTGGTAATGATGATGATGATGATTATGATCTTCTCCTAGTAACCCCCCTCCTCCTCCTCATCCTCCTCCTCCTCCTCCTTCGCTTGAGTGCAATTTTACTGTAACGCATATCTGAATATTGGGGAGATATGTCTGTGGGAGATGTACCGAAATATCTCTCCAGGTGTGAACAAACACAGTGCTACTGTATTTTTACCGTGCACGTTACTCGTTTTGCTCAATAAGCCTCCATACTGGTTCACAGTAGGTTATTTAGAACTCAACCTACATTTCTTGCACCCCATAGTGCATGTTGGCATACTTTGAGTGTTCGACACTTTCGAGTGTTCGGCAAGGTTGCGAACACTTACCTTACATACGATTACAGGGAATCGTAATGCCTTCTGCCAGAGCCCACAGCCCCAAATGCCTGGAATTTGTTTTGGTCTTGCATTTTCGCTGTTGTCCGTTATTAGTATCTGGATGTTCCCTTTGTTCGAAAGAGTGCTGAATACACACAGCTTCGGCTCTTCGCGCTCCGCACAGGACCGACTTCGCAATGCCGGCCGACGCCGGCAATGTTTCTCCCGGAGCGGTGTCAAAAACTATTCTTCAAATCACGCCTTGAGCTAGTGTATGCGATTTTAAGTCTTTTATTATTATAAAAGGTTGGGCATACGCACAATATGGTGCCGAGAAGCATGAAAAGTCAACTGAGCGCAAAGAAACAACGGGGAGAGCGCACCAGAGTGAAGCAGACGACAAATAAGAGAATCCCTGAGCCGACGTCACGGAGACGCGGTTCGCAGCGCCGCCCGTGGTCGCGCTCACCGCCGATAGAGGTAAAAATGGTGTCATTTTTTTAGGAGTATGCGCTATTTTATTGTCATGTGTTTCTTAAAGAAAGGCCTTGTTTTATAGCGGCATTCTGTCGTGATAGGTAAGAACTCCGTGTTCCCATAACTGCGTATATGCGGAACGTTTCAGGAGGGTCCCATATTAAACACGGTGGAGGTTGCTCAAGTCAATTCGATTTTCCCGCGTTACACTGTTCGCGCTCCATCTATTGGAAGTTTTAAATTTGTTACTGTTGAACATGGAGCGCCGCCACGGGGTCTTTGTTTGGGAACGGGCCATTTTGTATTTTTGGGTCAAAACATTGTTCTCGGCGTGTATTTTTTTCTGTAGTAAAATAAAGCACACATCTATTTTTAATTAGAAGAACGCTACGAGTACCAGTTATGTATTGATATTCTGCCTCATTGATATGCCTAATGTTTCTCTTTTGGTCAACATTGTTGAGAAGCATGACAAGTAGTTCAAGATTTACTGGTTTGGAAAGGTTTCGCCTATACAAACTTTTGGTTTCATATTGTTTATAACTTTTGGCCGGGTGACACAGACAGACAGACAGAACAAAATTTAAGGTTTAAGTAGACCAGGAAAGCCTATAATTTTTGAAAAAGGTCCCCTTCACCCCGAGTTGTCGAAGCGGTGTTGGCTGCCACCCCCAAGCATACGAAACAAATAGATTCACATAAATCCCAAAGAAAGTGGAGGGGAGCACAGCCCTTCCGGTAGCCTAGTTAATAGAGCATCCGACCGGTAATCGGAAGGTCGTGGGTTCGGGTCCCAACTTGGGGACCATGCATTCTCCACTGTCTTTTATTTCAAAGCGAGCTGTTGCAGGGCCGGAATTGGAAGATCACGTTTTTTTGTCACTCCTGGGATATCTAGGCACACTCGGGGCTGCATCACACACCACAGCGGAACGAGCGGTCTCATCGCCGGCGTGTAGTTCGATGGAATGCTGGTGTTGTGGGCAGCTACTACAGTGATCGAACCCATGTATACACTGATGGCTCGGTAACATCTTCGGGTTCTGCCGGAGCTGTTGTTATACCACGACTGTCACTGGGCAGCAAATTCAAGATAGCCGATCTTACAACATCCACGGCTACAGAACTTACGGCCATCCCTAGCGCTCTTCACACCATCGAGCAAAGTTCGTGCCGCAGATGGGCATCTTCTGTGATTCGAAGCCTGCACTTCAGTCACTCCAGTCAGCGCTGTGCCGGGGACCTCACGAACAGCTCCTGACAGAAATAAGAATGGTGTACGACCGTGCTGCCCAGGCAACTAGAGTAGAGTAGAAGATTAGAAGGCAACTAGAGTAGAATAGAACAAACTAGAGTAGAAGATATCATAGTTCAAGTAAAGAAAAAGAAGTGGACTTGGGCTAGCCATGTAGTGAGACGAACAGAAGGCCGGTGGACAATTTAGGTAACAGTGGATACCAAGAGACGGGACTAGAAGAAGGAGGAGGCCATTAACCCGATGGAGGGATGAAATATACGGAAATCCTGTGGCCAACAGTGGCCTCGAGCGGCGCAGGACAGGAGCTGTTGGACGTTAATGGGAGAGGCCTTTGCCCTTCAGTGAGCCTGAGGCTGCTGCTGCTGCCGCCGCCGCCGATGATGATGATGTGAGAATTTCAACGGCTACGTGTAACTTTTTTAATGCCTTTGTCGGTACCTAATTGCTGCTCTATGAACGGCTGCAAATGCGGTACGAATTATGTGCGACACACATTACGTTGCATGTCACTCACGCCTGGGAGAAAAACGGGCTGTTGGTGGCCTGGCGGTCGCTCTGCCGCGGCTCCAAAAAGTGGCGGTGAACGTTCCTCAGAAAGCGCTCGCACGATCGTTGTGACGCAGTGCGAGTGAAGGTTGAACGCACAGGGGGGACGTTTTGGAGCCGCCGCGGTGGTGAGAAAATAACGTCCCGCTGAGTCTTTGTGACCCCCGCGCGCATCTTGTCGCGTGCCGGAGAGCAGGCGCGAAGTGGGGGGGAGTGCCCTGTTCAAAAAAGGCGCCAAAGTCAACCCCGCGGTTCAAGTACGGGACGCTGGGGGCTCAAGTGACGGCACCCTGGCTGATGGCGCTGCCGAGACGCCGCATCCCACGGCCAGTGTTCAGCGGTGTTCAAGGGGCCTTGAAAGCAATTTGCAACCTTGGTTCCGCCTAGAGATTACCCTGGCAGGATAAAATATGCCAAGCTTAACACAACCTGCCCTTTATCGACGAGGTGAGCAGAAAGAAAAGGTACAGAATTTCCGAGAATTGTCTGGGAATGCGTAGGCATTCTTCTCTCAATTGACAGGTTTTTCTTTTGACGAGTTATTTCCAGTTATGCTGTTATAACGATTAAATGATTTAATTTCTCCAATTATGCATTCTGTGCAGATGCAGCGCGTTGCAGGGTTTCTGCTTTTCAAGATTTCTTTATTCGTGTTTCGGTATATTTTCTCGAGGCTTTTCTTATTGTTGTGTACATCGAGGCATGGCTGGACAAATCACTCAATACCGCAAATTTTCTCCCATAAACAACTGATTACTGACTACATATCAACATAGATTTTATTAACATAACATTTCCTCGCGCTGCGAAATTGTGACACATTAAGCAATACAGACAGACAGCTAGACGAGGTTTCTCGTTGAGTAGACACATAAACGCTAGCGCATTTTCAACAAGTTCTGCCCGAAGGAACAGCAAAACTTAGCAAAGGTAGGTTCGACCTTATGCCGGGGGGGTGGAACTCGTGGGGAGCGGGAGGGGAGACTGGGAGGTGATCGCTCACTGAAGCAGGCTATAGTAACCATCTATGGAGAACAATTTTCCGTTATAAAGCAGGAACAAACGCGGGCGGCAAAAAGTGCAACTGGTACGCAGCGCATCGTAGCTGTTATCGCAGCACGATACCGTAGGTTGGCTCCTAAGACAGCTTGGGGCATTCAACCGGGGCGCGGCATGCGAAATGCGTGGTGCAGCAAGCATGCAGCCTATAGCGACCGCAGACGACCCCGACAAACTCGCACGCCTTGCGCGTAAAAAGCGTGTCCCTATATAGTGATGCATGACATAAAGAAGCACTGGGACGGCCGGCAGAATGATTTACAACCGCAAACTGTACCTAGCCCCCTGTAGTACAGGGCAGCTCATTGTTGCCTCCACCCTCCGCATCCATCGACCGAGCACCGAAACTCTGCCCGCGCGGTTTCAGCCCGGACCAGCGGAGGTTTCCTCGAAACCGCCCACTGGGACCCCAGCGCTTATGGTCAAAAGATCCAAAGAGTCGAAAGGTCCAAAGAGTCAAAAGATCCAATAATCACGTGACAGCCGAGTCAAAAGATCCAACCGGTCAAAAGGTCCAATGTGAGTCAAAAGGTCCAAAGAGTCAGAAGATCCAACGAGTCAAAAGGTCCAAAGTGAGTCAAAAGATCCAATGAGTCAGCAGATCCGACGGGTCAAAAGGTCCAATAATTCCTAAATAACGTCAGAAGGTCCAACGAATTGTGGGAACCTTCGGAGCCATGGCTAGGATATGCAAGTTATAGACTGCGTCATTTTACTGTATTTTCAGTGTTGTTTTGGCGCCCATATCTGAACTTTCACTTCGAAATGTAGAAGCTGTGCACTTCGGTCCGAATTAAGCCTTGGCTAATTTGGACGTTAGGAACCCGACCCTGCTTGTTTTTATTTCTCATTATATACACTACTCTGTTGTTGGATGCTATTACATTAGAATAATTTGGTAGTTATTGCTTGTGTAGAATGTGAGCTTCAGTGATGTCAACAAGCCACTACCCAACGTCGCTCATATTCGGCTACGCTGCGCTGGCTTGTATGATTGCTGCTGAAAATATTCCGGACGTATTAAATGCTCTTGCATCTTGCTAATCAAAGTCAGCATCAATCAAATAAATGACCATTACATGGCTCATGATTACACCCACAAAAAAATCAAGAGTTCGAATATCAGTGCTACAAAGCTACACTTTGGGAAGCTAAAAAACATACACCTCAAATTGGCCTGCTGCAGATGACGCTTGCACATATTGACAGAATATACTCTGCAACTACTCACATTTATACCGACGGATCGGCAACACCTGAATGCAGCTCCTCGGGAATTTGTATTCCATCGAGTGAAAAATCATTGTCATATCGGCTTGAGCGACCGTCTTCGCCTGCGTCGGCGGAGCTGTACGGAATTAGAGAAGCACTTAGATACATTCTACGCCAGCCGCCGGCATGTTGGACCGTTTTCTGTGATTCAAGGGCAGCACTTCAAAGTTTACAACGCGCTATCTGTTTCAGCTTTCACGAACATGTCCAGCGCGACGTAAAGTATTTGCACCATCTCGCATACGTCGCTGGACATCGCGTTACCTTCCAGTGGCTTCCAGGCCACAGCGGCATCATGGGAAACGAGAAAGCGGACGAGGCTGCCTGCAGGGGGCCTACAAATGAGAAAAAGAAAGACTTTCTTCACGAAGCATGATGCCGCCACAATGACAAAGGCACTGGCTCTGTCGGAAAGGAACCGTTTATGGTCCTTGCCGCAGTATCATTACGGTTTTTACATTCCATAGACCCATATGTCAGAATGCGGCTGCCAGAACGTCTTCCCCGCCACTTGGAGACGTTGTTCCATAGGCTTCGTCTTAATGCAGCACTAACAAATTCCTATCTACATTGGATCCGCCAAACATCAAGCCCATATTGCGATAATTGTGGTTCCCTTGAAACTGTTGAACATATATTACTGGATTGATTGCCTCCACCCTGGACCATTGACACTGAGTTGGTACTTGCACCATGGCCCTCTCAAAATGTAAACTCGATACACTGAAGAAGGACCGTATTTTATTTTTTTTTCTTACTACTACTCTCCTCTCCTTCACTACACCTACTACTTTTTTCCCTCTCCTCCTTTCCCCGCAGAGTAGCATGCCGGCGAACTGATGTCGGCAAACCTCTCTGCATTTTCCTCTTTAATATAGAATATCTCTCTCTCTCTCTCTCTCTCTCTCTCTCTCTCTCTCTCTCTCTCTCTCTCTCTCTCTCTCTCTCTCTCTCTCTCTCTCTCTCTCTCTCTCTCTCTCTCTCTCTCCCTCTCTCTCCCTCTCTCTCTCTCTCTCTGTCGTTGTCTTTTCCAGGCGATGTGAGTTGAAATACGTCATGATAACCTGAAGCCGCTAGTTGCAGTCCGCGTGTCTCTTTTTTTTTTTTTTTTGACACTCTCGATAATGTAGTGCCAACCCCTGCTTGTGCGGCTTCGCTTCCATAGGTGATTTCTCCCTTTTGTACAGCTAAAAAGGTACAGGTAGTGGGGAGCTGATGATGACATTGGTGTCGGATAAGAACAAAGCCATGGCCAAATTATGACCAGTATGCTTTGAGGAAGAACACCGAAAATGACAAATGAGCTCTCCTTTCAGCAAATTAAATCTATGTAAGTTCTAGAAATCGGTGCCCTTGGTAACGCATTGCTAATAATGCATTATGTGCGTTGTGTTATCAGCAAAAAGAAGAGCACATGGATACAGAATGCCAAAAAATTACCAAGCTCTTTGTCATTGAGTTAGAAAGCGACTGGTTCCTGTCCTCAGAGAAGGTGATCAATTACGCATCTGTTATATAGGTACTCGAAAGTAAAAAAGGATTGTTACATTCACTGATTTTTGAACAAAGATGTGGTTATAATAAGTCGCTAGAAAAAAAAACGATAGATGCAACAATAATATCATCTAAAAGCTACGAAAATTTCGGGAATTATTCCGCAGGGAAATAGGGATTCATTGAGTAATGTCGGATAATATTTTCACTGCGTTCAAATAGCGCAGAATTACGAGCAAGAACACGTGTAAATAAATAGGTACGATTTTTGTGCCTGCAACTGCCACGACGCACACATGTTGCTGCCTAAAACGTGCGCTTGAGTTCATTTTTGTACCGAAAGCTCCATGTACCGAAAGGCCCTGAAACCGAAATGCCCTATACTGAAAAGACCGGAGCCGGTAAACGGCATTGTTAATGTGCGCTTAACCACTGAAGTAATTTTCCATACCCGTGACGCAAAAATACTTTTGAATGGGAGCAAAATGCATATACTTGAAAGATAAACTATCATATATCTCAGAAATTGGTGCTTAGAACGAATGAATACGCTCCTTATATGGAAAACGAAGAGGTAACGGAACTATAGTCTTGACTCTTAGCAAACAAAAGTACACCAAGGTAAGGCCCATAATGAGACTAGATCCCTTGACTGGCCTTAACCGCGTCAAGAGATACAAGTCAGAATGTCTAAGCTTGGACCTCTTGACTCGTTGGACCTTTTGACTCGCCTTAGCCGCGTCAAAAGGTCCGATACGAGTCAAATGATCCAACGAGTCAAAAGATCCAACGGGTCAAAAGGTCCACAGTGAGTCAAAAGATCCAACGAGTCAAAAGATCCACCGTGTCAAAAGATCCAATATTGGACCTTTTGACTCAATGGATCTTTTGACTCTTTGGATCTCTTGACTCGGAATCGGACCCCAGTGCCATGCCGTCCCGCCGGCATAGCGACGGAGAAAGTCCAGACGGGCGAAGGAGGGCTTCGCGCCTTCGGAGCTGCCGTCGCACGCACATAGATAATGCGCAGAGTCAATGAAGAGAATAAGATTGATGCACTGCTCTGCAAGCGTCCGAGTTGAACAGATCTAGTGTACATAGCCGAAGGATGCAAGTTAAAAAGTCCCTGTATTGCGAACAGGTCCTGTTACTGTTAAATCAAGGCCTTTTACAGGAGCATGAAATGAGTGGCTGCTGTACCTTTTTCTGGTAAGTGTCACTGTCAGCTGGAGCTGACTACAAAATTTCTAGCATAGCTAGGTCGTCCATGGACTAGCTTGAAAAGGATGCGCGGTCAAATTTATCACGCCTAGCCTTAAGACAAGGCATGCAGCACTCACAAGTACAGGGCTATTCGTTAGAAGAGCGAGACTCACGAAGAAGCGACAAGCATTGAAACCTTGTTCTGCACTTTGTCAATAAAGCGCTGTTAGATTTATAAGTGCAAGTCCTGACGACCGAGGCGTATTCTAGAACTGGGCGACAGACGTTCGAGTTTCATGCATCACGAAGGACGTAGGAAGCAGAGGCGCCCAAGCGCCAGAGAGCTCTCCGTTTGACAGATTTAACATGCGGGGGGAGTTTTTATGGTTGCCCTCAAAGCGGGCAACAGCATCGGTGGTTGTCCAAGTTCGAGGCAAAGTGAAACCTCAAATTGAGTACTTAAAAAGCACGTGGTTGTAGGCGAAGTTTGAACTGAGGATTGCAAAAGCAGGAGGGTTATAATTACCGCGTGTATGACAGCTCTTTGGTTTTCGTAGTGGTGGTTATGAGCGTGCTCTCTTTGCACCAGGAACTAAATGCATCGACGACTGTTTGCAAACGTCTATTTACAATACCAAGCTTGCGATCACCATCTGCCGGCTAGCGCGAGGAAATGGTGGCTATAGATCCAGCTCGCGGATGTGGTCGCTACCTTTCAACTATATGGTCGCACTCAAGGGCTCGGGGTCGACAAAACGGACGTCTATAAAGATTTTTTGCGTCCCCTTTGCGTTGTCTTCGAGGTGGAAAGATGGAATCCCAAGAATACGGTCCCACCAGTGTCCGGCAGTATAGCAGACGACGAGTTTCGGTAGGCGTTACGGACGGAGAGCTGGAGAACCGGAAATAAGGGGCGGAAGCATTTCGCCCCGGATGGCTACCACCTTCCAGTAAGCAGGGCTTCAATTTATAATAAAAACAGGATAATTCTTTTTTTTGCAATATGCGCGGCAGGAACTTTTCCAGCTGGTGTTGCCGGTTCACTTCATTCTCGGGCACCTGATGCGCCTGCAATTTTAATTACGAAAGCTATGATTGGCCCATTGTGCGAAAAAGCAGTGCCGTCCGGCACAGAAAATGGCCGCCGCATTAGATAAGGAAACAGATCTGAGTTCCTATGGGAATTGAATCCGGGTCTCAAAAAGAGCCGAGTGGGCTACCACCCCGCTACCTCCTGTGGCGGAGTGGGAGTTAGCCTCGGGCGTGCGTCGTTGGCGTCGCATCGCGTGATAGCTCGGTGAGCAGTATAGGTGCACCCCAGTCACGGGGGACTCTGCCAGTCGAAATTATCCGGGCGAAAAGATGAAGAAACAAAGGCGAAGAGGCAGACGCAAACACGATATAGCAGTAAAACAGCTTTTGATAAGCATCTCCTATGCTTTGGGAATTTTTTTCACACTTGTGCTATCATTGCTCCGAGACTTTTGTGAGAAATAACGCCCGAGATTTTGTTGCTCGCATTGAGCGCAGGCACACGTCCGTGTAGTCGCTGAGTGCAGGAAAAAGCCGACGTGCTTGTCAGCGAGACCCGGAAATTAAAGGGGGTGCACAAAGGTCCTATTGCGATTCAGCGCGTCATTACCCTGAGCGCGCGTGCTACAAGGATTGTGCACTGCGGTGCAGCTCTATGTATTGCGGTGAAGCCATCTCTTCCCCCACTGCGAACAAGTCTGCAAGTGAGAGACTGGCTGGCGCGAGCGTGCACGGCCGCCGATGAGACACAGTCAGCGGTGCGGCAGATGTGGAAACTGGCGGAATCCGGTCGGGCGAAGCGCGTTCCACAAGGCCTGCTAGCTACGACCGACCGTTGAGCTCCTCCTTTCCCCCCTTTCTCCGTACACCGGCATCTGGGAACGCATCACAAGACTCCTAAAGGTTGCTCTCGTGTGTTTGTACTTATTTCATGCCGTGCGCAAAACGCTGGAAGGCTGTGGACTGTTGTCACTTTTGTTGTCTCTGTTGTCTCTCGCCTTCCAGTGAGCCGAGTTAGTGCGCTCCGGGCTCTCGTTAAGAGCGTTGCTCTGCCTGAGTCATGCTGCAAGCTCGCCAGCGGGCTGCTGATTCTACGAGAGGACGAACATGCGTGTACGCACGCATTTCTTGTTTTTTTCCCATATTTTTATGATTTAGGCGCAAGTCGGAGAATAGTTTAAAACTGCAATCTGTTTTCCTCTAGCGTGCGTACTTCGCGATAAAAAAAAAATTGCAAAGGTGGCGCGGGGCACGCGCGATTTCCGGCGGCTGCAGTTCTTCCCAACTTCGGGGCTTTGTGCACGGCAAGGTTTGATCGTTCTGGCTAAAATTTGTATGAAAACAAAACAGAACCAAAATGACAAACAGTTCCAAACAAATTTTGCTTTCTGCCGTAAACAAAAAATTAGAAAAAAAAAAATGCGAAATCGGGCCAGACGCTAGATTGTCGCTTACTTTGACGCCCCCTATCTCCGTATCTACAATTGTGACGAACTTGTAAGTGATGCGTAATATCGACCAGATATTTGGAAACATACCTGTAAAATATCGCTTGTCTAGAACAATATAAATATAAGAAAAAAAAAAGAGTGACTTCTGTGCTTTTTCTAAAAATGCGTAATTTTAAAACTCAAAATAAAAAAAAATGGTCTCGAGTTTCTTCAAAATTACGGAAACGAGACCCCTCAAGAGGGCCAACAATACTGCTAAAAACATATTGCCTCATTGCGTTTGTATTAAAGTTATAGGCGACTGAGATCACGCGTTCGAGGCGTGTCTTTGTGCCGTGTGCTCCGCTACTGCTGCTGCTTTTCTGGCTTCGTGCTTTGATAAAGACGTGTCTGTTCGCACTCTGCGGCCACACCAGGGCCTTTTCAACCTTTGTCGCCATTCTAAAAGGGAAATCAGCATTTTTATTATTTTTTTATTTTTGGATGTTTCACTGAACAAGCGCTAAAAGGACGCGCCAAAAGCGCGCCTTTGCGGGTGTAACTTTTGTTTTAGCAAAAACAATCAGCAGGGTAACTGCAGGGTACAGTATGCGCGCTAGAGGAAAACAGATGGCAGTTTTGAGCTATTCTCTGGCTTGCGCATAACTCATAAAAATATTTTTAAAAAAATGCGCGTGAACACGCATGTTTGTCCTTTCGTGGAATCAGCCTCCGATATAATCGCAGTTTTGCCCTCGGCTCTTTGTCTTCAACTCCGAGGCAACTTTCCCGCTCGTCGCCCGTCCACCACTCTACCACTACATGACAGCGTTGACGGAGGTCGCTTCTGAGACGCCTTCGGCAATGTAACAGTCCGGAGCTTGTGAGCACGGGATGGGGCCGCACCGCGTGGTGTGTAGGGATCGTTCCCGTTCATCGCCAGCACGGAGCGCACGTGTGTGATAGCTTAGTTTTTCTGAGTTAAATAGGCTGCATGCATTAAACGCCCCCTATGTTACTTCAGCTCATGACCCGATTAATGAAATGCGTTGCAATGAATTACTACAGATTCGTTTAACGTGCACCGGAATTTTAGAGAAACGGGCATTTGTAAATTTTACCCGCAGAGAACACCGCAAATCGGACTAGCGACACTGTGCTCAACGGTGCAGTCACCGAACCACCGATGCGGTTAAAACTAATCAAGCAATTATATAGTAATCCGCCCGCACAATGGTGTTATTTCAGAAACAGATGACAAAAAAAAATCGCACCGCGTTTGCCCTTCCAAGTGAAACACGGCCTTGGACGCCTATATATGTATACTAGAAACGAGAGCAAGGCAAGAAAAAACGCCGCGTCCTTTTCTGTTTCTACCCAAAATTGTTAATCACATGCAGTGGTATTCCCACTAAATCGTTTGCCCGCAACGAGGCGTCCTCGCAGCCTGTGTTTATTCTTGGTGGACTTTCAAAGCCGCCCACAACCTTACCGGAAGCGGTGCGCTGCCCGAACGTGATGGCTTCTCTTAAACAGCTTTCTCTGTGCAATGGCTCAGGTTCACAACCTAAGGCTCGCAGTAAAAGCCTTCCGCATGACTCTTCAGCTCATCGGACCTTGCACCAAGCGACGATATTGATGCAGTTCTCAAGCCACTCCAGGTGATTTGGAGTTTCATCTTGACAGAGAGAATCATCGCCAGCGATAATAGTGACAGGACCACGGCATGTATGAGTGCGACCCCCGTCTTGTCCAGGCAGCGTGACTGGCCAGCGGCTTGAGGGGGAGTTGCCTCCGTTCCGACGACGAAGAGCCAACGGCAAAACTCGAGCTGTTTAACACACGTCGAGTAGAGAAGAGTGACGATACAGTAGCCCACTGGCGTGCTAGAACATCACAACTCAAACAAGCAGAATCGCAGATGTTTGTTAGTAATATATACATGAATTCGCTGCCGCACCTGTTCAGCAGCGGCTGTAACGGGGCTAGAGGCCGCGTCGCGATCTCGTGGTCGCCGGTACCAACGCGTGCCTACACGACGATTTCTTTTGGGCTGGATTCACCGCAACACGTAAAACGTCCGCAATGTTCGAAGCGTATCTCTCGCGCAGGGTAGGGGCAAATCACTTGGCGTTGGTTCGTAACATAACACACCCGGCTTTCATGAAACGCAGTAATTAGAAGCTGCAACAACAACCACAAGAACAACAACATGGTCATAATAATACTAAAGATGCAATAACAATGTAGTAATAGTAATGAAATGCGGGGCCCGTCAACGCTGTGGAGGTGGTTGGAGCGCGTTAGCGCCGTGTGCGCTTTTCAACAGTATAGTGTCGCTCTAAGTGGCAGCATTCTGTGAGTTTTGGGACTTTCACGGAAGCACAATCGTGTACTGAGCTTAGCGACGTGCAAGAAAGCGCAAGCAAGTGTATAGTCCTAGTGCGCTCGCACATGAGCCTCCGCATTGCAGCGGTCTCTTCATAAGCCCAGCGTAAAATGCACCCGCACGGCGGTGTCAGCCAAGGCCCGCCCTCCGCTAACTTTCACCAAGATAAAAGGATAGCCCCGACGCTGGTTGCGAGCCCGTATGGAGCAGGCTGGAGCCCAGAAAACCGTCCGTCTTCATTGCGACCAATCGAGCTTTCATGCGAAGGGAGCTGACACGTCATGCCGCTTTGGAAAGACGCTTTGTGTGACAGCCCGACGCCGCTTAATCAGACTCTGTTGAGTCGGAGTCGGTCGCTCTACTCGCACCGCGCGGCTGGCTGTACCTGCCATGGAAAGAAAGCGAGGCCTAACTCGAAAAAACAAACAAACAAGATGGAGAGTGAATTATTCCAGCGGCCGGCCGTACGCTACAACTAGCGTGATAAGTTCGGACAGCCATTCTGTTTTATCCACGGCAACAAGACAGAGCTTGGAGGATACCGAAGGAGCATGGAACCGCCTGCAAAAAGCACGCTATATGTACTTATTCTAGCCGGCAGAGCCATCGATCTGTGCAAGCTTACGCTGCCTCCTCCGTAGTCAGGCGACTGACTACACGACCCCTTCGCGAGTGCTCGCCTATCCGTCCGTCCGTAAGGCGTGGCGTCGCCCAATACACTCTTTGTGTCGGGCGTGTTGGCTGACTAAAAAATGACCTTTACGTAATAAAAGGGCCCCGGGGCCTCCGAGACAAACATGCTTAGAGGTTTACGCGCAGAGAGAGCCCCTGGAAAGAATTCTTACGCATTGTCTGACTATTCCCACTCGAAAGTTTCTGCGGATGTTTCTCTTTCAGTTCTTGCCTTCAGAGCTCGAAGAGATCCAATCAAGCTTCTAACGTCGAATGAAAAGAGCGATTATATATTTTCTTCAATACGCGAAACGAAGACACTGTACATTAAGGATTCTTCTACGCATAATGATATGAAACGTGCCGGTTAGCAGAAACGCTCCAAGCTTTCAAAAAGAGTGCAAACAAACGTACGACGAGCAAAAGCACTGGCGCGCAAAGACGAGACAAAGGGGGCTTCTTCGTCTGAGAGGGCAACGATGGGAGCGGATTCCGCTCCGAGCGGTGCCCGCGCGCGGAGGGTGCAGGGGAGGAAGAGGAGGAAAGCGCCACGCAGCACACGTCGAGCTGCTTTATTGGACGTAATTGTGGCCGTTTCCTCAATGAGACGCCATGCAGCGGTGTCGATGGCGGAGCAAGGGCCTCGACGCAGCGGGCTCGCCATGTCGCTTTTTTGGGCCCACATGTCTGATGGGCGGATGAACTGCTCGATCGGTGTCAACACCGGGGTAGTTCCAAATGTAACACCTGCGTTCCCCTCCACGTCTTATCCACGATGGTTGCGTACCCTTTGTGTTAACCCACCAAGAAGACTGGGTGAACACAAAGGGTAGGTACCCAACCCTCGTTGTCATTTGGTATTTTCGTCCAGTAAATCTGACGAGCTACTTGTGCAAGGTTATGGAGATTGATTGGTTGATAAGCCTGAATGAAAAAAAAAGGCAAGACGCTCTGGCGTGGGAAAGGGGTGAAGGAAAAAGGGCGAAGAGCATTTGGATTATTGAAAAGTCGCTTTCAGTTCTGGCACACTGCACTCGAGTTCTTTAAAGCGCACGGAAGAATCCTATAACTATAGTGCAGTTTTTTGCCCATTGCCTTATTCAAAGCACACTGAGGGGCACTTTAACCGTTGTCCAGTTCGCGCATTTTCACCTAGAGTTTTTCGAAAAGACAAAAAGAAGAAGGGGCCGTCGTTCGCGCATCAAACAACTTTAAAGAGACCCTTTTCTAAAGAAAAGTGCACGATTCCTTCGAGTAGCGATGTGTCACTGCGAACTCTTTGTAAGTGTTCTTTTACACTATTCGGGAGGCCGTGGGAAGCGAGCAGTTCGTCTCGACCCCGGGAAAAATGCGGTGATACATATTAGATGATACAAGTTAGGGACTGACACAAGTGGTAGTGTCGTAATGCGGATGAGTCCATTTATGGATAACATCTGGAGTATACGCTGAGTTAGCGTATACCTTATTTGCAATGATTCGTCTCTGTTTATTCGGACAATTGAGAGACGAAATAAATCCTGGTGGTGAGGCGTCAGTAAGCCGCTTCTTACTCATCATTGATTGATTGATTGATTGATTGATTGATTGATTGATTGATTGATTGATTGATTGATTGATTGATTGTAGGGTTAAACGCGCCGACGCAGCGCAGGCGATGAGGTGCGCCGTAGTGGAGGGCTTCGGATTAATCTCGACCATCTGGGGATCTTTAACGTTCGCCGAAATCTCGCACACACGGGCATTTTTGCTTTTCGCCTCCATCAGAAAAGCGGCCGCCTTGGCCGGGAATCGAACCCGCGTCCTCGTGCTCAGCAGCACAACGCCTTAGCCACTGGGCCACCGCGGCTCATCATCTTGAGCTTCCGATATCGCTGGGGCCAAATAGGAAGAGATTAATCCAGTTGCGGAGGGGCAGGCTTTTCACGCGCTGAGATCGAGGAGGTAGGGAAGGGGGAGGGTTGGAGATGCACTCTCGGGAAGCAGTGTGCGCCAGCCGGTTACCTGCAGTGCCCATGCTTTGGGCCGAGGTCCGTACCATGCGGATGTGAACATTTTCCCAGAGTAATTCTTAAATTGTTCCGAGTATCGTAGTGGCCGTCGAATTTGGCGAGAAGGGGTGATTTAGTTCTCTAAGAGCAACGTATGAGTCAGTGATAATTCGGTATTTTCGGGACGGAAGATTAGACGTACCTTTTTGTATACGTCGGAAAGCTCCTAGGATGCCGAAGAGCTCGGTTTCTTCAACATGACTATAAACATTGCAAATTTGACGAGATTCGCTAAGCAGGGGCGCGTCGGTGCATATCCATGCAATGGCCGCAACGTTCCCATGTAGAGCAGCGTCAGTGTAGATATCTGCTTAATCTTCTGCCTTGACGTGGCAAATCCTTTTAACCAGACGTCCTCTGCCCACACGATTGGCTCTCCCTTTTGCTGAGCATTCTAGATGTTGCGCAAAGCGTGACTTCGTTTCTTCACATAATGTTTGAAGCGGAGGAAGAGAGATGGCCTGGTCGAGAAGGCCAATCCGAATGTGCGGGGGACGCCTGTAATCGCACGGACCAGGGAGTGGTTTAGGACTACCAAATCTTGGAGATGTCGAGGAGTAAGTTTATAAATAGGGAAGCCATAACTACTGCGGCCATGGGCCACTGCTCTTGCTAGCACTTGGCATGAGGCTTGTTGGGCACCGCCGTATTTGTTGGACACTCGAGTGATGAGGGGAAGCGTGGCATGCCAAGTTGTACAAAGATGCCGAATCCAATTACGGGGACTCTTACAGCTTCCAAGTTGCAGACCAAGCAGGCATACAGTGCCAATTTAGACGTGATGTCAGTACCATTGATGCAGAGAGTGATGGTCTGGGACGGATCATTGTCTTGTCTCCCGTTAATGCTGATAAATTCTGTTTTACGAAGGCGAGATTTTCAGGTTAAAGGTAGATAACGACTGACTGAAGCTACGAATTACAGCTTGTAATTCCATTTGCATCTATTCTTTGGTGTGTTATTCCGCCGCTTCCGCCCAAACCACAATGTCGTCAGTGTATGCACGGCTAACCGAGTGGTTGATTCAGTTTCTAGTTGTCGGGCTACTCTGTTCATGGAAAGGTTGAAGAGAATAGGCCCAAGGATGGACCACTGAGGTAGTATGTCGTTAAAACCTGTACTGGGTAACAAAGTCGTATGGGTCTGTGCTGTAGAAAGTTTCGAGTCCTAGCTTCAGCCTTGCGACTTGGGAATGCTAGAGCAAGCTCTTTGAGGATGCCTTCTTGGTTCACGCTATCAAAAGCTTTGTGCATGTCCAGAGCAAGTGCGAAATCGGATGAGTGTTTTCGGGAGGTGCGATTAATACTCTCCTCAGTAAACATAGATACGCATGGGTCCCAAGGTTTGGTCGAAAACCCGTTTGTTCAGGGTGGAACCAGCCAGTTCTGTCAAGATAGTGTTGCATTCGATTATGAAGCAATCTCTCAATTAATTTGCATATGGTTGGTTTTAGAGAGATTGGTCGGAGATTTTTCGGCCAGCGAGCATCTTTACCGGGCTTTGGTATGGTATGAATGAGAGTTGTCTTAAGGTGGTCTGGAACTTGGCCCGTATCCCATGATTTATTAAGAGTGTCAAGAAGGATTTATTGTACATTATACGGCAGATTCCGAAGGTCTTGCCATGTGACTGAGTCGTGACCAGGGGCTGACTTTGGTTTGCCTTGACTGAGGACAATCTGGAGTTCTCCAATAGTGAAAAGAACGTCCAAATCCTCCAGGCGGTTCGGAATGTTTATAATGGGTAGGGGTCGAAGTGAGGTCAAATACGTCGTTGCATGAAGAAAAAACGTTGTGACAATGGTATTTTCAACGTCATAATAATCAGACTGAAGCGATAGCTTCTGAACAATGGGACGCTTTGTTTGTTTTGCTACTTGTCTTCGAAAGATGTCCCAGAGATTTGAGAGGCCTCGTTCGTTGCCTAAGCGGTGGCAAATATGATGCCATTTTTTATTCTGTAGAGTCTTTTGATATTCATGAACGACCATGTAGTGTTTCCTCAGTTACATTAGATCGGCATGCCACTTGCCTTGACTACGATAGCGGTGAGTAAGTCGTTCCGCAATACGTAATAGGTGGAACGTGTGACGATCCGGGTGCACTACTTCGACAGTGCTGTCCACCGCTTCAGTGGCTTCTTGTCTGGCCGTAGTGATAGCAGAGACAAGGTCTGGGAGTGTAGAAATAGAATCCGTATTGAACAATTGTTACAAAAGGAGGCCCAGTTAATCACAGAGTAGTTGAGTTTAGTACGAAGTTTCTTAGTATTGAGGTGTAAAAGAATGGGGTGACGATCATTTCCCCAGGTCCAGGTGGCTGTTGGCCATGTTTTGACTATACCCGGAGTAGCAAACGTAAGGTCAGGGGTGGTGTTTTTTTGTGAAGAGTGTAGCTCTACGTGCGTAGCGATAAATGGTTTATTACGCGGTTGCAATTGGATTAGTTCAATAGACTGTTCCAAGTTTTTACCGCGTAAATCAGAAGTCGAGTAACCTCAAAGGGTACCTGTAGCGTTGAAATCTCCTCCTACGATGATAGGTCCGGAAAACTTAAGGGACCGAATATCCGGCGACCGATCGTAGGTGCCACGAAAGCTGCACTGGGGACGATGGTAGGCAGATATACTTAAGAGGCGTTGTCCTCTATAGGAGCAGTGATGCGAACGACAACCACCTCGCGGTTGGTGTTGCTTGCACCGTCCCAGTGGCGTTGAACGGCTTGGCAGGATTTATATACAAGGACTGCTGCTTGTCCAGAGGCAGTAGGACCTTTAGAAGGATCTTTTTAGGGATTAGTAATTTTGGAGTCAGTGAAAGATGCATAATCAGCTATTTTACAAGAGCCATGAGTTTCTTGTACTAGAAGAGCAAGGAGTTGTAATGTGAAATTTGGTGTTTAAGGAGGGGACCAGTTTGAACAAAACTGCGGCAATTACATTGAACAAGGAACAGTTTTTGAATACCGAGTGACGCCGTTTGCATTTAACGGGAGCAATTTGTCTTTCGTTTGATCCCTTCCGGACTCGCCTGCTCAGATGCTTGCTGAAATTGTTCCTTGAGTGCGTGGAACTGCATGCCCTTGCACAGCCATTCTTTAGTACTTACAAATTTCAATTGCGCGTCCCGCTGCTTCAGCATGTGGCGCGATCGGCTTTGGCGCGATCGGCTGCGTCTGCCCGAAGCCTTGGGTGGTGTCGGAGTCACCGATTGCCTACGGGGCACATTTGTGCCAAGAGATGCCGTCTCTTTTCTTAGACTCGGCAATTCATTTCGGAGATCCTGAAGGTCTTTCTTAAGTTGAGCGTTTTCGACCGTGACTGGATGAGTGGATGCGAGAGTAGCAGGCGAAGAGTGTCTTTATCTTTGTTTTTGCCTACTACCATTGAGGCCCACGACACTCCGTTAGAAAACGGGACGCGATGAGCTGGTTGAAGCAAGTCAGTTACCGTCTCTGGTGTGTGATCTTTATGCTCCGATTTTTCTTCCACTTTCGGTGGGCGACTCGGGTAGACTTTGCTAACCGACAAATGGCCGGTCTTTTTACATGCCAAACAAAAAACCGTTTCTTCACACTCATCTGTCTCACTGTGAGAGCGTTGAATTCCTTACAGGCACTAGGTGACGTACAAAATTTTGCCATATGGCCCAAATTATGGCAATTAAAGCATTAAGTCTGTTTGGGGCGGTATTGCACGACTCGAGCAAGCTCCATGTAGTACTTCACAACCCAAGGTATAGAGTAGTAGAGTCAAAGTAAGTACTGCTCTGTGGGATTTACCGAACTTTCGGACACGGATATCAGCTTGCTCGCAGCGTACCCACTTCAAGATATTTTTATTGCTGTCTGCACGATCAACTTCAATAATACCTCGGATGGTATTCTTGTAAGACTCCATAGCTTCGATGACTACTTCGATGGTCTTAACTTTCTCGTTCTGGCGGAATGTGAGGTGGTCAACTTGGAGGAGTTTAGCTGCGTGATTTTCGTCGTACAGAGCGATGTGAGCACTGTTAGCGGCACCATCTAAATTCACTGAAGCTATTTCAACGAGTTTGGCAGAGGGAGCAGTAAAGCCCATAGCACTGGATGCTACTAATGCGCATTTTAGCAATCGGTCTCAGTTGAAGGCCGATATGTGAACGACTCACCGATCATTGCGCGTTGGTCGCTTCTTCTTGGAAAACGGGACTCTTTGCCATCCAGGCTTGGGGTCGTCTTGGGTAGTGTCGTCAGACTCTTGCATCAGGACCTCTATGTCTATTTCCTGGGCAAGAGTCTGTGAGCCTTGCTTCGTCGCCTCGTGGTCCATTTATAGAAATGTTGAGGAAGCAGACTGATACATCAACGGCACCCGTTGCGGGCGCGCCGGCTCTTCGGCAGACGCAGCTGCTGCCACGAATGCTGCCACGCCAGCAGGGGCAGCAACTCGCGCTTTGGAACGCCGCCGGGCACTAGGCCTAACCTGCGAACCAGGTTGTCAGAGGCCGTCTTCTGGTGACTAGACGCTTTGAACGGGCGAATCTTGGCCTCCGGTGCTTAAAGGAGCCATGAAGAGAAAATGCAAGTTGGTTTTATTCGAAAGATTTCGTGTTTTATAGTGCCCCCAGCGCTTGTCCGGATACAAACGATGCTTTATTCACTGAGAAATTAAACAATTTAAGTTAAAATTTTGATTTTCCCGCTGAATCGTTTGTCTTCGGGGTCTGCAATGACATCACAGGAACCGACCGCTCTGCAGCCTAGAATCCCTTCATTCACGCATCCGCCGTACAGGGTAGAGACACGTATACGCTGGCGCCGCCATTTTGGGTTGCTCGCTCGCCGCCGAAGCAAGTCATTGTGTCAAAAACGCGCTAAACTTATCGCCGCAACGCGGTTTACTGAAGACGTTTGAATCATATTGTCTGTTTCGCGTTGCTAGGTCTCGTGGGAAAGGAAAAGAATAACGCGTTGAGCCCGTTGGCCCAATTGCGGCGGCACGGGACCGTTCAAAGGTTGTCTCCACCCTGTACAGCGGTGTTGGTTTGTTCCCGCGTTTCTTTACGTTACCCGAACCTAGATGGCGCCACCATACCGTGGCAAGCGTTTGGTTTGTTTTTGCCCGCATTTAAACTTGGCTTGTTTTTGTTCTGGGAGAAAATATTCGTTCCCTGAAACAGTGCTCGCTCGACAAATGGGGTCACGTAAGACAGCGTTGCTTGCGTCAATCGGCCAGTGTCGTCTGAGACAACCCCAAGCCCCGTAGTGCTGTGCAGCTAAACCAAGCATGCTGTGCGCAGTACGAACAGCAGAACGCATCAGTACTTCTATGTTTACATGTGCTTTCGTAACTTCCACTGTTTGTCCCATCATTCTTATTGCTTTGTAAAGAATGTGCCCTAAATTTAAGCGCAAATCGCTCGTTCGTCTAGTTTGTAAGCTCTACCTAATTTGCGTCTGCTTCTGCCAGCCTCCGCCAATCGCAGAACTTAGCTCATGTGACATCATAGGTTCTGTTGCGGGAAACGAGCTGGTGGGTCGTATGACCATTCCCGTTTTTCCTAATTATGTAGCTTATTTGAGCGAAGTTTACGTTAAAAGTGGTGTCAGTATGATTCTAACGAGACAATCTTTTGAATGAACCAAACTTGTGTTTCCTCTTCATGGCTCCTTTAAGCAACTATCAATAAATACGAACATATACTTTGATCGGGTCTAGCATAAAGGGAATCGCAAATACGAGCTGAAAATGCCGGAACGCAGACGAAGAAAGACTGCACTCCACGCCACCTCGCGGTCCTGCCCTCGATTATGGAAAAAATAATCGCTTCAAGGCTTCAGTGGTGGTGTGATGTGACGCAAGTGTTCTCTATACACGTCTGTATTTCGTAAAAACGCTCCTCTATGGCCGCAGTGCTTAATATTGTGACATTGCTCTCGCTTAATATTGTCACATTGGTATTGTGACATTAGAAACAAATTGTTGCTTTTGAACGAGCACAACTAGGTCAGTGCAGACAGACTAAGTGACAACCCAACCTCCGCACTCAGTGAATTAGCAGCAGCTGTGGGAGAAGCAGCATGCAGAGAACAAACTGGAAAATAAAGTAAGAAAAAACGAAAGATATAATTGCCAAGCGTAAGAACAGAAAAGTGTCGAGTACGATGAATCAGACTGAATTGGCCGGGCTGTCAAAACTGATCAACGGAAATAAAACAAAAGACGTTCTCGCACATAACACGCGGGTGATCTAAGAAACGCTGCAATAAAAAGGAAGCTTGAAAGCAACTAAGAGAAATCTAGCCATCGGCAAAGACAGGGTGTACGCACTCAGAGGTGATCAGGGAAGCATTACGAACAGCTTGGACGAGATAATTAAGGTAGCAGGACGATTCCACACCAGGCTGTATTCCAGCGACGTTAGACCAGAGGAAACTACTGCAAATACAAACTGAACTCGCGATGTCCCACTAGTAATTAAAGAGCAAGTTGGAAAGGCTCTCACCCTCATAAAAATGTTTGCCGAGATTTAATAAACTTGTTATAGAGATTACTCAAAACAACCCTATAGACATTTTGTTGACATTTTATAGAACATTTCTATTGAGTTTCGATTACAAATTGGCCACCACATTTTAATTAGAAGTCGTTAGAGCCTAGTCGATAAACCTTACCTGTTCTGAATGTAGTTTCTCATGAGTTCTTTGTGGGGTTTTTAATAAAAAATATTCAATAAGTTTTCAACACAATTCTCACTAACTATAGTGGTAACAGCCTGTTGCTTGCGTGTCAGGTTTGAATAGAGTTTCTGACGGGTTTTTATAAAATTTCTCGCAAATAATTCTCTATAAAATTCTTATTGAATATAGTCGTGACATCCTGTTGCGTGTGGATAAAGTTGTAATATACTTATTGATGGGTTTTTAAACCACTTATCTCAATTAGCTTTCTTAAAATTATTATTGAGTATGGTCGTAATATTCTCTTGCGTGTGAAAAAGGTATGAATACAGTTTCTGGCGGGTTTTAACGCGAAGGTGTTTTATTCCCGAATACACAAAGATTTCGCTGACGTCATATCGGTCACGGAAGGGACGTCAGTACAGCGAAACAAGCGGCCTGTAAAGGGTGCACCCCTGCAGACAGGGTATTCTTGCGGGGAAGCAACGTTTAGTACTAAAGAGTACGTTATACCTAAGGTTTTTCGTTCTCGAGTTTTATATTTTAGCTCAAAAATGTTTTATGCGGATATACGTCACGTAAATGACGCCAGTACACCTTTGCCGAAGCGACCCTCCAGCAGGACGTCGCTCGCCAAGCACACAAAGCAGCCGCCGTCCCGCAAATCATGCTCGGCTACAGATTTAGCTGCACATTTCACTTTCGTGCTCTACCGATTCCTACGACAGAGAAATCAACCGCCGCTTTTTATTAACTTTATCTCAATTATATTTCTATAAAATTGTTATTGTGCCCAGCCATACCATCCTGTTGCATATGAGCTAAGTTTGAATAGAGCTTCTGCTGAGTTTTAAATGCAGAGCATTTTAGTAACTCACGATGTCACCCGCGTTGGCGTCCGTAGTCCGCACCCTACACTATATAAAGAAATAATGCCTTCCGGCGCCAGGTTTCGATCCCACGACTCTGCGGGCGGAACGCAAGGTACACGGCACTTTACCGACTGCTCCACGGAGCCGACATGGAATGTAAGGTTACGCACGCGCCTTGACTCATTCAACCGTCGGCCACAGGTGCGCCCTCTCCCCCGCGTCCTCCTCGCCTTCTCTCCGCTCGCAACACGCTCTCTCGCCGCGTTCGGTTCGCGTTCATGTGGTGGCGCGATTTCGGCGCTATAACACTCTCTCGCGAAGGGCATTGGATTGGATTCGATTGGATTGGATTGGATTGGATTGGATTGGATTGGCTTGGATTTGGATTGGATTTGGATTAGGTTGGATTAAAGTGGATTGTGTTGGATTGTGTTGCGTCATAGCCGCGCCACGTTGCGTCGTAGCCTTTCCACGTTGCGTAATAGCCGCGGCAGGGGGTTCACGGCACGTTTCACCATCGACTTCATCGACAATGTCTACGATGGAAGACAACAATTACAACAACAACAACAACCAATACGTAATCCATAAGACTTGCAGGCACGCCCCCCGCGGAAATGCTCTGCATTTGATCGTGCCCCTCGCGAGGGGGATGTTTTTATTAAATTTATCTCAATTACCGTTCTATGAAATTCTTACTGAGTATAGTCGTAATATCGTGTTTCCTGTGAATCGGGTTTTCTGGTACGTTTTGACCGCAGAGCTAGAGTGTACTAGAAGTTTTAGAGTGGCCCGAGCGGCGGCCTCTCCCATTGCTCCGCCAGGTCGACTTTCCCGCAGAAAATAAAACCGGTATAGCGGCGGCGCTGCTGTCGTCAACAACTGAACAGCCGGCGCTCCCCGGTGCCTAGCTCCCAGCCTGCGCGCGGCAATATTTGCGTTGGTCGCTGCGGTGTTTTGCGCTTGTGAAGCTGATTTATTTTGGATTATGAGGTTTAACGCGCAGGCGCTACACAGGCGATGAGGCAAGCGGTACTGGAGGACTCCGGATTAATTTTGACCACCTGGGGATCTTTAACGTGCGCCGAAATCTCGAAGACACGGGCGGTTTTCGCTTTTATCCTCCATCACAAAAGCAGCCACCGTGGCCGGGAATCAAACCTGCGCCTTTGGTCAGCTGATTTAGAAAGTAAACGCAGAAACGTTATGACTCCGCTTGAGCAAACTTTAAACTAGTACGACCCGCCATAAAATTATCGACCTCCCCCCTCCCCAAACCCCCCCCCCCCCCCCCCCCCCCAACGATACTTTCTAATTGTTTATGCGTTTTCTGAAAACGTTAATTGTTGATATACAGTAATCTCTTGTCAACTTAAAGTCTTAAAATTAGCTGGAAATTTTCACATAAGCGCGGAGTTTCGAGTTAAGTCAAATGCAGAAAATTTGTAGCCAGGTCCCACAAAAAAAAAAAAACAGCTAGTGCTGCTAACAAAAGCGCTATTGCACAGGGGAGATTTCGTAATAAAGGCAAAATAATTCGCAGGAAAAAAAACTTTTATTATTGCAGAATAAACAACTGTGTTGCTCTCGGCTGTTTCGCGTTCATATCTGCATCCCAGAAAAACGTACCCGAGCTTCTCAATGCATCGCATGAATTGGTGTCCGCCACCGCTACATTCTACCTTGTTACAACGCAGACGCACCATGTATGCTGTTTTTGCCGTTGTAGGCACTTCTGGAGGCTCCTCCTCATGATCAGCTGCGTCGTCCACAGCTACCTCAATGATGTACGCGCCAGACAGGATTCCGGTAATGGGGACGCGTAGTCCGCGCAAACTTGCACTTCACGACCGCGTTGGGTGAGTAGTGGGAGTAATCATTCGAACGGGGGCCTTATCAGCTGCCTGCAGCGGACTTTGCCTTGTGTCCTCTCTGCCAGTATATATCGAGACATCCGTGGTCCTCCGAAAAAACGTTGGTAGATAAAGCGGGCAAATGCGTAGTGCCTATGGGAGGTAAACACACGGTGAGAAAAAGTTTCGAGAAGATATTTTGAGATATAGCAGAGTTCGAGTTTTAAGAAGGAAGAATTTGACGGACAGGCACCAGGAATGTTGTTCCCTTCCCCTTCTTGACTCTGCGCATGAAGCAAAAGCGGCGGGGCGCACATTCTATGCTGCAAAAAGTTTACTGTTTTTTACGTTCCTATTTGGAATGAAAATACCAAAAGCCTTCTTCTTGGATACCCCTACCGTTGATGCTTGTACTGTTGTTTGGTGGGCTTTCTTATTTTATTAACCTGCTATGTCGCATGCAGGCACTTGGTAAGGAAGTGTGCACTGAAAACGAAGTGCCAAGTCTGCAGGACCAATCCTGCATGCCAGGGGACGATGCCGCTGTGTTTACTACCTCTTGTAATTTTGGGGTACTTTTGAATCCTTCCGCGCATTTTTTAAAGTTTATTAGCGATCTCTAGGGCGTTTTTACCGGTCGCTTCAGCGACAAGGAGCTCCACCATGACAGCGTTATGGATGTGCTGCAGCCCTTATTCACAACAAACACCTTAACGGCGTTGGTGGCGACCAGCACGTGAGACCTTGACAGCACATTTGGTTTGGTTCTGTACACATTGTGACACGGATTCATTTCTACATAAAATGTTTAAACAAGTTCCGTGATTACATGCGAAGGTGGGAGCAATACCCTAAACTTAGCCGTCGCTAATGATCGAGGGCGAGTTATGAAAATGCGTTGGCCAAAAATGTCAATTTAAATCTCCATGTTAGCGTTATTCCTAAACCTTTACATGTGTAGACTTTGTGCATGATTTCCCGCGTTACATTTCATTTGCTGGGCTATTGAAAAAGAAAATAAAATGGGTATTTTGTTCAAGTTTCGTTTATTTGAACTTCCATATGTTAGCGTTCTTGAAACTTTACCTCTATAGTAGACTTATATTTCATTTTTGTCACGGTCAATATATTTTCTGATCTATGTTTTGCATTTGTTTTATGTGCGTGTAATGGTACCCTCAGCATACTTGTGAATTAAATTTGTGTTAATTTTTCGACTCCTTTCTTGATCGAATCAGGTGAAAGGTGGTGCGATTAATAGAACTTTGCGAAAATAGTTCTATGAAAGACGGTCATTGGGGGCTAACCCCTTTTTAGTTAAAAAGATATCTCGCTTGCGCGTGTCATTTTCTGTTCGGCCACCACGGTGACCCATAATTATACCAAGCGGGCCACTGCTTAAATACTGCTATAACAACAACTCACGCAACAAAAAACAAACGCAACTTATGATATTAACCCACATAACTGTAGTCCGAGCGTAAATTGCAAGACAATAACTAAGAAATTCTTCTGAGAAGCTATCATCCCAGTCCTCATATTTTTTCGTGTCATGTCCATCAAGCAGCACAATAAGGACACAATCATAAAGCAATCATGAACTGGTTCATATTAGGCAATTCAACGCAAAATACTTTTTTTATGGGAAATTGTAATAGCGAAAATGTCGCTGCAATTACTTTATTTCCAATCCGTTACGAATGCTGCACCGAAGGAAAATCCGTAATTTTCATTGTTGTCGAGCGGGAAAGGCAAAACTAACAAAAAATGAGCTGCAGCGATTATTTTTCATTTCGTTACCCACAGTCCACTGTACCTACAGTACATTTCAGCAGTTGGACGACCCGCAAAACAAATTTCCAGCGCTCCGCGAGTAAAGCGTTTCCTGGCCCAGCCGGCCGCGCGTTAGGCCGCCGATTTCGCTTTCAATGGTCGTTGACTTAAGCGCCGCCGCTATTCTCTGCGCGAAACGAGCACCTCTCCGCGCGGCCGGTCGGGCCACTCTAAAACTTCTAGTACACTCTAGCAGAGCTTTAAAGGCACTCGGACTGTCCGGCGGTGATGTCCGCCATGCCAGGCGCCACCGCTCCCAAGTTCTCCCAAGACGAAGGGACGGGCCGTCCACCACGCGATCTCGGGTCATGCGGCGGGGCAGGGGGCGCAATAGCCACCCACATATATGCACCGATAAACTACTAGACCTCCGGGGGTAGGCTATAGAAACGCGATGCAGAGTCTATTGAAACTCGGCATGATGAAGGCAACAAGATGCATGCTGCGTGTTGGTATAAAAAGTTTATTGCCTGTCTAATGACCACAGTCCACAAATTAGGTGTTCGATTGACCCTATGGAAAGGCAATACAAAGTCTGTAAAAACTCAATATATTTAAGTCAATAAAATGCTCGTTGCATTCTTGGAATAAAAGGTTCGTTGATTTTATACTGGCCACAGTTCTGAATATGGGAGTTCTGGTTCACTATGTAGAAACGCAATATGAAGTGTATTAGAACTCAATGTGTTGAAGACAATGAAATGTTGGTTGAGTTTGGGCAATAAAACGTTTGTTGACTTCCTAATGAGCGCAGTCTATAAGCGATGAGTTTTAATTGACTTTTTCTTGACTCTATAGGAACACAATAGGGGGTCTATAAAAAGTAAACGCAGTTTCATGAGGGCAAAGTCATGAAAACAGGAAAAGCTGCAGGTGATGACGGCATAACCGCAGGTCTTCTGAAGGAGGGAGGAGATATTCTACTGGAACTTGAAGCTTGCTGTACTATTTTCGGGATATTTTCGGAATCGGAATATTTTCAAAAAGTGTCCATGGCCTAGAAAAACATCAATGTTATTCTGATTCATAAGGGAGATCCCAAGGACCTCATAAATTACAGACCCATCAGCCGACTCAGTTTTTCACAAGCTGTTTTACCAAAGTTATAATTAGCCGCATAGGTGACAGCCTGGATTTCCAACCCAGAGAGGAGGCTAGGTTTAAGAAAGGGTACTCAACCACGGATCACATCCATGTCGTCAACCAAGTGATAGAAAAATCCGGAGAGTACACTATACCAGTTTACATTTCATTTATAGATTACGAGAAAGCGTCTGATTTCGTACTCAGTGCAGCCATTTTAGAATCACTAAAAGACCAGGGAATAGAGGAAACCTACATAACACTTCCATAAGGGGTGCACGGGCTGGATAACCCAATACATGCAAAACGATAAATTTCCGATCCGAAAGGGAGTGAGACAGGGAGGCACCATCTCACCAAGACTTTTCACAGCATGTCTGGAGGGGGTATTTAGAAAGCTTGACTGGGAAAACATATATGATTAAGGATAAAGGGGGATACTTGAGCCATTGGGAGTAGTCTTTCTGAGTGAAAATGCAGAACACACACAAACAATGCTTGAGGAACTGCAATCGGAAAGCGCGGCCGTGGTGCTAAAAATAGATGTGAATAAATCTTAAGTAATGAGGAATAAGCATGCCAAGAACGTCCCCTTCAGCTTGGGAAACGAAACGCTAGAAGAAGTAAGAGAATATAACTACCTCGCTGACCCAAACCACGAGAAAGAAATCCGGCGTAGAATAGGTATAAGAGGGCGAGCACTCGACAAGCACTCCCGAATAATGCAAAGTAAGCTACCTCTGTCACTCAAAAGAAAAACCTACAACCAGTGCATACGGCCGGTGGTGACATACGGAGCTGATAGTTTCCGCCTCACTAAACAACTAGAAAGCAAACTTAGGTTGGCTCAACTGGCCATGGAACGATTAATTTTAGGGGTAACACTCATGAGGGACAGGAAACGAGCTAACTGGATCAGAGAACAAACTAGAGTTGACGGTATCATAGTTCCAATAAAGAAAAAAAGTGGACCTTCGCTGGCCTGCTAGTGAGACGAACCGACAACCGGTGGACAATTAGGGTAACAGAGTGAATACCAAGAGATGGGTCGAGAAGAAAGGGAAGGACGGTAACATGATGGAGGGATGAAATCCTAACTTCGTGGGTAAACTGCGCACTCGAGTGGCGCAGGACAGGAGCGGTTGGAGGTCAGTGGGGGATGCCATCGTCCTGGAGTGGGCCTGAGCAGGCTGAAGATGGAGCTGTTTAAGCTTGAGCTAGGTGCGGTGGCGTTAGCAAAAAAAAAAAAAATGCAAGAAAAACCGCGCCGCTTGTAAAAGGTGCACCACCGCAGATATGGTATTATAGCAGTGAAGCCGGCTTTTGCGGCTTTTCGAGTGGGAGCACAAGGGGTGCATGCATATGCGAACCTCTTACTATACCATTTAAAAAATGAAAGTCTCTTTTTGGGATACTAAAACGCAAAAAAATAGCCAAGCTTGCACTTGTGGTGCAAGGATGGAGAAACAGCGGAGCTGGGGTCGACCTGTCTTGTTTCCCCCTTGGATCCGCGATCAGTGTAGACACACTGGAACAGCGTTGTAAAATACGGATAAAGTTGGCCTCACCCCTCAGCACTTAGCCTAGCCTAGCAAGAACATCGCAAAGCCTAACAAAACTTAGCCAAGAGTAGCAAAACGTAGCAACACCAGAAGAAGCAACGTCGACGACCAGCTCCGCCGTTTTTTTTGTTTGTTTTTTTGCCACTTAATGCCTGTTTGGCACCTTTTAAACGCTCTACAAAAAACGAAGGGTATTGTAGTCGGTCAGTAGCCTTTTTGCCTTCTTGCATGCTCCTTGAATGCAAAAGGGGCGAGCAGTGTCGCTGTGATTAAAAAATGGTCGAAAATTGCCAACGGACCAAGGAGAATTAAAGTAAAGGAAAGAACACTTGTCTCCCTGGTATTTGAGGTGCACGGGGCCTTTGCAATGTGAGCCTAACACGCATCCTCTGCACCACAGCAGAGCTTTCGTCTAAGCCGACAAATGGTGGACGACCTTTTTTTCGAAAGATGTGATGTACTCAGGTCTACAGGAATAATCTGCGCAAGCTGATTACATGACGAAGAAAGCAAATTTACGCTAATGGCCATCTAGGGCTGTTGGCCTCGCCACCTATTAATTTACCACAGATAAGAAGAAATCGGCGCAAAGAGCAAGGATCCATGACGATAATCAAAATTATTGAGAGCACGATGATCGGTGCTGTGTCCATGGCAATGTACTCTCGAACCCACCTAGTGATTGCATAAAGCGGCAATAGTTACATCGTCCTGCATGTGTCTACTATGATGGGCTCTCAACGGCCCGTCATTCCGAACATTCCATTAAAAAAAATTATGCTTTCGCAGTGCACCACACACGAAGTCCTCTCTGATTATTTTTTTGTTTTGATTGTCGGAATATCCTGCGCATCTGCGCGAGTTACACGATGTCGGCGTTGCAGAGACAATTTAGAACTATACATCGTCATCCTGTGAGACCACCTGAACTTTTACGTAACCCACGGAACACTCCATGTTGCCTTATTTTTTCCCTCTTCCTTTTTTCCCACCTCTTTCGCCCTGCTTCCTTGAGGGCCTTTATTCCCTTCACCCCATCCTCGCAGAGTAGCATGCAGGCGAATGCATGCCAGCAGACCTCTCTCTGCTTCCTTCTAATAAGGAGCTCTCTCTCTCAAAATGTGGGAGGACAAAGCGTGGTTGTCCTTCGAGTATGTGTTCGTTTTCCCTGACGAGTGTTAAGTGTCTTTTAAGAAGAGGATGCTTTGCGGGAGCAGTTTCGATCGGGTGGAGAACGTGCTAACAACCTCAGCAAAATTAGAAAAACAATACGAAAACGATACGACCCGCAGAGCTTGGCTGTTGAAGATACAGAGGACAAAAAAACAGGTGGCGTTTCACAGCCGCCCGCCTTTCCCCAAGTGGTTGTCAACCATTTGTGCGTTGTGGATTCCTCTGGGCTCTCGGGAGTGGAAGGGGACCCCGTGGTGACGTATGGGGCCCCGTGTAATATTGCCGAACGATTTACTCTTGCAGTTGAAGTCGCCCGTAAGTTGCTGTTTGTGTGTCTGGCTCTTCCGACCTTTTTCCCAGCTGGAATTCCACGCAAAAAGCCGAGTCTAAATGCGTCCGAAGTTACGTGGAGATAAAGGCGAAAGTCTTGCGTCTAAAGTTTCGCGGAACGTGTGATGAGGTGCAGAGAATCGCAGCGCGAGCTGGTTCACCGGGAGAGGGAAATAGCAGCTCCGGAGGAGGGCTCTGAGAAAGACGACGCATCGGAGAACTTTCTGGACGGGCCTTTTGTATACAGCGGCGCGTATGCTGAGAACTTTAGTGAACTTTGCTTTGGGCGACTACGCACCGGGACAGTCGCGGGTGGGGAAGACCGACCGAAAAAGCTGTGGCAGCGGTCCGACGAGAGCATCATGAAAATCCCACAGAAAGTTCAGCAGCTCAATAGGAGGCCACACTAGGCTTTCGTCTTCGCAGAAAGTTCTAAGCATCCCCGATAATTTTGTTTGAATTGCGGGTAAAATTTCACAAAAAAGAGAGAGAAAAAGTGGAGATATGTTTTGTGAAAGGCTTCGCGGAGCCCCTGAAATGCTGTCGCGAACCACTTAAGGTACGCGGGCTCCCATTGGAGAACCACTGCACCACAGAACGGCTGGATCGCTGGATGTGTAGGAGGTAACTAGAATTGCTTAACTACCTGACGAACGATTTGGTGCAGCAGCCAACGCGCGATGAGGTAAACCCACTGCCTCAGTGTTGTACAGAACGGCGTTCCTGGAACTAGTTCATTTTGGGAGGAACTGAGTAACGCCACCGTTCCATTAAGAGTGTGTGGAACTGCAACGGTAATTCGTTTCGTATACGAAGGAACGGCAGAGGGAATGTCGTTCCTTCTGCAAACGTTCCACCGCTAGGGTTTGACTGTTTTTGATGCCAAGGCTTCGGGGCTGAAGCTAGTACAAAAGCCACAGGCCACTACTTCCTATAAGGTGGCCGATTTGCCCGCCCTTCTGCAGAACGTCCTTCCTCGAAAGCCAAAGGCAGAAGAATAACCACGCAGCGGGCCGCAGGCTGTCGGGCAGGCTGCGCCGGGTGTGCACGCCATGCACGTCGCTACGTCGTCTGCAGATGCGCACGAGGCAGGTGCTTCGGTGCCCCTTTGATTCATCTTCCGCCGTGACACATAAGAGTGGAACACGGAAGCTGAGCACGAGAAGACGTGTCTGCACCGTGTCTATCGCACGCGTGTTCTCAGGACCAGTCGATGGGGCCATACGAGACTTCGTCAGCGTTGCGCTTACCGCGTGTAAAAACAAGGCGTCAAGTTCCCAGCCTCGGAGTCTTCAAATATTGCCGCTGCCGCCCAAAGCGAAGCGAGAGTTGCATAGAGTTACGAGCAACCACCCCTGAGAGCTGCAAGCCGAATCTGACCTTTTGTCGCCCCACATTCTATCGCCCCACGGTACCGACATGGCGTTCGAACGCGCCGCCGTAAACTTCCCCACGCACAGTTCAGACATACGGTTTCGTGATGTGCCAGATTTACTTTGACGATTTGTTTTCGAATTTTGCTGGGAGTGCCACCTTTACTTAGCATCTTAGCAGGGCGACGACTGCGGTGTATTGTTACGGACCGGTTCCGACCAGGGCTTCAACCGGGCACCGATGGCGACCGGAGTCGTGGTAGCGTAGCTGGTGGCTGCTGTCGTGAGCAGAGTTCCTTCCTTCGGACGGCGAGAAGCCGGAGGCCAAACTTAAAATCTGTTTATTGCATAACTAACTGAATAGCATAAAGTCACAGGAGACAAGGCTGCGACAAAAAGGCGAACACAAATTCTCGATTGGGCAGAGTAACACTCTGAAGCTCTGTTTTTGGGGAAGCGATGTTCGCGTTTGGGAAAATGTAGGGAGCAAACTACAACGGTCAAAGTTATGCGCACGGCACCACAGAGTGTTTTGACGGCCGTCATACAAAATACGGTAATACCTCGTTATAACTCGGACTCGCATGTCTTGAAAAATCGGCTAAGTCAAAATTTTCTATGGCACCGAAACATGTCCTATACTTTCCATGTATTTGTTACCCTTAATTTCGAAGTACTTTTGGGTCAAACTGCGGATATCTCGAATTCTTGACTGAGAGTGGATCGAAAATTTCGCCGCCGCGGACCCTTTCACAATGTTGGCGCCATACTGCCGCACCTAAGTCCCTCGATTTTTTTCTCGTTTAGCTGCGCCTACCACAAAGCCGATGTGTTTCCCGAACGTGAAGTCTGAGCCTATAGAGGCCTATAAACTTCGTCAAGCAACCCTATGGCACGTGATGTGACGGTAGAGACATGCCCAGAGGTTAGGGTTGCCACGTTTCCCCCCAAAAAAACCCGGCACGGGGAGTGGGGGGGGGGGGGGCGTGGGCGTGGTATATAAAATATTTAATTTGTGTTGAAGAAAAGACGCCATGTTTTTGACATGCAGGGCCATTTATTGTGGCGTTACTTAGAGATAAATGAACATAACCTTTGTACTCAAAGTGATTGAGAGCTTGGTTATTGCTCTGTATGTGCTTCACTGAAATGTAACCGCAATTGCTGACCGCGACGGCAGTATTTCGTTGTTTCGTTCCTATCTTAGGTCCCCCGGCTCCATCTCAGGCAGTGCGCTCGTCCACGTATTTTCTCGGCTCGCGTGTCTTTGCGCAGCTTGTCGACACATATTTATCGTCTTAGTTGTTGAATTGACGGTTATAAAACGCCAAAACGGACATAATCACGGCACGAGGGCCAAAAAACCGGCCAATGATGGCCGGTTTTCAGTATGGACCGGCAACCGGCCCGCTGTTTAAAAAACCGGTCGGGCCGGTCCAAAACCGGGCAGGTGGCAACCCTACCAGAGGTACAGTGTACAAGAAGACAGAGGTGTGTCGTGCGGGGAAAACCCAATGGAGATCGCGGGTATCAGCCGGTGAACGTCTTTTGAGATCGCGGGTACCAGCCGGTGAACGTCTCTTGTATGTGTTTTTACCTTCCAAACCTTTATGAAAAGCAACATTGGAAGCTGCTGTTCAAGCGCTGTTAAGTAGTAGTGCCTCTTTTGCAAATTCGCGCAACTTTGCTTATCCCGCTTATCTTGAAATATTTCCCGGTTTTTACTACTTCGAGTTAACGAGGTATTACTGTATACATAAAACAACCACTGCCCTCGGAGAGGCGGGTTGCATGCTAGCACACGCCTATCACTAGCGGAGGCGGACTCCTGAGCCTGAGGGTCTGAACCAACTCATCCTCATTTACAACGCGGAAGTACCCTCCAGCGCTTTGGTGAAACGGCTCAACATCGCCAACGACGTGGGACTCACGGTGGCACCGTTTCGAACGCAGTAGCGTCGGCCACGGCCGGGCTCGAGCGGCGGACGCCGACGGAAGGGTCCCGCCGACGCGCCCGCCGGGGTGAGCGCTGGGAACGTTGGGTAATAGCGTCCTATCACCGTGCCATCTACACTATGCTCCGGTAGTGAAAAGCGCACTCCGCCTCCGCAGCCGCATTTGGAGTTTCTTGTACCGCACGCCACGAAAGAACCGTTGGAAGGTCAAGGTAGAAAGCTTTGCTTTAAAACGGGTTTGTCTGTCCGACACCAACATCGAGATTCAACTCCTGCTGAGTTCAAACAAAGGACTCTTCTAAGTTCCTAAAACGTGTTCTGGACTTTTCCCTCTCATATTGTAATATCGAATCAGCATTCCTTAAACGCGTATGTATTGTTCCTTTCGACGCGGTTTTTTGCGCAAGGCATTGACGTTCGTGCATGTGAGTAAATTTCTTTTTGCACATCTGAAACGCATTATCATGACTACACATTTGCAGACCCAAGTCTAAAGCGCCATATATGCTGCAGTTTTTATAGACGAGCACCATAGTTGCACTTAGGCATGTCTGGAATATGTCCGCCGCTCTCTGAAAAAAATGTCTGCGTTTCAGTGGATTCTTTTTATCTTCAGATAATCTGTTGCCGGTGGTGTTCATATTCGTGTAATATACGTAGTTCGACGTGAGTGTAAGATTTCTAACATTATTTCGCCTCAGGGTTATCCGACACACTATTTTAATTTAAAAAATCAAATGTAACGTTAATGTAACGACTCGTTACAATGTTCGATGTGTAACTGGAACGCGTTCCTTTCTCAATATAGGAACTTGTAACGGGAACTCGTTTCAAAATTAGGAAGGAACGAGGAGCGAGCTTTCGTTCCTAATTTAGAGGAACGTGTACAACACTGCACTGCCTGAAACCCTTGCTTGAAATAAGCTAACCAGTGTTGTACGGAACGGCGTTCCTGGAACTAGTTTCTTTTTGGAGGAATGGAGGAACGCCACCGAACTGTAACGGTAACTCGTTAGGTTTTTTAAGGAACGGCAGGAACGGCGTTGCTTCTGCAAAAGTTACATCGCTAGGAATTGGCTGTTTTGGAGCCAAGGCTCGAGTACAAAAATTCACAAGTCGCTACTGTGTTTCTCTTCCTAAAAGCTGGCCGATTTGACCGCCCTTCAGCGGAGCGTGCCTCCTCGAAGGCCAAAAGCAGAAGAATAACCTCGCAGAGTGCCGCAGCTTGTGCTTGCTTGCATGCCCGTTGAGCTTACGCGGCGTTCGACGGGGGAACAGCGCAGCCGCGAGAATTATTTTCACCTTTCATCGTTCGTCTGGGGAGGCCAGGATGCGCGTCTGGCCGATAGAATTATTGGAAAGTTTCTAAGTCCGAGCGGCGCTGCAGGTACCTTGTGAAACCGCCGTATATTGTAAGGGGTAATTACCGCATTAGTGCGCGCACGCCGCGGGTGCGTTGTTGTCGAGGGAGTTGCTCTCGCTGCGAGGTCATTCGAAGGGTCACCGGGATCTCAGGGTCACCGGTTCACCGGGAATTGTTCGAGGTCGCAGGTTTGTACCCCTCAAAGGAAAGCGCGATCTCGTTGTCGCCAGTTGCTTAATCCCGACGTTTAAGCTATCATAGATCCCAAACTGTTCTATGCGCGACAAGGCGACCAACTACATAAAGACAGAGCTTGCTGCGGTGACCGAGACATTCAGCGCAGATTTTGCCTTCTCGTCCACGCCCGAGGATTTATTTTCCTTTGGGCAGCGAATCCTTCCAGCCGAGGCACAGAATGAGATGTCGCGGTACCTGCTGGTACCAATTGACTACCCGCTGTCGCAGATGAAGAACTTCGATGGACTGAACCAAGTTTTCTTCCTTTAAAACACGTCAGTACCCTCAAGCGCTTCCGTGGAACGGCTCTTCAACGTTGCCAACAAAGTGCTGACAAAAAAAAACAAAAAAAAAAAACGAGTTCATCTGTCTGACTCCAACATCGAGATGCAACTCTCGCTGAGTTCAAGCAAGGGACTGTTCTTAGTTGCGACTAGGCATTAGGGCATTTTTTTCGCGCTAATTGTTTTCACATTTTTTCTTTGCTTTTTTTTTCTGTTCTGCCATATCCCGTAACTTTGTTATGTATTCAACTCTTTTCTGCTTGAAGAACCAAAGAATCTGTCCTTTCGGCACCACGGCACTTGTTTTCTGGTTTTCGGATTACTTTTGTATTTATTGGTGGTTGTTTATTTTACTTTGTAGTGTCGCACTTTGTGTCGGAGTAAATTTTTTATAGTGTAGATGTTTTTTACTCATGTGATTAGGCTCCGTGTTATTTCCCGTGCTTTTCGCTTATGCGTATTTCTAACCACCGCAACTGATTTGTGCGTCGCGTCCACATACATGGCTATCTTTGGTTGTTTCCTTTATCTACTACCCTGATTGTGTTCGGAATACTTTGTAATTCTTGTGCGTAGATTTCGTGTGTGACTAGGCTGTTGGCTTTAATTTTTTTCTTGTTATCATCTTCCGACCTAAACTTGGATAGTGAACCTCGTGGTCATTACTTGTTCTGCTGTATTTCTTTACTCGCATATTTGTGCTGTATGATCCGCAAAGCTTCACTTTTGTAACCCCCTTACTTAATTCCCCGCAAAGGGGATTAAGGATGTAACGTATTTTAAATAAACTGTAATATTAAATCAGCATTCATTAAAGGCCTATGTATTGTTCCTTTCGACGCGGTTTCTTATATAAGACATTTAATTACGTTCCTGCATGTGAGTAACTTTCTATTTGCATATGTGAAGCGCAGTAGCCTTACTGCGCATTCGTAAGACGGAAGTGGGAAGTGTCACGTGTGTTGTACCTTTCATACATGAGCACCAAAATCGCCGTTAGACATGTATGGAGTTTGTCCGGTGCTCCGTGAAACAAAATCGTCCAGGAGCGTTTATTTGGATTCTTTTTATCTCCACATAAACTGCTGCCGGCGGTGTTCATATTCTTATAATATACGTAGTTCGATGCGAGTTTTTATTTCTCCCTTTATTTCGCCTCAAGAATCCGACACCATATTTTAACTTAAAAAATGAAATGTAACCTTTATATAACGGCACGTTCCAACGTTCGAAGTGTAACGCGTTCCTTTCGCAATGAAGGAACTTGTAACGGGAACTCGTTTCAAAATTGGCCAGGAACGAGGAACGAGCTTTCGTTCCTGTTTTTGAGAAACGTGTACAACGCTGAAGCCAACGCATCAGTACGCTACCATCTGCGCCTGTGATCAAATGGTCACCGCGGACGCAACTATGTTCCCGGGGATTACTCTCCTCTTGGAACTACCGTCTCTGCCCTTCCCCGATCCTTTACGTTCAAATTCAAGAATTCCAGGGTCGCGAAAAATGCGTCGTTCATTTTGTTTCGAGGCCGTTAGGGGCTGTTGTAAGGCACGCTGTTTGGCATAATGGTGGGTGGTGTTTACGTTGTCAACTTCGCTGAGCAGCCCGTTGCCATGCCGAAGCGCGCGAGTTTTCGAGGAGCAACCAGTTTAAATGCTGGTTGTTCCTCCTGCGTCCATTCTAGGCAGCTGCAGACGTGCGCATAAGGCCACCGAGGCCTGACAGGAAAGCGTGCACCATGTCGCCTGCTACGGTGAACCACGAACGAAGCTCAGTGGCGCCAAGCACTCTACAGCCTCGCATCATTTTGTTTTTCTGTTTGAGCTCTCTAGTTTAAAGTGCGTGGGGATGAAAAGAATATAGCACCTGGATGGTCCCTTTACTGCTTTCATGGCATACGACATTTATTCTTAGGCTCTTGGCATTGCCGTTTGCACATTGTAGTGTGTTATTCGTTTGCTGAATCGGGCTACCAACTTGCCTCTTCGTTTTCAGTTACTTTATTGGCTGCGAGAAACAGAGAGCAAAATGTCAGCAAAAGAAAAGAAAGAAACTACGCCAAAGCGCAAAATTGAGCGGTGCGCCTGTGAACCGTTACCTTGTCCGACCACGGGACAGTCCCACCGCCGGAACCCCAAAGCCGGCTTGGCGCTGCGCTCTCTCGCCGTGCGCTCGAGCCCTGACTGCGGTCGGACCCTCCTCGCCGCCGGCACCTCGCGGCGCGGGCCAGCAGCGGAAGCCGACAACAAAGCGCGGGGCTGGGCCGTAGAGTGGTCGGGCAGACGACCATTCCGGCGCCGCGCCCATTGGCTAGACGCATCCCCGCGGCAGAAAGTCGGGGTCAAAGTGGGCGGAGCTTGGCTCGTTAAACTATCAGCGACGCGCTCGTTGCCCGAGCCAGACGTCCAAATATGGGCGAAAGGCCTTCACCTCCAATTGAGGGCGTCTAGCTGGAGGGGAAGTGCGAATCGCCCACAGCCGCCAGGGAGCGCCGTCTCACAGACTAAAAGGAGCGAGCCAGTTTAGCGACGACAAGCCCTTTAGACGACCACTACGGGAACAAGGTGCGACTCTGAGGTGAGAAAACAGTTTTTCTACCGGCCTTTCCGTTTTTCGCCCCTCTCCCGAGAGAGATTCACGAAAATTCTCTGGGCGCGCGCGGCGTGAAAGGGAACTCGTTCTCTCAATTGGCGCGCACATTGTAATGCCATCTTCCGGGTTTCCCTAATATCACTGATGATTGCTAATTGGTTCCAATGAGTCCGGCCGGCGGAGCTCATCTAAAGAAGTTAGACGCAATCAGGCGTCGTTGGCGGCGATTCGCCGTCAATGACGGCAATTTCTTCTCGTTCCTTTCGGAGGGCCGTGTCCTGATTTGGACTCCTCGTGGCGCTTCGAGGCCCAGAGTACGTCCCGGCGCTTCCACGCTCGGACTCGCTCCTCCGTGCGCCACTTCGCTCGCTTACACGCACGTCTTCTTCATGCGTCGTGAGTGCGCTCCGCGTTTAAGATCGGCAAGATTACTGACAGTGATGCTGCGCCAACGCTGGTACTGCTGCTGCTGCTGGACTGTGTGCCCGACGCCACCAGTTCTCGAAGCTTCCATGTGCGTGCGCTGCATTTCGATCCACGGCATGTCGACGTGTGCTGTGTTGTTCATTGGCGTCCTTCATAGTGCGTCGATTGTGAGCCGGCGTTTGGAAAGTCTCTTGGGTGATACATCCTTGAAGTGAGACGACTAACACAGCCCCTACGACGCGCTACAGTCTCTGTGGAGTAAGTGCCCATTTTTTTTTACTTTACTATTAGTTGTTCGCCAAGCTTGTCTTCGGCCGGCACAGCTGGGACGCAGCTCCTGTGCAGCCGAAACAAGGGATGTAAGATACGAGGGGGCCTAAATGGGTGGTACCATCAAAGTCACCCTCGCACACTATCAAAAGGACGCGAGCGAGCACTCAGTAAGAGCAAGATCGGACGAGGACAAACTTGTGGCCCTAGAAGCCGGGTACAAACTATTATATCTCAGCGAGCTTTTTTCTTAGCGGCGTCATCATGACCTTCCTGCCAGTATGGTCTGTCAAGCGAGTCCAGAAACCAAGGGAAGCAGTTGTACAAGGCCGGAGCGATCGTGGCCACCCGCACGATGTGCCGGGCACTCGTCTCTCCACGCGCGCCTGCAGCGTCGGTTTCGAGAGCGGCAATTTCCATCACTCTTTTGGTGGAATCAGAATTGATAAGCTTGGTGCATTTCAGACGGAAGTATTGTAGCATGGTGGCAGATGAATATCGCTTGAAGAGAGCATTGGGAGGGCTTCCGAGGGGATGGCAAAGTGGGATGTGTGGGGTCTCTATTGCACACAGAGGAAAAGGAGAGCGGGGGGGAAGAAGAAGCGGGGCTCCATGTCGGCGCACAAGAGGGACGTGGCGGCACTCGCACGATATCGGACGGCGGCGTGCGCACACGTTTTGCACAGGGCGTGGTGAGAACCTTCAAGCAGGCAGCCACTGGACGCCCGTCGCCACGACACTGAATGGAAGTTTTGAATTGAAGTTTATTTTCTGAATACAGAAAAACGGAGGGAACGCAAAAGGTGGCTAGTCTGACAGAGGCGTTCCCGCCGAAAAAAAAAAAAAAAAGAAAACCCGAGCTGCTGCAGGAAACCCAATCCGCTGACCGCGAGGAAGCTCAACGTTACGCGGCAGTCGTGTATACTGGCTACTACCGCAAAGCAGCCACTTCAGTCTAACTTTTCCGCTAACGTGGCCTAATTTTCGAAATTCGTCTCATCTCAAACTCAGTAAGTTGTCTGTCGTCTGTGGCGCTGCCGTCTGGAGCTAGCGATAATAGCTATCGGATTGCCACGCCTATATATGCTAGGCCATCGACTACTCGTGTCACACCTTTTCTTTTCTTATCTGGTCTTTGCAGTGTTTTTCTACAAAGCCGCCTCTCGTCACGTTCATCGAGAGAGAGGGAGAAACGTTTGTAGTTACAGTAAATTAACATTTGTAAACGCGCTGAATTTAACATTCCGTGATCTTATTTTTATTCAACCAATATCTTACGAAATACAACAATTAGTCTCGCAGCCCCGTGATGACTGCCTTAGGCAATCGGCATTTTCAACGTGTCTGCATAATTATTCCCACTAAGCATCACTTTCGAAAGCGAGTAAAATAGCACATTGGTTTTAGAGGGACAGACAACCGATTTTTGTCGAGTGTATTTACTTTATTCCAAATGAAATGACACTTTTCAAAACACCTTAACTCGAAAAGATTTTGCTGATAGCGCTCTTCTGACATCACTATTTTTAGATCTACCGGGCGGCCACACGTGTCCCGCCAAAAGGAGGAATGCTGGCAGCCGTGAGAGTGAGCCGCACTGCAACATGCTTTCAACAACAACAACAACAATAATATACAAACTTTCCTATTCCTTCATCCGGTTTTTGAAACACGCGTTGAAACCGACGGAATTGTTTGGACACGCAAGGTAGTGTCACGTTTAGACATGAGCTGTCGCAACTTTTCTGCTTCAAAAATTTTAGTGAGAAATTGAAATTATTTCCACCTGTTTATTTAGAAATTCCCTGTGGTTGCCATAGTATATAAAACGCTGGCTTTCATATAAGCCAGCCGGGTCAATCATATAAGCCAGGAGGTCAATCACTCAACAAAAATGGGTTGTCTGTCCCTTTAAAGCAGTGGGGAAACATCGAAGGCGCATTATCGAAACATCGGAGCTACTGCTGGGTAGCTTAAAGGCGACCAAGTAATGTTGGGCAAAAAATTGATTTTGTATCCCCCTTATGAAAAATTAGGTCGACGGGCTGGGAACCAAATCCGGGACTTTTATTAAACCACATAAGGCTTTATCCACTCACAATGTGGGTCCGTATGAAACGTAGCTGTAAACAGAAGAGCATCACAAAATTAGCTTACTATGGCCACATGCAGTATCCTGTTACAGACACACACCGCAATTTTGCTCACTTAAACACTCAATGCTATATTAAAATGGGCTACGCAGGACGTCAATTCTTTTTTCAGTAAATTCTCGCACCATTTGGAGGCCAGATATAAGATATTTTTTTAACACGAAAGTGTTTTTTCCGGGATTCACGAAGATTTCACTTACGTCATAACCGTCTTGGAAGTGACGCCAGTACAATGAAGCAAGCGACCTGTAAAGGGTGCACCACTGCACACAGATCTTCTTGCAGGGAAGCAAACTTTAGTACTAAGGAAGGAAGAATGTAGAAGAAAGACAGGAAAGTTAACCTGGCTAGAGCCTAATTTGCTGTCCTGCACGTGGGAAAGGGGAAATAGGCTAAAAAGAGAGAGTAAAAAAAGAGGAAAAGTTGGACCAGACACGTATCCCAGCACTGAGGCACTGACAGTGATTGACACTGGAGGCTCTCAGTCTATAGCCTAGTGTTCAAGTTCGTCGCCCGTAGAAAACGTAATAGCTCCTTAGTCGCCTTCTGAGCGGATGACTGAGAAGGCCAGTACTAAAGAGTACGTTATACTTAGGGTTGTTCGTGTTCGGGTTTGATATTTTAACACGAAAATGTTTTATGCCGGGATACACCAAGATTTCACTGACGTCATATACGTCACGGAAATGACGCCTGTACACCCTTGCCGAAGCGACCCGCCAGCAGGACATCGCTCGCCAAGCAGACCCACAAGGCAGCCGCTGACCCGCAAATCATGCTCAGCTGCAGATTTCACTGCCAATTTCACTTTCGTGTTTTATTGATTCCTATGACAGAGGAATCAACCACAGTTTTTTATCGTACGGAGATAAGCCGTCTATCGCTTACACGGATGCAGCCTGTTACACAGGAACAGTGGCCATGCTTAGCAGCCGCTGCCGTTTTAAAAAAGAACGAAGGTCTGGCGTATGAAGACTTGGACACAGCCTAGCATGACAGCGCTTTCCCTCAACCGAAGCGACGCCAAGGTCGTCGTCCCGATCTCTCATTGGGCGTGTCGCACCTTTGCAGACTGCCGATTGCACGCCACACCGCTTCCAATAATCGATCAGAGACTACCGAAGAGAGCAGTGGTGATTGTATGGGCACCAGCTCACAGCGTGGATGAGATGGCCGATCTCGTGGCTCGAGATTAGACCCGCCGGGCCAGCTCCGATGGAGCCGAGCCCGAGCACCTACACGTAGACACGTACCAGGAAGAACATGCCCTCCCTCCCCACACAGCTCGCTACCGAGGGACCAGGAAAGCTTATTCCGCGCTCTGCACGTTAAAGGGACCCAGCAACACTTTCAATAGGCGCTTTCACTCTTTCCTTCGCGCCTGGAAGCACTGCGAAAGCTACAGTTATCGCCAGTTCGGACCGGCACTGCGTGATTTGCTCGTCGCACCAGATACGCCATCCGTTTCTGCTTTGTTTTTGTGGCTTTATTTGTAAAGTTGCTATCGAAAAGCGTTCATTGCTGCAACTGAAGGAAAACCAGCCAAAAGCCGCTAATAGGCCTCAGTTACATAATTCGGGCTGTCGAAGAACGTCAAGACCGGGAAAGAGAGAAAAATCTCGTGAGCGAGTTTCCAAGCTATCTGATGAGCATAGAGCAGTAATTTTTGACTGAGTTACTTTGCGACCTCTGATCCAAGTACTGGTTGGTTGACTACATTCTGCAAGCATTTAAGATTTCAAAAAAAAAAAAAATCAGGAAAAAGTGTTGCAGGGTCTCTTTAATACCTAGCCGCAAGAATGCATCTCTTTGGTCCCGCAGCTCTCGTGCGTAAAGGAGCCTCGCGAGGCTGCTTAGCCGTCTTTGAAAGCCGCGATAACGGTTCGCGCCTTGAACTGACAGTTGCCGCGGTGAGCCGAATTGGCAACCGCGAATGCCCGGCTGCAGCCAATAAGAGCAGCCCGATCGGGTCCCGCAGCTGCAGCGCCGCCGCCATGCACCTGAGCGGAGGCGCCAAGGGACCCCTGCACCAGCTGCCCGACGATGCCGGGATCCAGCAGCAGCAGCAGCCTGGCGAGGAGTGCGAGCCGCAAGCCGAGGGGGAGGACTCCCGCGGACACTTCCACAGCATCCAGCTCATGCTCGGCCTGCACCAGCAGCACACGGGCTCCTCGCCGCCGCCCCAGCAGCACCAGGTGCGTCAGGTCCGTCCGCGGGCCACATCGTCTTGCCCCCGCGCAGGGGGCCAGCAGGTGAAAGATAACGCGAGACAGCGGAACTAGTTGGCTTTGAAAAGAATGGGAAAATTAAAAGGCCACCTATAATCCGACCAATTTAAAGGATTTTGCTATAAGGTCAATCCAACGTGCCGACAGCTGAAAATAAACACTACACGCGCAAGTTTTGTAGCGCTAAGCAATCACAAAAACTCCTGAAACCTTTACTAAAATGACTGCTTTGGAGTCCGGCGTGATGGCGTCACGCTTCTTTATAAATCCACCACCGGAAGGGGAAATCAAGACGTTACAGAATCTCATGAAAGACTTAATAAGCATGTCGGAAGCACGTGATATGAAGCACGTGAAGTGGAATATTCAGCAGTCTCTGATCCACTCAGCTGCGCAAAACATCGTGCAGCAGGAACACTTTTTCTTATTAGAAACGGATCCACCTGAGTCTAAATGCTTCACTGGTATACACTGATCTCTCTCTTTCTCTTTCTCTCGCTCTCTCTCTGTGCCTCAGAGATACCTCTTATTTTTCTGCTCAACAAATATTTTTCCTCCTCCTTCTCCTCCCACTCTTACCCTACAATCTCTCTCTCTCTCTCTCTCTCAGAGTGGGGGGGGGGGCAAGATTTTCTGACGCAAAGCGAGCGGGAGACAGGGACGCGCGAGGCTCCCTTCCCTTGTGGCTGCGTACAACTGGCCGCCGGCGCACCGTCTCCGGCGCGCAGATGTGCAGCAGCCAGGGCGTGATGGACTACGTGCCGGCCACGAGCGTCTGCTCCCTGGACCCGATGGCGAGCGGCATGGGCACCCTTCTGCCCGGCTTCATGTCCATGGCCGCCCCGTGCGTGGGCATGCGTTCGCGCGACGCGTCCGGCCCGCTTCCCAGCATGGCGGCCTCGCAGCCCATGGGCTGCCTCGGCGACGCCGGACTGCCGCCCAAGAAAGACGGTACGCGCGGCCCTCACTTCAGCGCGCCTAAAGCACACCTTGGTTCTATAAACGTTGCACCCACCCAATAACATCACCATTTCCAAGTTCATTTTTCGCCGACGCAATAACCTTTTGGAATTCGCTGCCCGGCGACATAGCATCATACATTGACCGCACGTCTTTTCGACAAAAAGAAACAATAAAAACTGGACGATCGTTTTCGCAACTACTGACATCAACGCTTATTAATACACTTTACTAGTTTGAACCTGTGTAATGGGTATTGCTCTTCTTTTCTTTTTCTGGTTTTGTTAGTTTTGTAATTTGAACCTGTCTAATTTTTATTACTTTTCTTCTATTTTCCTTTTTTGTTAGTTATGGTGACTGATGCTTGCTTGTTGCTATTATTTTCTCGATGCGCAGTTCTGCTCCTCTTGTACTCATTCATGTACTGAACATTGTTTTCACCAGATATATTTGCCCCCCCCCCCCCCCCTCTAGATTATGTAAAGCCTTCTGGCCCTTAAGGCACAAATAAATGAAATGAAATGAAATCTACGGGAAGACCACGCAGTGTCCAGCGGCGTCACCAAAAATAGCGAAACAGATGCCCCAAGAGGAGTTGACCGGCTGTTTCAGAAAGGGTCGAGCTCGGTAATCATGAGGCCGTGTTTATTGCTCCATGCCGACAAAATGACAGCGAAAGGGACAATGAGAGCCCAAAGCCATCTGTCCTACAGGCATACCTGCCAGGTTTGAACGAACGGTCAGTTTGAAAGAACACTCGGTTCCGGCTTCATTGTAACTAAATTAAAAATACATGCAAATTATTCCACTCTGTTGCTGCTGATATTTTTAATTTTTATCCATCACCCCCCCCTCCCCCCCCCCCCTTCACTCTCCGGTCATATTTCCCAAATACCATCCCAGCGAACCTGGCTGGTATGCCTACAGGAGATTTGCTACGCTATGGACCTCTTCAGTCCTTGACTAGCGCTTTTTAAGTTTGCAGAGCACTGTAGGGTTCCGCCTTGTCGTAGCTTGTTCGCTGCCACGCTGTTGAGTCACTGCCGCAACCAGGCGGCGTAGCAAAATAACGGGCCTAAAAAGAGCCCCACGGCGTAGCGGCGTAACGAACCTGAACGAGGCTTCGAAAACCAAGTGGTTTATATAGTCACAACCGTTCGAAACTCCTGAACCAGTGGCGCTTGTCATACATCTCCCTGTTGTTTAGCGCAAAGAAAACTGCGGGTGGGCTACATTTGAGGCGAAATCTGTGTAAATAACCGGCAGCCCCCGGGTCCATTTAGTTAGGAACGCCTGTTGGGTCGGTTTTTACGATAGTAGGCGGAAAAAGTGGCCGCCAAACGACACGTTCCAAGCTGCGCAGTAATGCGCGAGACACATGCACGACTACAGCATGCGATTGTCATGCGACTGATGGTTACGGCGGTCGCCACGACTAGTCATCCGATGCGTGCGTGTTAAGCGTCGTCGGCGTCGATCCGCCCACTGTTGCTCCGTGGTTGCCTCCCTGTTTAGACGCACTCCGGACTGTTTAGACACGGGCAAGAGAAATCTGAGCGGAAAATGAAAACACTGACCAACTTGAAGTAAAAATGAATAATGTATTGCGTTTCACATTGCATTTTATATGCTCAGTAAAGCGGTGTGGAGACGTTTAGCACCGCCGATTCCGATCGTCCATGCTGTTGTTAGCGCTGGCAACGTGTCTGCCAAGTGTCTGTATGTATTGTCGGCGGAGAGCGCTCGCGGGTCGACGGCGTCGGCGGAGAGATGCTCCTCCGAAAATACTCGGAATAAGTGGCCACTAGCGCCTCCTCGAGGCTTTGAAAGAAGCTTTCACAGTGACGTCATTATGATGAAACCTTCGGGGTCTCATTAGCTGCGGCCGCACGGCGGTAGCAACGATGGTACGACTGCATCTGGCTCGCCAGTCGCACATCGTGAGCCTCCTACGACGAGCGTACGACGCCAAAACCGGTCCTAACGATCAGTCGAAACGATCAGTCGCATGCGAATCGCGTGCTCTAGTCGTACATGTATCTCGCGCTTAAGGCTCTGGCACATGCGAGATGAACGCAAGCACACACACACGCACACACACACACACACACACACACACACACACACACACACACACACACACACACACACACACACACACACACACACACACACACACACACACACACACACACACACACACACGCACACACACACACACGCACAGAACTTCATTCGTGCTGTTCCAGGCACACAGCATGCTAGCACCGCGAAGACTGGAAATTGGAATTGCATTGGACAAAGCCTCCGCTCAATTCGTCGAGAGCGGAGTTGTGATGCAGGGAGGGCAAGATCGTGAGGGGCGGCAACGATAGCGGCGCCCCTGCTGTCCCTCTGGCGGATTAATCACTGCTCTGCACTTCCCACCGTTTTCTCGCTTAGTGGAACTGGCCTAATTTTTTGGACTGTTATCAACCTGCGCATTAAAATTATCCGATCGCACGGGTCAGTTACACGGCCGCTAGCGCAGTTCAGCAATAAAATGGCTACTCCCTGGGCAACACACAATCTGAGAAGGTCTGCAGTTGTCAGTTAAGAGAATGGCGAAAAAGCAACGCGATGGCTTTTGAGATGGAATGGCAATATCCAAAATCGCTAGTCCTGTGCTCTGTTTGAGCACCTACACATTAGTGCAGGTTGCTATAGGTTTCGGACAGGGAACCCCCCGGTTGTCTGGTGACTCAATGCGTGCAACAACTCTCAAACTGACCCGAGAGACGATCGCTTCAATGTTTGGTGCTTTTATTTTCCTTTTTGTTATTGTAGAAACGCAAAAAAACAAGTCATCAGAGAAGTCGTCATCATCGGACGGAGACAAGACGGTGAAAAAGAAAAAGACAAGGTACGAAAATGGAAATGCTTGCGGTGCTGAAAATCTCTCTCTCTCTCTCTCTCTCTCTCTCTCTCTCTCTCTCTCTCTCTCTCTCTCGTTAAATGAACACAGAAAGGGAAGAGAATGGCACATGGGGGGGAGTAGCTTGTCAATTTTCTCGTTCATAAAAGGTCCTTTTTTTTCTTTTCACATTACGCAGGACGACGTTCACTGCATTCCAGCTGGACGAGCTGGAACGAGCATTCCAGCGCGCTCCGTACCCGGATGTATTCGCCAGGGAAGACCTGGCGCTCAGGCTAAACCTCAGCGAGTCCAGGGTCCAGGTACGGTCTTCACTGCACTTCTTTGGAATCGCGAAACCAGTACTCAAAGGTGGCTGCAGGGCGGGTAGACTTCCCCTCGAGGCACTGGCCAGGCGGGGGCCCCGCGAACCGGCAACGGCAAACGGGGATCCATGCACGCCGGGAGCCTGCCCCGAGGACGACGTAGGCGCAATCTATACGCGCGGCGGCCGCGTACTACAGGCACCAACAAAGTTTGTCCAATCCAATCCAATACCGAAGTAGGCCATGTATCGTCCCCAACGATTCATGGTTGGAGAATGCGTAAAAAAATATTGGTCCCGGCACAAAATTGCAGTCTAAAATCAACCACATAGCAATACTCGAGCGGGGTACTTCGGATAGATTCGCAAATAGAGCATGCTGAAGTTACTTGAGGGTTCTAAATCAATAGGTAGCCCTGCGCGCATCATAGTCCAGGTGCTTTACCTGCGCGTTGAGCCCGCGATTCGAAGTGCGACGAAAAGCATCCAAGTTCATTAAAAATCAGGACTAAAGTTGTGAGGCAAACAGGTGGGGGAACCTTGCAAAGAACTGATGATATCAATAGATTCGACGTAGTTCCCTCGGTCGGACACATGAGTGGGATCGCTTGTCCCGCGTCGGCGCCCAGCGACGCGGCGCACAAAGTTGCGCGTGCACATCAAGCAAATAGGAAAAAAGTCTGCCGCTGTGATGCGATCTTTGCCCCAAATTGTGCGTTTTGTCGAAAGTGTGTCAACCCTGCAATCAACCCCACCGAACAAGGCGCTTAAGACCACGGCGGAGTGTGTATATGCAAGCAGGAAACGTTAGACAAACTCATTGCTGAAGCTTATATTACATGCGTAGATATTTTCCGGAGAACTTCTCGTAATTTCTTCAGATCCGTAGGTAGGTTTGGGGCCGCTTAGTCAGAAGCAAGATCAAACGGGTCTCGGTTTTAAGAAAAACAAAAGAAAACTCCTCTCCTCAGGGCACCCACGTCATTATGCCGACGCATAGAGTTCGGTCATATTTTTGAGTGCGGAACACTTTAAGGGCCCTGCAGACGTCGTCCGTCCAATGTCGTTGGGCGTCACACAAGTCTGATGACGTATACCCACTTAACCCACTTAAAGGAATCATGAAGAGAAAGAAAATACATTAGCCTTTTCTTAATTTTATCTGAATGAACAACCTTCTACGAACATAAATACAAAACACTTTCACAATTCGTTGCTTCTGTAACTTAGGAGACGCCTTTGAAATGCTCGTTTTGCGGCGCATCGCAAGCGACCATGCGCGCATCGTCGGTAGGCAGCGCAACTAGCAGTGACGTCATTGTAAGTACATTCTATTTTGTAAAGCTGTAAACACAATATTTCAGAAATAATGCATCCTTTATTAGTTGCTATAAACACTTTTTTATCCACGTTACCGGCGGCGCGACCGCTTCAGTTGTCTGGCAACCATTGTTGCAGAACTCGGACTTAGCGGCTGTTTGTGCGGTTTGTACTCTGTTTCCCTGCTGAAGGTAGCATTGTTATGCCGAATTATCTTTGCAATCTTACCTTTTTCGTATCAAACGGCACAAAGCCCCCCCCCCCCAAAAAAAAAAAAAAAAAAAAGATTCCCCGCGTGTGATTCGAACTCGCGGCCGCAGGACGGCCTGCATTGAAGTCGGGCACCCATGTGCACGCACTCGGCTAACGACGGAAGGAGCGCGCGCGCGCGTAAGAACTGCGGTACACAATCCACTCAGTGCGTGTAGCACATCACTCCGGTTTGTTATTTTAAATTCTAATCTACCCAGCGCTTCGACCGCCAACTTACTGTTGAGCGCTCCTACAAAAAGCCAGAGGGGAGCATATCCGATTGGCGAAACAACGTAAACAGCATTGTTTATTGCAGAAAAGCAACCGAACTCCGTCGTGGTGGACTCGGCGACGCGCTGCAACACTGCTTCTCGTTCGTTATTTTTGGGCTTAAAGAGTAAAAGACGGCTTGGTTTTATTTTCCGACTACTCGAAGTTCCTTCGATAAACGTGTTTATGTATAGTAAATTCCCATTTTAAGCGTTCGGTCATTCATCTCGATCGCCAGGTCACGAAGTTCGAGTTCCCGCAACTCTCATTAGAAGCTATGTCAGACAGACGTCAATAGACACCGGACACTCGAGTTTGCCGGACGACTGCTGCGCCAGCCTGCGGCAGACGCGCACAACTCTGGGTTGGTCGGGCCGCGCCGACTGCCTTCATCACCCTCGAACGTGCCTTCTCGAAGGCGTCTATCATGACTTTATTAGCGCGCATACCTGCAAAATACTGCAACAATGGCAGAAAGAAGTGTTGTAGAAGGTAGAAGCTTCTAAATAACACAGCGGTGATGGAATAGTATCGCCTTCCTGCCGAGCCGTAGGCCGGCACACGGTAAAGGTTGCTTTGAAGGCTTTGCATTTTCTCACAGTTTAATCTTCTCTGTTTTTGCGGGCACGAAGCCATAGTTACTGCATTGGTTACTGCATTAAAAAAAAAAAACAGAGTAGCTGAGCGGATTACGTGCTGCATATAAATATGAGCAGGTGGTTATGAAGTTGGTTAGCAGGCTGTAAATCGCATAAGCATGTCCAGTATACTTGTTCACAACGAGGACGCTCAAACGCAGTTATCAAAGGGTAGTTTATCACCCAGCGGTTCCGCTCTACGGTACATCTACTACTTGACGTGTCTATCACCGTATTTAATGCAGACAACCAGATGTGGTGCATTCTTTAGGAGTTGATGTTCCTAAATGCTTCTTCAGCTGGTTCGATCCCCGGTCGCGTCGGCCGCTTTTCTGATAGTGGCGAAAAGCAAAAAACGCCAGTGTGTTCTAGATTTTGGCTCACGTTAAAGATCCCCAGGTGGTCAAAATTAATCCGGAGCCCTACGGCGCACCTCATAACGTGTGCACGTCGGCGCGTTGAACATCATAATCAATCTGCAAAACAAACTATGCCATACTGTTGTTTAATCCACTGAACGGCCGGCTAAGGAAGATACAGATAAAATCGGCTTCAATAAAAGTTGGAAATAAGCAAAACGCAGGACCAAATGTTTGCGTTAAAACTATATTTTTTTGGTTCATATTAAAGCTTTTGCTACAAATTGAAGGTATACCGACAGTGATACAATTACTTTTTAATATAGTTCTTACGCTACAGCCGTTAGTGTAGAGCGAGAAATATCGCCCAATATGAATATTTTAAAATAATTCCAATATGCTTATTTAGTATCATGCTCGCCTCTCCTTCACCTATTTCCGACTTCCTTATCCGAATGAAAGTGCTTTGATAGCCTTCTCGCAAAGAGTTTCTTTTTTTTGCGGCGTGTTTTTATACAGCTCGCGTGCTAGGTTGCACCAAGAAACCCGTAAACTTTCTTGGTGGAGGGGCCAGCATAGACACAAAGCTATGAATTTTTCTCTATCTGTAAGGCTGGAAGAGTGATATCGGCTATGCGGTACTCCGACCGAAGCGAACAAACGGTGTGCCTGATGCACACCCTTGTAATATTCCGATTGTTGTAATCGCAGTCATGAACTGAAAATCAGCATTGGATTTTCAGCTCCGTAGACGTCGTATTCAATGGTGCGTTCCCTTCATTAACGTCACCACTTCCTCATGCACAGAAACAAGTGTAAATTTTATACTGTTGCATATGCCAAGTACCATATTCAAATAAGACCACTATGTAACGGCCATGTCGTTGAGTCAGTAGCTCTGCAGTCAACAACGTATTTCTACAAGGTACTCACATGGATCGGCTTACGCGAGGAAACATAGCGCAACGTGTGATATCGTATTTGCAAACGAAACAGCCTCTTTTGGGGGACCGAAAACAATAAAGTACTGTTTCTTTTGAACCAAAACACGTGGATCATGAGAAAGTTGTGCGGGCCAGACAGAAGATACGTGAGCTATCCCGCGCATGCGTTTTCCTATTGGGCGTCACGCCAATTTGTTTCGACCTTCCACCCCATGCGCGAGCTCAGCCGAGAAACTCCGTCTTCGTTCTCCCGCACTGTGCGGCAGGATTAATGTAGAATAGCGCAATTTATTTCAAACATAAAAATTCCCCGCATTTCCCCGAGGGGAAGAATGTGAAAGTGCGAATGCACGAGTTGAATTTGTGCGGTTCGGTAATGTTCGCGAAAGAGAGATCACACACACACACAACTACAAAGAAAAAAAGATGCATTTATTCACAGACACCTATTTGTGTTGTCGTTGTACTTGATTGCTAGAGCGGATCTCAGCTTTGAAATTTCGTGTCAGTACTCCTTTAAGCAGGTGCATTAGCCCTTCTCACGCCCGATTCTTGGCCAATCCCCCACGTGGGTATGTGCCATGTCAGCGGCCAGGCAGCGCGCGCCCATCTCCCCCCGTTGCCAAGGAAGACGAGGAGATTCCTGGCCAATCCCCCACGTGGGTATGTGCCATGTCAGCGGCCAGGCTGCGCGCGCCCATCTCCACGTGCGCGGACATCGCCGGTGGACGCAGGTTCAGGGTCGCTTAAGAAGTGCATTCGCACTTAAAAGGGGCTACTTTCACTGATTCACCGGGTGCGGCGAGAAAGGAGCGCGCCCCAGTCACGAACGTGCTGGCGCGCGGTGAACAACCCAGTGTTGCACGCGTTTGCCGAAGGCGGCGCGGGGTGTCGCTGGTTTCGTGTCGCCCTCTGGGAAGTGACCGGTGCCTATACCTGCTAGTGTGAAACAGCGTGAAAAGTTTTGCAAATACCCAGTTTGCTTTAAACATGGTTACTTCTGCCTGCGCCACTCGCGCAGGTTGTTGACTGACAGTTCGGCCATGTTGATCAGCCGTATTAGACAGATACCAGACATCCCCCATTCCGCTGCGGGCGAATTTCATCATGGCGCCGATGTTGTAGCTGTAGCTGACCTTTTGCTAGGTCCCTCTGCGCCGACATGTTGCGCAGGCAAGGGAGAGCTATGATTGGCTTCTTAACACGACGCCGCTTCGCGACTTTGAAGAGAAAAGGCTCGGTGAAACCGAAACTGCATATTTTTACCTGTTTGCCGATATCGTACAACGATATCGGCCACACTTCTTTCTTCCATGATAGTTTTTTTTATCAAGGTTCCGCAGTTTTAAATACCCACATTACACATTTTTTTTGAAAATCTATTCACGACCCCTTTAGGGGAGTGGCAAAAAAGAATTTTTTTGTGGTCGTGAAAACCAATTAAGTCAAAACAGGGGAGCAGAAGAAATGGTTAGGCGGTAAGCTCGAGAGAGAGAGAGAAAAAAAAGGAAACGGGAAAACAAAATAAAAGTGAACCTGATCCGAATAGTTCTAGCACGACAAACGAGCACCCGCCGCGGTGGCTCAGTGGCTAAGGCGTTGTGCTGCTGAGCCCAAGGACACTGCGGGTTCGATTCTCGGCCCCGGCGACCGGTTTTCTGATGGAGGCGATAAGCGAAAACGCCCGATATATATATATATAGTAAGGAAATGAGGGGCTCGTTGAGGAAATACAGAAACATAGGTCGGCAGTCTACAACGCCAAAGGAGGCATAGGGGTGTGGTTAGGCTCTATTTTTTACTACGGTTAATGATGTTAAGATTTATTTTTAAATATAAGGAAGAAAGAAAGAAAGAAAAACACGCGCCCAGAGTGGGGCAGGCTGTAGACCGTTGAGTCACGCCCCGGGGGTTGAAAAGAAGGTCCCCTTCTCCCCGTGTAGTCAGAGTGGCGCTGGCTACCACCCTCAAGCGTCAGATACACTTCTAGTAAATATAAATAGCCCAGAAAGTGAAGGAGAACACAGTCGCCCAGATAGCCGAATTGGTAAGGCATTCGAGATCTAATCGAAAGGCGTGGGTTCGGTCCCCACTCTGGGCGCGTGTTTTTCTTTCTTTCTTTCTTCCTTATATTTAAAAATAAATCTTAACATCATTAACCGTAGTAAAAAATAGAGCCTAACCCCTATGCCTCCTTTGGCGTTGTAGACTGCCGACCTATGTTTCTGTATATATATATATATATATATATATATATATATATATATATATATATATATATATATATATAGTATAAGTAAAGAGTCGGATGATACACAGCAAGAACAATAACAAACAAGGTTTACTTACGTAGCGGCAACGGGACTGTCAGACACTGCAAGCCAGCAATACCTTACAGCCAAGCCCACCGATTTAGGAGAATTTGCTCAAACCAAGCCGACTTTGACTCAAACTGTCGAGAACTCAAGACCGCCCTCCTGAATAAAAAATACCCGTAAAAAGTTATCGACGACGCTATTGTGCGAGCCAACCAATCAGACCGTAACGAAATCTGTAAGAAAAAAGCCCCGAACGGGAACCCGCAAACTAACTTAGTTTTAACCCACTCATCCTCCGCTCCAAGAGTGTCAACCGTGCTAAAAACCATCACAATATCCTAATGCAAAGTGACCGCTTAAAAAGCATATTTCCCGAACCACCATGCGTTGTCTACCGGCGTAATAAGAATTTAGGTGACTTTCTTACTAACTCTCGTATCAACCGACCGGCAACTACTGGCTGCATGCCCTGCAATAAACCCCGATGTAAAGTATGCCCACATACGACCACTACACAGCGCGCCACCAGCACGGCTTCAGACTACTACGTAAATATAAAAGGTAACTTTAACTGTGACTCCGCTAATGTCGTATATCTTCTAGAGTACACTGTTTGTAGGCAACAATATATCGGCCAAACTGAAACGCCCTTCCGAATACGGTTCAATAATCACCGCTCTCATGCAAAAAGCTGCCCTTATTTGCTCCTGTCAAGACATGTCAACAGTCCCGGGCATGCATTTGAACATCTTAAAGCAACGATTTTAGAATCCGCCTTCAAAACGCACCACGACCGCGAGGTTCGGGAATCTTATCTCATTTATAAGTTTGGGTCAGCCACACTTGGAATTAATGAAAGTTACGGAAAACTAACGTGCTTATCCCTCGATTAAAATTGGCGGCTTCATAATTTTTATAACTATGTTCATTATTCCTACCTTGAGCCTGTCGCTCCTCAATCACTTTCATGCAAATATCGTACTCCTCCTCTTCCCCCTCCCCCCTGCAGGTCTGGTTTCAAAATAGACGCGCCAAGTGGAGGAAAAGAGAACCACCTCGTAAGACAAACTTCCTGCAGGCAGGTAAGCCAGACATTCAGGTTTTAACATCAACACGCCAGCAAAAGCGTTTTCTTATTTCATTTAGTGAAAGCCGTTTGCTTTAAAGGAGCTATGAAGAGAAAACACAAGTTTGGTTCATTCAAAAGATTGTCTCGTTAGAATCATACTGACACCACTTTTAACGTAAACTTCGCTCAAATAAGCTACATAATTAGGAAAAACGGGAATGGTCATGCGACCCACCAGCTCATTTCCCGCAACAGAACCTGTGATGTCACATGGGCTAAGCTCTGCGATTGGCGGAGGCTGGCAGAAGCAGACGCAAATTAGGTAGAGCTTACAAATTAGACGAACGAGCGATTTGCGCTTAAATTTAGGGCACATTCTTTACAAAGCAATAAGAATGATGGGACAAACAGTGGAAGTTACGAAAGCACATGTAAACATAGAAGTACTGATGCGTTCTGCTGTTCGTACTGCGCACAGCATGCTTTGGTTTAGCTGCACAGCACTACGGGGCTTGGGGTTGTCGCAGACGACACTGGCCGATTGACGCAAGCAACGGTGTCTTACGTGACCCCATTTGTCGAGCGAGCACTGTTTCAGGGAACGAATATTTTCTCCCAGAACAAAAACAAGCCAGGTTTAAATGCGGGCAAAAACAAACCAAACGCTTGCCACGGTATGGGGGCGCCATCTAGGTTACGGAACGTAAAGAAACGCGGGAACAAACCAACACCGCTGTACAGGGTGGAGACAATTTTTGAACGGTCCCGTGCCGCCGCAATTGGGCCAACGGGCTCAACGCGTTATTCTTTTCGTTTCCCACGAGACCTAGCAACGCGAAACAGACAAAATGATTCAAACTTCTTCAGTAAACCGCGTTGCGGCGATAATTTTAGCGCGGTTTTGACACAATGACTTGCTTCGGCGGCGAGCGAGCAACCGAACATGGCGGCGCCAGCGTTACGTGTCTCTACCCTGTACGGCGGATGCGTGAATGAAGGTACTCTAGGCTGCAGAGCGGTCGGTTCCTGTGATCTCACTTGGGACCACAAAAACGCACGATTGAGCGGGAAAATCAAAATTTTAACCTAAATTGTTTAATTTCTCAGTGAATAAAGCACCGTTTGTATCCGGACAAGCGCTGGGGGCACTATAAAACACGAAATCTTTCGAATAAAACCAACTTGCATTTTCTCTTCATGGCTCCTTTCAGCAACTTTATTTGCCCATAAACTACAAATACGTGATGATGACGGTGGTGGTGGCGGCAGTGGTGCTAGTGTTGGTGGTGGAAAACTTTACTGTCTTCTCTATTCAGACGGAGTCACTGCTTGGGAGTGGCAGTGTGCTCGCCCCTTCAGGGTGACGGCCCAGTAATCGCGAGCGGGGCAGATCGAGAAAGGACGCCACGGCGGAGGAGGCTAGAGCAGCTCGCAATGCCGCTCGTAACCGCCGTACGGAGGAAGCGGCTATAGATGACCCTGCGGCAGCGGGTGTAGCCCGAAAGAACCCATTCCCGTTTGACCCCTTCCCGTTTGAACCTATTCCCGAAACGCCCTTCCCGCTTGACCCGTCCCGTGTGCGCCCGTTCCCGAAACGACCTTCCCGTTTGGGCGCTTCCTGTTTCAGCCCGTTCCCAAAAACGCCCTTCTCGTTACAACCCGCTCCCAAAGCGCCCTTCTCATTTCAACCCGCATTGTTGTAACCCATTTGAATTTCTGAAAATATGCGTTACCGTCTTCGAAACTGTTCCCCAAAATGTGCTTACAATCAACGGGTCATGCACTAAAAACTTGTATGCACCAAAGTTTCCAGAATCGACCGATATTTCCGGCCGATAAAAGTTTCCTAATGCCTTAGGCCGATACTGCCCTCTTGACACAAAATTTGTAGCGGCGAAAGTGTGCTATAAAGATACCCAATATCTTGAGTAATGCACGCATTGGATTTTTCTGCAGTTGGTGTTCGTACGTGCGGCTGAAATTTATTTATCAGCCGCTCTTATGCCCATTGTTTGGAGCGTAGCTTTGTCTTCGGGTTCGAGAGATCTATAGATCAAAGATGTCCGTAGGAGAGACTTTAAAAAAGGCAAAAACATGTGCAAAAATCTGAGAATTGGCTACTATAATGCCTTTCCTACGTGAGTAATGGGCAGATATTTTTATTTATTTACGGATACTTTACGGCCTGGTAGGACTCATGCAGGAGTGAGCATAAAAACACATCAGTATTGGTTGGCGTAGTTTAAAACGCCCCACACAAATAAGTAAAAGACATAAATATGTAATAGACGCCAAGGGGTGCGAACAAGGATATGCATTCGTAATGTATTCCAATTTTAAAATACGATGATTCAACCAGAACACATATTTACAACACGTGGGGAAAATTCTTCTAACGATACCGAGTTCACTGTTCGTTCAGATAACTTATTCCAGTAAGAAATTGCACGAGGAAAGAAAGAGAACTTTGGAATAGTAATTCAGCTGATTGGCTGCCTAATAGTCTTACTATGATGTCTTCTCGCTGAACGTCTGGAAGGCCCTTGGAGGTAGTATTCCCGTGACAATTTTAAGTTTCTGTAGTAAAGAACCCTGCGCTGCTTAAATTTCTGAAGGTTTGCCCTATTATGCAAATTGAATACGCTAGAGTGACGGGAATAAACAGAATCAATAAAACGCAAAGCTAAGTTTATAATTTTCGCCGCTTCTCATGACTGCGATTTTTTATAGCCAGATGTGGCATATGTATCCAGATACATAGGGTTACTTTATTTTTATACATTTTTTTATCTTTTATAGTTTTCATCTGTTTTTTTTTCGACATTGATGTACACTTGCGCTATTATAACGATTAAATGTGTTATTCCGCCAACTACGGTTTCTTTCAAAGTAAGGGTGTTTTTGCTATTTTCTATTTGTGCTTCCGCGGCGCTTTTCTGGGCTTTCTGATTTTATCATTTATTTGGTTTGTTAATTTAAAAGATTTGTTTGTTAATTTAAAAGATTTGTTTATCAATTTGTTAATTGTTCATTTGTCTGTTAGGTTTTGTTAATTTAAAAGATTTGTTAATTGGTATGACTTGAATTGTAACCAAATGTCGTCGTCTCTAGATTCAAAAAGTGAAGCCCAGGTTTGAAAAGCAGTCAAGGACTCTGGATGTACTGAGCGTGCTATCGCAGCGGCTGTGAACAAACGGAAATAAATGAAAAACAATATGAAAATGTTTTTTATAACGTTTCATAAACTGGGTACGTTATTCCGGGAACGGGCTCAATAGGAAAATACGAAACGGGAAGGTTCTTTCCGCCCGGGTTGAAATGGGAAGGAACAAACGGGAAAGTCGAAATGGGAACGGGTTCAAACGAGAACGGGCCAAGTGGGAAAGGGCGAAACGGGAAGGTCGTTTTGCGCCGGGTTGAAACGGGACGGAACAAGCGGGAAGGGTGAAATGGGAATGGGTTCAAACGGGAACCTCCCGCGGCAGCGGCCCGACGACAGCAGCAGGGAATGTTGAACAGAAGGTCCAAATGGCTTTCGCCCTCCCGTTCCTCGAAAGATTTAAGCATACCCGGTAGCTTTAACAGCGAAGCTAGTCTTGGTCGAGGCTTTCATGGGACGAAATGCGGCGACGTGGTCGAGGCGATGTGGAGAGAGAATAGCCTGGCGAGGAGGAGAGCAAGCGCCAAGCACACATGCAGCAAGTTGAAAGAATGCCCGAACGAGGCGTTTATATAGGCAAAGCTTTTCTAAACTACTAAATCTGGTGACAATGTTTACATTTGTCAACACTGCTGGGCAAAAAGGAAATATTAAGCATATTTAAGGCAATGCATCAATACATAAGTGATATTCACATTGTTCTTTTAATTAAAAATGCATGACTGCTTCGTTTTTGATAGCAAATAAGGAAAATACGCCGCGAAAAGGCAAAAAGCGCTCGCGGCGTCCCCTCGTTGTAGTTCCAAATTAAAAATTAACAACAGGTTCCAGTAGATGGTGCGATCAGTGGAACACGGAAAAAATGCATTGGCGCGAACGGAAATCGACCTGCTGGCTTTGAGAAGCTACATGAAGCTTCTTAGCCTTGAGACTAGGGAACGCCAGGCAACTTCGCTGTTAGCATCAGCGTTCGCGACGTTAGGTCAGTGACGTGCAGTTACTGTTTTTCGAATCGTCTCCTCCTTTCCTCGCCTTCATTCTCTTCACTCTCTCCCTTCCTTTTTCTCTCCAGTCGCTCCCTCTTCCCCTCACCAGTGGCGAGTTTAAGTGGAGAGCCCTTCACATTTGACAACGGTAGACACACAAAAACGAAGCCCTTGCGAGATCCCTCCCTCGTAAACTTAAAGCGCTGCTACTTTGTTTCGTTCGCAAACACAAGGTCCTAGGCATCTTTTTGCTGCTTTGCAACTGCTACTGCTTGGCTAGGTAAAAAACGCTTATGTACTTCGCACAGAAGGAAGCTACGCAAATGAAAAACAAGCCGCGGGAGGCGCGACGCTTAAAAGCAAGCTTTGCTGTATATGCACCACTAGAAGGTCACGTTGCAGCAGCGGTCCCTCTTAAAATATGTGTCCCGCGTGGAAACAGTTCGCAGATGTGCTATGGGGGGGGGGGGGGGGGGGGCGAGGGGGCGTCGAAACGTGAGAGAGGTAACCGAATTCATTTCCCATTTTTCCCCCAACTGAACAGCGGCTGCTCAGAGCATGCAAAAGGGCGGCCCTCCCTACTCGAGCGCGCCACCGACGCTGCCCCCCCTGAACCAGCCGCTGGACTCGTGGGCGTTCGGCAATCCGTACGACTACGGCTTCCAGGCATCCGCCTCGGGTCCCGCGGCTGCAGGCTACGGCTATTCCGCCGGCGGAGGCCCCGGCGTCATGATGGGCGGCATGGCGGCGGCGGCCAACCCGAGCTCCTTCTACAGCCAGCAGGTGCCGGCGCAGGACTCTCTCGTGTCGCAGCCCTGCGGGGGGGCGCCTTCGCCGGAGTGCACGCAGAAGGGCCCCTCCTACGGCTGCCCCGAGGGCAACAAGAAGGCCGCCATGGGCCTCGACGCCGCCGACCTGCACCAGATGGGCGCGCTGCCGCACCTGGTGATGAAGGGCAAGGACGGCTCGCTGTCGCCCCTGCCGCCGCTCGACTTCTTCACCTAGCACGGCCCACAGCCAGTCGTCGGAACGGCGACAGCGAGCTACGCGCTGCCCGTCGAGCAGTGCTATTGGCGCACCTGCAGACGCGCGGCTCCTCGCCGAGAGGACAGGAAGTTTGGTTGCTCTCGGACAAATATCGTCCAGCATAAACTGCTTGTTGTAACTGACCAAAGGAACGCCTGCTGTGCGCAAGGCAAAAGAAAGGCTAAGTACTGGAACGGCGCGGGCTTGTTGTGTACGACCGAGTGCGCGTGAGTTAGGGTAAAGTGTTATGAAGCCTTACGGCACACGTGTCTTTTAGTGAAGGCGTTTTTTGTGACAAATATCCCTTTGTGTGAAGCTATGTTCACGAGTCTTTTTTCCACTGTCCTTCTTTCTTACGTCGGGCGTACTGTTTACGTTCAAGTTTGCGCACTTCCTACTGATACTACCCGCCGGTGGCTGCAGGATGGGCCGCTATTCGGTAGTTTTCTTGGAAGGAATCTACAGGTTATTATGGCGGGCAGGCCCAAGTGAATGCATCTGAAACCTTCACAGTGGCGCCATGACTCTTGTAAACGTCGTTGCAGTTTTGACGTGCTTGTATTACCTTTCGTGAGATGTGCTATTGTCCCCATAGACCATTTTTTTTGTAAATAAGACCGAAGCTCTGATGGTGATTTTAAGAGAAGCCAGCCGGCCTCACTAAACAGTCGTTACGATGGGCTAGCGGATACACGGACTACAACAGCCGGTGACATCGTGACCCTGAAAATTATGAGGCGTGTAAAAAGGAAATGATGATTGGCTATTCAGGGACCTGGTGGGAGGTTTTTTCGAGACGTAAGGGCCGAAAACTTATGAGGACGCCAAAGCTCTCCTTGTGCAGTGGGCAATGCTCAAGCATCAGTGTTCAGCTGCCGATTGCGCTCTCCCATCAGCATTTCCCCTGAAGTAACGTGCCTAACCGATGTGCATGAAACACATTCCTTTCAGCCGTGTACAGACTGTACCTTGTGGCGTCCATCGTCAACGCCAACCGCGCAAGTTCTGGCGGAAATCCCGCAGTCAGGCGGCGCTGCACCGCCGGTTCTTTCCGACGCGCCCAACCTGAGCGCGTTCGCTGCAGCATCAAGAGTGTGTTTCATTCAGCCCGTGGCTGTGTCCTCACTAAGCGTGCGAGGTGCTTGTTTTTCATCAGTGCTCACAATATGAAAGAATGAGGCGGGCGCACGTGCAGTTTTTGTTCGACCAATGCTTTGTGTAATTCATAACCTTTTTACGGCCTTCTTGTACAGCCCGCTATATTGAATATGTTTGCCTCACGTGTTTCTTTACTACACCAATCTCTTTGTCCGGATTTCGTCCAGATCACACTGTAGATAGAAAAATATTTCCTCAAGTTCAGCACTGCGTTGTATTTCCCCGTGTAAGAACGCGTCAGCTTCCTGCAGATCATTATAAAGCAGCGTTCGTACTGCGGTATTGGTAGTTTCGCGCCACAATAAATAAAAAAGTAAGAAAACAAAAAAAAAACCCCCTTGTAACAGCTCATAGAAACGAGCAATACGCCTGACTACAATGCTGGCATTTGTAAATAAACAACAATTTGAATGCCGCGCGTGGATAGGTACAGAAGCAATGCAGAAAAAAGTGTTGCTCCAGGACTATAATTTTGCACCGCCAACCCTGGTGCATTCATTATGTCCGCTGACAGCAGCGGATTTCCTAAAGACACTTGTACAAGTGCCTTTCTCGCAGCAGAAGGGATTCGACCTACGAGAATTACTGATTGTTGATGTGAGATCTAACTTCTTGCAGACATGTCAGAACTCCATGCGCAGAAAAGTCCAGAAACTCTTAGCAAAGAGTAGCCCACCTGTACACCAACTGCAGTGAGTCACAGGTGGGGGCCTAATAAAAATATTGCGCTGAATTCTCTATGTGATTGCGAAATATGTTGTGGCTCAAGAACAGCCGCCCATCTCATCTTGTTAGAAATGCTTATCTTCTGTCTACATTCACCTACTGTGTGCTTCGAAAATGCAACATTGCGTTGAAGAAATTTATTGTGCCTATTATCGTTTTACGCATTCTCTAGAACTGGAGAATTCAAACGACCGTGAAAGTGCCAAAATGTGCCTTTTTTCTGTCGCTCAGCCAAGTGAAAACTTCGCGTGCTTTGGACGACAGGTTAACGAGCACTTGTACATATCCCCTCAGCAACCACTTATTTCGCTGCTTGTAATCTCGAGCGTTCATCTGTCGTGGCAGCAAAAGCGATTGCTCAAGTAGCCACGTATACCCGCTGCACTGGTGGGGCTAGCTTGCCGCAAAAGTCATAGTGTTGTCCCATGTGCCGTCAGTATAACCACGTCCCAGCAGCCTGCGCCAACTGCTCATTTTCTTGTTCTATGTGCACAGGCAATGATTGAGAACTAAAGTCATCCAGAGTGTGTGGAATGACAACAGAGCAACACCGTAGTGCCTTACTTTTGCATAAGAGACATTGAGCTCTCCAATAAACCTTTGTACGTTTTCGCTCTCACCCAGCATGTGTCTCTGTATGCGTATTCTTGGATGCCATGTTTCTTCCCGTGGTGTGCCCGATGTACTACATTGCAAACTGCATAGTAGTTGTGAGTTGCTAACGTTGACCGTTATGGCTAGTGCAACTCTCTGGATGAATTTAGGCCACGCATCCCTGCCTTGGCTAATGAGCGTTGCCGATTGAGGTCAATTGCATTCCTCCTGTCTCAGTTGAGGGATCCGTTGTTAGGCTGTCGGTCACACAGGTGACTTGGCTGGGGCTGAGCCAATGGCGCTACCCCCACGAATGGTTGGTCTCTGAAGAAGCTCATAGAAGATTATCTCATGAGAAACGAAGTAGTGAGATTTAAACGAAAGAAGCAACCAGAATTTTTTTTGCATACACGAGCTAATGAATTATATGTGCTGCGAAATTTGAAAGAAAGAAGCAACAAGATTTTTTTTTCGTCAACGAGCTAATGAATTATATGTGCTGTGAAATTTGAAAGAAAAAAGCAACCAGAATTTTTTTGCGTACACGAACTAATGAATTATATGTACTGCGATCATGTAGCGCAGGGTTACCATACAAAACCCAGGAAGGGCCCTCAGAAGTCAGTGTCCAACGCAAAAACACTTCATCCACATTGGGGCTTCGTCGGTTATGTTAAGTAGGGATAGCGATTCGCTTTGCTTTCTTCAATCCAAGACGGAATGGGTTAGCATCGTCTTACCAATCACGTTTCAATTGGCCATAATTTGAAGCCGCAGTCCTCCAGTAGGGCATGCATTGCGTCTTAGGCGCGGCTTCCCTGAGCCATAGCCGGATTCGACGTTTTTTGACAGCGGGCCCGTCCCATTTTGGCTGTGTAAAGCAATATTACTAAACTTCTTACAATCAAGAAATGGTTATTAAGAAACGGGTTAAATGCCTTGACTCGATTTCAACTTTAGCATTGAAAGCTGTTTTGCCTCCGCTACAGCAGTCGTATCTCGACTTTTCAGTGCAGCTACCTCCGTTCCTCGTGACGAGTTTCCTTGAGGTTGAAAACAGCCTTCCACTAAAAGTCTGAGTGATGAGTAGAGACCAGATTTTTAGTCACGAATCAAGATTTTAGGCGCCTATAGGCACTAAAAATTGCCATTTAAGCATTTATAGGCACCAAATACTGTTGTTTAGGCGCATATATAGGTTCAACTTGTAGCATATTTTAAGACAAATTTGTAACTTGCAGTCAAAACAGGAGACTAGATTTGTAATGTGGGTAAGTAATGTTATTTTCTTGGTGAAAATGAGCCACACAAGAGTAGCTATTTTAACAAATTTACATAGAATGCAGGGTGATTCGACAACAAAAGAAAAGCTTAAAAGCCATGACAAGGTAGACCCATCTCAATAAATTGCTGCTTGAAGTTGTACCACATTTCAGTCGATAATTGAGTTCGAAAAAACAGCACTCAACGTTCATTGACGTTGGGGGAGCGTGCTTGTACTTCGGGACTCTCCATGACCTGATTTCATTTGGAATATCAGAATATTTGGTGCTCATAACGTTCAGCAGTTCTTTTATCACAGTGAATCCCTGGATTTTGTGTCAGACGGAATGGCAGGTTGTCGGAAAAGAATGGCTCTATCAGCAAACGGTCCTTTCGGGATGGTGGCAGATCTGTCCTGGACCTTCGAAATGAGCTCAGAGGAGGCCAAGCTCTCAGCTGCGGAAATGCTTTCTGCTAAGAGTGTGAAAGAGCACACGAATGTGCCAAGTCATGTTCAAATGTAGCGTGGTGTAAATAATTTCGGCTGCGACGCTTTTATCGTCTGCAAAGATGTTAGTACCACCGGCAAGTGTTTTTGTAGTAGTTTTCCGCCCTCAGCTGAGCTTTTTAACTCTTTCGCTACCGCAGAAAATTGACCAATTTTGGGGGGTCCAAGAAAACATTTTTTTTTCTGCTAAAAAATTATATAGGCACTAATTGCAGGAGCACAAAATGCAGATTAGTTAACGGCCTTTCCAATAACACCAGTTTTTTAAAGGTTTTCATATATCATAGTTGTGAAAAAAAATATCAAAATCAAAAGTTTTGTCAAGTTGTCGAAAAAAATGATAAAAAAGGAGTTGTGTATATCAAACCACCGGTAGTAGAAAAAAATTAGAATATGCATTTTGCAGGGAAACATTTCAAAAACACACCCTAAAAAAAATGTCGACTTGCGCGGAACAGTTTTTCAGATATAAAAAAAAAATGTTAGCACGCACGGTGCTCGTGTCATGCGGTGAAGCCCAACCTCTAATTCAAACTGTGCAATTTCGGGTGGTTCCTTGGAATAAATCTGGCGGTTTGACGTTATCAGAGGCACCAATTTGCCCCCACATAACGTAAAAACATCTTGTCAATGGCTGACTTTGCATTTACAGCGAGCACAATATTTGGGACAAGCACGCGATGCAGAAAAAAACATGCATGAAGTTGAAAACGGAACGCCGTGGCTGATGTTTGTTGTCGTTCACGGTCAGTTATCTCTCAAAACATAAAGCTGAGCTTTATTATCATCTTCTTACTCGCAATTGTAGCCTTGCTCACAAAAATGAGGTACGATGAGCTAGAATCGTCCCCTGCGATCTTTGGCCGAGTAGCAGTCGCGCGCTAAAAAAGATCAGCACAACGAGCCTCCTCTATTGCAGCGCCACCTAACATTTTTCAAATGAAACAGTACAAAAACTTATCAGAGACTCCGTCCGAATAGACAGTTCAACTAAGCAGCAACATTAGACACCCGGATATACCCTCGCATGAAAACGAAACTGGAAGGCGAACAGCTGGCAGTGTAAGGCCGGTTTGAAGCGCTGTCCTCGGCGGAACAGATATCTGGCGACTGGGTGTGACCTTTTGACTTGCATCTGAAGTTCTTATCGCAGAAATCGGGTTAGGGTGGGGGGAAATGAGGAGCGGCGTGCTTTGTTCGAGGATCAGTCGCGGACGCTTCAGGCGCCATGGCAGTTAGCCTTGAAGTTGGGTAACTGCGTAGTTGCGCTAAATATGAATTTCGCGATGCAGAAACGAAACCGAAACTGTTGTAAACTGTTTGGGAATGGTCCTGGGGTAAGTAGAACTACCAGAGTACTTAGGACAACTTGCGCAAAGGCAATAAAACTGCCTAAAATCATAAAGTAGCTTTGCAACCAGGCACTGCTTGACATTTTCAGCCGATTTCTGGGATTATTACTGTCAGAGCGTGAACCTGACGATTGGAAATCGTTTGCTAGTTCCCCATTCACGCCCTGATAGCAAAAAACAAGCGCTGGTGCAGAGTAATTACGAGTTGCACGCATTCTTCGTTGGTAGCCTTGAGGTGCGATGACCACGCCCCTTTTCCACAACCAGGTGATTCAAAAGCGTGTCAAAAATCCCGTTTCCGTTGCAAAAATGATAACAAAACTGATTTTGAAAGGCCATTTTCTGATCTAACTCCGAACAGCTTTACTTGTTCGAGAAACGCCTGGAACGCTATGAAAAGGCGCTCCCAAAAGTATCGATCAAATTGATCGATTTTGATAGGCGCGGTAGCGAAAGAGTTAAGGGGTAAAAACGGGCAGTGGTGCAAGAGGCACAATCGGTAACTGCTGCTTGAAGACACAACTGCAGACCGAAGAACGATCTTAAATGCAGGTATTTATTCGTTGACAGAGCAGAACGACCTCCTCAGCTTTTCACAGCCCCGAGCAATACCATATATAGTACAGGGAAGTACAATAATTCTGTATACATTATTCTGTTCTGAAGAGGCTAATGACTATAGGGAAGTTGTGGGAATAATACTAATCGGGAACTATGCACTATATACCGATTATCAATATTAGACAGTACACAACATTCTTTGCCACTAATTCCCTTATTGCAAGTTTTCCAAACGCCTTCGAAGGTTACCCAGCACGGCAAATGACGGCTGACGCGACCAGAGTACTTCAAAAGTGTCGAGATGCTCATTTGTGTAAGCTCCGTTTCTCGTTCCTTCTTCGTCCTGCACGTGTTGCATCTTGCCGGCCGGCGGTGTTCTCGTGATCAGCGGGTGTCTGTGCACGTATTCGTGGCGTCACCTTAAAACTTCGATGTGTCAGGTTTACACGTGGTTTTCCCTTAGGAGGCGTCTTTGACCTTGAGTGGAAAGTGCGCGGCTGCGTCGCGTCCATTTGCTACATTTCTTGTTTTTGTTTTTTGCGTTAGCAATGAATAGGGCACAGGGGCAAAAGTTTTCGCCGTTGGTCCGTGGACACAGCGCGTCAGAAGGACGTAGAACAAAACAGCTCTTGCGGACAGGGGTGTAGTCGGTGGGGTTGGCGGTGGTTGGGACTCTGGCGGCTCGGCCGATGTGGCGAGGTCGAAAAAACGGCGTTGGCTGCTGCACGGTTTGCGTTTCTCGGCGTGTTTGACACGGCTAGCGGATTTTTCTTGCAAACAGGGTGCGACAAACACCCCGTTGCGGGTTTCTGAAGCGAGAGTAGCCCTTGTACGTCATCGACTCGAAAAAACAGAAAAGGCATATATAACACACACACACACAAAAAATCATTTTTAGGCGCAAGAACGCCAATATAGGCCCTTATAGTCGAAATAGGCACTTATAGGAACAATAAACTATAAAATGCTCCTCTTCCCTTAGTTCATGCTTATATGTTAAACAAACTTATACGGACTCAATGAAAAAAATGGGCATTTTGCCTAAAGTTCCGGTCTGTAGTGATAAGTACTGTCGAGCGCGGCGTAAAAACCACGGCAAGATATGTTATCTCTTGCGAACAAGATGTCACCGTCGTGGGGTACACACGAAGGCTGCTGTACACGCCATTTTCTTTTTGTGTGGTGAGTTCATTGTTTACCATGAACAAAAGTCAAATGCTTAGAGCATTTATCTACGCGGCATTGCTCGAAATACTCCAGGCGGAAGTTGTAATCTATGCTCAGGTATGATGTAATCTAATCCGCACCCTTCCAGCCTGCTCAAAAATAAAAAGAAATTAGTGGAAGATCTACTGGTGGATCTTTAAGGTCGCGTGAGCACCTCGTCCCTCCCTCTCGCAAACCTGAGGCACAGCACGATGCGCACACACTGCTCCGCTTGTAGTCCCCCACAAGGAGTTTCTCAGCGCCGTCTCAGTGTTGATGTTCAGCAGCGACCTTTAGCAGCGACTTTGGCCTGTCACCCTCTTGCTACCCGCCTGCAGTATTGGCGCTCTCATTAATCCCCCTGCTTCCTCTTTGGCCGCCTTGAGCTGGCTGCCCGCTCCACTGCACAGCGTGCAAGTGCCGGGGTGGGGTCAGGGGGTCCGTCGAGACGGGGTGCTTCGGCAGAGGCAGGTGTCAAGCCGCGCTCCGACTCGGCGTCTCCCTCGCAGCGTCGGCCGCGGCGTGGAGGCGGCGGCAACCCGCAGCGCCTGCCCTCTCGTCCTCTGTTCTTCCGTCGCTCTGTTGACGGATCGACGGCGGAAAATTTTCCCCACATGCCCCATCGAATGCTCACGTTATAGAAATACCGTCTTTGATTACGTAATAGGGCTGCCTAAAGTGCAAATTACGTGTAGATATTTAACCAGTCCAGCGTTGTTAGTGTCGCGAACGTGACTGCCAGGTTCCGTTCAGGAAATCTAGCGAACAGTTGTAAAAGTGACAGTCGTTCTTGGGCGACCTAAGCATGAAAATTTCAATTTGTCTGTCTGCCACTCGAACGGCAGAAATGGCGCAATGCTTGAGCCCCTGCATTGTGCCCCCATTTTCTCTTTCCCCAGATATTTCTTAGACCATCACTGCACCCTACTTCCTGTCCCTTTGTACCCTGTATCGCGCCCCTTCGTACCCTGATGATGACTTCGTGAGTGGAGACTATGGGAATGGAGGGGACAGATGATGATGGTGACTTTGGTGCACCTAATGCAACGTGCGAAAGACGGCAAATCAATTAGGTAGCCGAGCCTGACCAGTTATTTGGGCTTATGGCATGACATCAAATTTGTAGCCCTGGCGGTGCTGGTACTCAACAGCGGGCCCACAAAAAATAATGCCGCTGGACAGGCGTTTTTCGAATTACCTCAGCCAATTGGTCGGAAGCAAAATCGACAGCGTATAACAGGGGTATACAAGGTACTTTTGATGGAACAATCATTGAACGCTATAGGTTCTTGCCGCTTAATTTGCCATTTTTACTTTCCAGGCAAGTGTTACATTGACAGCCGGATTTGGGTGAAGAAACTTGAAAAAAAAAACACAAACTTTTTTCTCCAGGCTGAAGCATCAACGACAACCACGAATCCTAGTTTGTGCAGGTCAACGCTCGAAGCCCCGCGAGTGCAATCCACTGAACGAACATCGCGTTCCTTTGTACACTGAAGTAGTTCAGGAGGTAGCCATCACAATGCTGGGCTTCTGAAAGGACACGCCTAGACGTTTCGGGGTGATTTGAGTCGGCCGGTCATTCGCTCGAAGCGGTCCCGTTGCCGGTGTTGTTGAGCGCCGTGGTGACCAGCTTGTTGATGGTCTTCATGGCCTTGGGGTTCATCTGGATGATGATGACCACGTAGGTGGTGAGGGCGGCGCACACGCTCAGGATGAAGCCGCGGTTGATGGTGAAGAAGTTCCAGCCGGTCATGGACACGGGCGACGAGGAGAGGCGGCTGAGGAAGAAGTGCGCCTCCATCTTGGTGTTCATGTCGAGGCGCCAGCTGCGCAGCGTGAGCTCGTGCAGGTGGGGCAGCGGCGCGAGGGCCTCCTCGGAGACCCGCGCGGCGGCCAGGCAGGTGCCGAGGAACGAGAGCAGCGAGTAGATGCCGCGCAGGCTGAAGAGGAAGCCCTCGTCCTCCTTGGTGTTCTTCAGCAGGTTGGTGTCGCTGAAGAGCTGCGTCATGTCGATGCACACGCTGAGCACGATCATGATGTACCACGAGAAGATCACCGGCCCGAACATCTCGTTCAGCGCCGTCACCAGCTTACAGATGCGCTCGTAGAAGATGCGGATCTGCGCCAGGGTGTCCGCCTCGACGGAGCGGCCCGAGCGGTGCATGTCGCGGATCACGGCGTTGTGCACGCGGAAGGCCCGCGCCAGGATCAGGCAGAAGGCGATGAACAGGATGGGCAGGAACACCAGCGTGCCGTAAACGAACAGCGTGTTCAGGTACCACATGAGCGCCACCAGGAAGAGCAGCGTGTTCTCCGAGTACCTCCGGCTGGCCTCCGTGAAGAACACGCCCTGCCCCCGGGAAACGGGCCTGCTGTTAGCGCTCTCCGGACAACGGCCGCCCGAACACCACGAGCTCGATGCCACAACAGGTCAGAATGAATTAACCATTACCTTTGATTGCCCTCCGACAGGGCAAGTATTATCTGCACGAACAACAGGTAGGTTAATATTAGAACGAATGAGCAACGAAACCTTCCGGGCAATGATGGCGGAAGAATTCACAGCTTTGTCGGATGGGCGACAACGCTACGCAAAATGTAAGCTTTAATCATAAACTATATCAATGTATTTGTGCAGCCTGCCTTGCTATAAAGATGGCGTCCAGTGCCAACTCTACGCACGCCGGGATTGGTGACTGTCATGGCGTCTCTAGATTTGTTACCGTTTCTTTCACTAAAATTAAGCTATGTTTTACCAGTTGCAGTTATTGAAATCACTAGCAGAATAAAAGGGAATGTAATAAAAGTGTATAAGAAAGTAACGGTACGCAATTTAGACAACAATCGGAAAATTATTTCAACAGCCTTTCTTTACCTAGGAGTCGTCCGTTATCGCTTCTGCAAACGGTCGTCTGTCTCTGGTAAATACACTAAATTACGAGTTATATCATAGTTATCCTGAAAACAAGCGTGAAAAAGCAGAGGAAGACAGATGTGCACAGGATGCGCACTTGTCTCGTTTTGTTCTCAAGATGTAAGCGTATACCAACCGGCCATCTGTCGTTACTGCCGCTATATTAGTGTCGTGTGTCATTTAAAGCAGCAAGACTAAGCGTGTGCCTGCGAGCGGAGAGGGGAGCGGCTGTTCACCTTGAACACGTCCCTGGGCGGCTGGTTGTCGAGCACCCATGTGACGGCGACGAACCTGAGTGCCAGGTAGAGCCAGCCGACCACGGTGAGCAGGCCGATGGGCAGCCAGTATTGGCGCAGGTCGCGCGGGCGGTGCAGCTCGAACAGCGTGCCCTCGACCTCCTCGATGAGCCCGTTCAGCCGCCGGGGGCTCGCCGCCAGCAACACGGAGCAGATGATGGAGCACAGGGTGGCCAGCACCAGCGACACCTGCCGAGAAGAAGCAAAACATGCACGTACAACTCGAAAGAGCTAGCCGTCGCGTACCAACTCCATTCCAGCCACGAAAGACGTTCCTTAAGCGAAGAAAAAAAAAATATACAGATTTCGCTCTACATGACGTCGGCACTGACGCAATATAGGGAACACTAAAAACATAGTTATTCATGTGTTAACTGCGCGCTATACTATTCAGGTGATACGATCAAACGGAACTACAGGCACTGCTACAAGCGCGCAGTCGTGTTTCTTGGCGGCCGCATTTCCCAGTGGCTTCTGAAGCACTTTTAACTTACAGGGACATAACCCTGCACCTACGCGTCCTCTGCCGAACTCTGCCTCCCCCTAACCCCCGCTGCAGCTCACATGTGGTGGATTCTGCAAACACACACCTTCCCCGATCGCACCCAATTGGTCCACACACGCCTCCACATTTTCACATTCCCTAATTGCTCAGCTTGCGGGGTTCTGGACACCCACTACCACTCCCTTTGTGAGTGTCCAGCCTCCCTATATCCCCCTCTCCCCTCCCCCACCCACTGGGAACAGGCCCTGGGGAGACCAGACATCTCCGATCAACTATTGGTGACGTCGTGGGCACTGGACGTCGCGGAGGTTTTATGGACGTCCGCCACCCCCACTCCTCATTCCTAATCCCAGAAAAATGAAGTTCTCTCTCTCTCTCGCACTAGCAAGATCCTATTTCGTCGTAGAGACCTCACCAGAGAGTGCCCTGGTCGCCGCCACGGCTTCACTTGTTTGCATTAAAAACTAGATTATTAAAGCGAAGCTTTCTGTGTCTCACTTGTGGCGGTGTCGGAAAGCCAAGTCTACTTCGGGAAGGCGATATACTTTACACAATGAGTTTACACAAATGGCACATCGATCATACACCGCATAAACAACCGGATGTCTTCACATGCATAATGGATTTCATTGTGGTAGACGGATGCAGTTGAGCGCCATACGGTGAAGCTACGAAGACGATGACGACGACGATGATTAAAGCATTCTCTAAGAGACGCAAAGATGTCACGTTGATCACGACACACTCTTAACAAATGGGAAGCCTAAATCGACGAGAACGCTGAGCTAACCGAATCCCAAACTAATAGACACAGAAGCATAACATCACATACGGTTCGCTCCGATTCGGTTTGGACTTTGGCTGATTTGATTGTGAACTTTGCTTTTGTATCGGAGAAATCTTCACGTTTCAACTTTTTTTCTTTCAGAAAGGGGTGTTAAAATTTTCTTTGAAGCTTGCATAAAATTGGTATTATTGCTATGCGGACAGAGCAGTCTTTTTAATGAACCAATGCACTATTTTGTCTTCATGGCTCCTTTAACACGACGCACGCACTTGTGTAAGCAGTGAGCATTTGTTCGAGTGTGTAGCCTCATTTGTTTTATGGCGTTCGACGGGCACCCTCACCAAACTCAATTCGCTCTGCTGGCACGGAAAGAGTACGGTTCTTAGGTTATTCCAGCTAACTGAAATTTCTTTTATTTTAAGCGATAAATTATTTGGCCTTGTCAACGAAGGTTAAAAAAGTCAACCGAAACCGTTATAAACCACATTCGCAATTGATTTTTAGAATGCAGTTGGTTCCGGTACTGACTGACTGTTTTCAGACATCGTCTGTCTTTTATAAGGGTGGTAATAAAAGCCTGCTGCCCCAGGCGAGCTGTCATTCGGATGGGTGTCGACTAATCTTCGTAGAGTTTTATTCTTCATTCAGGCGTTGTTATTTCGTGGCGGGTATAAACTAGTAACATATTTAAGGCCCCTGGTTTTCGGATTAATACGAAAAACACTCGGCGGTAAAACTTTGGACAGTTCGGAATTATCCAATAAACACCGATTTTAGTTAGAGCAGACGGCGGCAAGGAATGACGCTCGAAGTTCTGACTTCAGGATATCCGATACGATATAGGCCGCTCGCACTTTTAGGCGATAACGACGAATCCGGTCACCAGACTCACAAGGAGGCATTTCTGTACTGTTTCAAGATCAGTACTCTTATCTAGACAAGGGTTATCTACCCTGATATAAGCCAGCTCATGAAATATTTTGCAAACTTCCAGAGCTTAAAATAAGTAATATTGGTGAATCCCTCTCATTTTGGAGCGTTTCCACAGACCAGTGGCTTGCTTCCTTGATGCGCGCTGAGACCTCTCGCTCTACCTACTCCTAGCGTAAGCAACAAAAACAGGAATTTTCTTTGCTGAGAATCATAAATCGAAAGTCCATCAGCGACAAAAATCTCGTAACGGTATACTAGCGTGTATTAAAACACGCTTCAAGGTTGTAAAATGAGAAACGTACATGTTTTGTATATAACTATTCGTGCCTGTGTACACAATGTGTGTCTGTCACTCAAACCTTTGAGACAAACATTTACTCCGAGCATTCTGAGGTGTTCGTGTTCAGATATCATGTCACCTATGAGTGTGAGTATTTAAAATAGAGCGGAATAAAATACGAATTTTGGAGAATTTAATATTTACAAGACATAGCTCCTAAAAACACCGAAATTTCGCTAAAAAAAAAAAAAAAACTTTCAGGAACGCCGCCGAAATTTCGCAAAAAATAGACTCCGAAATCCCGGACCCATAAACATACAGTCGAACACGGATATATCGAGCTCCAAGGGGATCGCGAAGTAGTTCGATATATGGAAAATTCGATATAAAAAATATGGGCTCTAAGACCTCACCTATGGCGGACGATCACTTACCGATCGTCGCATTCAAGAATGACAACTAATTCTGCACTCACGACTCAACAGGACGCTTTATTTCCGTGAAAAACAAATCGCTGATATTGGCCTGCTTCTTCGTCCTGGAAATGAAATTAAAGACGCTGGTCTCGATCTTCTCGAGGCTGCACAACTAGAAAATTCCAGCAGTACGCTGCGCCTTCGCACACCATGCACCACGCACGCAAAAGAAGAACAGCGCGCACGTACCACAAGAACTTTGAAGGTAACAATTCCAAGGCTCTCTGAATGGACTCCAACAAAGCGCTCGCGATGGTCATCTCCGAGAGAAACAGTGATCTCCGAAAGATGAGGGACAACTCGCCAAACAGCAGCAACAGCAGCAAAATGCAAAAAGTTACAGCCGTTCCACTCTACGTGAAAACTGTTGGAAATGCAGAGCACTGATTCGCCATAATGGGCTGTAGCGCCGTTATCCGCTCACTGCTACCACCCGACGCATTTCAAATTTCCCGCCTTCGCAGTGCTCGCGCGCCCCCTGCCGGAAACTGCGCCAGCAGGAGTTCTGTTCTTTTTGTGCTTGTTTTCCCTCCCACATCGCCGCCCGACGTTCACGAATGGCTGCGGCTTCTCGCTGGCGAAGTTCGGCGTCGGCGGCTCGCTTGCGGCGCTTGCGCTCAGCATCCGCAGCACGCCGCCGCGCCGCCTTCTCTTCCCGCGTAGACATTGTCGATGAAGTCGATGGTGAAACGTGAAACGTGCCGTGAACCCCCTGCCGCGGCTATGACGCAACGTGGAGCGGCTATGACGCAACGTGGCGCGGCTATGACGCAACACAATCCAACACAATCCACTTTAATCCAATCCAATCCAAATCCAATCCAAGCCAAGCCAATCCAATCCAAGACAATCCAATCCAATCGAATCCAATCCAATGCCAGACCGACGGGGAGCGATGCGGACTACGGACGCCAACGCGGGTGACATCGTGAGTTACTTAAAGGGGCACTGACACAAAATTTTGAAGGCGAGATAACTTGGGAGATAGATTGGTGGGAACACATATACATCATCTGCAAAATATCAGCGGCGAAAACAGCCTAGAACATATTTAAAATCAATTTTAAAGTGTGCGAAACGCAACCGAGCAGCCAGCAGAGGACCACGCGCAATCGACATCCCGAGGATATCGTGTAAATAAACAACATCCGAACACGTCACGAGTTTGTGTTTGCCGCTTCCGCACTGCCGGTGTTTTTGGCCGGCTCGCCGCTCCAATCGGAGGGCCGGAGGGCGGAGCTTCTGCTCTCGAGAACGAACGACCCGATCGTTGGCGGCGGAGGCGCCGTGATTTCGTCAGCTCATCGGGCAGCTGGCCCCGACCAAAGTTCTACAGCGATTCCAGGTACTCTGTTTCTATTACTGTTTATTACCATTGGATGCGAAAACGCGCCGGGTGCACGAAAAGCCCACTGAGGTAGCCGCACGGTCGCTGTGCAGGCGGCGGCCACGGCCGCGAAGTGGCCCAGGCCGGCAGGTAGCTCGAGTGATAGCTTGTTACCGCTGCACGAAATTGTCCCCAAGTCCCGACCATGGTGGCTTACATGAGAAAGGAGTTAATGATGCGATGGCGGGTTGCATTAAAAATTGCCATCTGCACCGCTTGCGAGAGCGGCACTCGAATATCCGCCGCAGTGCTAAGCCGAACACATCTGTAGGCGGACCTGTAGGCAGACCGGCCGGCTGCTCCCAGCGCGCGTCTTGCCACCCACCGTCTCGAGCGTCGCGCGTCGTTCTTTAGCCGCGGTAGCATTCGCACTCGCAGCGCCTGCGTCACATCCACGGTGGCTTTTTAATTAAGCGCCTCGCGAGATCAGTACGTGGGGGCATTCGCAGAAACTGCCGTCGATGCGGATTCGACAGTGCTACGGCGGCTCTGCTCTGTGATATCCCTCCGATGGTCACGTGGTCAGCTTTGTTCACACAAAATCCACAAAATCCATCGTTTCGCGGCACTCGCTGAAACCGAAACTGCGACTGGCCGCATTGAAAATGCTTCTAATTAAACAACCGTCGCACGCTGAAGCAAATGAGGTTTCTACAGGTTATAAGTAGGTCACTAGCTACTTATCGCAACAAAAAAAACAAGATGCAAAATTTTTGTGTCAGTGCCCCTTTAAATGCTCTGCATTTAAAAGAAGGAGGATGCCGTAAGCGCTTTTGTTCCCTCTTCCCTTTCCCAAGACGAAATCGGGGGAAGACAGACCCAGAGAGAGAGAAAAAAAAAACTCTTTTTCGGCAAGCCGGGGAACGTACGCAGCCGAAAAAAAAGGACGTGCGCAGTCGGGGCATCCCTACCTCGCACTGTCACATTTTCCGAGCGTTCGGGCTTGTGTGCCTAGAGAGATTTAGCATACCGGGCTCCGTCCGCTAACGCTACGGCGGCCGGTAGCGGGGCACGACTGGGCAAGCGCAAATTCGTTCCGGTAGGGGGGATTAGTTCCGCGAGCCAGTCTTCGCCATGCCCGCGCATTCCTCCACATCCTGCTCAACCTCAATCGGGGGTGCAGCGACCGCCGAAGAGCACCTTCCAGCTCGCGCGGCGTTCGATATACCCAATGTCGGGAAAAATACGGTTCGATATAAACGTACGAATTCCTATACTTTTACACAGAATTTTCAAGGGAATAATTTATGAGTTCGATATAGGCAATAATTCGATATACCCGTGTTCGATATATCCGTGTTCGACTGTATTGCATACCAGTGCTGGGGCCTATGACCAGGTAGGACTAAAGTGGCTAATGCGCCCAACCTTGCCTTGCACATTCTGTTGTTACGAGAAGGACATCAAAATAGCGCCCATCATTATCACCGCCCGGTATTCCGGTATTGCCATCGCTTTTGCCACCATGGTGGATGAGAGGAGCGCTGTTCTCTGTGCATTTTGGAACTCTGTAAGGGGAGGTGGCCAACTCGTTCTGCCCGGACATTTGCAGCGTCCGCGAAGGAAGCCGAGAGAAAGCGAAATGTGGGCACCTGGTCCAGCAGGTAACCATGAAAGTTGTTGGACACGACGCCCATGATGGTCATGCAGACGTTCACTGTCTGGAAGGCAACCGACACGACCGCCCATAGCGTGGAGCAGGCCGATAGAATCACGTGGTCGTTGCTGTCGATGATTCGCAGGCCCACGATGCGCAGGGAGATGAGCGCCGGCAGCAGCACGTTCTTGTTGATGTTGGGCAACCAGCGGCTGCGGAACCGGGCCAGCCACGAGGCCCCGGGGCCCAGGCCGGCGGAGAAGACGCCGCGGCTGCCGAAGCGCTGCTTGCGGAACGCGCACTTGGACAGGCGGATCACCTTGGGCCGTCCGTTGATCATGGACTCTGGCGCAACCATCATGCTTGTGCGCGCCTTGTGAGCTCTGAACATCGTCTCGCTGGGGAGAGTCTTCGGGCTGGCTTCGCTCTTCGCCTACAGGCCCCACCTGGTCGGGAAGGGAGAGAGACTGTTGAGGATGCTCGGCAACAGCTGGTGAAGCAAGAATGCGGGCACTCTGAATGCACTCCCGTTTTTCTAAAATCAAATCATAGCTAGGAAGCGGCACACTGATCATTGATTGCACTCGTGGAGAACACGCTACACGGACCCATGGCCTGGCGCCATAGCGTAGCTATCAACGTTAAACGAGCACGCAACAAATGTCCCGTATAAACTTGATAAATAAATTGAAGCCCCGCGAAATTAAGTCGAAACAGCGAAGGGAGTTAAGTTAGCTCGTACATAACTTCAAGTCAAGGAGGAGGACTTGCGCAGCGGGGCTACATGCGCGCAGTGCCCAGGAGCGCCGACCTCTGGTACTGCTGCTCCCTTCGGGGCATGGAAACTGGGCGGCCGCTCCTCTCACAGAGTGGCCCACGCGAAGCCGCCGCCGCTTGGGCTGCTGGTCTGGCGTGCGCTGCTTCCTTCCCAGGAGCACTCGGCGATATGAAAGCATCAATCTAGCGCTGCAGAGACCTCACTTGGCACGCACATAGCAGGGCTGTTTTGTGATGAGAATAGCCGCGACTTGCTGTGGCGAGCGCCTGTCGTGCACAAGAGAGAATGCGAGGGGTCACTACGCGCTGTTTGCGCACGGCCTCGTGTGGCTAGCTGTCGCGGTTCAGAGTCGAGAAATGAGGATCTATAGCTTGTCGCTTGCAGGCTATTTGAGTTGACCCCATAAACACTAGTTGTCGGTAGTTTGCCGGTAGGGTTTCGTGGATTTTTTGTGTCCGTCAACTAATAATGTAGATGCAAAAGCGTGTGGTGTTCTCGAGTGTACACTTGTCCGTTTGCGTGCTTGATTGCTTCTATTTGGCTCCGTACTAGCGTTTACTCGACAAGTTGCCGTTTCCCATTTTGAGTTGCAGCTCTCTTCTGTCGCCGTAATCGAGAAGCCGCGTGTAGTCCCGTTTCTCGTACACCGGTGACGTCGAAAATTTTCAAGTGTGCGGGGCGTGTGAAGATGCTGCACCCCGATTACCCACCTCCAAGAGATACGCCTACACACCGATTCCAGACCTTCTTCCGAGGTTGGATGACACTGAGGAACGGCTATTCGCGGCCAGGGTTCCGTCAAGAGCTCGTACCTCTAGTCACGCTTCCATCTCCTTCGCTGGTCATCCACATTCACACGGCGGAGCGGCCTCAAATATTACAGCGAAACTGTGTATGGCTAGGGTTTCATGCATTTTGTTCTTTGTTAGTGAAAACCTCGATATCAAGAAAAGGCCTTGAGGTAAAGCCACCTTCGTCGCGAATGCAATAGCCCAAAACGGCTGCAAGACTTGTCTTATCAGAAGCCCCCCTCCCCCCAACTAAAATGACATATGAGCCGCTATGACGACTCTGTCCTAACTCCACGTTTCATTTTCTCATCGTGATAGGTTAGTTCACTGTGAAGTTGTGAGCGTCAATACATGGGAATCCAGCCTTTCGAAGGCATCCATGGTGACGAAATCGACTGAAAGCAGCTAGGTAGGCTGATCGCAGATTTCCGTCACTGGTGCGGTCGCTTGCGGTTCCAGCTGCCAAACGTGAACACAACCAAGTCCTCCATTGCTGAGCAAGGCAGGGCCAGCTGGAAAGGCAGGTCGCTGCTCACGAAGACCCTTCCAGGGTCGAGGAGCAGCCGGACCAACCCAGGCCGAGCTCGCTCTCCGTGTGCCCACACTGTGGCCGTCTGGACCGGCGCGACCGGGGAGCGAGGGATGTATGAACTTAAAGACAAGCAAGGCAATGTCACCACAAATAGGGATAAAATAGTCACAGTAGCCGAGGAGTTCTAAAGAGATCTGTACAGTAACCGGGACATCCAGGATAATGCCGAACGAGAAAGAGTAGTTCAGAGGAGATAGACATCCCACCAGTAACGACCGAAGAAGTAAGGAAGGCTTTGAAAGAAATGAAAGGGGGCAAAACACCTGGTGAGGATCAGATAACAGCAGACCTCTTGAAGGATGGCGGAGAAATTGTACTTGAAAAACTGGCAAACCTGTATACGCAATGCCTAATGACCGCGAGTGTTTCGGAATCTTGGAAGAATGCGAATATCACCTTGATCCATAAGAAAGGTGACATGAAGGACTTGAAAAATTACAGGCCGGTCAGCTTACTGTCAGCCGTCTACAAGGTACTTACCAAGGTAATCGCTAACCGAATTTATGCAAACTTAGATTTCAGTCAACCTAAAGAACAAGCAGAGTTCCGTTAAGGTTATTCAATAATGGACCATATTCACACGATCAATCAGGTGATAGAGAAGTGCGCTGAGTATACTGAACCCCTATATATAGCCTCCATAGATTATGATAAAGCATTTGACTCGGTCGAAACCCTAGCAGTCATTCAGGCATTACGGAACCAGGGTGTAAATGAGCATTATGTAAAAATACTAGAGAATATTTACAATGGGTCCACAGCTACCATCATCCTCCATAAGGAGAGCAGTAAAATACCTATAAGGAAGGGCGTCAGACAAGGAGACACAGTCTATTCATTGTTATTCACAGGATGCTTACAAGAAGTATTCAGAACGTTAGATTGGGAACAGGTGGGATTAATGGTTAATGGAGGATACCTCAGTAACTTCAGATGTGCTGATGATGTTGCCTTGCTAAGTAACTCGGCGGACGAATTGCAAAGCATGCTTTCCGCACTGGACAAACAGAGTAGAACCATGGGCCTGAAAATTAATAACCAAAGTAATGATCAGTAACCTCGGGACAGCACAGCGGTTTGAGATAGGTAGAGAGGAAGTGGAAGTGGTAAGCGAATATATCTACTTAGGCCAAGTTGTGACCCCGGATCCCAACCATGAGGCGGAGATAATTAGAAGGATAAGAATGGGGTGGGGTGCATACGGCAGACATTCTCAGATAATGAATAGTAGCCTACCATTGTCCCTGAAGAAGAAAGTGTATGACAGCTGCATCTGACCGGTACTCACCAACGGGGCAGAAACTTGGAGGCTCACTAAGAGGGTTCAACTTAAATTGAGGACGACTCAGCGGGAAATGGAGCGGAAAATGACAGGTGTAACATTAAGGGACAAGAAAAGAGCGGAGTGGGTCAGGGAACAAACGCGTGTTAAGGACATATCAGTAGAAATTAAGAAGAAGAAATGGATGTGGGCGGGGCATGTAATGCGAAGGCAAGATAACCGTTGGTCATTAAGGGAAACAGAGTGGATCCATAGAGAAGGCAAGCGTTGCAGGGGGCGGCAGAAAGTTAAATGGGCAGATGAGATCAAGAAGTTTGTGGGGATAAATTGGTCGCAGTTAGCAGAGGACCGGGGTAATTGGAGAATAATGGGAGAGGCCTTTGCCGTGCAGTGGGCGTAGATAGGCTGGTGGTGGTGGTGATGATGATGATGATAATATACAAGGAAAAACTTCTTGCCAACAGTAGAAGCTACCAACTCGTTGTTCCAATCTCTCTGCGAGAGGACGCTTTGAGGGCTGTTACGAGTCAGCCCTCCGATACCCTGATGATGATGATTGATGATTGCTATTGGTTGCCCCGTTGTAGCGGGGTGATGACATTCGCGCGTTAGCGCGTTCTGCAACTGTTGTGCAGTGCTCCGGTGCTTTGCGGCAGAGTATACCCTCCTCGAACATGTCACTACGTACGCCTGCGGCCTGGGGACTCTTGGCAGTGATTCAAGCCGTTGCAGCTAGAAAAAATTGGCCGCGTATCTGCTACTTTCGTTGCAAATGTCGTCAAAAGGCGATAGTATTTGTCGACATTTGCCAAGTAAATGCCTCTCTTCGCTTTCCCGATCACCTCTAATGCTGTTCCTCTTCCGTCGCGCTCCCCCCAAGGGAAACACGTAAAGGTTTGCTCAAGTTCATTTATATTTACCGCGTTCCACTACTCCAGGACGGGTGCCTCGATGCCAACGCTGCCGTACGGCGGAGGCGCGCGTGAAACGAGGTGCCCTACTTCAACGTTTATAGAACAGCGTTGCCCTACTCCAAGTTGCGTTCCAAGCAGAACGTGCAACCTATGTATTGGAACCTTTCGTAACTGTTGCCGCTTGATTTCTTAAAATGTCGCCAGAAGCTACAGGGGCGCGGGCGACAGCAGGCGACGGAGCGACTTTTTTTTCTGCAGTACATGTAGTATTTCACTTCGCAAAAATCAAGCATGTATGATTCTTTTTATAAAGGAACACTGTAAACATCACTTATTTATTAATTTTCTGTCCTATATTTGCGTAATACCTTGCTCTTGTTCAACAATGTTGACAAGTATGAACACTGGAACAGACAGACAGACAGACAGACAGACAGACAGACAGACAGACAGACAGACAGACAGACAGACAGACAGACAGACAGACAGACAGACAGACAGACAGACAGACAGACAGAAATTTCTGGGTTTAGGTAGCCCAAGAAGACTAAGACTATCGTCTTTAATATAAAAACAAAGTGTTCATGTAGAGACGTGCCTCGGCGAAGCGGACGCTGCTCGCGGAGATCTCCTCTTCCCCTCTTTCAGGCTCAACGTGCGCCCCTACTGCCGGCCCCCACGAACTCTGGAAACAAAGTATTTGCGCGTGTTTGTAGTCTTTTCGCGTCGTGTGCAAAATCATTAGGAACGCGGGGGAGCCGTTACTGCTTGTGTGTATCAATCCGGTGCTTTCTGTGGCCAGATGCCGGATTCGGCTATTAATAGCCAAATTGGGCTACTTTGTGTTCGAATTGGCGTCGAAGTTTTCATTTGGGCTATTGGGCTATTTTTGGGCTACAGTGGACCACCCCCAGTAACCACGCGGGCCTGCAAACGACCCCGGCTTCGTGCGTTCCTGCACCGTGGGCAGCGGAACGGAATGGCACAGCAACGTGAGCCGGAACAAGCAGGCAGCCGAGTAGACAAATAAATAGTACCGAAGCCACGCAAGCAAGTACCGGCGCTCGGCTGCTGCTTTTAGACTCCCAAGAACTGAACTTCAGCATGTGTTTTGTCAACTTGCCTCATCCCACGTCTGCTAAGCGTTGGGATGACATCAGCAGGGAGCATTTGTACTGCCTTGACCCGTTGTTCGACAAATCCATTGAAGTCGCAGCGGGCGGCCACAACGGCAGTTGATCGTTTGGCGGTGAAGATTCGAGAAGCCCACTGTAGAGGCGGTGAGTCAGTTGCGCCCGTACGTAAAAGGCGACTCGCAAGAGCAAAAAGCGCAAGGATGATGCGGGCGAAAGGCAGTGTAAGTCAACTGCCAGATCTCAGGTATCGGGAGAGACGCCTTTCTGTTTCGTGGAAACAACTGAATTCAACGACAGTGGTTTTGTTTATTGGCAAGCAATTCGTTTTAAGAGCCGGATCGCTTTGGCAATGTGAGCTCGGACCCTGAGCGGCGTTCCCCAACACGTTGGTGCCAAACCTCGCGAACCACAGCAATTATGTAAGAGAGGATCATGGCGTGGAAGGCGGGGTGAAAGGTGACTGACGGACACTCAAGGAAAGGCGGGGGGGGGGGGGGGGGGGGAGAGAGAGACTGGGATTGGTGCAATTTTACCCGGGCTGGTCATCTTCAAGACGACGAATACTACTTTACAGTTGAGGGAAAACTTGGCATTACGATTGGACAGGGCAGTATTGTTTCTTTCTGTTCTGAACTGTTTAAAACGTCCTGTATATAGCAAGTGAAATAAAGAAGTGTTCATTCGAGTTGTTCTAGAGGTCCATCGGCGCTTTTCTAGAGAAAACCTGAATTTTGTGTCTGGAAACTTAGTATCGCTTGCTCCAAACGAAATTCAATGATGTGGCAAAGGGTATCCGGACCATGAACGAATTCTGGGTGAGCGTGGAAAACGCAAAAATTCTGGGCCATCACCATTAACATGAAACTATGGGGAGGGGCGAAGCATGAAGTGTATAAGCGTATTCTTGGCGCCTTGGCGTTTTTTCCAACGGAGATGAAACCATGGGGGCTGGAGATATACACATTTGTTTTCTCCACACTACTGTGCACGGTGGAGGAAAATTCCATTTCTGGGTTCAGAAGTTCCCTAATTTTAGACTTTTTTTTTTCGGAGGTTTCTTAAGAACGCCGTGCAAATTTCCCTGCATTTTCTTTTTGCAGATGATAGAGCTTTACGAAGATTCTATTCCGTTTTGGGTGTTAGCCAGCGCCACCTATAGCTACTTTACGTAGCCTTTTGGGCGAAGACGCCGTTCAGAGAATCAGTTTCAGCCCGAACTAAATTTCACTACACCTACTACACCTACTGCTCAGCAGAATTTGACTATGCGTTTCACATCTCGTACTAAACAGCATGCTCACTTTGCATGCTAAAGGTTTAAGCTAAAACTGACTGCCGGCATATAAAAGGACAAGACATTGTTGGGTAAATGAGGTTCACCACCGGGTCTGCTGGCGCCTTCTCTTGTTAACAGCACGCGGACTAAGGCGCACCCGAACTATTTTTTTGCATATTGCGGAGGAACACATGCGAACAGACTTCAGTCCTTCAGCCACCACCGCTTTACAATTTACTAGCTCTTTCTCGTGCAGTGTTCTCTCCTCTATGGTCCCATCTGTTTTATGAACTGAATTGGAAGCGGTCTTGGATACTTGTGGCTTGCGCGAACATGACTGCGGATATTTGAACATAAATCCGGCGAAGTGTTGAGGAAGTAATGGGGCGAGGCCCGGTTTACTGACATTATTTTTTCTTTTTACTCCATGACTCCTAAAATTTCCTCCACCTATTAAATATTCCCTTCTCCGCCTTTATCAAAATTACGGCCGAAAATTCCCGAAAAAGAGAAAATTCCCCATGCGGAACATCACTGGGAATACAGCTTTGCTGTAAAAGTCTCTTGTCTTTGAAGCACGAAGCTCTCTAGCGTGAGGCGTAAACGAGTGTCCTGGTGTTTTAGTACCGAGACTACATTAGACAACGACTACGACGACGATGACAATGAGACGCCAACAGCCCCAACCCCTAAGGAACTACAAAACTAAAACCATTGCCGCAATCCCGACGTTATGTCTAAGCTAGCGTTCTCCGTGCCATCACTACCCGTGTAAAACGCTGTCGTGGAACGAGTGTTCAGCCAAGTCTCGCTTACTAAATCTACCTTCGAAATTAAATGTCTAACGAGACATTAGTAGCTCTCCTTCACGTGAAGTTTGGTTTGGCCAGGAACGCAGGCTGCTGCAAGAGTTTTCAACCGGGCCAAGAATTTTTATCCTGTTTTACTTCAAACATTATGTATAGGCCCGCTCCCATATAAGATCGTGATGGCTACGATTCCTTTCTAGCCACTGTACTATCTGCCTACTGTCCAGTCTAGTGTATCCTTTTTTTGTTATAGAGTTTGTTTTATTGACTTTTAGTACATGTGAGTGTATGCTTGTAAATACTCTCTTGCCGTTTGCACATATACAGTTAGACGGTCAGTTACGCGCCCTGGTTTCTGACTCCGGTCATCTTCCTGTGGCGCATGGCTTTCTTGATAATATTGTGCCGAGAATAAACTGGTGGTGCGCGCGGTGCGACAACAGCCACACCGCTCGAACCTCAGACGTCATGATTGGAAAAAGATATGCCCTTTGGAAAAGTAAATTTTGAATTTTGAAAAGTAACTTTGAAAATGAACTGGGCAATTTTCGGGCTACTTATAATTTTCGCATTTGGCTACATTTTGGCTACTACTGAGGCCGATTTGGCTGTTTGTGGTTCGAAAGGTGTGGTAACAATGTCTGCGGCCGATGGCAGTCGCATCGGGCTGCTGTTAGGAGCGCTTTCCTGCTCTAGTCCGGCTGTAACCTCGCCCGTAATGGTATTGTTTCTGTATCATCGCAGTTCACCTCTCGGCATGCAGTAAACCAGGTAAGTTCGCCTTCGGCTTACTGTCAACACCAAGGCACCAACTCCTGCTGGCCGCTCGACCACCACACATGACGAAGGCGACGGAGCCCGGTTCGGGAACGCCTTCTCAAATGTAACAGGGCCTGCCACGACAAACCAGCGTCTGCTTATTGAGGTTACACCTGGACATTGGAAAGGACTCAACAAAGTTATTACTGGGCTAGGCTTGCAAGAGTTGTCAGGCACTACGTCCATTCTTGCCGTGACTGTCAGCGACGCAAAGCGCCGCCAAACCGTCCAGCCGGTTTCCTTCAGCATGTTCGAATTCCTGCGGGGCAGTTCGAACGAGTCGGAATGAACCTACTTGTCCATTTTCAATCACCTCGCAGGGTAGTGAATGTATTGCGACGGCTACATATGGTCTTACCCGTTTTGTGGAACCAAAGGCTGTCTCCCGGACCACTGAAAATGGAATAGTTCAGTTTTTATCGCGAACGTAGTGCTTCGACTCGGCGCTGCTGTTATCGTACCTACGGACAGAGGTGCAGACCTCTACAGACAAACGTGTGAACGCCGTCGTGACGCTGAGTGCCACACCACACCGATGACCACCAAGGGGCTTACCGAGCGCGCAAATAAAACTATTGCGGGCGTGCTGAGCATGTATGTGGACGTCGAAAACAGTGTGGTTCTTTCTGAATTCACGTTCGCCTATAACAGGAAACGACACGGATCACGCCTTTTCGGTATACGGCCGAGAAGTGCCTACCACGCCAGACGCCGTGTTACCTCAAGACGCAAGTTAAATGGCGCCACTGCCTTTGCGTTCACCCAGCGTGCTGAAGACGTACGGCAGCTTGCGCGCCTGAACAACCCCAACCCCAACGTTACAATCTCGGGCACACACACGCAGTGTTTGAAGGAAGTCTGGGTATGGACCGCTGTTCCTCGACAGTGCCTTTTGAAAAAGTGCTCCGCTCTTTTCTGACTCCTTCAGGTTTAGTGACTTCACTTGTGAGGTTGTTCCTTACGATTATGCTTCACCAGCACGCCGTTAGCCCAAGCGGAAGGGGCGCGCGTGAAGCCGCATTCTCCTCGCAGAGGAATAACCTATGCCTGGTACCGCTTGGCCGCTGTGGCTGGCATTGGGGTGATGACTTTTTGAAGCGGGTAAATGTGCGCTGGCTGCGCCCCAGACGGAATGCCTTGAGCCGTACTTGAACGGGTGAGCGCGTGTAGCGAGCCAGGTGTGGCAACGATGGCGGAGGGTGCGTGCCGTTCCGGTGTGCATGCTGGGCTGGAGGGAAACGAAGCGGCACTGTGACTGCACTATCCAGGGCCCATTCGACCGATCCGTCTCTCCTAGCTTACCCGTCGCTCACTTATGCGGCGCCATCCTTCAACACTACCGCGAAACCCCTCCCGCCACTTTACCCGACCGCAGGCCGTCACACCCAGACTCTTACGAACTAATACTTACCCACACCCCAAGCACTCGGAGACTTATACCGATCAGATGCAAGGCTCGTGAAGCCACACTAGCACACATAATCTGGTCTTGCCCGAAGGCGCCACAAACTTTCGTGAAGACACGTCATGTCTGGGAGGCAGCTCTGCGAAGCTGTGACCAGGGGCCGAATTCTCTAAAACGACGGGGCGTCGCTTTGAAACGACGCGGTAGCGCCATGCAAATGCATGTGTTCTGGGGTTGGGGCCGTCGCTTTGGGGCTACCCGCAGGGGCAATCACCGCAGAAAAGCGCTGTGGCAAGGGCGCGAAGTGACACCCACTGCCCCCCCGTCGTTTCACTTGTCGCTTCGCGCCCTTGCCACAGCGCTTTTCTGCGGTGATTGCCCCTGCGGGTAGCCCCAAAGCGACGGCCCCAACCCCAGAACACATGCATTTGCATGGCGCTACCGCGTCGTTTCAAAGCGACGCCCCGTCGTTTGAGAGAATTCGGCCCCAGGAGACCGAACTGCGGCTGGTCCGCCTGGCCGTGGACACGTCGGCACCGGTGGCCCGCCTCACGAGGGCGCCGGGGGTGGGGGGCATGGGAGATAGCAAATGTTTATTGAAAGAAAAAGAGGTCATCCCGAGAAACTGATCTCGTCCCGCTACTTCCCACTGGGCCGAGGGCACGGGGGACAAACACAGAAAGAAATGAGTTTGGAAGGTATGAGAAATGACCGTGAAATCGACGAATGAACTAGTCTCACATACAACGGGGTGCCTACTCAGATTAGCACAGTCCACTTTTCAGCACATGATTATTGTCTGACACACGGGTCGCTGAGGCGAGGGAGCTTGGCAACATACGCACCGGCTGAGGCCCATTGCTAATACTGCAACGCCTAGGCTGCTGGGCCACCCGCAAGGGTCTGAACAGAACAGAATAAAAGTTTATCTCTTTCTGTCTCTCGGCGGAGTTTCGGGAGGCGCAAGTTGGCCTTAATAAATTCCCCTTCATTTTCGCGAGCTGTTGTAGAGCGTCAAGACCTAGATGTTTTCTTTTTCTACCCTGCAGTTCCCATTGTCAGTTCAAACACGATGTGCCGACACACACGCACACAGCAGCGCGAGCGAACGCACCCGTGGAGTAGAAGTAAATTCGACAATGAGCAGTTGAGAAGAATGCACAGTAGTTTCTATTTCTTTATTTAACAAAAAGCTGTACAAAGCAACGCCAGCCTCAACAGAACCAATATGCAGATTGACAATGTGTAAATTTGTGTCATCAAAAGTGCACACATGTGGAATTGTTTCTATCCGCTGAACGAAATAAACGTTATTTGCGATCCCTATCGTTCCGTGAACACGACATTTATACCGACAAACCTTGCATCCCCGACAGTTAAACCCCTTTTGTTCATCAAAAATTCTGCAACACTTCATATCAGCGGCGGCTCGTTAACATCGAAGACCTAGTAAGTGTAAGAACTACGATTAATCAGCGTGTCAAATGACCAGTCCGTTTACACCGCGCCATTTGACCATCTGAAGAACTTGGTTTGGCTCCTTTGTGCCGCACAGATAACGGCATTAGAAACAGTCTAGACACACGTATATACATATACACACTTGCATGCTTGTTCGACGTATGTAATGCTTTCCCAACAAGGTTTCTTTCTGTACAACGTGCATGTTCGTCCATAAAATAAAGAAACGACTGGGCCAAAACACCGCCTTTGTGCTCGTCCAGCGATGTCCAGCACCTCAAAGCGGGCACGCGGACAACTGCGGATTTGTAGCACTTGGATAGGCCACACGTTTCGTGTGCTCGACCCTTGTAGTGCCACGCGTCCAAAGCAGCTGATTGAATATTTCAGTGATTGCTTGCTGTATGCGCCATCAAGCATCGAGCTCATTAAGCGCTGTGGTGTTCTATTTTGTTGGCATATATCACTTTGCTATACGCTAAAAGCAGCAACTGCCGGCATCAACCGGCACTGGCAGCTTGACGTTTAGCGAGTACAATGAGTACTTTTTCCAGTCATACCTGTTGGCCACATTAGACCTCGAAACGTAACCTTTTATCTAACGTCTTGTGCTTTGGCTCAGCATTAGGTAGCCTTCAAGTTGAGTTTTGCGACGCGTAAAGCAGCGGCATAAGCATTGTGCGTCGAGGTGTACCTACAGTGGCGGAAATCAGAACACGGAGCGGGGGGGGGGGGGGGGGGGGATTACCTGGCATGCCTCCATTAAGGTCCATCCTTCTTCTGCCACTGGTGAAACGCTCTTGCATTACAGTGAGCAAGTACGTGCAGGTTCGAAAACGAAAGCCAGAAAAGGAGGAATTCGATCTACATCAAGGCACCCTACCGCGATAGCTGCTGACACGGTGCGCCACTCGGACCACGCGGCACTCAGCTACGTACCCGCCCCGGCGAAACCAGCCAGGGCGGAGAACCGAGTAGTGCGCCCTCACCAAGGAGGCGATGATCCTTCCCTAGTTTACGTAGTGGAGCCTCAGCGAGACAACACAATGTCAGGTGGGTCACCGTATTCGCGAAGCCAGACGATAAAAAAAAAACGCGAAAATCATTTCCGCCAATGTATCCCATATTACCAACGGGACTGTTTAAAGGAGCCATGAAGACAAAATACAAGTTGGGTTTATTAGAAAGACTGCTTAGTCCCGATAACAATGATACCAATATCATCGCAATCTTCGAACAAATAACGGAGATATTGAAGAAAACGTGTGAAGCTGTCGCGACCCCCTAGCCAATTTCCCGCAACTTTTCTATGACGTCACGGAACCTTGTTTGCGCGATTGGCGGCCGCCTAACTGACCTGTCGCGACGACACATGACTGGACGTCTGTAATGGGGCCTCTAGTTCCATTTGACCGCATCACTTCAATGCTAACCTGCAGTTAACGCACTGAAAATTATGTTTTATTGTTGGCCCGTATGACGTCATTCTTGCTCATAACACGTCACTGTGGCGCAAAATTTGAAAGTTTTTAAATACTTCTTGCTTTTTTTTCGTTAAAAAACATCTTTTGTGGCTCTAATGGTGCTGGGTGAGATACTGAATCCTAGTTCTTTCAAATTAAACGAAGTTGTATTTTCTCTTCATGGCTCCTTTAAGCTGGAGCCTGGTTCGGTGTCGTTAGGGGGAAAAATTCACGCATCTCCACGAAGTGAATCATGACGAGTGGGCGAAGCACTGGGGATCGTTCTTACCGTAAATCACCCATGGCATTGCCCACTCGCGCATGTAAATGAGTGACAACGCGTGTGTAAGTATATACAATTCCAATCCAGTCCAATCCGATACAATTAATTTCAATTCAATCCAATCCGTTTCAGTCCAATCCAATCCAACAGAATGCTCCTCTTGCATGTGCAACACTGTGTACACGGACCCCAAGCCCCGGACAAAGCAAAGTCCTCAGGTGCTTTGCCCCTAAAAATACCAAGAAAAAGAAAACTGCTCCGCCTGTAAAGGGTGCACCACCGCAGACATGGCACTATAACAGTGAAGCTGGCTTTCGCCCCTGTTCGAGTGCGCAGTGCGCAGTCGACCTGTTCGGACGTGTTTTTCTGGTGCTCCGACAACAGCGTGTTTCTACAGTGAAGGACAGCGAAACGGCAGAGACAGCGCAGGACAACCGAAGCTGAGTATTTACCTGCACGGTTTCTTTCTCGTTGTGTCGGGGTTTCAGCCGAGATGACGCGTAGAAAGCTGGTACAGTGTGGTAGCTGTCCGCGGCACGTAGACGCAGAAGAGTTTCAGCGGGATGGCGGCGAGGCAGACGAAGGGGCAGGTACGTGTCGGTTATGCGTAGTGGTGTCGCGGCTAGAACGCGTAGAAGCGGATAACTCGGGGTTAGCTAAGCGGGTTGCAGAACTGGAGGCAGCGCTAAGTAAGGAACGCGATGAACGGAGGGCCGTTGAGGGAAAGTTAGAAGCAGCTGAGAGGAAGCTAGAAAGGAGCGTCATTTCGCCAACAAATGACGACCACCTCGGCCCATGCAGCGCAGCGGAGGCATGCGCCGAGGTGACACCGGGGATGGAAGCAACAATAGGCAACAGCTACTCCCACGTGCTGCGAAATAGGACAGCAAAACCAGTCGATAACCCGGGAACCAGTAACGAGCGGCACGTGGCAGATGATAGCGTGGTAATCATTGCGGGTGACTCTAACATGAAGAGGAGCAGCGCTGCCATAGTGGAAAGGGTAATGGGGGATAAGCGTGTGAAGGTGGGGTGTTTCCCAGGTCAAACGATGCAGACGGTGATGACTGCAGCGAAGGGGCAGCTGGCCTTGTCTAGTAAAGCTAGAAACCTTGTGGTGATTGCCGCGGGGCTTAACGATGTTCTAAAGGGAGAGGAGGGAAAACTTGGCCAGGAGATAGCGAAGGGGGTAAAGGACCTGCGGGCGACGGCCCCAAATGTTCGCATTGCAGTCTGCACCGTGCCGGAGGTGATGAAGCAGGGCGTGCACACCGAACGGGTAGTACTCGCTGCTAACAGCGAGATCGTGAGGTGCGGCAGGGAACTTGGGCTTGAAGTGATAGACGTGAACAGGGTAGTGGGCAGCATCGGACATAGGCAAGCTTTTCAGTGGGACGGGATTCACTTCAGCCCCAGGCTAGGAAACAAGGTGGGGTGGCGCTTAGGTGGGAGAGCGGTAGCTTTTTTAGGGGGCCCCGCGCAGCTAAGGAAGGCAAACTAGGAGACGAAGGGGAAGCAAGAGACACTTGCACACTCAACGCTGGGAGGCAGCCAGGCCTAGAGCTAAACGGAGAACCTACGGACGTAACTGAGAGCGTTAACAGAAGCCATTTAAGTGGAAACAATGGAGCAAACAATTCTGAAAAAGACAAAAACAGACCCCGTAAGCGGAAAGGGAAAAACAAGTGCAATAAATATTTAATCAGCTACATAAATATGCAGGGAGGCAGAAAGCCAGATAAGTGGGTGGAAATTCAAAAGCAACTTGAACGGGAAGGAATAGACGTGTACGCTTTAGCCGAGACTCACCTCCGGGACCTAGAAGCCCCACCTATCATAGACAATTATGTCTGGGAAGGTTGCAACAGGACCACAGGAATGAAGAAAGGGGGAGGTGTTGGCATGCTCATTAAACAAGGGACCGACTGGCAGAGAGTGCATGAAAGTTGTAAAGAGCATCTATGGGTTAGAGGCACCATAGAGGGGAAAAATACATGGTTAGGAGTGGTGTATCTGTGGACCGGAAGTAGTGCTAGGGAGGAAAATGAGGAAATGGTAAACTGTTTGAGAAGAGATATAAACGATTTCAAAGATTCGGGCGAAATAATCATAGTTGGAGATATGAATGCCCATATAGAAGGTTTGGATGGATACACAGACCACAACGGTTCTCTAGTGATAGATCTATGCCAGGAAAATCGGCTTGTAATCGTAAACACGGAAAGCAAGTGTGACGGACAAATAACGTGGGAAAGCGGTAACAGACAGTCCAGCATAGACTACAGTTTAGTATCCGAGACAGTATACGGAAGGCTGCGGGAAATGAGGATAGATGAAAATGGAACAGACAGCTTAGGAAGCGACCACAAGCGGTTTAGCTTGCACTTTGGAGGAGCAACCCGGAAGAATGCAGAAATAGGTACAATAGGAGGAAATAATTTGAATAAGGAGCAGTTAAAGATCATCGCTGATAGATTGGAAGATGAAATCAATAAATATCCAGGCAAAAATTTGGATTACGACGAAATGATTGCGTTCATAAAGGGTAAGATGAATGAAGCAAAGGAACGAAACCGATGGAAAGGGAAGAGAAAGCCGAGAAGCTGGTGGAATAAGGAAATAAAAGAGGCTATTGACCAGCGAAGGAAGGCGTCGAGAGAACATAGAGAAGCAAAAAGAACTGGTATGGAACCGGAGGTAGTGAAGGAAAAGTGGGATGTCTACCGTGGGAAAAAACTAGAAGTGCAGAAAATGGTGCAAGCAAAGATCAAGCAGAAAAGCGAACAATGGATGGCAGAAATACGGAAGAAGGACAAAAGCGCATCCAAGAAGTTTTGGAACCATGTAAAATCACTAAGCTCAAAAAACGATAACCATCAAAAATTCCTGATTGATGAGGAGGGGGAACATTTAGAAGGAGAGCACGCGTTGGCGCATATTCATCGAGTGATTAGTGAGAAGTTTAGGACAATAGTGTTAGAGAAACCTGCACCGATAACATCAGCGCCACAAAAGACTGCGGAAAGGGAAATAAGTTTGAGCAACCTTGATTGGAAAAAAGCAGAACAAAAGGTTTCCCCCCAGACAGCAGTGGGCCCGGACGGAATACCAATGCAACTGATAAACCTACTTGGACCTAAAAGTAAGGAATCGTTTATGAGGGCAATAGATAAGGTGATAGAAACCAAACAAATACCAGAGGACTGGTTAGAAAGTAGGATGAATTTAATATATAAAGGTAGAGGAGACAAAGCCAGTATTGATTCATACAGACCACTCACAGTAACATCAGTGGTGTATAGATTCGTAATGCAGGCGATAAAATCAGAAATTCAAGCATGGATGGAAGAAAATGAAATACTTGGGGAACTGCAGAATGGATTTAGACAAGACAGGCGACTGGATGACAATCTGTTCGTGATAACGCAATGCATTGAAATTGCGAAAGCACAGAATAGACCACTATGGATTACGTTCTTGGACATAAAAGGGGCATATGACAACGTAAACAGAGAGCGGCTGTGGAGAATGCTGAAACTCCAGAGATTAGATGACGAGTTAGTACAGTTCCTTATAGCAATCTATAAAGACAATAGAGTGCACCTTACTTGGGAAGGACAGAAATGCGCCCAGCAGGTCAACATCCATCGGGGACTGAAACAAGGATGCCCTTTGAGCCCAATACTGTTCATGCTTTACATGGCAGGGTTAGAAAAGAAACTGGAAGAAAGTCAAGTAGGGTTTAGCCTAACCCATATGCTGCAAGGCGAAGTGGTACAACAGCATATTCCGGGAATGTTATACGCAGACGACATTGTTCTTTTAGCTGATAACCAAACCGATATGCAGCGGCTAATAAATATTTGCGGCCAGGAAGCCACTGACCTCGGGTTAAATTTCAGTGCAGAAAAATCAGGAATAATGGTTTTCAATGACGCTACCACCGACGTAGTGTCTATCCAGCAAGGCGAATTACCTAGAGTGAAGGAATATAAATATTTGGGAGTGTGGATAAACGAAGGGGATAACTACTTAAGTACTCACGAGGAGCAACTTAAGGTTAAGGGAAAGCGAAACGCAGCTATAATGAAGCATAGAGCTCTGTGGGGGTATAACAAATATGAAGTAGTAAGAGGAATGTGGAAAGGAGTAATGGTTCCAGGCCTCACGTTTGCGAATGCTGTACTCTGCTTAAAATCAGACGTTCTATCAGGCCTTGAAGTAAACCAGAGAACGGTAGGACGTTTGGCCTTAGGCGCGCATGGAAAAACAACTAACGAAGCAGTTCAGGGAGATATGGGCTGGGCGTCGTTTGAAGTTAGAGAAGCTCAGAGTAAAATATGCTTTGAGATGAGGTTGAGGGCAATGGATCAACGAAGGTGGGCAGCTAAGGTTTTTAGGTACCTATACTTGAAAAGCGTGGACACGCAGTGGTTAAGGAAGACTAGACGGCTAACGATGAAATACGGAAAGAACAGTGGGGAATCCAAAACAGCCAAGGTAACCAAAAAAGAGGCAAGGCAGATTGAAATGAATAAATGGAGGGAAAAAATGGAAGCTGAAACGTCGTTAGAGATGTACAGTGCTGAGAAGATGAACATCAGAAAGGAAAATTTCTACGATAATTCCCAGGGTAGTGCTTTGCTTTTTGAGGCTAGAGCAGGGTGCCTGCGAACTAAGAGTTTTGTGGGGAAGTATTCACAAAATGATGGGGTATGTGTGGTCTGCGGAAAAGAAACAGAAACTATGCGGCACATAATGTTAGAATGTGAGGGTATCCATCCAAATCTACATGAGAATATTGGGCTTTCAGAAGCCCTAGGATTTAAGGGTATCAGTGAGGAAGTTAACTTCAAGGCTGTCGAGGGGACGAAAAGAAGATTAGAATGCTGGTGGATGAAAAGCAGAAAGGGGAATATTGCCTAGGACAGTTACCACCTGTAACAGGGAAAAGAAAGTATTTCGGGCCTAATAAGCCTTAGGGCCTGCCATAAGCAGCGCTAGTATTAAACCAAGAGTGTAAAACATGGTTATATTAGTTCTTTTTGGTAAGATGACATGTCATCACCCCGCTTCAAAGGGGAAACCAATAGGAATCATCATGAATCATCATCGAGTGCGAGCCCAAGGGGGTAGGCGAATGCGCACCCCTTACTAAACCATTTGAAAGGTGATAGCCTTTCTTGGTCTAGGCGGAGAAACAGCGGAGCTGCGAGGTTGACCCAGCTCCCCCCCCCCCCCCTCTTTGTGATCCGCCCTGCAGTGTGGGTGACCGACCGGAACGGCCTTGTAAAATCTGGCTAAACTTGGTATCACCCCTTAACACTTAGCATGGCCTAGCAAAAGCGGAAGATGCTAGGTCGACCCCGCAGCTCCGCTGTTTGTCTAGCCTTGCACCACTAGTGCAAGCTGTGGCAATTTTTTTTATCGTCTTTTCACCTGCAAGCGTTTTTCTGCTGTACCTGTTGAGTGTATTTCCCGGCCGTCGGTCCGGAACATGTCAAGCGCTGTACGTTCGAGATTGTGTCATTCCCCCTTATGCAAACTTAAGGAATAAGTTAGCTATATGTTTGCTGATTACGTTCACAGTATCACAAGATACTCAAAACGTACAATGTAATGGACAGCACGTGAGTCACATACGGGTGGATGCATGTGAGCAATGGAATGCTGGTCATTGAACATAATGGCCTCCCTGCTTAAACAGAGGCTGGCCGTGCACATGTGAAAAAATTGCTGGGATATTGCCCACGTATCACTTTACTTTAAAACGGGACCGTATCTCGTATGTTGTGTAGACTACATCCACTTTAGAATTATTTGTGAGATCTTCGTCTCGGAGCGTGAAAGGGCTTCATCAGGTCCGTATTTAACCTCGCTATAAATCTTTCATATTTAGCTGCTTGAGCGTTCTCTTAGTGGAACTATTTTGAACAAACGATAAGAAAAACAAACGACTGGTACGATCGGTTTTAATTAAAGATTTTATAATTTCGTCTTCTAGGCAGCCTATTATTGTTCCGTTTTGACAAAGCGAATTCCTGGCGTCGTTACACTTATGGCTGAATTGACACATAACTTATTTATCGAGAAATGTGAATGTCGAAGTGGCTGCAGCGATATTCCAGACTTTAGTCGCACGCTGATGTACCTGCCGCGATTAGAAAATTCGAGCTAAATATTCTGTGCTTTGCAGGGGTGCATTAGCTGCTTTAAGAATTTTTGTGTGCCAAAAAACTTCGCGTGAGTTTTTCTGCAACTTCCTTCGGCCAACCATCTCTCACCGGCCAAATGCGTTTACTTCGCCGTCGACGCCCTTTTGTGCGGATGCCCTGCGTTGCACCGTCAGACGTCGCCCCAATTTCGCAACACCTGAGCCCGGCGCGGCGTCACCGAAAATGGCGGCGCCACTTTTCACGCCCTTCGCCACCGACCGCGAGGCGAGTGCAACCCTTCCCACTTGCTGTGCTTCGCTGGCGTGTCGCGGGGCTAAAAACACGAGGCACGTGGCTTCACACTGCGTCAGAAAATGAAATGCACTTCTTTTACAGCGATCTTTATTTCACCTGGAATGCCACGAAAAGAACCTCGTACGTATCTGCAGAAACGTGCCGCTAGTTGAATGTCCATGCAGAATGGTTGTACGTCACCCGTGCTGTGCGAATGTGTCGTTGCTGTTATACGCACTGAAGTCACGCCTGCGCTCCACGGCACGCTATAGTGAAGGTTTGCGGAATAATTCCGACCACCAGCGGGAATTTAACTAGCGCCGAAACCTTGTACATACGGACGTTTCTGTTTTGCGCTTTCTTCGAAAAATAGCATAGGTAAAACAGAGCCGCTGCGACCGAAACACGCGAACTCGTGCGAATTCATTTCTGAAGAAAACTAGTGCGTAGAAACGGAGACAAGTGGAGACGCTGCTGCTTGGTTGGCACAGATCAGAGCCGCGAGGCAACGCCGCTTAAGCGCGGCGAGTGTTCAGGAGCGGAAAGGCTGCGGTCGCCACATCCCGCTCTCCTGCTACCCCCCGCCTCCCCATCGGCACGATCCCGGCGCAGCCTGTTTCATACTGCATCCTTAACCCCTTCGTCGGTGAAAAGTTGCGAGCGAGACAGCTCAACAATGTCGCCCGCGCACCGTAAGCATGGCGAATTCGGGTTTTTATGTGTACTTTGGGTGCCTGGTTACGGTGAGGAAACGTTTTACCCAACCATTTCGGGACAAAAACTGAGCTTAGCACGTGAAGTCACGGAAAGAAGGATGATAGGTGTAAGGAAACAAATGCATGGCTGAGGGAGCAAGCTCGTGCAGACGACGTGCTATGGCTCCAATTGAGCAGACGCTACGATCTCGGATCGACATATGGCGTTGAACACAGACAGCACGCGACCACCTCAGTTATACATTGGCAAACATGCCACGGGTTGAGAAGCTGAGACAGGCAGAGTACTCGGTGGAAGGATAGGACACGAGAGTTTTGGGTCAGACAATGAATTTGGATTCCTATGGGCGAGAGCGTCGTTGGAAATCTGTGGAATTTCCAAAAGGTACTACCTGCCCTCTGCATGCCTGAAACATTTCGTCTTCGTAAAGAGCTTCTACATCGCAAGAAAAACGAAGTGCTTTCTCGTCGTCCCCGCCGGCCTACGCGACGAAGTTTGGGAAGCCTGCCACATCGACCCATCTCCTGCGAACCTCGGCACAGCCCGTACGCTTCAAAATATAACAAAAAAAAATCATATGCACCCCTCCGTCTTACGATGACGATGGTTGAACGCGAAGCTTTCTCGTGATGGATTCTTTGGTTGGTCAACCCCACACTGCGAGTATGTGCTACTCTGGAGGTACGCAGCACTTTTCTAGAGTACCCACAGCAGCTCTAGGGGGGTGTGCACTCCGGGGGCCTAACGTTTGGGTTTGGGGTGTACGGAGTGAATCACTACCTGCTGCTTGGCGTACAGTGGGCAATTTTTTGAGTGGGTCCCGGTTCGAGTGTTAAACCCCAAGATCTGACGTTATGCCTAGCGTCATAAGCCTGAACATGGGAAGTTGGGCCTTATATCTTGTGGCTAACAGCCTTACGGCACGCAGAGCAACGCCATTGTTCTCGTGATGGATTCTTCGGTTGTCGTCTGAGTCTTCCAAACCGCTTCGACCATGACAAGATGGAGCGATCGGGTAGACGTCAGATGCATAACGCGAGGGACCCAGGTTCGATTTTTTCTTCCACTTCACCCACGATCGTTTATCATCATCGTCAGAGACAGTTGGCTCTCCTGCGGGGCGTATTGGCGTACAGCGGCATCAGTGAGGACATTAAAGCTTCGCCTTAAAACGAAGTACTATTGGCCACGCCTTACACCGCATGTCACGCATTACGCGGGGAACCTGCCGGGGTCCTGCAGCTTCTGCCATCGAGGACCTTCCAATTGATGGGACCAAACCCCTTGTCCCGTTACCTACGTCGACAACTAAGAACAGAGAGATCTTTGTAGCCACACACTACTGCGCGCGCTACTCAGAAACAGCCGCCTTTGCGAAGGCGTCGCCCAATACTTCGTACGTCAAGTTCAGCTGCGACGTGGAGCCCCTGAGGTGTTTATCACGGATCGTAAAATGGCCTTTGCAGCTGAGCTCATGCAACTTGCGATGCATCAACAGGGATCACAGGAAGACCACGCATACCACCCCCAAACAAATGGACTAACCGAAAGCCCGAATGTCGATGTTGAACACAATACGTGGAACGAAATCCTCCCTTATGTCACGTTCGCGTGCAATACAGGTATACCCAGGAATCTACGCGTATGACTGGCTTCGCGCTCGTCTACAAAAGTCAGCCGACTACGATGATTGACACCTTGCTGCCGAAGGTAGAAGACGATGACGACGTGCGGAGGCCAGCTCGGTCGCGCTCCTACAAAGGACCAGCAGCTGGAGAACGGCGGTCGTATACTCTCGCCGCCCGTTGTCATACCGGTCATGGACTGTCGCTCGGGATATTAATCCAACTGAACGACATGTTGAGCGACTTGCCTATGAGGTTGCTCCCGGCGGTGACGACAGGACATCAAGAGAGGTCTTTCATGTTGTTCGCCTTTCATTTTAGCATCGGGTCGATGCACTCCACACCTTGGGAGTTGTTCGCTTATGTTTTGAATTGCCAGCGCGTGGCGCTGCCCGGCCACACGATCCCGCATTTCAAGAGGTACGCCCGTCCAGCCTGTTTGTCGTTGAGCCGCACTCGGCAGTTCGGTTTCGTATCCTCCCGCTCGCCGCTCACCTCGACTGTTACGGGTCGACCGACAATGTTCTCGATCTGACGCGATGTGTGAGGAAGGGATTGCGCTTCAACATAAATCCACACAGGCACGCCCAATGCCACCCTATTTTAGTTCTTGGATATGTGACTATACCTTTGCCGCAGTACCGCATTCTCGCTGACTCATGCATGAGCTAATCATAACGTCGCCGCCGATTGTTAGTCTCTTACAGAGAAGCTCTACTTGGCTGCTCCGGAACGGCCGCATCATGAACGGCAGTCCGCAAACCAAGACGCTTTCCCGCAAAGCCAGGTTTCTTTCGAATGCTCTGTAGATCTCAATATGATGTAGGTATACTGCAAGCAGTCGCACTGCAAGTGACCGCCGAGACGACTGTCATTACGCTGAGTTTTGTTTACTTGCCACGATATTCGTTCACAGTGGAGCTGTAGACAGTTAGGAATTGTCGTCTGCTGTCAATGCATGGGCTTATAAGGGAGGAGAATGGTTACACAAAACGGCTGCAACTTGCACTTTACAGTGGCGATTCCGAAACAAAGTATATGAGGCCCAAGGAGGTTGTATAGAACTTCTGAAGTGGAGATGGTGCTCGAAAACTGACGCCGACGGCCGCCATCTTGCCGTGGGTAGAAAACTCGTTCTGCGGTAGCAGACGCATTGCATTCTTCGCATAATGTACTTGTTTTTGCGGTGGGTTACGTTATATTTTTGCTTCCGTTCTTTTTTGTTTTCTTTTGTTTTGTTTTGCAAGTTGATTCTCTCATGCGGCTACGTTCAAGCGCACAGAGCTTTTCTTGCGCGCGTTCATTTCGCCGCATGTGGTTTCGGTTATGCTCCCCTCTCCGTGTTTCTAGTTAAGCGCTTCGCAAGTCGCCCGTGCGTGCGCCGGGGGCGCACACATCTGGTAATTATTTGCATTCTTGGGCGCTAACTACTTAAATAAACAGACACAATGACATTTTTTTCTGCCCCATGTGTCGTTCTTCCGAGTTCTCTCTTGCCAAAGAGCAGAACTCGTGTTCGTTCGATCTTCGTTCGCGGATGGATGCACCAAAGGTGTAGAAAGCAGAAATGGCCTGCTCGTGCGTCGCGTTCGGCTGCGCTAATCGCGCGAAGAAGGCGTCGGAGATCACCTTTCATCTGCAAGTACTGAGGGTATCTGTTTGGTTTGGGTTTCGAGGGCATTACTAATATTATAACGTTATGAGTGCACATTTGCCCACCGTTTGTGCGTGATGTAAAGGGAAAATTTGCCGTAGCACCTGCCGTCCGCTTACTGAGCATACCGTACGCGCTTGTTTAGCTCGTAGTTGTGCTGGTCCTGTAGTCGCTTGGCTGCGCGAAATCACATGTTTGTAACTATGTGGGGCGCAAATTGTTTTTCCGCACTAATTTAAATGCAGAGTATTGCTAAGGCAGTTACCGCCAAAAATCAAGGCACTCTTGTTTAATACATTTCCTTTACATCCGGCCATACGTGAATACACTGACGTTTCTCGTTAGCGCTGTTTCGTAGAAGTCTTTGATGCACCGCAATGCTCTCCCGCGTTCTTCGTCCGCGTGATTTTGTTATCAATAGCACGCTGCTCGCGTCCGAACTTGCGCGCTCAACGAGGTTGTGAATGTGATTGAGTAACCTCCTGCGAGTACCGTAATTACCCGATTGTAACGCGCCCCCGATTCTAACGCGCACCCGATTTTCCTGGCAAAAAAACCGAAAAAACTTGCACTTCCGATTGTAACGCGCGCGGAACTTTTTCAGCAAGAAAAACGAATGCGAGAGAAACGGGTGATTTATTGCTCGAAGTAATCTCACTCATCTCACTCCTCGTCGCTCTCCGCCGACCACAACATTTCGTCCTTGGTGCCGTCAAGCGCGTTCGCGATGCCACACTTCATAATCGTTTGGATCGTGTCACACGCCTCGCACGCCCTTCCTGCGAACTTCTCCGGAGGCGCACGCTTCAGCCGACCACGAGTTTTAAACGCGTGAGAGCCGCTGCTGCCATTGCTTTTACCAAGCGCGCAAGTGGAACGATTTGACGATTTGTGTGAACGCGGATAGAAAATCCGAGGTGCCTATGCTTCCTGCGTTCGAAAAATTGTTGCTAAAGGCTTTGGCGTCATCTTGAGATGGCGATGGCGATGGGTGGGACGAAATTTCCGCTGTTTCGGCAGTTTCGGTTTCGTATCCGATTCTAACGCGCATGTGATTTTTCGACCTATTTTTCCGGAAAAAAGGTGCGCGTTAGAATCGGGTAATTACGGTAGTTTTCTTATCAATAGCACGCTACTATCGTGCCAACGTGCGCGGTTAATATTCGTGCATCCAATTAAGTAACCATCTGGATTTGAAAAATAAAGTCAATGGGAGTCCCATGCCTTCTGTAAAGTGCACGCGGAATAAAAAAACCTGCTTTAATGTGCTTCAGTGTGTGCCAAATCCATTTCGCAAAATACGATTGAAAAGCTGGAAATAGTCCCGCCGCGTTGGCTCAGTGGCTAATGCACTGTGCTGCTCATCCCTAGAACGCGGGTTCGACTCCCTGCCGTGGCAGCCGCTTTTCTGGTGAAGGCGAAAAGCGAAAACTACTGTGTGAACGAGATTTCGGTGCACGTTAAAGAATCCCCAGGTGGTCAAATTAATCCGGAGCCCTCCACTACGGCGCGCCTCATCGCCTGCGTTGCGTCAGCGCGTTAAACCCCACAATGAATCAATGAATCAACCAATCAATCAATCAAAAGCTCGTGCTTAATTTGGTCTTCGGCAAGGGTTTGCCAAAACTGGGCATGTTGTTTAAACCAGAAAACGTGCATTTGCACTACATATAAAGATTGCAATATCCTGATGGATATGATTCTTGCAGTACTGCTTAAAAACCATTCGAACCGCTACTGCATTATTATTTATTAATCATTAATGAATAAGCATTCATTAATCCTAGCCACGCCGCTAAAAGAAACAAGCGTCAAATAATCGCGCTTTCGCGTGTCCCGCACTTCCAGCGTGAAATCACGGCTAATAGTAACCTTATAACGCGGATTTGTTGCCATGGCGCGCAACATCAGATAATTTTAATGTTAAGGGGGCGGTCTATAGGCTTAGCTATACCGAATAAACGTTTATTGAAATAAAATCAGGGGTGGTGCCTTTAGCATAGCGCTGCGCGTTTTCCCGCATCGACAGCTCTATTGACCACCGTAAGATATACACAGGCGAACTCGCTGCTTGAACCATATCTTACGTCAAAACCTTACGCGTAAGGCAAAATTCAGTCTGCCCTCAAATATCGTAATCGATATACTAGCTTACCATCGTTTTCTCCCTTGTAAAGCCAAAAAAAAACGCGACCGCACTTCAGCGTCCCTGCCGGCGCAGCGCCTTTTCTACCCACGGCAATATGGCCGCCGACCGGTTCGCCCGGCTTCACCTCCCCGCGTTGCCCGCTATGGGCGGCCTCCACTCCAGAAGTTTTATACAACCTCCTTGATGAGGCCAGACTGCTCAAATGATCACATAACCATGGCGGAGTTTAATCTCAGCTAGCACGCATCATGCGTAGCCATCAATCGCAGTTTTATTGCCAATAACACACACCGACACTTCTAAGCGATTCCAGCTGCATCAATCATTAAACGTACAGTTTGTCTCCTAGGGTAAAACTGTAGTCCTTCCAAGTTTCGTTAGGCTTATAACTTAAAAGAACGCTAAATAACAAATTTCAAACAATCGTTTTTTTTTCTTGCGCTCTTTTCGACTGCACTCCCGTCAATTAAGCTCCGTGTATGGAACTCGTCTGGTTCACTGTCCAATCGTGTTAACTCCATGGATTGAGGGAATGTTTTTTTCTCGAGCACAAGTTCTCTCAATAAATCGTCATTATTTTCTTGTCCGCGTCACCGTCTTTCCCAACAACACTACACCACGAACCACCCCGATTTCACGACGAGCACAAAGCGAACTTTGTTTACTACACGGCTTGTCATTAACAGTATCTTTCAGAGCAGGTTGAGCCGTCTAAGTTTGTACCTGAGCGTCTAACTATAGTCGCTGTTGAAAATATGGTTCACACACAAAAGACGTTCACAACATCAGGAGCATTCACACGAGCACACGCCCAATCACAGACGACAACTAACTGATGAAAAAAGCTGCCAGTCGAGAGAAAATGTAATGAGACATAACTCACACCACTTAAGCAAATGTCGTTAGATGAAGTCCACCTCGAGAGTAACTCAGTTCTTCCTAAAGATGTGTTATCCTACTCCGTGTTGGGTGAGAAAAGAAACCAGGTTCATTCATCCATGTACGCATACACCGAAAGAGAAAACTTGACTACCGCAGAGCGCAGCATGGGAGATCAACGAATAAGCAAAAATAAGGAACAAAGTAAACAAAATTGCTGCTGCTGCGTGAGATTCTATTTTCAGTTCATTCACTGAATCTAAGCAAGCTTTTGAATGCAATTTCATGCCTTTCTATGGCACTGGGTCAATTTCTTACGCACATAACGCGCGCGAACACGCAGGCACTACGGACGGGATTCTGCCACTGGGAAATGCCGAGCAGTTTCGTACTCGGCCATTGCACACTGCTGGGCTTCGTCTAGACTACGCAGAACGTTCAGCAGAGTGCGTCGGCAGGTTAACCACACACTGCTTCATCGGTTCTTGAAGCCGGCGGACGTGGCAAAGTGTCGCACACAACGTTGGCGTTCGGAGGTCCGGGGGAGAATGAACGCGCGTGTGCACGAGAGTTTCACACCTAAGAAATGGGAGAAGAGACGTGTTCCGAATCGCTTGGCGACGACAACTGCTTGAGTGAGCTGCAGCTGCGTCTCAGCGCAGAGGACAGCGAAGGTGACGGGTTTCTCGTGGGCGGCAGGGAGGACCGCTCCTCGCTGACCTCGAGGCCGCTGCGACGCCCCTGATGACGCAGCTCGTGAGCGGCCACGTCGGGCCAGGACGCCGGCGGCTCGTGCGCTGCCCCGCCGCCCTCGTTCGCGACCGCAGCAGTCGCTCCGCAGTCGCCGCAGGACGACGGCTGCTCCTCGCTCGAGCCGCCGGCGCCGTCCGGGCCGAGTTTCCCGGAGTTCAGGCCTTCCGGCAGGTCGTGCGCCGAACTGACCAGGCTGTGCACTTGGGCCACAGGCGCCGCTCCACCAACGCTCTCGCCGATTTTGTGAGCGTACGGGGATAGCGGTGACGGCGGTGCGTCCAGGATGTCGTCGGCTTTCTTCCGGCCAAGCACCTTGAAGATCTCCTCGTCTTTAAACCTGCGCGCACGCATATTTGGCAACAGAGACAACAAAAACAAGCAGGTAGGTTTGCTTTGCGTTGGTTCACGAGGAAACAAGAACCAGCAGCAACACTGCTCGCGGGCACGTACCCCAAGCAAATCATTAGTGTTCCATTCGTTACTTTACATGGCAGGATGGAGTTGCTACGCGCTGATGGACTCACTCCACGCCTGCTAATATAAGTGTAGCCTACGGCCATATGTACAAACGAGATCTTCGTTAGGTACGTTTGTTGCGGATCGGCGTTGTTTAAAGGGGCGATGCTGACAAAATAAAACCTCATTTTATTCGAAAGCTTTCGTGTTTTATAGTGCCCCCAGCGCATGCATGCCCTGCAGCAAATGATGCCCTATTCACTGAGAAAATTAATCATTAAGTTAAAAATTTGTTTCTCTCGCCAAATCATGTGTTTTCATGACGTCTGCAATGAAGTCATGACGGCGCGTATTCAAACGAATTTCCACTGCGTCATTTGGCTCTGCCACGGCCACACTGGAGGAGCGGCGAGCGCGCACTTTCATACGGCCTGCGCACCCAAGAAGGAAACGATACAGCCTATTCTTGACAGAGCGAGGGCGCTGCGAATCTACCCTCTACATCCAGCCCTCCTTTTTCTCAGTCGACGCATCGCCTCTGGCCGAGTGAGCCTTGCCGCGCGTGTTTTGGATGTGCCGCGGAATATCACCGGTACCAATGTATACCTTCGCTGCTGTATCTCACCGAAAAAAGAAGACTCGTTGTGGGCTTCAGTTGCATGATTAAGAGCTTTAGCTGTGTGTTTTTGACAGTGCGCTCCGCTGCAGGCGGTCCGCTCAGCCCGACCGGAGCGCGAGTAGCAGAAACACTTTAGCTAAGCGATAACCGTTCCCTCTACGGGATTTCCCTCTACGGGAAATCATTCACGTCACCGGTCGTGCCCCGTGCGTGTGCAAACGAAGAAATCACCCGAAAGGAAAAATAAGAACTGATATTTCAATCACGGAAAATGCCGTGTTTATTGCCTGTCTCACCATTTTCATATAATACAGTCGTTGATAAGATATGAAGGCCTTGCACATTTTTTATGTGCCCCGCTTAAAATGTTCGTTTCAAATGTTTGATTCTGCTCTTCCGATGTCTTCGGCTCTTCCGATAATGTTAGGCTGTTTGACCCTATTAAACCGAAAAATCATAACGGGGAAGGAATCGCCTATTTTAAGGACGCCCATTTAAGTTAACACGGACACGTATCACCTGTATAGCCACGCCAGCGCTAGGGCAGCGGCAAATGTGCGCGCGCTGCTCCTGTACCTCGCCCGTACTGTAGGTCAACTAGCGAGGGTTACGGCCCCTAGGGACCTTAGCGAGGGTTGGGCCGCAGCGCAACGAACTAGCGGCGATGAACGACGCAGGCCGTATGAAAAATGCGCGCCCGCCGCTCCTCCAGCCCGGCCGTGGCTCTGCAGCCTTGCTTGCCGTCAAACCTCCCAGATGGCGCTAGCATACTCAGCCACGGACCGTTGGTTAGCCGATTGGTGATAATTCTCTCATAGAGTTTTCCTACGCATGACGTAAGAGAAATAGGTCTAAGGTTTTCAATTGTAGGCGGCTTGCCTGGTTTGGGAGTCGCCATTCTGCTGGTACAGTGCCCGGTTTCCAAAGTTCTTCATTTAAACTCACACACCGCACACCTGACGATCACGCTTATCACACCCCCCTCCCCGAAAAATATGGAGAAAGACTCGCTTATTAGGCAGAAAAAAGTACCTTTCCTACTCCACACAAGGAATTAAATGCCATAGAAGCTCAAATCCTGAGGCAAATACAAACAAACACGTACCCACATAAATCACGACTGGCAACAATGTTCCCAAATTCCTTCCAAGAAACGTACACAAAATGCGGAGAGATAGCCACGCTATTTCACGCAACCTGGGCGTGCCCGCGCATCTGGCCCCAGGAAAACAATAGTATACAGATTAATCCTATCGATACATGGGAGGCAGCCCTTACCAGCTCATCTCTCGAAGATCAGCTACGTCTGATCCAGAGAGCCAAGATGGGAGCCGTTGCATCTGGAGCCCTGGACATCGGGTCCCACCCATGAACTCCCTCTCAAATTTTCACCCCCGTCCCCTTCCCCTTTCTACTCACAATAAAAGTTCTACTACTACTACTACTATACTACTACGGACCGTTGTCCACCGTAGCTTTGTTTTTGACCGTATTTGCACGTGGCTTGTTTTTGGTACGGTAGAAAGCAATCATTTCGTCAAACATGGGGTATGCTTGACAAACAGGGTCACGTAAGACACTGTCGCTTACGCCAATCGGCCAGTGTCGTGTAAGACAACCCCAAAGCGGCCGACTGCTGTGCAGCTAAAACAAGCATAGTGCGTCCAGTACCAACAGCAGCGCGCATCGGTACTTCTATGTTTACATGTATTTTCTTAACTTGCGTTGTTTCCCGCGGCCCTTACGATGTAAAATGGATATGTTTTTCGGCGACATTTGCAGCGAAACGCGCAGATACGCGGCCATTTTATTAGTGAGTAGCACACTACTTTAGTCACTTGGGGTTCTGGGGGTTTTATCGTCCGCGCTTCTTGCGCTGCTTGTATTTTTTTTCTGGCGAAAAAAAAAAAAAAAAACTGGCCACGTATAGGCAGAACCTTTAAACTACCTTCGATGGCACGGTTTGTAAATGTGATACCAACACTGCTAGTGCACAGGACGACTTGGGCAGATATCAGGCGACGTAAACAGAAAATACTCTTCCGTAATAACATTTACGTCCTACCGGTTTTGACTAAAATGAATGAGAAGGACAGGTAAAAAACGCGCAAAGAGACGATATACAAGCAGAAGAGCATGCACGCTGTGTGTGGTCGTCCTCCCTTTGTTTTGTCCGGTTGCACGCGCTGTTTGTGCGCGTATCGATTGCAAACCACCTGGCGCGGCATTCCCATTTGTCAAGAACAAGAAGTAAGAAAAGAGTGCTTAGCTCTATCGTGACTGGCGCCAATCGCAACAGAAACAGAACAAGGATTCCCCGTGTGGGGTGGAAACGGCGTTGAGGAGGGACAAGACAAAATCAAAAGAAGGAAAACACTCTGCACAGCGCTGTCGCATGCTGCGCCAAACACACCAAAACAGGCTAAAGGAGCTGTCTGGCGCAATGACAGCCTGCGAAGAAAGCGCGACGAATGCTACGCAGTATGCGAAAATTCTCCAAGAGAGTTTTGGCCCCAGTTTGTCTTCATTGTGCTGGTACGGTCTTGTCAAAGAGGCGTTTGCCTCGTGCGTAACACTCTGCGCATTATTTTGCAAGCTACGCTGGCTTGCTACCCTCCAGGTAGAAGCAAGCCAGCTGCGCTCGCAGCACAGAGCTCAGTGGTGTGCTACGCTTAGTTGTTCTATACACTTTCACTGGTCTGCGCCTTTGCGGAAAAGCGGGTAGACCCCCAAGTTACCCATTTTTTCACAACACCCGCCTTGTTTCATCTAAGCAACTGAACGTGGCTCACATCTTCCCTCCATTGTTGGAAATTATTGAGCAAGGAGATAAAAAAGACTGGCTTACCCATGGTTGTTTCCACTGGCAGCGTAAACAGAAGAAACGTATTTGTACTGTTTCTACTGGTTTTTTTTTATGCGAGGAGCAACCAAGTCGGCGCCTTGTATATTTCATGCATGTAGGTTTATGTAGAATGCGTTTACACCGACCTGCATAGCATAGCGCGCACGCAAAGGCACGTTGCGCTGATGTTTGCCTCATATCCTGCTGGTTCGGGGTGTCGTTCCTATACGCCACGCTCATCATGGCCTATGTTTGTAGCATTCCATTTACGTAAGTGTCGGCGCACTGCCCGAGATACCAACAGCCGGGACTATCCCGAGTCAACCACGGGTGCTTGCCCACACAAAGAAGGCATCTAGGGTGACGTCGTGATGGCCGAGACGAACGGGCAGTTTAAGTGGCGCATATTAGACACTAAATCTGGCGGCACTAGAGCAGACGAAAAGACGCCAGTCGCTTACATTGCAGCCGACCAATCGGACTGCAGATAATAAAAAAATGGCCGGGAGGAACCGATGCATTCATTACGGCCGTCTTTATTTACGCCACGTCTCAGTGTCAGCCCCATAGACCGTCGGCACGGCACGCTGCAGGAAGTGGGTGATAACTGGTCGATAATTCGCAACTCCTTTCAACAGATTCCCTAGCGTGCGCTACAGACTACAGACAGCTTCATTAGGAAAAGTGCCTCGCTCAGAGTGACCTCTGTACACTGCAGGGTGCCTATACGCGGCGAACCGTGCCGCAAAGCACTTAGAGAACTAGTTCGAGCACTAAAAGGTGCCACCATAGAAGACTCTTTGCGACGCTCTGGGAATACATCACCGAAAAATAGCAGCGCATCAGTGCTCACCGATAGCCTTTATTCGAAGGATGCAAGACAACGTAATGCAAGGCCCGCCTAGCTTCTAAATTCTGAGTGCGCAATCTCGGTCAAACAGGGGCGTGAGGAGCCGGTGTAAATAAGGCGCGTCTCTCCGACATACGCGCTTCTATCGGCATCTCTTGCGGGCGCCCGCGGTGTCTGCGGCAAGCGCGGCATGCGCGGCGCAAATTGGGACAACTGCGCACGGCGTTGCGCGAAGCCGGGTACTCACTCGTCCTCCTGCAGCGGATCGGGCAGAGCTTTGTTGAAGCCTTGCTTGCCCGTCAGCCAGTACGTCGGCTGCCGACCTCGACCCTAAGAGCCGACAAAGAAGGGCGAGCGACGATCTCAAACAGCGATCTCTGCTTTTCTTGTCATGCCAGTAGCGTGACTAGCAGACAACCGACCGCAGCAATAAAAATACGCGCTTAAGAGCGCTGACGTTGTCAGACAGCACTATAGAGAGTTATAGCAAAGCAAACAGCCGGTGCCGGTACGACACCCGGCACATCTGCGCATGCGCACAACCAGTTTTTCCGGCACTGCGCACGGCCAGTAGCTCTGGTCGCCTACCGGGCACCGCACCGTGAACAATTCTCCGCTCTGCTATAACTCTCCATTGACGGCGAACCCAACCAATTGTTTCAAGAGGTGAAAACATTAATAAGGAACGGCCCCTGCACTTGCAGCCACCACAGTCCTGGGCGACTACATTAACAGCCTGCCTACAAGGATGCCTGCCTTGCTACCTCGCAGGCCTCACATGCTCCGCGGCCACGGAGCCCTCTCCTACGTACAAATCGTACAAACTCCGAAACGCGCTCCCCTTCACGGCATAAGACCGCTCCCGTGTACCGCTGACCGAGACATCATTTTCCGGGCATTCCCGTCGAGGGTGCACGACTTCGCCGTACTCCAACCCGTCCCTCCTTGCTTTTCTGCGCCACTGCCGACTCAGCCGCACTCCCCTCCCGCCCTCCTCCTTTCCCGTCTCCCACAAATTACGACGCCTGCACTTGAGACGCTGACTGCAAACACGAACTTGCTTCAACGCCCCGATTCTACGCATATCTCTCCAACCTAGCGCCTCTACAACTTCCCTCATGCCTGCCTCCCCGCACCACCTTCGTGCGCGTTCGTGCGAAATGACCAGCTCGCGGCGTGGAGATCTTTCTGGCCCGAGCAGCGGACGCAACAGCTCGCCGCGTTCTGTACTTACTACTAAGTACCTTGTTCCCCTCGCATTTTCCTTGCGCACGAGCCAATACACGTTCACTCGGGTCAAAAATATTGCCACAACAAAAGTCAGATGCAGTGATACGTGTCAACATAATGCGCACGCCGAGAATAAAATTCAAGTTGAGGATACATTCAGACAGCCACTCGCCGCCCGAAATGCTTTCAAGCTCGCAGTCTTCTTGCTTCCCACCAGGGAGACCTCAACCCGTGTCTGCATTTTGATCCAGGTAGCGCGAAACCGGTCACGGAACAAGCGATCCCGGAACAAATGGCCCCGCAACGAATGGTTCCGGAACTAATGGCTCCGGAATGAACTGTACCAACTCCAAAGGAGGAAAAAATGGTTCCACCATTGTACAGCACCTATGAACGCATGTACGCGGGAAGGAGAGGCGGGTCAATGCATTTATGTTATTTGTGCCCAATATAATCTGTATTTAATCGTGCATAGTGTATTCGCTAAGACCGAATTTACTTGAGATGAAAACTGTATATTTACCGCCCATTTTTTATACGCGTGTATATCCGATCGTACGTCCATGGGTCGACTTCAATTTTTTTCGTTATTCCGATTGCCATGCAAAGCAGGGGTGGACACTTCAACCGAATTTTATAAGCATCTGCGTACATTTGCAGTCCCCGCTCAGGGCTTAAAGTAAATACAATAGGGAGTTTCAGCGACCGTGTGTTTCGTGCGTTCCGTATGTACCGTGCTTAGCGGGGCCCGACTGCAGCGCCTGCGGGCGGCGCAGGCGAGGCGGTCCGTGAGCAGAACTAGGCCATCCTGCCGGAACGAATGCGCAAGTGCCCAGTGGGGTCCCGGTGCGTGTGGAACGCACGGAACGTACGTAACACTCCGTATGCTAAAACTCTAATGTCGGGTTGCCGAAATTTTCTCAATGATTGCAGCTTACTAAGAAACCGGAGAAACACAGCTGTGGTGTAAATTAAGCTGCCTGACTTGCAACGCTCGCACTGATATAAACATTTATCAATACTTTAAAAGTCACGGACTCCCGCTTGGACTCCGGATTAATTTTGAGCACCTGGGGATCTTTAACGTGCGCGCCGAAATCTCGTACACACGGGCGTTTTTGCTTTTCGCCTCCATCAGAAAAGCGGCCGCCGCGGCCGGCAATCGAACCCCCGACCTCGTGCTCAGCAGTGCAACGCCTTTGCCCCTGAGCCACCGCGGCGGGTCACAACAAGAACTCCGGGCACAGCATTAGAGGAGGAGAACAAGAACGGTGACCAAACCTTGAGCACGATCTCGCCTCTGTACTTGACGGCATAGCCTCCAGCTTGGCGTAGCTTCCGCTCCGTCGTTCTGCTGATGTGGATCCGGTACGCTGGGCGGTTAAGCAGAGAAGTGGTTTAAGACTCCGGCGCAACGCTGTGTCGCTGTCACTCAAGTGCGGTGCGCCGCCGCCGCCTACCTCGGCCCGTGGACTCCATTCTGGACGCCGTGTTCACCGTATCCCCGAAGAGGCAGTACCGTGGCATGGTGAGTCCCACCACCCCGGCCACCACCATTCCTGCAGCCACAAGGCAACAGATTATGCCGCACTTTCGAGTGGAGTCATTGTACTCCCGCCGCGAAACCCAATTGTTCTATTCCTAAGATACACGACAGTTGTTTTCAAATTGGCTCGTAAGAGCGCACCAGAATATTCTATTCTTTTGAAGAAATTCCAGGTTTCCCGAAATTCTAGGGGGGAAACTTGTCCGCGTGGGCGCCCACTAAGAGGTGCTTGCATCTGAATAGATTGGTGATGTCATGAGTAGAACATTTTTGGTTCGTTAATTTTCCCGACTGATTCTGTCTGCTACGTTTCTGGCTGCGTCGGTGAGGATTGGGGCAGCAAGCAGTCAGCTTCCTCGGTGACACCGAGGCGGCCAGGAGACGCTGAAAAGGAGCCGCTTCCGGCTGCCATTATGCAGCAGCGTATGCGGCGGCCAAAAGAAGCGGACATCGAGCGGGGTACTTTTCCGCCCTCCCCCAACGTCTCTGGCTATCGAGTGAGGGACAGGACAAAACCTTTAGGGACCATAGCTCCGTCCGGGCTCATGTAAGGGCACGCGTACCGGTGTGCAGGCCGATGCGGAGCATGAGCGGCACGTTGGGCATGTGCCGTATGCGGAAGCGGCCGCACTGGTGCAGCAGGTCGAGCGCCATGGTGGCCACCTGCTCGGCGTGGTCACGGGTGCGCTCGGGCAGGCCGCCCACCACCATGTAGGCGTCGCCGATCGTCTCCACCTGCGTGCGGGGAAATTCGCCTCTGCACGAGCGCTGATCACTGCGCGTCGAACAAAGTGAGCGGTTTTCTATTTTAGAAGTACTCCACGCCGCCCATGCTTGAAGGTGCACTGCTAAAAGGACTATAGACAAGAGTGCTCACACCTGCAGAGGGAAAGTGCAGGCGAGCAGTTGCTTCCCGCTTGCCGGCTATGGGGGCCAGGTGCAAAAAGGGCTGGACTTGAATGCAAAATATCAGGATATACCTGTGCAGGCACGTGTGGATTCCTGTTTAGCCTTTTCCTATTGCCGGACGGTACGTACCGTCCCTCTTTATCGCCTTGGAGTCAAGCACACACTGTGTCAGTGTACTTTCATCAAGCGCAGGCTTTCAGAGAACGATGCTACTTGACTGCTGTTGTTTTACTAAACAGCACGTTTCGCGTGACCCGCATGGCTGGCGGCTCTTTGGGCGCGCATTGTTCGGGCACGTACCTTGTAGACGTTGTAGTGATTGATGGTGGAATCGAAGGCAGTGTAGAGGTCGTTCAGGAGGTCCACGATCTCCATGGGTTCGCTGTAGGCAGATATTGTCGTGAAGCCGACGATGTCGCTGAAGTAGACGGTCACTTCCTCGAACTTTTCCGGAGCGACGGGCAGGCCGGCCTTGAGGGTCTCCGCCACGGAGCTGCGCACGGGAGACGCGACGGCGAGTGAGGCGCTACAAAAGAAAGAGTCCGCACCGCCTGAAGAAAGGTGGGATGCCTAATGAAATGGCGCAGTTGCCTGGCAGCGGCAGGCGGAAAGTCGGTAATGTCCCAAATAGGGTAAAAGGTTTCACTACTCGGTATGTACCACTTACAAAAAAAAAAAGACAACAGAAAATAAGACCAGCCGGACTACGACCTTACCACTCGATTTAAAGATGTTGAATTGAATTGAAAGAACCTTTATTTCTCGTCTGAGCGTGGGGAGACTGGGGCTTAAGGCACAGACGACCTGACGGTGGTCCTCAGCCCCCTACACACTGTGGCAACAGCATTGCGACGTCAGCAAACAATTAACAGAACGTATATAACAGCCCACCTGTCTAAGTATACAATCGAAGAGAAGCAATCGCCATGGAAAATGGGGGAACAAGAAAAAAAAAAAAAACGACAGAGCAACCAGAAAGAGACTATTAAAAATGAGGTAAGCACAAAAAAAAAACAAAGAATCACAGCACAAATGTTTAGGGCACTTTGAGTCATCGAAAAAATAAATAAAAATGAGTACACATACTATATATACATATAAACAAATGTATATACAGTTCGACACAGAAAAAAAAAATGCGCTCAAATACTAACTGCAAGACAAAGAACGGAAATATGAAAAAAAAAGAAGTAGGTCTCTCGAAAAGTACCTTTTTGCAATCAGAGCCAGGTGCAGAAAACCTCCTGCTTATGAATACACGGTAATAAAAAGCACACGAAAAATGCTCATCAATCTCGGAGAAAGAGATATTTTCTCATGATCAAACGCGACCTCATGAGATTTCTCAAATCATGACAGTCAGGGAAAAGAGAAAGTTAAGCATGGCAAAAATACAAGTGCCTAAGAATTTCGGTAGGTTCTTTCCTTATACGTCAAGTTCATCAGTTAATGTAGTATGAAAAGAAAGATACATAATAGCTGAAGACAAAAACAAATGTTACATAGCGGCGTGGTCCACTCCATTGACCAAGATGTGCGGGACGCGCGACCTGGCCCCGGGCGCGTGTTTCCGAACGCCTCGCTGTACTGAGCACCCCCGTGACATGTGTGATGTCAATGCGCGCGCTATTCTTTTGAGAGCCTGCTACAACGAGCCCATCGTTCGAGCTCTGTAGCCTCGATGTAGGGTACTGAGTATTGGTGCTGACGGCTTCGGTTCGAGCCCCTTTTTCATTGCTTAATTTCATTTTCTATATTAAATTTCTGTCTCTAAACTCGAATCTTCGCGTTGATTTTGTTAATAATGGTGATTTGGTACGTTTTAGGTCGCTTTAGGTTTGGGGGCATCCAATGACCACGTTGAATTACCGTTCTCCATCGCGCGAACAGACATGTCACGTGGGTGCTCTGTGCAACGAAGCGCTTGGAAATACGCGGCCCGGGCTCGCCGACGGCCGAATACTAAATAATGTTAATAGATCGCTCATCATTCTTAACCATGGTTACTGTCATCTGCCCTGCCGCAACGTGACAATATATTCTCGTGGACAAAAACAACTTAAAATGACAAAAATTTAAGCATTGCGTAAGTACATTTGCTTCCGCACAGAAAGCATTGAAAAGTGTGCCTATTCATTCTTAGTGCTAAAATCATTATTCTTCCGAAATGACGTGTCTCATTAGAAAAGAAAGCGGTTATTTTTTTGTACTCAGACGACGAAAAGAAAAGCCACAAAATAGCAACTCTCGCTCCGTGGTGAGATATGCTTGCGGCAGCTCGGTAACATTCATGGCCGCGCGGAGTTTGGGCGATATATTTATGCTCGAAAGGAAATGAAAACTATATCCCTCTTACTTCTGTTTAGTTTTATCGAGCTGGCTTTAATGGGTGCTTAGACGCTTCCCGAGCCGATCCATCGTTCGATAAAATAATCATCCGCGGACGTGCAATTTCAGCCGCCGAGGCAATGCGGCGCCAATTATTCATGAGCTGAAGGGCGAATGTTCTTTGGGCGTCGAGAAGGAATCGTCACTGCCAAGTTTCTTTTCCAGGATGTTTTTTTAGCAGCTTTATGCAAGGCCCGTTAGCAAAATCGAAGCCGGAATCTGCCAGAGCCGTTGGCGAGCCTTCTCTCGGCCGCCGCGAGCGACCAGAGCGAGATGTGACGTGCGCCAAGTACCTGGGCAGCATTCTGTTGAGCAGCTGCTCCGTCTTCTTCTTCTCCTCGTCCAGCTGCACCGTCCGCTCCCTGATGAGGTCTTCGAGGTTGTTGGAGTACTTTTCCAGCATTTGAAACATCGTCTCGACCATGTTCGATTTGCTGCAATAGTGGCGAAGGGCCAAGATGAATGGACGAATAAATTCACTTCGTAAGGATGGCGCTATGGCCCACGGGGGAAGGGGTGGGGAAAAAAAGGGAAGATGGCCCTTTCAAGCCCTTCCGACGAGCTTTCGCCCATGTCGTCAGCAGCGTGCCACATCCAACTTGGTTCTTTGTGTAGACCGATTCGTTGAGGCGCCGGACTCGCCAAGGCTTAAAAAATCACAACAGTTAAAATTAAAAAAAAAAAAAATGGCGCGGGTTTAACTCCTCTAAGCCTTCTTTTCACGACCGAAAGCAAAGACTATGCTCGAAGTGTTTCGTGAAGGTTCGCCTTTGCTTGAGATTTCACAGCCTGCCGTGTAGCTGCATAGAGAAAGAAAAGAAAAATATATTTCTCTCTCTACGGCTATATCTACTGGATGCCTTTCGTTTGCACCGGAGAGCATGCACAGACAGGTGAGGGACCAAGCGACGGCGAATCAGCCGTTAATCCCTCGCCCAGTGACGTGGTCCTCTTGCGCTGAGCTACGAAGGTCGGCGAGTGCCGAGCGCGGCCCGCCTTACCGTCCGTGGTAGAGCGACTTGAAGCGATCCACGATGACGTCGAAGTCGGGTCGCATGTCCGGGTACTCGGCCCAACACTGGCGCATGATGTGCAGCGCTTCAGGAGGGCCGGTCTGCTTCGACACCGATGGCCTGATGAGAGGCGGGGGGTGCTTCAGTTTCTCGATGATTTCTAAAGATAACAACAACAAAAAAAAAAAAAAAACAAACAGAAACGGTCACTTTCTGGGCAAATGGGCTATAGTGCTAAACGTGCAGGCGTTTCCGCGTTCACTTACGTTAGCGATGTGCCATTTCTCCCCCTTTCTTCTCATTATAGTCGTATATGTCAATGACTCGAATTCAGACCCTTTTATTGTTAATAAAGGTGTACCCCAAGGCTCCATCTTAGGCCCCTTGTTATTCTTAGTTTTTATTAATGATCTCCCTTCTTGCCTTCATCACTCCAGTTGCTTTCTCTATGCAGATGATACCACTATTGTGTCATCCCATCGTAATCAGCATACTTTGATGTACAATTTGCAGAATGACCTGTTAGCCATCCAACAATGGTGCTTTTGTAACCGGCTCGTTATTAATGTTAAGAAAACTGTTTTTGTTCCGTTTCACTCCCCTCTAAAACACCTATTTCCCGTCCCTAATTTATACATCAACGCAGATTGAATTCCGTCTACTGATCGCGTGTGTTTTCTTGGTATTATTGTGGATAGCCATCTCAAATTTCATTACCATGTAAATTCAATTTGTACAAAGGTTTCATATGGAATACGTGCCCTGCTCAGGGCTCGATCCTACTTTGATATAAAAACATTAGTAACTTTGTATTTTGCTTTTATTCATAGCCATTTGAATTATTGTATATCGTCTTGGGGCAGCGCATATTGTAATCATCTCTGGCCTCTTCAAAAACTCCAAAAACAAGCTTTAAGAATCATTACTTTTTCTTCCCGTCTATCTTCTTCTACTCCTCTGTTCATTGTTGAACTTGCGATTTTGCCCCTTCCATGTCTTTACCAGCTAAATATTGGCACTTTGTTCTTCAAAGTATTGCGTTGTGGACTCCTGATATCTATTTTCCCTCCTAGCACTATCTCTAACCCAAACTCTACTCGGTTCTCCTCTCGCAACAACTTTCTACTTCCCAAAGTAAGAACTAACTTCGGTAAACAAACTATTCAGTTCTCTTGCTTGCACTTGTGGAATTCCTTAAACCAGGACATTAAATCTTCTCATTCTGTCTTACCCTTCAAAAAAAAAAACTGAAACTCTACCTATTGTCTTCATTACAGTGATGTGACGCGTCTTATTGTAGTTTTCTTCCTATTGTCAAAGCTGATTTTTTGAATATTTGTTCAGTACTCTTTTCTATTATGTTTACTAGTGTTGTCATTGTAATTTTATAGTCATTTTGTTAATTTGTATAGGAGGTCCCGCTTGCGGTTTTTATAACCATGGGACCTCCTCCTGTATATACTGTGTACCCATATCATGTTTGTTTAATAAAACTTATTTTCAATTCAATTCAATTCAATTCAATTCCCTTCCCTCGCCTTTCCCCTCCCTTCTCTTCTGCCAGCTAGAACACGGTTGGTTGGGCTAAACGACACAAGTTTAACAGGCTTTAAAATAACGTAACAAAATGTTGGTTAAAGGGGCCCTGCAGCACTTACCCCCGACCACTCGGGATGTATTTTGGGGTAAAGTATATGCACCAGCAATCTCCTCACGCAAGAATTACAAAAGTCCGCTCGCCATCACCGAAGCTACGCCAGGTGATAAATCGCGCATAATCGTTCCCTCTGAAGTCGAACCCGCCGCGGTGGCTCAGTGGCTAAGGCGTTGCGCTGCTGAGCACGAGGTCGCGGGTTCGATTCCCGGCCGCGGCGGCCGCTTTTTATAATTATGGGGACGAAAAGCAAAAACGCCCGCATGAACGAGATTTCGGCGCACGTTAAAGATCCCCAGGTGGTCAAAAGTAATCCGGAGCCCTCCACTACGGCGCGCCTCATCGCCTGCGTTGCGTCGGCGCGTTAAACCCCACATTCAATCAATTGATGACGCACTAAATTCACGGGAAGCCTTTTGATACCTGCGCGAATTCAGAGGAGGAGGAGGAGGAGGCCATGAGTCGTCTGATCATAAGCGTAAACGCAGGAGATAGCGTGAACGGCGGCACGGAGCAGAATCTTAACACTGGAACAACTGCAGTCCTAGTTTCGTCTCAGTAAATGCCCCTCTAAAAACTTACGGACACTACTGCATTGACGATGCTTTTGCGAATTTACAATTCTCCGAAAGCAAGCGCTCTTTTCGGGGGGCTGACATATAGCACAGGCCGGGGAGTTTTCTCTTGTTATCCGCAACTTGGAGGGGTCTATTTCTCGTCTGGAGCAACAAAAAAATTCTACAGAAATTCAAATAATTATCTACTAATCCGTAGCATTGTTACGCCACCTGTCTTGAGTGTGAGATTTTTCCAGCGAAATTTTTGTTTTTTTCTAAATCCTGTACGACCAATTATCTCCAATTACGCTATTATAACGATTATGCGGGAATCGCGAGAATCAACCAGAGAGAGAGAGAGAGAGAGAGAGAGAGAGAGAGAGAGAGAGAGAGAGAGAGAGAGAGACCAAACGGAAAGGCCGAGAGGTTATCCAGGCTTAGAGCCCGGATTGCCACTCGACACTGGGGAAGGGGTGTGCAGGGAATGAAAGAGAGGGCGGGCAGAAAAGAGGGGAAAAGAGCAGGGCCGCGCACACACTTTAGTCCCTTTGCGGGCACTATTGACCGTGAGCGAGACCACGGGCGGTGGTGCGAAGCCCGCCTCCATGACGTCGGCTTAGGAATTCTCGCATTTGTCGTCTGCTTCACCGGCGCTCGCTCTCCCTGCTGTTGCTTTGCGCGCGGTTGCCTTCTGATTCTTGTCTGCATTAGATTTTGCGTATGTGCAACTTTTTATCCTAATACAAGACTTAAAATCTCATACACTAGCTGAAGGCGTGATTTAAAGCATCGGTTTTGATGCCGCTAAGGAAGATACATTGCCGGCGTCGCACCATTCCTGCGAAGCCGGTCTTGTGCGGAGCGAGAAGAGTCGGAGCTAGGCGTCAGCTCCTGTATCTAGAAATCTTCCGAAGAAAGCGAACATCCAGAATGAAATAACCGACAACAGCGAAAATGCGAGACCAAAACAAATTCCAGGCCTACGGGGCTGTCGGCTTTGGCAGAAGGCATGGCGATTCCCGGCAATCGTGCACAAGGTGAAAGTTTTTGAAACTTGCCGATCGCTCGCAAGTATTGCCAATCACACCCCTTTATGTTGTCGTGGCATGAAAGTATGCCGACATGCAGTATGGGACGCAAAAAATGTATACTTTGAATTCCAAATAACCCCCTGTGTGGATAGGCGCGTGCTGGTTTTATATCAGGATTTTTACCAGTATGCAGGCTTATTGAGCAAAACGAGGCACGTTCACGGTAAAGATGCAGTAACACTACGCTTCTTCAGACCTGGAGGGATATTTCGGTACATTTCCCGCAACCATATCTGCCCAACAATCATATATGCGTTTAATAAAACTACACTCAAGAGTAGGATGCGGAGGGAGAGGAGGAGAAAACTTTATTTAACAGTAACATTTATCTGGTTTGTGTGCGGGCGCCTCAGCCCAGGATAAGATAGTAAGAATAATTTTCTTCAATTCATCTAATGTCATCACGAGTGGGCCAGGATTTGTACTTTACGCCTGAACGGGTTAAGCAACAATGAAGAGCTGCTTGGGCTTATTCATCGGTTTCGATTCGAGTTATACTGAAAACCGACGCGTATATGATCATTGCGTTCGTTAGCGAGTATATGAAGCCTTCAAAACCGTTATCATGTCATAACTGTTCGTGCCGTTATTCAATTCGTTACGATAACGATGGTTACAATAGAAAATCGGGGCACAAAAGTTACCTTCGAGTACTCGACAACGTTGTTTCCGCCGTTTTGCGGTGGCGTAGCAGAAACCTTCTAATTGAATTTTCATGTGAATAAACAACGCACGCTGCGGATATGCCTTTTCTTGTACGCGGCCAAAACGAAATACAATTTCCGAAGAGAGCGTATGCCTTACAGCTCGAATAAAATATCCACACGAACTTCGTGAACCGGCCAAATATCCCCAAGCCTCATAATAAGACGTTTGTGACCGTTCAGGAAAATTAATGCGTTGGGTACAGAATTAGCAATCATCTAATACAAGTCAACAACGACGAAAGAAATAGGAGACAGCCGTTTTATTTCCTGCTGTGCGATGCGCGTGTGCAACCCGATGCTTGGAGCATAGCATTATTCTGTCTTCATAAGAGCATCTCAAAATACTTCAGGTAAGCCTACGCATTTTGAATACTTACCGAGGAGCTCTGAGCACTGATCCTCCTAAATAAGTTTGAAAGGACGAGTTACACACTATCCTCTGAGCGATGCTCTAGAAAAGTTGTTCTCTCTCTCCTCGTGGGTTTCAAACTTGCGTGGGATACAGCTTGGAATTATTCAGAGGTGTCAGAAGCTGGCAAAATAACTGAATTACTGGAAATACGCTTTTTAATGCACGCATCAAAGCGGGCGATTTTTAGCACGGGAACTGCTGCCCCTCACAAGCGGACGACAGAGGCGGGACGGTAGCAGCGGCGAGAGTGTAGCAGACGACAGAGGCGCGAGTCCCTAAGCCGACGTCAGAGCCAGGGGGCGCCGCTCAAACATCTCACCGCCAATAGCCTTTCCGCTAAGCCTGTTTCCTTCATAAAACGCAGAAGGGCTTTTGTTGCCTTCTGCGACGTCGATTTTAAGGGTCGGTGTCCGGGAATAGTCTCTAGTGTGAACGGTTGATTGTCCAATCGGTTGATCTCGGCGGCCAAAACACGTCTTTCTGATGAACACTGCGGGCAACGACAAAGTACATGTTCAATTGTCTCTTCAACCTCGCAGGCGTTGCACTCTGCACTACTGGCCATATACCGATGAGGAAGGAGTAGGCTCTTGTGAAAGCCACTGCAGGGTGTATGAACACAAGTATAGGAAAGAAAAAAACGAAACGCTCGTTCGGTGAATGACGTGGCATTCATTGAGTGTGGCTTTCACCAAGTCGTATAAAACCCGTCCACGATCAATAAAGAGCTACCGAGGCGCTTCGCGACGAAGGATGAAGTGACGTAGGAGAAAGGTGGCGACATTACGAGCCGCGAATGCAGGCAGCGCAGCGGTTTCAGCGGAGAAGGCCCATGGCGACCACCTCACGAAGCACGCCTTTGCCAGCAGCGCTAGTATTCCATAGTAGCCCGTACAGGTCGATCTAAACGTGGTCGAAGGATGTCGCCAGGCATGATAGCGGTTGCAGAGAGACGTTCAACGGAGCAGCTAGGCGGCGATTTGCGGCGCGTCATTGCGTGCAGGAGCTAACGTGCTTCCGAACGAAGTTACACATGCCTCGTTAATAATAAGGCTATGTTCACGCAGCAAGATAAACAGGAGCGCCGACTTCGCTCTCTCCTGCGGTATGGTCACATATTTCTAGGGACCATACCTGCGGGCTCTTAATGTCCATTACTCGCGGAGCGCAATGTAGATGGCGCAGCGAATGGTCCGGCGGTAAGCGGCCGGCGTTCCCCGTGCGCCGGCGTGCGCGTTGGCGGAACGCATTCCGTCGGCTTTTGTCGTCTGCTTCGGCTACGGTAGTTTTGGGCACGGAGTGCTTTGGGCCTGCGTTGGCGCCGCTTCGCGTTCATTGCGCTCCTCCTTCGCACGGCTTGATTAACTTGTTCGACAGCACCTTCTGGGTAACCCGAACCCGAAGGAATTGAGTGGTCGTACGGCACGGCAAAGATGCGTTAAGGATTGGTTTGCAGGGCGGGAAAACAAAATGTAGGACGCACATATAGACATATGGCTGCTATACAAACACTACCTTTTGCGCAGTGCTTGCCGAAAATGTGACTCCGTTTTGAAATTCGTGACCACCAATTCGGTTGTGTTTTAACAGGTTTTACAAAAGGCGAAAAGAGCAACTGGTTCTGATTACTAGCGATTATAAAAGTTGCCTCAGCTTTCTCGCCGTTCTCCAACTTACGTCCAAAACAGAGTGTGCCTAGAACACGGACCGGCACTCACACGCTCATCAGAAAATAACAGAAACGCGATAACATCACCCGCGACCAACGTTTTTAGATTAGGTCAGTTGGCAAAGAGCGCGGCCTTCCAGTACTGCGGCGTGGGCCGGTGCTGTCGCCGACCAGGCGGTGGCGCTGCGGTAGCGTTGAGATCGATCTCGGCGCGTCGTCTGCTACTCCTTGCTTCGAAAGGCGCCGGTGAACGACTACCACACACCTTTAACTTTCTTCCTTGAAATGCAAAATCCAACTTCGCTTTAATCTTACGCTTTAGTGACAAAAGCTTTACATTTTTACCGACTTTATGACAAGAACCAAGCTGTACTTAAGACATTGGAAGAAAAAGAAAGGCGAACAGTACACAGTGCGCTCGCCTTCAGCTGCTTCGCTTTGCAACGGCTGTATTTTTCTTTAGTAATGGGGTTCCTTCTAGCTCAATCATATTTACAGCTTACATGAACACGTCTTAAGCTGCTAGAAACTGCGGAAAAGCCTACAAAATCCTTCAACAAGGTAAAAATTTTGGCTTGTTGATACATATTCAAAGGGGAGAAAAGCAAAACAGCGCGAAGGACGGCACAAGGAAGTTCTTCTTTGGTCCGTCCTTTGCGCTGCTTTGCTGTGTTCGCCTACAAAAATCAGTCACTAGCTTGGAAGCAAGAAAAGATGCCTCGTCATTTCTATTTCTGCTGTGTAAGGAAATGCAGCAAGGAGATTGTTCACAGTATAGTTACAATGCTGTTCACAGAAACAGAGTTGTACAGGAAGCGTTCACAGGTACATTATCTACAGGTATATATTCTCAGGTAGCCAAGGACGACGCAGGTTTCTTTGGAAAACATGTTTATTGGTGCGGACGACTCGTGCACTTATAAGAACTCAGGTTACAGAAGCGGCGACGAAGCAGTCAACAAGGCGACGTGCACACGTGAGTGTTGGCGAATTGGATGCCGACAAAAAAAAGCAAAGAATACACGCACTTTGCTCGAAACGGAGATAACACAGCCGGATAGTAGTACCAAAACACCGAAGCATCGAAACAGAATGAATAGTTCGCGGCATTATTTACAATCACAATGAGACAGAGCTGTACAGGAAGCCTTCACAGATTATTTACAGATACATATTTACAACCACTATGAGACAGAGCTGTACAGGAAGCCGCCACAGGTACATTATTTACAGGGACATATTTACAATCACAATGGCACAGAGCCGTACAGGAAGCTTTTACAGTAGCTTTGCTTTCTTTCTAGCGGACGCGACCTTTTCTGAAGAGCTGAGGCTCTTGCAGACATCTTTTGCAGCAAAGTGCATTCGTAGCACTATGTACAACCGAAGAAGCTCTGCAGTTGTTGTGTCTTTGTGAACTGGGCAGCCAACGCTGGTCACATCACAGTCCCTGAGTGCATCCAAAAGGGTCCAAAAAGTATCAGAGCACAGCCGGTTTCTTTGTAGCTGATCTGAAACTTTGTGTTCGATTCCACGAAACATGCAAAAAAGTTCCCATGACGGCAACTTGAGGCTTCCTTCCTTAAAGGATCTCTCCAAAGTGAGAAAAGCCTCTGGAACCTCTGCATTTTCTGACTGGATGCTGCGTATACAATCAGAACATTTCTCGTGCTTGAGAAAAGAATGCACCAGATAGCCACACAGGTAGTAGATGACACAGTCCTGTGCTGTCGGTGTGGAATATCCGTGGTCAGGTGCGGTAAGTGTAGAGTCTTGGGCGGTAGCACAGATCTCCGACAACTTCGCTCCCACAGTCTCTTGGAGGCTCTCATAGGATGACAGCCTGTCCTTCTGTCCCCTTTTCATGCTGTCTGCAACAGTGGCAAGCACAAAAGTGTGTTCTTCCTTCACGTTTCCAGTCACGCAAGTGCTTATTGGTGTATACAGGCTGAGAAGCCTGTAAATGTGTGAGAAGCTGATCAGGGTGGGATGGTCTTCGTCACCACCATAGCTCCTCGTCACACCAAAGAACCTCTGGAAAAAACAGAATGACAAGGTGCTTTCTGTATGAAACAAGCTGCATAAAGATCAAAGTGATGAAAAAAGCATGTTGATTACCTCCAAAGGATCCTGGTTCAGCTTGCCCGTAAGCACAAAACGTGCTCCTTTGGACAGAAGATCTCCTATAAGGTCCCGCACTGACGCAAGTGTAACTCGAAGGGACTCCATTGTCACTTGTGAAGCAAACATCACGGTTCCTTTGGTGACGTGGCTTTCCTCAGTTTCGTTTACGGCATCAAGAAACTTCTTGATGACCTTCAAAATAAACCAGCATATCAATTAATTTAACAATAATGCTCTAAAGGGTAAAATATTATCCTTACCTCAATTTCTTTTGACGAGCTTGTTATTCCAAATTGGGGAAGCTTCACGTTCAGGGCATCGAACACGTTGTTCACCCATTCAGCAGTTCCATGGCCGTCTTGCAGGCCAGGCTCCTTTAACCGCTGGTACACCTTTAGCCCAATGGCAGTGCTCCGGCTGAAAAGCTGCAAAAAACGGATTCGGAAAATTTTCAGCTTTATTCCTTCATAAATAGTCAGTCATACATATAAAAAACTAGTTAGGTACAAAGGACATCGAAATATGGCATTTTTCTTACCTGTACAGCCAGTCTCACATTCATCTTCCGCAGATTGTCTGGGCTTACATGCTCTTTTGTCAATTTTGGTACCACCCTGAGCTGCTGTTTGCCATCTACTTCTTGGAGTTTCCGGTAGTGGTCAAAGTTTACCTTGTGTTGACCGATCTGTAATTTTAATTAGGTTATGAAATGAAAAAAAAGGTGTTCTATTGCAAAAATCACTCCTTCAGAATGGAAATTTAGAAAAAGAACGTAGTCTCATTCACGTACCATGGCATACTTGTGACGCAGAAGATGGTTTCGGATGCACTTTATAATGTGAGGAACATCACAAAGGAAGTACAAGTGCTGATCAGGCGCACAAGGATGTTCGACTTTGTGTTTCGGTGCATCAAGCTTGCCTTTGATTCCAAAACTTGACCACATGGCCTTGTTGGTACTGGCACCATCACTGATTACAGCGACGACAACTGCATTGTGCTTGTACAGCTCCATGATAGCTTCCAAAACAAGCTTTGCAAGCACTCTTCCAGGGGCTGCATGCCTTGTGGCAAAACTTGCTATCGGCTGCACCCAGGAGTGAAACAGCGGCACAAACATGAGCACCAAAGCATGATCGGCTGTTGTCTCAGAGTCCTGGCCATCCCCATAGTCAACGAAGCCGTCAACCTTGTAGGTGCTCTTGTTAAACGAAACCACCTCTCGCACCTTCATCTCGTCCAGTACCAGGGTTCCATAGCATTGAACCCCCGTTTTGCCCTTCATAAAGGCCCCAACACTGGCAAGAGACACCTTGTTGAAGCCGAATTCACAGGGCATTCCTTTCATCATTTGTCTTAGCCTTGTGGTGGTTGGAAGGGGCAGGAGCTTCATCTTAGACATAAGTCTGTAAGCTCTTGGGCTTGAAATTCTTAAGAGAAGACAAGTCATTAGCCATTCATGCTCATAACGCCTTCCCCGTGCAGATTTAGCCTTTGCCACTTTCAATGCTGCCCGAAAGGCAAGCTGCTGCGCTTCGGGAAGATTTGCTAGGGCTTTGTCCACTTCGCTTACTGAAACTTCTGCCAAGCGGCATCTCAGCGTATTCAGTTCTTTTTTCGCTCTTTCGCGGAATACTGTGGCCCTGATGGCTCTTCTCCTCAGGTTTCTCACTTCACATTGAGGCTTCCGTTTTGTGCTTTTTCTTGGGCGTCGCTTCACTCTGTTCTCCAAGTTCTTTTTAGTTTTTTTGCACGGAGGGCACAAGCTTTCGTTCGACAGCACCATGCATTTATTTTTGTGCCACGCACCCTGCTTCTTCATGGCTGTTGTTGCTGATGAAATGCCTGGAAACAGGTCACATTTGCACCCAGTGCAAATATTTAAGGCATCAATGCAGCGAAGAAATGCTGCAACGTTCTTCAGGCTTGTCAGCCGTGAGTGAACATTCCCATTTTCATCGCTGTAGCTGCGCGGTGGGACAAGCACACCTCTTGAGCTAACTTCAACCGACAAGTCTTGCCCCACTACTACAGCCTTCTCAGTCAGCACAATGCCCCCAGACTCTTCAAGCTTATAGAAGATAACCTGGGTGGGTGAAGCCTTCACATTCCAGTATTCAAACGTCGGACATTTGCCGAGTCCCTGCATGAAAGCGAGCCAGGGAACAGTTTCTAACGTGCTGACTTCGGTGCTTTGTACATCATCCATACCGTCACTTGGCTCAGTTTGGTCACACGAAAGCCCATCATTTTGGCAGGACGCAACTTGGGCGGGAACCACTGTCCTCACTTTGGGTGGCTTTCTGGCTGCCTTTGGCGCCTTTGGCTTCGACAGATGGTCTGGCAAGTTAGGGAAAATACGGGGTACCGCGCTCTCCCTCAGGGTCCACCTACCTCGCGGTATCCTTACGGTTTGACCGTTCACGACATGTTCGTAGCTGCTCACAATGTCTGCAGGTTCGAAATGAATGTCACAAACGTATGTTTTTGACGTCACCTTGAAGTTTTTCCGTGGAATTGTGTTTTCCCACGCCTTCAATACGTCGGGATCCTTCGGCGGCTTGAAGAAATGTCGCTGCACGGACCCTGCCGCTGTCGAAGCATACCCCGAACGGCAGCCCGGCGCGCTGCACGTCGGCATGTCAACAAACCGCGCCGGCGCTTCACGGATCCAGTAAAATGCGTATGCACAACCACATCACAGAGTTCACAGGTTAATACAGACGGGACGAAGACGCGAGCACCAACAGCACAGAAAAAACACACGGCCTGCGCGAGCCTCGCCTGGCCTCGCTCCTCAAACTAGATCTCAAAGCTACGCCAGCGCCACCATCGGAATGGCGACAAAATGGTGCCGCCTCTTGAGGCGCAGTTTGCAAACTGACCCTAATCTAAAAACGTTGCCCGCGACTGCCCGCGACGTAGCAATCTGCTCAAGATCGAGGTCCTGACAGTGCGGTCTTTTCACAAGCCTTCATTTCGCGATATTTGAATTCGTCCGGACCCTATATCTCTGTGGTGATGACTCGCCAAACGAAAAGGTTTGACGAGCCGGTTGTTTTGCTGGTCAGCCGCTTAAAGAAACAAAAAACGCCGGGAACCCTCGTAGGCCCAAAATTGCAGCCATACAAATCACAGCATTTTATTTGGAGTCCACGGCGTTATCGACAAGATAACACGACCGTAGAGCGACAGTGAACATCGGGCGGTAAGTTGCGGCATGAGTTACAATGAAGACTGCGTTTGATATTCTTTGGTTCATTATCAAGCTGACAGTGTTTTTGTATACTTGATACAACAGGGCAGCCGTCCAATTCAATCATTGGCACAGAAATGTCTCATTGCCGTTTGCCGATGGAGACTCCGGGCGACCCTTGTAAGCATTGTTCGTGCGCAGAAGCGGCATAAATAATTAAGCAGGCGGTCGGAGAGCGGGCCAACAACAGAGGGTAATTTTTGCGCTGCGTCGGTTTGTCGTAAGCAGAATCACGCTAGACTGCATGTTGTGGCGTTTCATATTACTCTTGCTCATTTATTGGTGATTCTAAAGTCATCGTCGTTCAGTTGCGTCTTACATCTGTTGGGCTAGTACAATATTCTTAGCGGGTCTTCATAATGTCAGAATAAACGCCCCCCGATAGGGAATAAGCGATCGCCATGTATGCGGTGGCGTGCGATTATCTGCGCCGTCTATTCCGGCTGCGCACGGGTGTTTAAATTCCGCGCGTGCAGGCATTCCTTCTGCATAGTAGGACAGGCATACGACAGGCGTCGTTGCGAAAGAAACGACGCCTCTGGGGAGAGCGAAGAAGGGAAGAGCCATGTACAGAGGCACAGCGACGAGAGGGCAAACGAAGGAGGAAGAGAGCAAAGGGAAAGCTGGGCGGCCGGCGGCGCGTGGACATTATCGGCCCGAGCAAAAGAATTTTTCTGGGCCACAGTCGGCGCTCCTCTTTATATCTTGCTCCGTGGTTCATAGTACCGACGCAAAAGCCATATCGTCATCTATGGACGTAAAAAAACGGCGTGTCCCGCAGTTCGGTTGTCTGAGGCGTGAAATGACGCCATTCTTTAAATTACGACAGTTGCGGCAACAGTCTGAACCCGGCCTAACACAGCCGCAGCCGTCTTTGGCACACCAGCACCGACGTAACTGCGATCAGTATGAAAGGCGGTGCATTACATTAAGGGCGTGGGATAAGTAGCAGCCACTTGCGATCCGCGCTAGAACTAGTTGAGACAATCGCTCGTCACGCAGTGATGGGCTGCTTGAGAAGCTTGTCGCAGTGTCTTAGATGCAGCGGTAGCTGACGCACGAGAAAGGAAGCCGGTGATTGAAGCAATCCACGGGTCCTTGCGCTGCTCAGCATACACGTTGGTAACACTAGGACAACACGAGCTGCGGTCAGTTGTGGCAAGTTGAGACACACCAGCCGGCATTGTAGAGCGGGACACAGCGTCAGCGTCGGAGTGATTGCGGCCGAAACGACAAACAACGTGGATGTCATATTCTTGTAACCGAAGAGCCCACAGATTAAGCCGATCCGAGGGATCTTTGAGGGAGGTCAATCAACGGAGTGCGGAGTGGTCGGTGACCACGTCATATGGACGGGCACACAAGCATTGGCGGTGAGCGCGACCATGGGCGGCGCTGCGAAGCGTTCCTTCGTGACGTCGGCTTAGGGATTCTCGCATTTGTCGTCTGCTTCACTCGAGCTCGCTCTCCCTGCTGTTTCTTTGCGCTCGGTTAACGTGTGGTGCTTGTCCGCCACAGATTTTGCGTGTGCGCAACTTTTTATCATAATAATAGACTTAAAATCGCATACACTAGGTCAAGGCATGAGTTAAAGTACGGTTATTGATACCGCTCCGGAAGAAGCATTGCAGGCGTCGCCCCATTCCTTGCGAAGCCGGTCCTCTGCGGAGCGCGAAGAGTGGGAGCCAGGCGTCAGCTTTTGTATTTAGTAACCTTTCGCAAAAAGGGAACAGCCAGCTGCTACTTACCGACATCAGCGAAAATACAAGACCAAAACATATTACAGACCTTCGGCGCTGTCATCTTTGCAGAAGGCAGTGCGATTCCGAGTAATCATATGTAAAGTAAAACAGTTTTTCCAACCTTGCCGAACCCTCGAAAGTATTGTATCACATCACTTTGCGTTGTCATGGCATGAAAGTGTGCCGACATGCACTATTCATTCTGAGGGAGCAGCGCAAACTAGACAGGACAAAGGGTAGGGGACAACAAGAGCGCTTACTAACAACTGAAGTTTTTATTAGAAATTGGAAGAACATATAAAGAAGCCTGCGTACTAACACACCGTGACATAGGCCACTCGCACAACACTCTTGCTCACACTGACAGTTGTAGCTCATGCGCGGTCAAGGTAATCAACTTCACAATCCAGCAAGCAGGGAACTAATGCAGTCATCACCATTCTTTTTGATAAAGAAGGCTTCGGATATCTCCCTTGTGCGCGCGTCTTTGTGTGAAAACAAAATACTTGTCCCGTTAAGTTTCGGATAACATCCATGCTTAGAACAATGTGACGAGAGCTGGGACGAAGGCTTGCCCTTTACATCGGAAGGCTTGCCCTTTACATCGGAAGGTTTGCCCTTTACAGAGTTGCGATGCTCCCGCAGACGTTTATTTATGCATCTGCCCGTCTGTCCAATGTATATCTAATCGCACGACAAGGGAATGCAGTACACGACGTTACTTCTGCACTCAACAAACTGTGATCGGTGATTTACGCCACACCCTTTTTGCACAGCCTTACTTTTTCTTTCCGCCTTCTTGTCAATTGCGGGACAAAGATTTTCTAGCTTATTTTTGGCGGAGAAAACAATGTCAACATTAAATCTCCCGGCTATCTTTTTAACCCTGTGCGAAAGAGCGTGAATGTACGGAATAACAGCAAACCGCTGGGGCTGATCCTTTGACTGAGTGCACCTTCCAGAATTTTTCAGTTTTGAAAGCACCTTCCTAGCAGTACATTCAATAAAATGATCCGGGAAACCAGCCTGCCTTAGTCTATTAACCTGGGACGCAAAACTGGCACCCATACTGTGCACACATGACTTCGTTATGGACGAGTTCAGGCTGTTTATAGCTATTCCCAATTTTACCACCTTGGAGTGGCAAGAAGAAAAACATAATAAAGGTTTTTTTGACCTAGGCAGGTAAGTCCAACACACGTGCTTATCCTGGAACAAGAGTGACAAGTCTAAAAACTGAATGACGCCTTCTTTGGAACTGAACCTACAACCCACTGTATGTATAGGCGCGTGCTGGTTTTATACCAGGCTTCTAACCAGTATGGAAGTTTATTGAGCAAAAGAGTCACGTCTACGGTAAAGATACAGTAACACTATGTTTGTCCAGACCTGGAGGGAATATTTCGGCACATATCCGACAGCCATATCTTCCGAATACTCAATATGGGTTATAGGAAAACTGCACTCAAGAGGAGGAGTAGGAAAAGGAGAAAACTATATTTAAGAGTAAAATTAAACTGATTAGTGGGCGGGATCCTCAGTCCAGGACAATCAGTAAGAGTGATTTTCTTCAATTCACAGAATGCCACCTCTAGTAGACCAAGTTTGTTCTTTACGTCTAGAAGTGTTGGAAAACAATAAAGCGCTGCTTGGAAATGTTCATGGGTTTTGATTCTTGTAATATATGCGCTTATACTATTTCTTGCCTTCGTTAGCGAATATATCAAGCCTTCAACACTGTAATCATGTCATAATTGTTCGGGTTGAGGGTCAGTTCGTTATGATAACGAGGGTCCCGAAAGAAATTCGGAGCACAAAAGCCGCCTTCGAGTACTCGACAACGTTGTCTGGGGCGCGATGGCGATGGCGTAGCAGAACCTTCTTATTTTATTTGCACGTGAATAAACAATGCAGGCTGGGGATATCCACCTTCTTGCACCCAGCCATAACGAAAGCCAATTTGTGAAGAAGGGAATGTATGCCATACAGCCAGAAGAAAATATCCACACGATCTTACTGAACCTCCAAATCATCGCCAAAGATACTAATAAGACGTTTTGACGGTGCAGAAAAATAATGCGTAGGGAACAGAAAAAAAAACATTCATCCGACATAAGTCAACAACAACGAAAGAACTAGAAGACATCCGCTTTATTTCCTTCTGTGCGATGTGTGTGTAGGGGCCCGCTGCTTGGTACGTAGCATTAGACTGCTGCGTGTTCATAAGAGCATCTCAAAAATACTCTACGGAAGACTACGGATTTTGAATACTTGTCGTTGATCTCTGAGCGCTGAACTTCGCGATAAGCTAAAAATGACGAGTTACACGCGACCTTCTGGGTGATGCTCAGAGAAAAGTTGTTCTCTCTCACCACGTGTGTTGCGAACTTGTGGGGGACACATCTTGAAATTATTCAGATGTGTGAGAAGCTTGTAAAATAACTTAATTACTAGACATACTCTTTTTCGTGCACTATAGCATAAAAGCCGGTGGCTTCTAGCATAGGCACTGCTGCCCTTCACAAGCGTAGTGTAGCAGACGACAGCGGCGCGAATCCCTAACCCGACGTCAGAGCCAGGGGGCGCCACCCAAACATCTCACCGCCAATAGGCGGAACTGTCACACTGCCCATATTACGGGCTCCTCTTCAGCGACGGAGTAGTTTGATTCTACCTCCTTCAGCGTCCAGCTGGCTTATGCAACAACGTACTCCTCGTAGCCGGACTCCCGCTGGGCGAGCACGGCGCCGAGAACAATACCAAGCATTTATGCGAAGCAAAAAACGACGTTTGCGTTGCTGAAGAGCTTGGTTAGATGAATGGTGGACGCGAAGTTGCGAACAAACCGCCCGAATGGTGAACATAGCCCTATAAAGCTTCGAAGTGCCTTTGGAGTGGTCGATTTCGGGAACTCCGTAACAAGGGCTTATACAGAATTTAGATTTTGGGGGTATCGAAATCCTCCTGGGAGGGGGGGGGAGATGTATAAATCTCTGCTTCACAACAGCACAAATCTTTGTCTCGTCTTGGCGAACGCCGTCCTTCACACCAACATGGCCCAATTTGGCCCTTCTTTAGTCTGGGCTGCAGGGTAGTTGCCTCAAGGCACTCCAAAATGTTCTCTACGACGTCTCAAATCGGAACAGAAAACGACTATTTCGTTCAGTTAGCAAAGGCCCGTTTTCCACTTTATAGACTGTCCACCATTCTTTCTTTCACTTCAACAAATTGGCGCGGCTTGCACTATAGTGGGGCAAGGCTGGAGGCACAGCAGGGCTGGCGGCCCCTGTCCCTCCGTCGGAGACCCGGCGGTTGCACATCGCATGGATTTCCCAACTTCCCGCTGAAAGTTCCCCACGAGTGGCAGTCCCGGACCGTTTTGTACATAGTCTTTGACATCTTTCCCAAAGTGTATCGCGTTAGCACGCGCTAGAAGCCGCGACAACCGGCTTCGCGAACTGGGCGCCTGTGCTCCCAACTTCAGGCCCGAACGCACGTGAACTGGCGAGTAGAAGACCACGCGAGAGATCACGCCACGAACGCTGGGCAGTGTGTTCTCAAAGGTCGAGCTGGCCGACTGCGGGTGCTCCTCACGTGGCGCACGCTTGCACGCGGTCGGTATTTTTGGTATTCTTTCGAGCTCCTCACGTGGCGCAAGCCCACGCGAAAGCGGAGACCGGACGCTCCTCACGAGGCGCACGCTCACATGCGCTGGGTCTTTTTTCTTGTCATTTTTTTCTGGTAACGCTAACGGCGGTACTAACATATTAAACAACTGTGCTGTTAAAAGTAAACGCACTTCAACCCGAAAACCCGATATATTCCTTTCCCGTTGCCTTGCTTGGCGTTTTTGACTGCTGGCCTTTATTTGTGTGTTTCTTCGACAAGCCCCTCATTTCCAATTATGAATCACTTGTGTGTGTGTGTGTGTGTGAGTGAGTGAAAAACTTTATTAGACGAGAGGCCCTGGGGGGAGCAAGGATGAGGGGAAAAGAGGATGGTCACAACTCGCACAATGAACACAGTTGCAGTCTTGGCCTAATCACAAAATGAACACATAAAAAGTCAGTCAGTGGCACTAAAATGCACAGCTCACACTTAAATGTACAGTTCACACTGTAGACAATGCGGTTCACACTGAAAACAGAGCACGCTGCAGTCTGCAGTCAGTTCACATTGTAGGTAGAACGGGGAAGTCTACCAGGCCGTTACACTAATTTGTAGAGTCCGTTTTCAAAGGCGCGCGTGTGTGTGTGTGTGTGTGTGTGTGTGTGTGTGTGTGTGTGTGTGTGTGTGTGTGTGTGCGTGCCTGCGTGCGTGCGTGCGTGCGTGCGTGCGTGCGTGCGTTACCGCTTGTTTGTTGCGTTCCTTCGTTCGTGTCGCGCCTGCGGACAGCGCTGAGATCCGCGTTCCCGCCAATCGCTCACCTTCGGCCGTCAGGGGCAGCATGCAGTAGGGGTCTCCCCTGAGCAGCACCTCTTGCATGATGATGGCGAAGCTGTACACATCCCCGGCCTGGGTGCCCCGCCGAAGCAGCGCGCAGTCTCCGCGAAGCAGCTCGGGCGCCGTCCACAGCAGGTCTGCGACAGTACCACGCATGAGCCAGCCCGGCTAGTGAAAGAGCGTCGCGAAGGCCTCGTACGCTGTGTCTCTCTATTTCTCTCCACAGAAAGAAGGTAGCTACGATAAATTGGCGCCGTCTATCTTGAACCACCTGCGATACGCAGTGGCACGCGCAAGCGAGTTGCGCCCATTGTAAAAAAAATGAAATTAAAAAAAAAAAAAAAAATAGCTTGAATAAAAACAGAAGAAACGAAAGATACGCTCAAGGGTTATAGTGTGAATGAGATAGATTGATTTCTGTCCCCCCTTTTTTTTACCTGAGCTTCTGTGCCCATGTTGCGATTTGTTTTTTAATCCGAGAGTTTGCTAAATGTACAGAATCAGGTAGTTATCAACTAGGGAGTCTAAGAGGCTCCGTTGATGCGGTAAAAGAGCCAGCGTCTGCAATTCTTCGTAGTCTAAATAAATTTGTTTCACTTTTCTGTTCTGTTCAGTTATTTTAGAGTGTAGCGCTAAAACACCCGCTCCTATATGGTTTTGCGTCGCCGTTGACCTCGTTGTAACCGGGCGAAGGAAGAGGACACCGAAAGCAGACAAGATAGAGCGAGCAGCAAAGCGGAGGAGGTAAGTGTGGCGAAAGGGTAAAGGGGAGGGTGGTATGCCGAGGCTGCGACAGACATCTTCCCCTGCTGATGAGGCGATCACTTCTTGAGACGCAGCAGGTATGCGCCGTTTCCGTAAAGACTGCAGTTCATGCTGAGCTCAAATTTCGCATAGGGGGTATCGTAATCGTCGGCCAATATTTTGCTCCTTTATCGGTGTTGGCATTGTTTTAGAATTAGCATACCTGTGTCCGAATTTTTAATGAATGCTGGCGATTATTATGTGAAAACTGAAAACAGGGACAAGACTAAACATCGTCTGCCTCCATCTTACTTTTCAGATTTATAAAAACTTTCCTTCACTATGGAAACAATGGTCGCATTCGAAGTTTCAGAAGGACCCAGATTATTACTTAAGGTACACGCACTTTCAAAAGGGCAATGAAGAATAGAGGAATGATGGACGATCAGTGGCGTAACTAGATGGGACGGTGCCCATGACAAATATATTTTCGAGCCTCTCCTGACGATAATGATAGTAATTACATATATTACAATATCATCATTTTTAACAGCTGTTGTAGAAGCCGTAAGTTCGGTGTTGCAAGGAAAAAAATGCCAAGAAAATGCCGAGCGCTCGTGAGCGCGTGCCTCGCGGCGACCGCAGAGTCCCGGCTGGCTCAGTGGGTTTAACAAAAAAATTCCAGCGCTGTCGTCAAGCGCTGCCGTGCATGCAATTCTTGGTATGAGGGACACGAGGATATCGATGCATATGACGATAACTACTACAAGCACAGTTTGAAGTAACGACGGAACATGCAAATAAACAATTTCAAACTTGTGCTAATGCATGCTGATGTGTCGTTCAGAGCTCACGCAGAAAGAAATCCTGCAGCTTTCCTATGGTTCAAGCCTTGCGCGACTTAGTGCAAGCTTGGCCAGTTGAGCTGGAGGAAGTCTACAATGCTGAGGATGACTTTGCATCCACCACTCGCCGCGAAAAAGACGACGACTTCTTCGATGCACATGACGACGATTGCTAGCACCGCAACTGTGCAAATAAACAATTATACTGAAACTTTACTATGAGTGCGGCAATGGTCACCTACAACAGCTTCACCATTCATGTCTTAAGCCTGAGTGTAAACTTTCCTGAACTTTTAATATTAATGTAAGTGCAAACCATTCTAGGCACTATAGTTGGGCGACACGCCCGCAGCGCTGGACTTAATCTGGCAACAACATCCCAATGCTGCCCGCGCGTCGCCTGCTAGTGGCAGTACTTTCCCAGTTTCAGTGACTCTAGTGTGTGCACCCCGGCACAGCGTCCCTTGTGTGTCCCCTCTTTTCGTTCTTGTCTTCCTCAGCGCCGTTCGTTCGTTACAATGTACCGACAACTCCAAACTAGCACTCTCTTCAACGGCGTCTTTTGGTGCTGCGCCGCCCTGCTGCGATTTTTTCCCTATAGGGCACCAGTTGGGCATACTCGGCTCGGCGCCCCCTCCCAAGTAGCGCCCGGAGCAGTTGTACCCCCCCGCCTCCCCCCCCCCCCCCTAGTTTTGATTTGATTGATTGTGGGGTTTAACGCGCCGACGCAACGCAGGCGATGAGGCGCGCCGTAGTGGAGGGCTCCGGATTAATTTTGACCACCTGGGTATCTTTATCGTGCGCCGAAATCTCGTACACACGGACGTTTTTGCTTTTCGCCTCCATCAGAAAAGCGGCCGCCGTGGCCGGGAATCGAACCCGTGACCTCGTGCTCAGCAGCGCAACGCCTTAGCCACTGAGCCACCGCGGCGAGTCCCCCCCCCCTTCCCCTTAGTTACGCCACTGTGGACGATTCAAATATGGGCGAGTTTTGAAGCTTCTATTCAGTTATATTCTTACCTTAAACAAAACATGTCATTTTGCGGCATCTCTATGTTTCGATAAGAGAGAAGAGTCACAAGCGCTACAAAGCCTTCTCCAGTTCTGGCCGATTGCTATCATGACGTCAGATGGCGAAATTTGCTTCCAATGAAGTAGACCACGCGTACATCGGACGTTTGATTGAAGACTGGTTTATGGGAGCTTTGAAAGAATGCGTGAGATGAGCAAGACGTCGAAACCCCAACCCCGCAGGCTAGCTGGGATTCATGCAAGAGAAATGGAGTAGTAGCAGGAGGAGGAGTAAACTTCTTATTTAACAGCCAGGCATAGCCCCTCGTCCAAATTCGGCCACGAGACAGGCCCTAATCATCGCCACTAATGGGAAACACAAAGCACGAAGCTTCCGGTTGCAGGAAAAAAATTCGTCGACCACACAGTATTCAAACTGGCGGGTACGTGCCTTCGGACCAACCGTATCGAGGTGCCCCGCCATTAATGTTGGTGCGGAGACCAGCGAAGCTGGTAGGAATGAATCGTACTGTCCCGCTTCCCCGGATACACGATACACACACGCGGAAGAACACCTCTACATTGACAGCACACCGGCGCACACTCGCCGTAGAGCAGCGCCAAGAGGCGGTGCCACCCGCCCCGATAGCCACGCGGAATCTCGCTTACCTTTGGCCGATCTGACGAGGGTGGCGATTGCCTGGAGATCTTGGAAAGCTGGCATGCCATAGTCGGTCACCTTCAGCACCCAGCGGGAGTCGATGACGCAGTTCCGTGACGTCAGGTGACCGTGCTGCCGTATTGGAGAGTTGTGCAGGTACCTCATGCCCTGCGACATTCAATCAACACCGCTCAGCTTGGTGACACACTAAATTCACGGGAGGCCTTTTGATACCTGCGCGAATTTGGAGGAGGAGGAGGCCATGAGTCGTCTGTTCATAGGCGTAAACGCAGGAGATATTGTGCACGGCGGCACGTAGCAAAAGCTTAAAACTGGAATAACTGTAGTCCCAGTTTCTTCTTAGTACATTAAGGTCCCTGTAAACACACACGGACACTTTTAACAACCGACATAAACAATGATTTTGCATATAAATCAATGATTCTTCAAATTTACAATTCCCCGAAAGCATCTGCCACCGTATTAAACTATACTGTGCTCACTTCGGACATTTTACATTACATCGATATTTTATTTCATCTGGTTGAAATCGTGTTGAGTACCTAATGCCATCCCTCGTGCATGGTTAGCCGTACTCGATCGTTGTCTTTTATGGGCGAGACTTAAAATAAATGTTTACTGAACCTCATGTGCCTAGTGGAAGGTTTCTGCTGCGACGTTGGTTTAGTGCAGATAGCAACAGCAACGTTAATAATAACAATAATGGTAATAATAACAGCAATAACAATACAATTTACTAGACGTTCATGAGAAGCGTTATCGAGCGGGTGACTAATAGTAATATTAGTAGTAGCAGTAGTAGTAATAACATTGTTCTGCACAAGTAATCGTTTCACGTCGCCTCGAGGCAACGCTGCCTCACTGCCGCTTTATACGATCGCAATATTCAACGGTCCACATTTTAGGGTGTCTCCGTTGTTGAAGCGGATAAAAATTCTCTTACAGTACCTTGGCTGGTGGCGCCTCGTATAAATTCTCCCAAGGCGTCAGCCAGTCCTGAAAGGGTCGCTCTTCATCATTCCGTTTTGTTTCCTAATGCTTTTTTTTCTCGCGGGAGTAAATAGTCCCGCACGCTCGATTAGGCGCAAGTTGACTGAGGGGAATATCCCAAGTTTCGGAAGCCCATGCGATTCACAGGGGATCGTTCCGTGCCGAGGAAGGAACGGCTGTAAGAAAGTGAAGAAGCAGTCCCTCTATCTTTCGTCCATTCCCCGAGGAGCCGTTAGCGAACCTTCCCCAGGCGCAAGTTTGCCAAAGGAAGGATAAAACGACGGATAAAAAGAAGAAGGCATGAACGAAGAAATACTGAAAAAATAAAATAACCGGAAAACACCTCTTTGGGAAGGAGAAAACTCGTAGAGCCTATAGGACCCGTTCGTTTGTTGGTAAACGCTAAGCCGGCGTAAGTGCGAGATACATTCCACTTGCGAGCTTCTAAAGAGTGATGAGGGCTCTTCGGGGGCCGCGGACAAAAATCGCGAGCAATAGAGGCCTAACGTGAGGAGAGAAGGCAAAGCGAGAGTAAACCCGTGTACATGCAATAAATAAGTGAGAGGAGGCAGCGGGGAAAGGAAAGAGCAGCGCCGGAAGGCGCGTTGCCGAGCTGGCTCGTCGTAAAGACGCCGAAAAATGGCGAGGTCAGGGATGTTCGGCGGACCCTCGAGAGCTTGGCTTGCGCCCAAAGAAAGGGGCAGCGTGGCGACGGCAGTTTGCTTTATTGCTGCACTAGGCTGGGAGAAAAGGAAAGGACCGAGGGGATCAGGAGGCGGGTCTCTGTCACTCGCACTGACGTGAAAGGAGGTCTCGAATTTTATGATCTGTCGGAGAAGTTCACCCAGCGATCACCGGTACGACCACGAGGCCGGCAACGTTTGCTGGCGGCTCTGGCGAAACAGGAGGCACGGGGCAAGTCTCACGGCGGCTGTAAAAGGCGACTACGAGGAGGCTGCAGCTTGGGCTAGGGGCCCGCTGAAGTGTTTGCAAACATGGCGAGATTACTCGTGCGGATTCAAATCCGGAGTCCCTATGTTTCGACCACTCAGATTGCGTTTGTCTATTTCCTTCTTGCCTATTTCATGCGACGTTGCCTATGGGGCGAACTTTGTCGGATTTGCTTGACAGCGCGTCGGTCGTCCAGCGGCGGGTCGTCGCAATACGATTGCGCGCTGACAACTGAGGTCCCAAAAAGATTCATGGCCAAAAGAATGTGGGCTTATTTTATTACTTCGTAGACTGTACTAGGCTTACCAAAGTCAAAACTACTACACACTACCGCATGTGCAACATGCATATTGGTTTACGACGATTCGACGATTCATCTTCGGTGGGTTTGTAAGCAGCATATATGCGTGCGCGACTAGTAAACTTGCAGAGAATATAAGGACAATTAAACGCAAGACAAGATTCTTCCAAGTCAGTCTTGGCAATAAAAAAACTGTGGTTGATAGCTCTTCTGTCATGGGAATCGGTAAAACACGAAAGTGAAATGTGCAGTGAAATCTGCAGCTGAGCATGATTTGGGGGTCGGCGCCTGTCTTGTGGGTGTGCTTGGCGAGCGACTTCCTGATGGTGGGTCGCTTCTGCAAAGGTGTAGTGGCGTCATTTCCTTGACGAATATGACGTCAGTGAAATCTTGGTGTATACCGGCTTCAAACACTTTCGTGTTAAAATATATAAAACCAGAAAACGAACAACCCATAACTATAATGATGATGGTTGGTGTTTAATGGCTGAAGGTCAACAAGGGCAAACAGCGCCAGAGAAGCAGTTATTTAATGGTTGATGAGACTAAATACTAAAACCTGTGAGCAGAAGTAAAAGCGATGCAAAACAAAAGACAATGGAGATGGCTGGTGTATATGGTCAGGATGATTACGCGTGATTTAACAAGAGCTTCAGAAATTTTACCTCAGCTAAAAACCTAAGAACACGTTGACTAGAAAACATTGGTTCGTCGGCTAAAAAGTATGATGGGTGCAGTGGAATATCTCGTTTGTACAAATCAGGGAAAATATTTGTGTCGTGTTGTGTCAAGTGCCTTGCATGTGATTAGTATGTGGACTACGGATAGGTCCCTTCCACACCTGCTACACATGGGTCGCGAAGATCCAGTGAGCAGGTGGGAGTGCGTTACATGTGTGTGACCTGTCCGCAGCCTAGCCAGGGCGACTTCAGTGTATCTGTTGTGTGAGTCAGTTGTGTGGCGTCCCAATTGTGGTTTTATCACGTGCAGTTTGTTGTCTGTTTGTTGACTCCAGTGTAGTTGCCATGTGTTACGGAGCTGTCGTCTGATGTGTGTCATTAGGTCGGTGCACGGTACTGTTGTTATGTCAACTGTGGTCATGAAAGCAGCAGCACCAGTCATTTGATCAGCGGTCTCATTGCCAGGGATTCCACAATGCCTTGGTACCCAGAATATAGTTATTTCTTAATTTGAAGCATATGCAGTAATTATAACTTTTAAATGAACATTGATCACATAGTTTTTAGACAACCTTCCTTATGACAGTGCCTGCACAACGCTTATAGAATCTGTATACACGATGGACTTGGGAATTTTGTGTTTGATGATGTGATTTGAAATGAGTAAGACGCCATACGCTTGTGCCGTGTAAATATTGCTATAAAATTTCATTGTTTTAGTAACGCTAAAATTTGGTTCGTGCGCTGCACAAGAGACAGTAGAAGCAGTTTTCGCCGCGTCGCTGAAGAATCGAGATCATTGGTAGAATGGAATGTAAGAAAAATTATGAAATAAGGGTACAAAATTATCAAAGAAAACTAACAAAATCAGAAATATACGTCTTACACATCTGCCTATAAAACAAATACAAAAATAAAAAGGATAAAAAACTGACGGAAACGCGAATAAAAAATTGTGAAGAAGCACCAACCGCGCACTACGCCTTGCATCTGCGCAAAAACACGTAACTGGTGAAATTAAGGCCCGTCATCGCTGATATAGTGTAAACAAACACCATTCGCAAAAAAGGAACACATTAAAACAATAAAGCAATAAAGAAGGCAATTAATTAGGCTGCTCGTAGCCAAATCTGGCTATAAAATGCTCCTATTTCAGACAAGCGGCACACGAAAGCTGCGAATTAATAGATAATTGTTATGAATTTATGCGAATTATCCTGTAACAATCATTTCTTATTGCCCAGAAAGAGCAGCGCTTCCTTAGTAATGTAGTTTATCAAAAGCGTCATAAATGTAGAAAATACAGCAAATTGAGACTCTTCGCCCTTTTTTAACAGCAGTCAGCAACCTGTCTACAGCGCACACTGATGTGTACTAAACGAGTATAAGCACCCTCTGAAGTAACGCCTCTTGCTACAAGGGAAAACCGAAGTAACTGTGGTTGTATGTTGTAATGGTAAAACTGGGGGACAGCGGTGGAGCCGGGGCATGGCGGGTATGTGGTTTTGTAGAGACCAAAGAAGACGTGCCCAGCATACCTTGACGAGGTCGTTGAGCAGCGACAGGCGGAAGGTCCAGTCGAGGCGGATGTCCTCGCTGGCCAGCACGTCGGTGAGCGAGCCGCGCGTGCACATCTCCCACACCAGCGCCGGCTGCAGCGGATCGGCCAGGCAGCCCAGGAACGCGTTCACGTTCTCCTGCCGCATTTCGTACATCTGCAGGCCGGGATGGGCAATTAGTCAAGCGGGCCCGCTCGCTACGCCTCTTCGAGAGATGCTTCGAACGTTCTCAACACGTGACTGACGGCCATTGCCTAGTTGGACCTTCTGTTGACCTACAGTTGAACTGGCATGTTGCTATCGTCGGCCCGCGGCTTATAAATATATATATATATATATATATATATATATATATATATATATATATATATATATATATATATATATATATATATATATGGCGCTGGCTACCACCCTCAAGTGTCAGATACACTCCTAGTGAATATAAATAGCCCAGAAAGTGAAGGAGAACACAGTCGCCCAGATAGCCGAGTTGGTAAGGCATTCGACATGTAATCGAAAGGCGTGGGTTCGGTCCCCACTCTGGGCGCGTGTTTTTCTTTCTTTCTTCTGTATATTAAAAAAAAGTTCACTTCATTAACCGTAGTAATAAAGAAAAGAGCTCAACCACACCCCTATGCCTCCTTTGGCGTCGTAGACTGCCTCAGAAATAAGGGTTGGCAGTCAAGAAAACTTCGGAAAGCAAAGGGGAGGATGTGGTAGGTTTTTGAAACAGATAAAGAATTTGAAAAGAAAGAAAGAAAGTGGAGAAAAAATTCCCGCCAGGTGGGATCCAAACCCACGAGTGGCGCTGGCTATTCGAGTGGCTATCCGAGTCCGAGTGGCGCTGGCTACCACCCCCAAGCACTGGAAACAAAAATACCTTAACATAAATACCCCAGAAAGTGGAGGGGAAAATCGCCCCGCCGGTAGCGTAGTGGTTATCGCACCAGACCGGTATTCTGGAGGTCGTGGGTTCGGATCCCACCTGCCGGGCATTTTTTCTCCACTTTCTTTCTTTCTTTCCAAATTCTTATCTGTTTCAATAACCTACCACATCCTCCCCTTTGCTTTCCGAGTTTTTCTTGACTGCCAACCCTTATTTATGTGTTATTTTCAACGAGCCCCTCATTTCCCATTCTGATTCGGTACATGCATAGTGAGGGCCTCTGTTCTGGCAGTCTTGGTGCCATAGGAAGCTTAACAGGGTTCAACGCTGGTCGACCACTAGTGACATGTCGTAGACACTCGAGTCACGGCCCGGGGGTTAAAAAGAAGGTCCCCTTCACCCCGAGTAGTCCGAGTGGCGCTGGCTATCACCCCCAAGCACAGGAAATATAAATACCTTAACAGAAATACCCCAGAAAGTGGAAGGGAAAATCGCCCCACCGCTAGCGTAGTGGTTTTAGCACCAGACCGATATTCTGGAGGTCGTGGGTTCGGATCCCACCTGGCGGGCATTTTTTCTCCACTTTCTTTTTTTCCAAATTCTTTATCTGTTTCAATAACCTACCACATCCTCCCCTTTGCTTTCCGAGATTTTCTTGACTGCCAACCCTTATTTCTGTCTTTGTATATGTATATATATATATATATATAGAAAGATAAGGGACGAGGGACTCGGTAAGGACACATTTCAAGGTTGCAGTCGTTATTGCCAATGCTATTCGGCTTTTCTCGAACTATTTAATAGTGCTGAATGGCGTATTTTCGTCATGTTTCTTTGATACAGTGATAAATAAGCGAAAATAGAAGTCGAGAAAAAATCCGCCGTTTTTGTCCGGAAGCGGAAGTCGAACCCACATCTCCGCATAACGCGTGCGGTGCAATTACCATTGTGCTATTCCGCGACGGCCTCCCCTTTCGAATTTAACGCGGCGGTTTATATTTAGAACCGACCGCCGCGGGAGACGTAGAACGGGTTTTTCCCAGCGGCCGCCACGTAAGACGTGGTCGGGGGTCGGGGTTAGCAATTGGCATATATATATATATATATATATATATATATATATATATATATATATATATATATATATATATATATATATGACAGCGACGAAACCATCGTTCGGTGGGAACACGCATCCGGGCAGCTGAGAGATTAATGCGGAAGAATGAGCGTTCATTGTCCGAAACAGCAGTGATTCAATCGGCCTCCGGTACAGGAAATGGCCGCCGCTTTAAGGAGTTAAAACACATCCAAAAATGCCCTACTCTGCTGCACCACAGTGTGTATGTAGATTAATTTGAAAAAAAAAGTAAATCAGTTAGCTTCAAAAATAAATTAGGAACATTTCCGTTCGTTTCATGATCGAACCGGGGACCTTAGGGTATAAGCCGAGCGCGTTACTAACACACTACATCAACACATTGCCTTAGGCGGAGTAAAAGTTCCCCACCCAAGTGCGTGCGGCGCTGAAGTCATATCCCGTTACAGATGCAGGCCGCAGACACATTCTGGAAGACTCGCGTCGTTAAGGAGCGAACTGTCTCCCGCCTTCCCATTCTTCTGGCGCGGTACGCGCGAGTGCGTGTGATGGATGCACACAGCGTGTACTTCAGTGGCCGCCCACGGAGGTGCGCACTGGGAGATGAGGCACGGGTGCGCAGAAACGCGGTTCGGCCAGCAGAGAGGCCAAGCAGCGAAGTGTTACGTAAACGCGAAACCGAAGCTTTTAACGCGCAAGCAGACTTCACTGTCGTTGGGAATGAACTGCTGCCATGACTGATGCACGCCCACATTTTTCAGCGTAAAGTAAACAGCAGGCTTGCTTGATGCATCATATAAATGCGATCTGAAGGTGGCCGTTTAATTAAGTAGACACGTTTGGTTAGTTTTTGCGATAGCGAATGAAAAAAAAATTTAAAAACTACTTCACAGAGAGTTCAGACAAAAGAAAACCCAGAAATGTCAGCATCTCCACTCCGTGGATGATGGCGAGGGTGCGGAGTACGGGGACTCGAAATGACATCAACTTGCGTCCCGGGTGACATCCGATTCGCGCCCCGACTGTCATTCGATTTTAGCCGTGAGTTGAACCTTGAATATTCCCTAAATGAAACTGCAACTCACGGCTCAAATCGAATTTCGCCTGATTTTCGCTTGATGGTGGTGTGCGCACTGATGGACGCGGACGGACATTGGGAGGTCCTAAGGTATACTCCGCACCGTTACAGGTGAGGGAGTAAGCCATTTGACTCTCGGGTGCTAACTCAAGGTCGTAGCCCAATGGGTAAGACGTCTGACACAAGAAGGGGACACCAAATACCTTAAGAACTAAAAACCCATCAGCCCGCTCTCAGTTGTTAACCGAATAACTAACAGTCTATAGATTCTCATCAACCCAGAGAACAGGTAACTCTGTCTGGTCTAGCAGACACAGGCTCGAATCCTGCCGGTGCCTGTGTGATGTTTCGCGATTGTAAATGGTATGCGCACGGACGCGGACGGACAATGTGCTGTCCTAAGGTACTCCGCACCTAATAACCAAGGGTGTCGCCTAGAGCTGTTCTAAGCAGAATAAAAAAAAAAGCGAAGACGCGTGCTGCCCTAACAGATGGCGCGCGAGCAGTGCGGAGAAAGTGAATTGACTTGGACAAACCTCCATTGCGTCCGTCATGGGAGGAGCGAGACGGGTGGGAGGGGAAGAAGAAGACGGCAGTCTCTTCTCGTCAGCGCTTGCGGTGCAGCGAGCGGTTGCGCGGCCGATTTCTTTCCCCTTTGAACGCAGCAACTGCTCGGACACTGCCTGCGCTACGCTGTGCGCAATAGCACCTCGTGATTCATTTTTAACGGTCATCTCGGAGAAGTTAGGAGAGATCACTAACTAGGACTAACGAAGAAAATTTCTCGGAGCACTTAAGTTTGCTCGCGTGGTCCGAAGGCCCATAGCCTGGCGATGCTTAACAACTTCCTTACTGCCTGTTCGTGAAAGGTTACCAGGGACACACTTTTTAAGGAATACAAACTATAGTATAGTCTAGGCACTACATACAAACGCACGACGTGGACAGCCCGATCGCCATGCTGCCCACGTGCTGCGCGCTCGTGCTGTCCACGTCGTTCGGTTGTATTCCTTAAAAAGTGTGTCCCTGGTAACCTCAAGCGCAGTGTACGAACATGCAAAACCAACTAACCCAATTCCTTACCTTAAATCCTTACTGCCTCATCGCGTCTGCGTCTTTTTCTTCGCTTTCGTGTCTGCATGCGTCTTACAGCGCGAATTAAGTCAGCAAGCGCACGCCATGCATCTTTCCTGGAATCGGGGTTCTGGGCGGCTGGCGGGCCCCTGTTCTACTCACGTGGCATTACGTTCAGGCGTCACGCGGCACGCGCTGTTCTACAACTTTCCCGTCTCCTATTCATAGTTTCGTGAATATAGTGAAGCGGGCACTTTAGCCCCACGAATTTCCCGATTCCTGGATGATCCCCAAGTGGGTATGGGCCACGAAGAAAAGAACAATAACGAGCGCACTCTTTCCCCTACCGCAGCCAATGGGCGGAGATAGCGCAGTGGTAGTGCGCTGCAGGGCTGCTATACTGTGGAGACCCGGGTCCAAATTGCACTGTACCACACACACACACGCGCGCGCGCGTTTTTATTTACTAGTCACAGCATCGGCTACTCTCAAGACCACTTTCAAGACCAGGCTGTTTTTTCGCAGAATCGGGCTTTCACCTTTACGATACGTGCAATTCGGCCCGCAGGGGCGAAGCTAACCTATAACTCTCGCTGAAGAAATGCGGAAGAATTCGCTTTCATTATTACTTATCAGGCAGGTCGTCAATTAGACGTAAGTGATAGTCATACAGAGCGAAACACTTGCAACCAGCTAATGTGTTCCGCCCCACTTGTTTCAGATTCTATCCTCATTTCTAATGATTTCCGAGACCCGTCGTGTTCTGTAGGAACGCATACTGGTCTTTCTGAATTTCCTCCGCGACAGCCATGCAAAAAGTACGCAACACACTTCTACAGGTGCCCATATTTTTCCTCTTTGTTAAGGTAGAATTGCTTTTAAACTGCGCACGGTTCCTTTGGAGGCGAAAACGACTTTAAGAAAAAAAAAAAGGCAAGCTTAAAAAATTGCCAGGGTTCGCGAAGCATATGCTTCGCTTATAAAAAGTCCGACTAATGGACTTATTGTTTTAGAAAAAAAGGACCAGGGTTACGGAAAGCTGAGAAAGGTGGGAGCAGTTCACCCAATCAGAACCGGAAAAGCAATCTTTGACAAGTTGCCGTGGCACCCACTGCAAAGGGTTCCACAGAATTACACGTGCACACGAGATGACACTGGCGAGACCTATTGCATTTGAAAGTGTGCGAGATGGAATAAACCGAGCCCAAATACACTCACTGTTTGAAGTTGCTTCATTGCTTTGGTCTTTATTTCAAAGGCGGTTTGTACTATCAGATACTTGAGGTAGACCATGTCTCCCTGAAAATAAACAGACAAAAATAACGCAGCACATTAACAGACCTAATCACAAGGAACGTGCGAAGGACAAATTTGTCTGAGTGCAGGAATAGGGAATGATGGTACTGGAAGACAATAACTGCGATTTTGTGTTGTGATGCAACAAATGTATCGGCCTCTGCCAGCAGGTGCTGTTTAAAAATAATGTCTATGCTTAAAATAATGACTTATGCCCATGCTTAAAATATGGCTATGTTTAAAAATAATACCACGGTGGTCGCTCTTGTTACGTCGGCGGGTCCAACACGTCCAGGATAAAACGGAATAAATGGTCTCGTAGAAAAGGGTCCCGGTCTCAAGGTCAGAAAAAAATAGTTCCCTTGAAGTTATGATTGTCATTCAAACTGCCATTTTATTGAAGGGCCACTGATTTGATTCCGAAACACTGTCAGGTTACTCGTTCAGATTAAAGTCCGCAGTCCGCACGCCATGTTCCGACCCCTCTGGGCGCGTGCACGCGAATTTATTTAGGGGATGAATAATCCCGAAAGTGCTGTTTCCCTTCTGCATCCTTCTTTCCGATTTCCTGTGACACGCACATTTCCGGATCGGGTTGGCGGCCAAACGCAAAAATGGGAGTTCAAATAAAATGACGGTCGAGAGGAGCGGTAAGGCAGCAGGACGGTGATAATAGAAGACGAACCTTTGCCTTGAGCCTAGCGCAGTTGGGTCTGTCGTCCAGGCTCGCATGCAGGCTCTGCAGGCTACTCTTTGTGTGGGCCCGCCTTAGGGAGTCACGGGAGCCCCTGAGTATGTCGGGACGCTCGAAGTAGTACCCGTCCAGGGCCTGCGCCGAGGACAGAACAGGAGGAAACCATGAACTTACACTCACCTCCTTCGGGCCTCTGCGTTGTCGCACGCCATTGCACGAGAGTGCTGCAACATTTCAAGGCGCCCGGCAGAGGGACGTCGTTGAGGTTTACCACACCAGGAAAAGTGGAATGTGTGAAATGGCCCTAATTTTTATCAGCTTTTACACTTTGTATGCTTCGTGTGCTATTTGTATATGCATTGATAATGACGTCGTCAGTGTGAGATCTCGTAGGTGTTGCTGATAGCGTGTATGTAAGCGTCTGCCTTTCAAAGAAGTTCGTCGCCAGTTCAACGCCGTCCTCTCAATTTCCTCCCTCGTATTTTGCACCACGCCACGCAGATGTACGACCAGTGCCAATTTACTCAAATATCAATTCTTCGATAAGAACCCAGAAACGCCGAAGAAGCAGCCAGCCAGAGCGACGAGAGCACTCGAGAGCTAGCGAATCGAAATCCTTCCAGCCAGTAACCCGTGCCCATTTCCTTTGTCACATCAGGTTGGTTCGCCGCCCTCTGACGACGCGGCTCATGGAATTCAATCAGCTTTCACCATGGCTGAGTTCCTAGCTGCGATTGACCACGCAAAACTTCGGACGGTTCTGGGACCGGACGGCATTACATATGAGGTGTACAAGAACCTCAGTGAACCAGCGCTTAGCAATCTCCTCGACTGCATCAACGAGGTTTGGCTCTCTGCCCAAATACCTGAGTCGTGGCTTCATGCTGGTATTGTACCTATACCGAAGCCAGGGAAGCCACCCGACCATCTTCCTAATTTGCACCTAATCGCCTTGACGTCCACGCTTTGCAAGCTTTTTGAGCGCACGCTGGCAGTTCACCTTCAATGGTGGTTGGACACCTTCCTATGGTACCACCCGGCCCAGACTGGGACCTCGCCTGGGTACAGAGGACGGGCTCGGCCATTTGTCGTCAATGGTGTTACTAGGCAGTCGTTCACACAAAGTGCGGACAGTCCTTTCCATGGACATCCACAAGGCCTATGATAACGTCAGCCACAGGGCTATCCTGGAAACTCTCCGAAGCCTTTGTCTCCTATACAAGCTACTAAAAGATCTTTTTCTAAAGGTTGTATTCACTGGCGAGGTACGCATGCAGGCAACCATGTGAGTGCGCCATCACTGGTTACGTTGGGCTCCGCGAGATGGCGGTACTTGTCCGTACTAAGCACATGATGTGTGTTGGACGCTCCAAAGTCCACCCAACCGAACGCAAAGTAATGCCTTGACTCCAATGTGAGTGCGATTAATAACATATCTGTTGACACCATCGTTCAGAATGTGGTTGAAACCGGGCAGACGATGCACGCAGGTGTTTTTTTTTTCTGCGGCGTGCGGGCGCAGTGGCAGAAGCCGCGTCATGTCCGTGCTGCTTCAGCCATGTCCGTGGCCGTTTCCAGTATTGCCAAGTAAAGAAATGGGCAGCTAAACTTTTCAGTGAATGCGATTAATACGAATTGGCGGGGCAAGCTATGGCCACTTCACACCAGATCGCACAGTACTTCAGGGGTAGGTTATTTTGCCCCTCCTTTTTAATATTATGATGCTGCCGCTTACCTGGCATCTGGGCTCCATACCGGACCTGCATTTCCTCGTCTACGCGGAAGACATAACGGTATGGACCGTGCACCCAGATTTGCACCGGCAAAGCGTGTGCCTTCAACAAGCCTCAACAGACACGCACAAATGGTGTCAATACACTGGACTGACACTTTCAGCGGACAAAGAAACCGTTCTGCCTGTGGAGTGCTTGGGGCCGTCGCAAACTGGCTATTGCTGTCCTCATACTCCAACTTTCCGGCCAACCCGTACGCACTGCCACATCTCTTCGCGAGCTAGGGTTCGGAAATTTCTGCGTCTGGGTCGGCCGCCACGTGGCTTCGATCTGCCCGACAAAAGCAGGCTAGATGCTTCACCTGCTTCGACGCGTCTCGCAGAAGTCTGGTGGCTCCTGCTCCAAGATGGCTCGTCTCCTGGTGAGGTCAGTACTGCAGCTTTGACTGGTTTATCAGACGCAATTCCAATACATGACTCAGACGGAATGAGCCCGACTTGAGTCTATTAACAGAGCCGCAGTGCGCACCATCACCTGCCTTCCTGCAATGACCCCGATACCAGCCCTCCAAGCTGAGGCTCAGCTCAGCACGCTTGACGAACTGGTTGAACAACGTCGCTCAGCCCGTACGCACAAACGTATTGTTGCGGAAGCAGTGGCCTTAGCTATTTAAACGGTTTGTTCCATACCTGCTTTACCAGATCACCCTGTAACCAGGCCGCCATGGCTGTATCATCAGGTTACCGACAATCGACTACTGACTCGACTTCACACTCGATCGGCCGGAAAATCACGTTCGAAAGGATCACTACTGACCGCTGAGACCCAGTACGAAGCGGTAGAGGCCTTCGTGGACGCTAGGGCCCAGGATGGTGTTTTATCTACTGTGATGCAGTGTCCGGTCTGCCCAGACGCCTCTTAATTTTGCCTCTACCAAACCATTCGAACCCTACCATCTTTACTGGCGGAGCTCACAGCCATCCGGGATGGCCCGCAGACACTAATCGGCCCTACAGCGCGCTCCAGTGGGTTCCATCCTGCATCTTTATACAGACTCCACGGCGGTGATACGGGATTTACGCCAAGTATCCAACAATTGCACTATTTCAAGGGACATCCACACACTACTAGACACGTACCCCTGCCCTCTCTGGCTGTTGTGGGTTCGGGGGAATACGCTCCCTTCTCACATTGCAGTGGAGGGCTTGTCATCCTACGTCTATTCCTCGGCCGCTGCAAATGTTAACAACCGGTCCTTTAAAAAACTTTCAACAACAGAAGGACGATCTGCGTCGCGCCACAACACGTGCCCTCATCCCACCGTGTGGAACGAACCTCCCCAGTAGACTTGCTCGCTGGGAAAGGGTTTTGCTGCGCAGAATTCGCGTTGGAGTGGCGCTTTCACCTGGTGTGACCCGCGCGTGGCCACCACGCTACCATGCCCCGTTCGATGACACTTGCCCCTTCTGCACAGCTCCTGCCGGACAAGCTGATGCGAATCATCTAGTATGGGCGTGTCCTTCACTGGACGCAGCCAGAAGGCGACACCTTAGAGGCACAGGCTTCCATCCTGGAAGACCCCCCGACCTCCAGCGGTGGCTCTGGGGACCCCACCGCCGCTCCCTTCTTGCCTTCCTTCGAACGACGAGTGGCCATCTCTACCTGTATATAGGTTATATCGTAGAAAAAAAAAAAAAGAATGAAATTCCGCGGCCATTTTGTGTGCCTGCATTTCTCCAGCAGTGTTTTTTATTTCTCCCACAAATACACAATAAGGCCGACAACACTGTTGGTCTTACCAGGGCAGCCTAGGTCAACGACGGGCGGGTTAGACTTTTTTAATGTCCAACAATATTGCCGGACGCGCTTTAACGACAGAAAAACAACGGCCGCTCGCTTAAAGGAGCCATGATTTGGTTGGTTTTATTCGAAAGATTTCGTGTTTTATAGTGCCCCCAGCGCTTGTCCGGATACAAACGGTGCTTTATTCACTGAGAAATTAAACAATTTAGGTTAAAATTTTGATTTTCCCGCTCAATCATGCGTTTTCGTGGTCCCAAGTGACATCACTGAAACCGACCGCTCTGCAGCCTAGAGTACCTTCATTCACGCATCCGCCGTACAGGGTAGAGACACGTATACGCTGGCGCCGCCATTTTCGGTTGCTCGCTCGCCGCCGAAGCAAGTCATTGTGTCAAAACCGCGCTAAAATTATCGCCGCAACGCGGTTTACTGAAGAAGTTTGAATCATATTGTCTGTTTCGCGTTATAGGTCTCGTGGGAAACGAAAAGAATAACGCGTTGAGCCCGTTGGCCCAATTGCGGCGGCACTACACCGTTCAAAGGTTGTCTCCACCCTGTACAGCGGTGTTGGTTTGTTCCCGCGTTTCTTTACGTTCCGTAACCTAGATGGCGCCACCACACCGTGGCAAGCGTTTGGTTTGTTTTTGCCCGCATTTAAACCTGGCTTGTTTTTGTTCTGGGAGAAAATATTCGTTCCCTGAAACAGTGCTCGCTCGACAAATGGGGTCACGTAAGACACCGTTGCTTGCGTCAATCGGCGAGTGTCGTCTGAGACAACCCCAAGCCCCGTAGTGCTGTGCAGCGAAACCAAGCATGCTGTGCGCAGTACCAACAGCAGAACGCATCAGTACTTCTATGTTTACATGTGCTTTCGTAACTTCCACTGTTTGTCCCATCATTCTTATTGCTTTGTAAAGAATGTGCCCTAAATTTAAGCGCAAATCGCTCGTTCGTCTAGTTTGTAAGTTCTACCTAATTTGCGTCTGCTTCTGCCAGCCTCCGCCAATCGCAGAGCTTAGCTCATGTGACGACATAGGTTCTGTTGCGGGAAATGAGCTGGTGGGTCGCATGACCATTCCCGTTTTTCCTAATTATGTAGCTTATTTGAGCGAAGTTTACGTTAAAAGTGGTGTCAGTATGATTCTAACGAGACAATCTTTTGAATGAACCAAACTTGTGTTTTCTCTTCATGGCTCCTTTAAACTTTGGATAAAATTGCCATGTGCAGACACCCGCTGCCAACTAAACATAAACAAACCACTGGTAACGCATGTTTCGTGGCAATATGCCTCGTGTTCACGCCGTCTGTTATGGCAAACGTTCTTGCGATGGGGGCTGAAAGCGGCTTCAAAAAAAAGTTTCTACACTAAAACGACGCCACCTGAAAACTGACGCAAAAAGCCTACCAGGGTGCACAAAGATGCGCTGCACATGTAAGCATTCGGTATACTTGATTACTTGTGTAACAGACTTATATCGCAACAAGACCGGCATAGAAGCCGAGATTTGTACGTATCAGAAAATCATGGGACATTCCACTTCGTGAAGCTGGCGGAACAGCGCAGCTTTCCAGCGCGCGACACAGAAAGAGTTTAGCTGAAAAGTGTGAACAAATTTTATTTCTCCTGAGCGTTGATGGCGGTTGCATGCATGCATACGCATAATTTTTCTCTGACTCTACTCAACTTGAACATTGCGCCTATTGATAATCTACTCGAAATGCATATCGAAGTGATGAAACGCACAATATTGAGGTGCAAATCATGTTTCGACCTTGAAAGTGCCGCCTATATCGGTAACTCATCTACTCAAGATGCATATGCAAGGAACAAGAGGTGGTTCAATAGGTGTTTTGAATGGCGTGCGACCTTGGTGGTGACCGCGTGCTAAAGCACACACCGGGACGCTCGTTTCCCGCGCTTCGTGTAAATCCTCGATTGGGAGTTCTTGTTTTCGGACATGAAAGATGCGCGGAACCCTGGCCTTGTACACTTCGATTAGTAAAGAGCGGCGGTCGCCGCAGCGGTGGAAGAACAAGCACAATGCGGGGCGGGGCGCAGAGCGGTGACCTGCGTTTCCGTCCCTCCGGAAAGCGTGGATCCGTTATTATCCACGACGCGGTGAACTCTCATTGCTGGCACACGATGCCGATGTCGGGACGTTTGGTTGCGCAATAATTGACGGCGGCCGGCCCGGAAGCTGCTGTGCGACCGAGCCGCTCGTTCCGCGCAGCCCCATATATCCGCGTCCACTACGAGCGCTCGTTAAGGGCGCTTCATTATCCGCTACCACGCTGACGGAGAACCGGCAGAGGGAAGAGCCGCCGGTTCTTAATGACCTTTGGTCGGCGAGAGCGCGCACTGGTGTCTGAGAGGATTCGCATTGTTTGGGCAATCGGCGTGAATGCGATGAGCGCTGCGGTAATGACGGGTGCCATTCCCGCAATGCGAGTTTGGGCCAAAGTTCGCGACGTTTTCCGATCAATGGCACTGCCGGTTTTGTTTCCGGAACCTCGACGCTTGTTAAGCGTAAGTAGCGACGCCTGTCAGCCCGCTAGTATGCCTCGCGCTCAATTCAAGTAATCACCTGCCTGTACGGGCCAGCACTTGTCACACAGCGCGTACACGTTGAACGGACAATACTCCGGAAAGGAAGTAAATGGCTCGTCCCCTATCGCACTCCGTATACAGAGTTTTATTTAACGCTAAGAGGGAGTATTTTATAATCTCCGCTAAGGCAGTGAGTTTGTTTAGGCATTTAGCGGAGTATTTTTTCTGTCCATTACTTCGCTAAGGAGGGGGGTTTTTTTTGGCATCAAGCAGAGTATTTGGTCACAGTCACGTTCTCCCCTTCTCTTCTTTCTCGTTCGCCTTGCTGGTTGAGCGGTAGATGCTGCTGACATGTGGACTGAAGACGAACTCGTTATCTGCTGACACCTTGAGGATGAGACAACTATGCGACACCTGAGAGAAGAGAATGTTTAATGCGTCTCCTGCTCTATTTACAGTGCATTTACAAGATGTTATATAGACCTTCTAAATACAGATGATTCTGTGCAGCCCAATCAAAGAACGGCACTTTCCCCTTCGTGAACTTCCGATTGGCTGCAGATGAAATGTCCGCCCTAGTTCCTTCCGGCCAATTGTCCGGTGCAAAACCGCCTCTCTCAAGGTGATCATTCGTCGCTTGCGGTTTTTACACGGTCCTTGCCTCATTTGTCGTAATTAATTCAGAGGGTCACCTCGAGCTGTCTGGATCCTCCGCAATGACGTAGCGCTTTGCATTGTGGTGCAGTCATCGCGCCACCCGCGAATGTGTCATAACACACACGTCCCTGCACTGGCATTGTCGGTTGCGCAGCGCTGCGTGATCCCTACGGATATCGGATGTCCACGGCGCACTCGCACGAGTCCCTCGCAGACAGGAAGCAGTTCATGTGATGCCACAGTCAGTGTGGTTCGGCGGTGAGTGGCCTCTCCGCCTCCTAGTCACCGCCGCTTGGTCGAACAGGGTGCAATGTAGAGGGAATGATGAGACTGCGCGTCTTTCAAGTGGTTGCGGGTCTTTTCGAACCCAACAGTCACTGCGGCACTTCGTATGCGGAATGCCGCAGCTGACGACGAAAAAAGAAAAAAAAATGCGGATAACTCTTCGCTGGGCAAGTCAGTCTAAAGCCGATATAAAAGAAGAAGACTGATTTTGCTCAGAGCGGACCCCTGAGGTCTGAGGGGGAAAGCAGCTCGCGCTGTCCTTGGCTAGATAAACCGCAGCAACTCTGACGGAGCGGAACAGCACACGCGTTGCACGGCACATCACATGACCACTGCGGAGGGAAGGAGCACCCCCTCAGCTCCAAGTACGCGGCCGGGGTGGCCGTTCTTGCAACAAGGTCTCCAGCAACGCGGAAGATGTAGTACGTGCAGGGCAGGTGTGCACGGACGGGGCGGCGAGGCCACGCCCTGGTCAATTTCATATGGGACGTCGGTAAGCCGACCGACGAACTACGCGATAAGGGCGGTCATAGCGGGACAGGCGCGTCTCGGAGACATGGCGTGAGTGACCGGACACCAGGAAAAGGGAACCAAAAGGCATGTGGGTCGGACGGTGTCGGTGATCGCACCGAGACTTTGGACCACTCGGGATGCAGGAAGATACGAGCGGGCAATCTGACGGGCCGCGTAAGCATTTTCAGTGACATCGCCTGCGTACTCGGCGCACGGGACAGCTAAGAAGGTGTCCATTGGTAAACTCGGCTCACGGCGGAAAATACGTTATCAGTAGTGTAGTGTCGCCAAGAAGTATACACAAATGTTGCACAAGGTAACGAGATCATGACGGTCAACCAGCGCACACACCATCTTGTTTAGTGCTCTACAAGCGTGTTACTTCTACGGTGGTAAGCGGTGGTCAATATGTGCTTGCCAGATTAAGTTTGAAGAAGATGGTGGTTACCCGTGCAAGAAGGAACGGCGTGCACGGTTCCGTATGAAGCTCACCGCAGTGCAGATTCCCGCCGTGCAGAGAAAAAAAACAGCAGTCCCGTCCATGGCGCAGCCAGTAGGGAGCTAGCGTGTGCGAACACAAAACAGGCCGCGCCATCTGTGCCGACCAGGAGCGGGCAACTTCATGAGGTTGGGACCCTCATGAGGTCGTCCTTAACCTAAAATGAGCCCCAGCTTCACCATGTGAGGCGAGGTTGAGGGGAGGTCCAGGGCTCTGACGTGCTGATGAGTCAGGTGAAGGTCTGCAGCCTCAACCAGAGCCGACGAGCTTGAGGCTGAGAGAAGTTGGGGATGAACACCGTCCTGCAACATTTTATCAATAAATTTGATGTTCGCCAAGCTCCAAGCGAGAACCTCTACGGATGTTAATGCATACATACTCTCGCCGTAATAAAAGGGAGGAGCCTGCAGAAATTCCTCTGGATTTTCAGGGCCAAGGTTCCGGAACCTCAGTTCTCTTTCGCTTCTCGGGCTTTGTATCAGTGCTTGCACTGCTACCCACAAACAGGGGCGGGATTTGGTGTAGACGCAACGTGAGTGTCCGACTTTCTTGTCTTTGTGGAGAACTGCAGAGTGTCACGCCGAGTCGTTGATGCACTGAAATTGTTTAAAGAGTGCGGTCTTGGACTTCATTTTACGTGTGAGTTTTCGACAAAGGGATGCCTACAATTCAATGATTTGCGATTGTATTTGGAACCATGACATGTCTGCTGGGAATATTGCCCTAGATCTGCGAAACCATTTCTTAATTTCAGTTCAGGGCACTATAAACTGGTGAAAAATGGAATAGCCTTTTCTGCGTTGAGGTCTGCGGTTTTTAAGTCGGCATAAGAATGGGAACAGTTTCCAGGCGCAGATCACCAGGCGTAACACCTCCGGCTTCCCGGAGCGCATAACGCACAAGACTGCCCAGAAGTTAGTCGAAGTGGTCGGTGCGACATAGGAAAGATGGCCTTGCGGCAGAAAGGATGAAAACCGCTGTGATCCCGTATATGCACCGTTTATCACATGTCTTGAAGAATGTTGCCGGACGTTACGGGGTTATAGTACTTTTTTCTGCTCCGAATAAACTTGGCAAGCTGTGTGAATTGGTGGAAATGCAGTTGTCCGGGCAGAATTCTGACAGCTGTTGCAATATTAGGCATGCTTCGCCTTTTGTACCGTGCGAAACGGGCATTGTCAGCCACGCGTCGGTGGCATTACATGAAAATGATTTTTTTTCTTATGAAATGCCTTAACTTAGGTGTTTTGCGGGTTGTTTGTTGAATGTGAACATTGCAATCTTGTGTTTATCGAATAGTAATTATGTAGCCATTGTAATCTTGTGTTTATCAAACCACAATTTCGAGGGGTTAACCTGGGCACGGGTTCATTCTGAGTATATAATTGTGTTTACGCGTAAGAAAATCAGTTGCGAGTTAGCGCCGTCATGTGTGTCTCCTCTGATGTCATCCTGTTTCAAGCGCTACTTGATGATGATACATTCCATTTCCCCCGCCCTCCCCCCTTACTTTTCGGGAAACTCCTACCCGACCCTGCGTTTATCAACTACACCGTAACAGATATTACGAGCGGTCACGGAAGAGTAGTGCGAGTTTCGGGCCGTGCGCGCCTTCCTCTTCGTTCGTCTGTGCATATGTGATTGCACAAAACAATCGTTCCGCCGTCAATTTCTCCCCTGATGGCCTGAAGCGCCTTTTCTCTCTATAAAGCCCGTTCGTACATTTTTAGGTGCGCAGTGCTGCCCGTTGGGATATGTGAAGGGTTTGGTTGCCTGCCGCGGCCCTATTTGTCCCCCTCTCTCTTCCCCCCAGGCCTACCTTTTTTTAAATGCGAATGCACTTTATAAGCGACCCTGAATTCCGTTGACCGCCGTCCGTCCACATAGCAACAGCTGCGGGTGCGCGCGCTCCTCGTCTTCCTTGGCAACGGGGGGAGATGGGCGCGCGCTGCCTGGCCGCTGACATGGCACTTACCCACGTGGGGGATTGGCCAGGAATCGGGCATGAGAAGGGCTAATGCACCCGCTTAAAGGAGTACTGTTTACTGACACGAAATTTCAAAGCTGAGATCCGCCCTAGCAATCAAGTACAACGACAACACAAATAGGTGTCTGTGCATGACACATACCCACGTGGGGGATTGGCCAGGAATCGGGCGTGAGAAGGGCTAATGCACCCGCTTAAAGGAGTACTGACACGAAATTTCAAAGCTGAGATCCGCTCTAGCAATCAAGTACAACGACAACACAAATAGGTGTCTGTGAATAAATGCATCTTTCTTTCTTTGTAGTTGTGTGTGTGTGTGTGATCTCTCTTTCGCGAACATTACCGAACCGCGCAAATTCAACTCCTGCATTCGCACTTTCACATTCTTCCCCTCGGGGAAATGAGGGGAAATTTTTCTTGTTTAAGTGGATGGGAGCAAACTATGTTCACTCTATATAAAAATGTACCAATTTTGCAAAATACACGCATCAGTATTTCGTCCTCCGAAATTACAATTGCATTTTTATATATATATACAAAGCGTGAGTTTAAAACTGAACAAATCGTGCCTATGACTTGAAAAATGCATAGACGTTTGACTTGGTAGCTCCAAAATTCAGCCAGAAAGTTTTTTTTTTTTTGAAAGCGTGAATACAATTCGCAAACCATGCCACTTGAAGGCAGAAAAAAAAAAGGAATACCCTGCCGAGATTTGAACCCGCGACTTTGATTGAGCGGGCGCCAGGCCTTACTACACTGCCCCACAAGACAGCTGGAGATTACGCGGAAATAACCTGTATACTACATTGAGACCCACCCTCTATGTCCCATCAATGTTTTGTAGCTGATTTTAGGTATTCGTGACTCGATAACTGAACATTTCCTTAATAACAGTTGCGGAGTAAGGTTCCATAAAGCCCCCACCATAGCTGATCTCCAGCAACAGCACTGTTTCGGCTGCAACTGCGATTTCGACCCTGCGGGAATAGTGCTCACCGTGCTTTTGTTTTACGCTTTAAGCCAGAAACGTCGGTAGATTTTGGTTCCTTATTACCTAATGAACATTCCGTAATTCCTCTTGTGCTTTTAACTGGGCTTATATTTTCTGTAAGCGTTACTGGTCCCACACGAATATGCAGTCTGCAACTCCAGGAAACGAATTTTCGTGAAAGCGAATGGCTGAAGTGTGGTAAGCTGAAATACGGATCGTATGTGTTGAGCTGTATGAACTTCATGGTCCTTACTATGTTTATTACACTCAAGGAACTAACACAACAGAGCCGCATTCATTACGGCCCGGCTGCAGTTTTCGCTTCTCGACCGATTCCCGACAACCGTTCGGCCGATCGGCATTGTCGGCGTCTTTGGTTAGCGAGCCAGTCACACCATGCGGACTTTCGATCGGCTGGCGTGTTCGTGTTGCCGTCGTCGTCATGTCATCGTCGTGTCGGCCTAGCCAATGCGCCTTAACGAGAGACGCGGTAATGGAGTAAAACAGATAAATATGGGACGAACACGGTATACCGTTAAGCGTGGTGCAGGAAGCGCTAATTACCCAAAGGCGCCGCCGCGATCTGGTCGGAAGTGGGAGAAAAATCCACCCAATTGCGGGATTTCTGCTTCGTGACGCACATAGGAGAATCGATGACGTACACCCGGGAAGATTGCGGAGCCCAAAAAACCCCCAGGAAAGGGTTGGAACGCGGCAACAAACTTTGCAGCAAAAGTGTGAGCTTTCCGCTGCCCGTGAAGATGTTATACTTGGCACAGATGACGTTGACCACTCCATCTAGTGGTTGCGCTGGCTTATTTATTGTGCTCAAAACGTCTTTCAGAACACCTTTAGGTGTCTTCTTAACTTTCATGACTTGTTCGTAATGCCTTCCAGTTAAAGACAAGCTCCTTCTGCTTAGGAACTCTAGAATGTAATCAAAAGTCAATAACACACTTGAGACGAAGGTTCGTATATACTGAACGTTCATTGATTAATTTCCGCTTAAAGCGGAACTGAAGCGGAAAGCGAACCGATCATATCCATAAGTTCCAGCAATTCGCCCACATCAAGCTCCTGCTGATCATATCGCAATGTTGATTGACCGAGCCTTTAAAATCGGCGTTTTCGTGACAATTAGAAATATTTCTCGAACTACCAATATCTTTGATTTCATGGCAGCGATGTGATCTTATTTTTTCTGAAGATATTCGCACCGCAAGACAGTACGACGCTAGTACGGTTAGGGGTAGCGATAAATGTACCTGCTGCACACTTCTTAGCATAGGTTATTGTAGTACCAACGTGTAAAACTTCCCACAACATTCAATGTGCCTGAATCAGCGACTTGGCATGTTTGGTTTGAACTGCCTTGCCCTTGCCGAAAATTGCGGTGAAGGTACAGCGGGCGATGACCACAACTTAGATAAATTGCTGAAGGGAATTTCTGAAACTGTTGTTTGTGGCTGCACCGGTGCCGTTCAGACCACTGATCTCCACCAGAGTTGCTGGATGGCGCCTCGAGCTCTCCGGCGCACGGCCGCCGGAAGTTCGAGCGCTCGTCCCGGAAGTCGGGCCGTTCCAGCATAGCGCATGCTACGCATGGGCTGGTTTCGCACGCATTCCGCCAAAAATGCCTGCTTGTTGCGCCGTAAACTGCACAAGCAGACCAGAGAAGTCGTCTGGGAAGACGTTCTACTTGGAAGTATTACAATATTCTGAACGACGTGCGTGATACGCAGCGAAACGCAAATGTCATATCAGTGTCGTTTTTAAGCTGGGGCTCTTGTTACGCAGATTCCCTCGCTCTAAGCCGGATTTATACCGGCGTTGGGTGGCAAACTTATACCCTAGTTAAGCCCGTTCTAGATGGTGCGAATTTCACCTGCGAATTCGCAGCTGCGGCGCCGCTCGTGCGGCAAAACGATCTATTTTTGTTATTTTCACTGCTGCGGCAAATTGGAAAATGGCAAGAGGTGTTCACAGGAGGCGTTCCGCTGTTCCAAACATTTGGCAATTTAGCCACAGCAACGAGAATGGATCGTCTTGCCGCACGAGCGGCGCCGCAGCTGTGAATTCGCAGGCAAAATTCGCACCATCTAGAACGGGCTTTACACGGCGAAAGTAACCGCAGTTAAGTTTAACCGTGGTTACTAAACTTTAACCGCGGTTATCGCCAACTGCGGTTTTGGATGTTGCACGCGAAATTGCAAGTTTGGTAACCGCAGTCACTTGATTATGAGCGCAACAAAAATAAATTACCACTCTTTTAACTTCACGATAAAAAAAACAGAAGCAGTGTAGACAAAAAGAAATATCGTTAAAGCATTCGCTTCTGACACAAACGCAACGCACTCGTGCGCGGCGAGAAGAGGGGCTTCCCCAACAGCTCGCAACCGGCTTGGTTTGCTTAGGTCTGTTCGGTGTTGGGAACTTTCATCTTAGCATCGCGGTAGACAACTGCTAATTACAATCCACAGCACAATTTTTCACCGCACTAACATCCATTTTCTCGAATGCGGAAGTTCTTTTCCGCGATCAGATTGATTTCGAAGAGCGGCGATGCGATAAGCTGTTGCTGCCGTGGTCTGGGACGGTTCGGGCCGCAAGCAGTGCCGTGCGGGCAGGCGCGCCGGCGTGTTTACAGGCACGGCCGACGCGCGCGCCGATCGTTTCCGTGTGCTTTGAAAACGCTTCAAGATTGCCTGCTATATCCATTTCTGGCGGACGACGCGCGGAATTTACAAATTTAGCACGGCGTTTGTCGTAGTTGATCTGGCGGATCGGGAAACGAGCCGCTGCTGACGGGCAGTCGCGCTGATTGCGAGAGCGATGCAAAGAACGTAAGCGCGTCTTGGGGACAACTTTTGGGCGCCCGCTATTTGAGAACCTTTGTCTCTTCCGAACACCAGGTGATTTTTTTTTTTTTTCGCCTCCGCTGATGCGCCGCCACTTGCGTCCGAACTGAATTGTGCGATTTTGAGCACTGCGGCGCTGAGGTGCCAAGCTCAGTTTGCGCTAACCATGGTTAGCGACGTAACCGCAGTTTCGTCTGTCGTGTAACGCATAAAACTGCGGTTTTGTCTAACCGCGGTTTGCTTAACCGTGGCCAACTGTGCCCGTAGCTCTCCATCCCCAGGCAGCAGGCTCTGCAGTGACCACTTTACTGACAACTGTTTTGACAGAACGGGCGCACGAACTCGGCTACAGCCTGTCGCCGTGCCCACGTTGTTTTCTTTCTTTCTAGCATAAATAAATTTCTAGCATAAATCCCGTTAGAGCTGCGTCGTCTCTCAAACCAAGACCCAAGTGACATTTTCGTTCTCCTTTGCAATTAAATTCTGCTTCATATTAACGTCGCATATTTCGGTATAGCATATGTTGCGATCTGAACGCAATGTGTATAGCCAAAATGCAATAAAGTGAGAACAAAATGCCAAAATCCGCCAATCGGGACGCTTATAAGCGGTTGAAAATCATAGCAGACGCCCGACTTCCGGGACGAGCCGTTCAACTTCCGGTGGCCGTGCGCGCGCCCGGCCGCGACAGCGGCGAAGCGCCATCCAGCAACTAAGTGGAGATCAGTGGTTCAGACTATGCAATCTCTCCCGTTTGACTCCGCGGGGCAACGTACGACCTCACTTGATTTGTAAACCTCGGAACATTAGCGGCCGCGTCTCAACGCAGCGAAATGATGCCACTCTGGTCAGGAGTCTTTCGTTGGTGCAATGCCAGAATTTCGGTTTGCATCTAGATTTATACCTCCAATATCGACACTATTTCACCCGAAAAATGGCGGAAGCTAAAAAAAAAAAAATCCTCCCACCCAGGATTGTCCCGGAAGGGGAGAACATCTCACACGCCTTTGGGAAGCCCTAGGAGAATGACTGGCGGTGTAAAGGCAAAGAACAAATAAAATCAAAATAGCCCCTCCCCCCCCCCCCCCTAACACAGGAAGAAACACGCTTTGCAACTGCACTCATCCAATAGAATGGATCTGAATTCTGCTTGATTCTTAAAGCCATTATTGGCACCGCAATCACGTGGCATCTCTTTTGAGCCCTCGAGGGTGCAAAGGAGACCAAATAAGCTACACAGCCCATCATCTGAAACACCTCTCCCGCAACTAACAGGGCACATAATCACTGCACCGCCGATGTTGTGTGGCGCTAAGTTTGAAAGGTTCTTTTAGTGCGCAGCACTTAAGCGCCCGCTCCTGTGGTTTCACGGCGCCGTCGTCCCTCGTTGTAACCGAGTGAAAGAAGGCGACACTGCGGACAGCGAGGCAGAACGAGTAGGAAAGCGGCGGAGGAAAGCATGGCGAAAGCGCGAGGGAGAGGGCGGTGTGCAGAGACGGCGCGAGAGATTTTCTCCGGCGGCGATGCCCTACAAGATAACCGAGAGAACGAATAGGCCACCGAGGACAGAGCGAGCAGGAAAGCGGAGGATGAAAAAAAATTGTGGTTGATTCGTCTGTCATAAGAATCGGTAAAACACGAAAGAGAAATGTGCAGCGAAATCTGCAGCTGAGCCTGATTTGCGGATCGGCGGCTGTCTAGTGGGTGTGCTTGGCGAGCGACGTCTGCTGGCGGTTCGCTTTGCCAAAGGCGTACTGGCGTCACTTCCGTGACGGATATGGCGTCAGTGAAATCTTGGTGCATCCCACCATAAAACACGTTCGTGTTAAATTATAAAAGTCGAAAACGAATGACCTTAAGTATAACGTACTCCTTAGTTCTAAACGTTGTTTCCCCGCAAGAAGAGCCTATGTGCAGGGGTGTACCCTTTACCGGCCGCTGGCTTCGTTGTACTGGCGTCATTTCCTTGACGGATATGACGTCACTCAAGTGTTTGTGTATCCCGGAATAAAACACTTTCGTGTTATAATATGGCGAAGTACCTCGCGGTGACGCGCTACGAGACAACGACAGAGTGTATTGCACGCCTTCGCACGTTCGCAGATGCGGCGATCCCTTCGTGAAACGCAGCAGGTAAGCGCCGTCACCCAGAAAACTGCACTTCGCCCTGCGCACAAATTTCACATGAGGGAGCATTGTAATAGTCAGCCAAAGTTTTTGCATTTCTTATCTTCTTCGGCACAAACAACTTCCCTTTCACGGCTGAAATTCTCTGGGTTACCAGAACTTGTTTCACATTAAACAGTGTTGTGCTTTGTATTCACGGTCATTTTAAGCAGCAAAAGCGACACAAAAGTTGTTACCAAATTCGCACGGGTACACTTCTGCAACATTGGCCAGCGGCAGCAACAACCACGAAGTCTGAGCACACGACTAAGATGGGGACCTTGGCGTAATAGCATCAGCTCGTATGCGAACCCTCCGCATTACGGCCCAGAGGGAGCCGATTAAGACAGTGGCGAAGCTGCAGCGCTCTCGTGTTCGTACGCAATCTGTTTCCCGACCGCAACGTCAGCACTGGGCACACAGAAAAAAATGCGCCAGGCTTCCATTTCGAGCCGCGTACGGATGCGATGAAACGAGACGTCGGCGAGATTTTCGGGTCGCGGATCAGGCCTCGTCTGATGATGTGCCCGTGGCGGTGTACCTCGCATTATGTCGAACTTAATAACGCGCCAGCCAAGCGCAAACCGCCAAGGAGGGGAGCGAGCGAGCGTGAACCGCGGCCTCTCCCGCTGCCTGGCCGAGAACAGATGTGCCGAGATCGATGTTCTATTTCCCACTCGTCCATCTCGAAGGTCGTCATCGGGCGGGGTTTTAATGCGGCGGCGTTAAATGGCCCAGCGAGCGAAATAGCCGCGGTCGGCATCGGGCTCCTGAACCTCGCTGCAAGGAGTTCCATGGAGCGCGCACCGCGTTAACAGAACGCGAGAAAAGGGCAACGCGCGCACTCTGCAGCCCCATGGGAAGCGCGGGCTGCATCTGCGCGCTTGCCTCACCCAGTGGCACATACGAATTCTCAACGACTGCGGTCCACAGACAGCGTGCTATAACAAGGGAACTCTAAAAGTTAACCGCGCTCATTTATTAAAAGACCCCTCCAACGAAATGCGAGACATTTCAGCGCAAATTTCGAGGGAGCACTCAGAGACTGTGCTAGGCCTCGTCTACCTCGACGATGTTATGGTATTCGCCCGGAGCTTATACGAGCACCTCGCTTTCAACTGGACATTAATGCGGTGTCGTTGGTGTCCCCAGATTTTGTAAAAAGACACTGACCATGAGCGCACCTGACGACCCCAGTAGATCTTTTGCGGTGTGAAGGTCTCGAAAAGCGAACATCAAAGTTGCATATTTAACAACGTCGTGGCCCGCATCGGGCGTTGCCGGCTATCTAGAGCCAACCGGAGCGCGGTTTTCAAAGCTCCTTTTAACGCGTAGCAGTCTTTGCCGAGTGCCCCCATAGCAAGGCTTGTGTAACAGCCTGCACATTTAGTAACAGATTTGAATTGTTATGATAGCGTAAATGGAGATCATGGGCCGAACGGAATTTTTAAAAACCAGAGAATACGAAAAGTAGAAAAAATAAAAATGTTACCAAAGCGAACTGACGCCGTAAGAAATATGCATCTTAAACACCTCCTGAACAAAACGAAGGCCGAACTAAGAAATGTGGAAAACAGCAACCAAAACACCGATAAAAAATAAGTGCCGTTCCACTCTGAAGAAGGATGACCTGTGCACGAAACAAAACCCGTTGGTTTGTAATTTGCGATTGAGCACACTTCCTGGCCATATAGCTCAATGAAACTTGGAAGGCCCGAAGCTTTACTCTAGCGGACAAACATGGAGCTGTCTGTTTCCCACCCGCGCCGTAGGCATCTTAGTGCTTGTGTAACATGCCAACCCAATCCGCTCAACCACGGAGGACACCGGTGAGGTCGCATTGGGCTCTTTGAGGTCCGCGTTTAAACCTCCCGCCAGAAGAACGGACATCTTCTCAGTAAGGGCATAAACCTCTAGTTGCGCGTGCCCTCCCCTCCCTTCACTCCCAACTCTTGCGCGCATAAACGGGCAACCGATTATGTCTGCGTGAAACACATCGTCGAAGATGTCGCTGTGAAAGCCATTTAAGCTGTAATATTAGCTCACGTCGGCGTTCCAAGCGGGAAAGTTACTGTTTATCTGGAAGGGACTCGCAGCTACTCGACGAGCTGGAACTTCAGGCGGTATCGGCGGCGGGCACCGGCAAGAGCAGCGACTTTCAGTTGTTATCGCGCCGATTCGCTCTTCTGTTCGGGCCGCCGCTTCTTCAATTCCCGCTCTTCTTCTCCAAGCGAACGAAAAGCATCCGTCCTATAGCGAATTAGAACATGGAAGGCCTCGAGCTTTATTCTAGTGGACAAAAATGTGGCTGTCCGCTTCCCTGCTCCATCATAGGCATCTTACTGCATGTGTAAACAACCAACCCAGACCCAAACCGCTGGATTACGGAGCACAGATGACAGGGCGCACTGAGTCATAAGTCTCCACGTTTAAATGCCCCACCAGCACAGCAGGCAGGTCATCGGGCGCGGCGCGAAACCAGCGGTGCCCGCCCGCCCCCTTCATTCCACCCAACGCGCGCACGCATAAGCTGGCAACCGGTGATGGCCGCATACTTAGGCGTGAAATACACCGGCGAAAATGTCCCTCGGAAATCATTTAAATGTGAATAAGAATTATGGGTTCAACCCGGCGTTCCAACCAGATAAGTTGCTCTTCAACCGAAAGGGATTCGCAGCCACTCATTGAGGTAGAATTTGAGGCGGCAACGGCGGCTGCTGTAATCGGTGGCGGCGACTGTCGGTCGTTTTTACGCCCATTCGCGCTCTGTTGATTCTCCGCAATCACCTGAAAACGGCGTCACCGCCGTTGTCAGCCGATTGCGCAACTTGTGAAAGAGGCATCGGTGGTGGCGAGGGGAATAACAGTTGTAAAAGAGGGGTTGCGCCGGCGGTGGCGACGAGGAGCCCCGGAGCCGCACCGTGTAAAGCGGCTTTACCGGAATGAAAACTCGGGGGAGGAGTCGACATTTACTGCTTCGCAGTGAAAAGGACGAACCCTTGCACTACTCCTTACATCGGCTGAAAAAAACCATGCATAATTTGCCAAGTAAGTGCACTTAATCGCTACAACGGAGTAAAATAGATCTCGGGAGGGGAAAAAATAAAACTTAAAAACAATAAAATATCCTTACCTATGCCTACTCATAGCCAAATCAGGCTGTATATAACTCACAGTCATTCAAGCGGCGTGCGTATGCTACGGATTAGTAAACAATTATCTGAATTTCTCCAGATTTCTCATCACGTGAGCAGTATATACGGGGCAAGTGGGCAATATTTCTGCGTCGATCGCATCGCTCTGTTGCAGAGCTGGCGACAGGGGAGCACAGAACGATACAGTAAATAGAGACATGGAGAGAGCTGCGTTCTAAAATGAGAGCTACGTCGCAAGGAGATGCCGCTGGAAGCGCGGCCCGGCCCCCGAAACTGCAGCAGCCGGCTTCGTCCGGAAAGGGGGCGCGGCCTCTCGAAAATGCAACCCTTGTACGCGTTGTAGAATCGAGTCTTCAGGCCATGCAAGGCGGCAAAAGACAAGGGAAATGGAATGGCGGCGATTGTACGCCGAGACTGGCGGGCAACGAAAGCAGCGGGAAGACAGCCGCTGCTAAGGAGAGCAGACGTGACTACATGGCATGGTCGGAAGGCCGCCGCAAAGCTCAGCACGCCACGGTCGGCATGGTTCGCCAAGGGTGCGCCAGGAACGCGTGTTGCGGGCTTCCAAAACCTGAGCAAATTTCGCGTGTCGGGCCTCATGGTTGCCATGGAGAGGGATTTGGTGACGGATTGTCAGAAATCCGCCGACCGACGGGCCTGGCATCCATCCTTCTTGTTTCGTTGCATTTTAGATGCAGAGCATCTGATTCACTCGCCTTGTCCCTCCGGCGTCGTCGTCGTTGTCGTCGTTGTCGGCGTTGTCCGCCCCTCCCCCATTCTCCTCGCCGCGCCAGCTGCGCTCTCCGCCGCTCACCCCCTCTCCTCTCCGATAGCGAACACTCTCTCGCGAGGGGCATTGGATTGGATTCGATTCGATTGGCTTGGCTTGGCTTGGATTTGGATTGGATTGGATTAAAGTGGATTGTGTTGGATTGTGTTGCGTCATAGCCGCGGCACGTTGCGTCATAGCCGCGGCAGACGCGCTGGGGCCGGCGCATGTGCAGTACTCTCTCTTCCGCGGTTTCCTCTCCTTCGGGCGCGCTGCGCATATAACCGGTGCATATCTCCGGCGAAGCAACATCCACGCTTGGCTCAAGCACCTAGAGACCACGCCGCTTTACAAGTACGCCAACGTCGTCATCGACTGGGACCGGCTTACGGAGTCCCCTCAACGCTATGCGCGCTATAAAACGCGGTCCCTTCGCCGCTCCGCCTATGCGTCGCATCTCCACAGGGGTTCCCGCGAGGGGAGGTGGGAGTTTTTTAAAGCAAAGCTTCCTACCGCTACCAGCCAACGGTTTTTCCGGGGCGTGCGGGACAAGAAACTCCCAACGCGGCGGAGACGGCGGCGGAAAGGGGCGGGGGGTGGGGGAGGGGGGGGGGGCAGAGGGTTTCACTCACGGAGCACACTGTAGATGGTGCGGCGAATTTACCCAGCGTTCCCCGCGCGGAGGTGCCCCATCGCCGGCGAGCGCGTCGGCGGTACGGCTTTCTCGTCTGCTTTAGCGACGGTTGTTTTGGAGCTTTTTTGGCGCAGCTTCGCGTCCATTGCGCGCTTCCTTCGCACGGCTTGATTAACTTGTTCCACTGCACCTCCTGGGTAACCCGGACACGACGGAATTAAGAGGTCGTACGGCAAAGATACGTTAAGAACTGGCTTGCAAAGTGGGGAAAAAAATTTAGAGACCACTTACAGACATCTGGGCGCTAGAGAAACGCTACCTTTTGCGCACTGCTTGCCCCGAATTTGGCTCTGTTTCTAAATTGATGAATACCAATTCGGTTATGTTATAGGAGGTATTACAAAAGGCGGAAGAAGCAACTTCTCCCGATAAATAGCGATTATAAACGTTCCCTCAGCTTTCTCGCAATTTTCAAACTTACTAAACTAACTAGTATAAATCGGTATAAATGTATATCACTAAGCTCACATACCGAATCGTTTCGGTGTTGGCTTGTGTCGCGCGGTGGTGTAGCCCCGAGCTAGCACATCGGGATGGAGTGGCGGCGTCCACCACTCAATCCCGGCCGTGGCCGACGCTGCTGCTTTCGGGGCGCCGCCCCCGCGAATTACATGTAACCGCTGGCAGAATCTCTCGTTTCACTATTTGTAGATCCACGTGTGTGAATTCAAGTGGCGTCGCATGGGCTATTGTTGTGGGTGTTGTTAAGGCTTTGCTCTCCAACCACCTTCACAGTGTGGATTGGAGCCAATTTTTTACATGACACATCACTTCTCGGAACATAAAGCTCTAATGAACACTGACTAAATTATGCTGTGTACATTACGTACATTTATATTGTGTATTGAAGGAAACCGATCTCAAAGCTGTCGGAAACACATGCTTTATAACCTGTCCCTAATCCGCCACAAAAAGACCGTCGCGGAGGGTATAAGAAGGCTTCCTTTCTGTGCAATAGTGGTGCAGTGCACGAGGTGTAAAAGATGAGAAGGCGTGGCTTACTTTCTTCACCGGAGCCGACAGGCTGATGTCGTGCTGTGACAGCAGGATCCTTCGGCGCATTTTCTTGACGGCCAGCTTGCGTCTGCGAGGAAGTGAGACGCTGAACTGCGGCAAATGCAAGGACAGTGCGTGGCGGAAAATAGCAGGGAATACTAACCTCGAACACGACCACCAACACGAATTTCACCTTCAGAGGAGGGACGCTAAGCATGATACATTTCGTTGCGCGGACACGCCTAACCTACCTAACACGTACCTTATATCTAACACACCTGAATGGTATTTTCCTTCTGAAGAGCTTGCTATAGGATAAAAAGGTGCGTTAGAAATACCGTTAAAATGTCAGCTGAAAATGTTCCCATCCATTTGTGAATGTAAACAACACAACAACCAAAATAGCCTGAAGTTGGCACTGCCTGATGTCGTACGCCTCAACGTTGCTGGTGACTGGGTCATAAGCCAGTTTATTCATTTACGTGTAAAAGTTGTGGGCTAACGTACGGGATAGCAGAGGACCCCGGCTATCTTTGCTAGAGAACGCTACGCGCCGTACACTAGCCCTGCGGAATCCGAAGACTCACGCACGGGTTCGAGTACTCACATGCGGTAGACAGGCTCCCGCAATCCAAAATGAGGCTTTATTGCCTGGCAGATACAGTGCATACACCAGACAACACGACTATCGCTCGCGGGGAGACAGTGGCTCCTGTCGCTCGCTCAAGCCGCTGGGCTCAGACCTCGATATCCGTCATCACGGCCGCGGGAGCAGGGGAGGCATCCCGAGGCGACCGATCAGGGCAGAATCTCTCGGCAGAGTCCGCGGAGCCAACCGGGTTCACCGTCATCGGGGCATTCGGCGTAGGCACAGCCGAGCCAACCGACTCCGACCAAATCGCCCAGTCGACTCCCCGGCGGAGCGCTCGTTCGTCCCGCAGGTCAGCTCGGAGGGGAAAGGAGATCATCCCCAGGTCGGGGAGAGGGTGGCGCAAAGGAAGGTGACAAACTGGTCCTCCTTCCCTCGCGCCCTCGCGCACACGTACGCGGCGAGCCGGTGCGGCGCGTCGCGCGGGGTCATGAAGAGGACACGACCTACGTGACGCGCCGGCTACCCAAAATGGCGGCTCCCAGCTCGCGGAAACATGTGCAGGCGAGGCGTAGGGAAACAAGGGCCCCCACAAAGTTCGCTTCTGTTCGCTCATTTTGAACTAGGCTGGTTTCAAGATTCCACATCTCTGCCTCCTCAGGCGCCGGCGGGTCTATTTCGCCATGCTTTATAGCGATACAAGACAAGCACACTTCTCTTCTGTCGGCACCCGAGCGCACCATCACGGCCACTAGATCAAACGCCCGTAGACCTGCCGACTCGAGCCGCTGTCAATGGGCGAGCGCATCTCGGCGGAGTTGACAGTTGCGGCCTTTATTTTCGGTGAGGGCGCCACCGTTCGGGGACGAACCGGAAATGCCGGAAAGTCGGTCGCGCAGCTGTCCGGAACAAGTGCACGGAAGGTGCGTGGCATCTCAAACGCTCGCGGTGCGGCGGCCCTGCGGGTATGAAATGTGATTGTCGTTGTTACTGAGGCCTTTTCCTGTGTGCGTTTTTGTGGTAGTAAGTCTCGCGCACGCGACGATATGTCGCGCAACTGCTGTGTGCCCCTCTACAACTCGTACGTTAAAAAAAGACCCGCGCGTGCGGTACCACGACTTTCCCTGCAACTGGGAACGTCGTTGGGCCTGGCAGAGGAATATTTTTCGCGAAGGACCAACGAGGAAAGAAAGTAAATGTGAACCAAGTGATAAGTCGCTGGTATGCTCCCCACATTTCACAGAAAGTGCCTACCGGAAAAACGCAAAAGTGGGAATCCAAGCACTGACTGCCGTGCTGACCGTCTTTCCGAGGTACCCAGAGTACATGCAGAAGGACAACGCAAAGCATAGAAAGCGTCGTAGAAGTAACTGTGATGTTGATAGGAGAATAGTAGAGAATATAAGAGTTAGCCCCAGCGAATTTTCCCTCGCACAGTGGTTCCGTAGAAACGCTCGTTCCCGAGTTCCCCGAAGAGGCGTGCGCAAAAAGTAGCTTTTCAACTGATGCCAAACCACCGTAGACATCGTGCACATTATAGAAGAAACAAAGAAACAGAGGCCCGAATAAAAAAAGCAATTTCTCGTCAATTAAACAAACTGGAACGCGACGAAATAAAATACTCAATTCAGTCGTATAAAAACCACAAGTAAACTCAAGTTTTGGTGCAGATTTTGGCAACTGAAAAAATGGACAAATCTGGCTGTTTTATAGCAACCAAGTGGCTAATTTCAACAAGAAAGAGCCCTCCAACTCTTCAGAAATACTGCACGAGTGTGTGCTTTGGAAAGCATGCATTATTTTCTCAAAAAAGAATCTAATCCTGTATATACGTTTTTTTTTGTTGTTGTGGTTGTTGTAGTCAAATAAAGACCCGGATCACGCTCCTGGTTCAATCTTTTGTTTTTGTTGCTTCGGTTCCAAGAACAGACTTACACAAATCGGCTTGGAAATGTTGCATGGCAATGTTGCACGTCGGCAATTGGACTTGCAAGTGTTTTCTTACTTATTAGAATCTAAATATGCATCACCCTTGAGCTTAAAGCTCGTACTGCCAGTGACGTTTCCAGAGATTTAATACACAATGCAAGACGGTGCTACATGAAAAGCGTTTGAAACCGGGGGATGCGAACATAGCACAGCTAAGGAACTCTAGTGCAAGCTCGTGCTGTTGAAGTTGTAACTTGGTAACAGATTCGGGCTCCTTGTAAGCAATTCATTGCGGTCGGCATCGGAGGTCGCGTGTATGCGTGGATATCTGATTATCTGTCTGACAGATCCGTCTTTATGTCCACGAAGGACGGTGAAACAGCCTCTCACAATGTCACGCGAGGTGTGCCACGGGGCGGCATTTTAAGCCCAACCCTATTTAATATCAGCCTCGTTGGAATTGAGAAGTGCGTGCCTCACACTGTTGAAATATCGCTCTATGCTGACGATATCTGCATCTGGAGCTCTGGCCGCAACAGGCGAGTTTTACAATCTCGCCTTCAAAAAGCCATCAATTCTATAGCGGACTTTTTGACAAGACGTGGCCTCGAAATCTCGGCTAGGAAATGTGCGGCAATAGCCTTCACCAGGCTTGATGTCTCCCGCTATCATCTTTCAGCGGCAGGGGTCCCCATACCCTTTGTGGACTCACACCGATTCCTGGGCGTAACTCTTGACGGGTCGCTGACGTGGTCCCCTCGCGTTCGTTTCCTGAAGGAGAAGCTGGGCTCCTTTGCTCAGGTGTTACGCATGCTGAGTAGCCGCTCAGGAGGATGTTCTATTGGGCCCCTACTACGTCTCTACACAGCACTCTGCGAAGTACTGCTCCGATTCAGCCTCCCAGGACTCGGTCCTCTTTCCAAGGCCAACACAAGGCTGTTAGAAAGTATGCAGGCCCGAGCTCTGCGGTTTTGTCTTGGCCTTCCGAGGACAACTTCTACGCTCGGGACCATACGAGAGTCAAGGCACTTCTTACCCAGTGTACTCATCAAAGACGAGCAACTTCGCCTACATTTGCGGCTGGCGACTAGGGCCCATGGACACCCGCTGAGCTCTAGCTCCGCCTTAGAGGTGCAAGACACTTTGCCACCCTTGTGCCAGAAGTACCCCGCACCGCTTCATCTCCCGCCCTGGATGTACTCCCCTGGCGAATTGTCACCTGACTTATTGCATCAGCAATAAGTCATGGTTGCCAATTCCAGCTCTAAAGTACTTCACTCTAGAGCACATGTGGAAGTGCTACCGTAACCACAAGCATATCTACACCGATGCATCGGTAACGGTCACCTCATCTGCGATTGGAATCTGGGTTCCATCGACGCGGACTACAGTTGCGGCAAGGTTAAGCCACAAAACAACATCGACAACCTCAGAACTTGCTGCCTTGCGCTCCGCTTTCCAATACATTATTGGGCGAGAACCTTCTGTGTGGGCGATTTTCACAGATTCACGGGCGGTGCTTCAACAACTGGCATCGTTTCCGCGCGAACAACTGGCCCACGAAATACACACCCTGCATACACAGGTTGCCAGCTCGCTTCACGAGGTAGTGTTACAATGGCTATACCTGGACATTGTGGGGTGAATGGGAATGTGGTGGCCAACGAAACAGCTTGCGCGGCCCACACCCAATCTCAGGTCATCATACAGATTCCTTTCTCTCGACGTGACGCCGCGACACTTGCGTACTCCGTGGCGCGGCAGTCACAATTATAAATATGGACGGATGGATCAAACAATTATCAGCCGTTGTACACAATTGATCCCGCCTGCAGCTTCCGAATGCCGTGTGGCCTGGGAAAGCGCGACGAAGCAGTTGTTCAGCGCATCCGCCTCAACGTCGCTTCTACCCGCCACTACCTGTACAAGATGCGCCGAGTTGCCTCCCCTCACTGTCACGTATGCAGTGTTCGTGAGGACATAGAACATGTACTGTGTGTGTGTCCCCGTTACCACACCCCGCGGCTAACCTTGAAGACGACCTTGGGACTGCGTGCTGATGCACCACTGAAACTTTGCGACGCCATTGGCCCATGGCAGTCAACTGCAGCGGCAACACGGAGTAGACGGGCCTTGGTGTCATTTCTCCGCGACTCCGGCCTGAACAAAATCCTGTGAACGTTTGCCTTAAGTATATCACTGTGCGTGTGCTGTGTGCGCGAACCTGCGTCGGTCAGTTCGTGTGTGCTTATTTGTGTTTGTAGTGTTTGTATGAGTTTTTGTGTCATCGCTTCCTTTTTCACTTTTGCACCTCTCATATTCATGTGGAGTAGCAAGCCAAGCTCGCTGCCAGGCTGACTTCTCCTCATCATTAAAGGCATTCCTCCTCCTCCTTCTTGGCGCTGAAAGCCTCGACTTCCCCACACGCAAGCTGTTCACACTGAACAGCGTGATGATTGCGAGACTCGCCTGGCACAGCCGAGGAGTGATGCGGGGAAGTACTGCGGCGCTGGCCGATTCGTAACAGCGGGCGTTCCGCCGCACGATGGCAGGCAGAAGTGAGGCTGAGCCAATCTCAAGGCATTTGCACGATAAATCGCAGCTCCCAAACTACATAGAAATTCCAATCGCATTCGTTTCTTTCAAACATAGCGAAGCATAATGGCATATCGTCGCTGTCGTGAGAGCGCTTCTCCGAAGCTAGCTTTCCCCGAACGGTAGCGCTGCGTCGGCCACCGAGTGAACTAGACACCGGACGCCGTTTTAGCGTCACGTAGCAGGCCGCACATTGGGTGCGCTTGATCTAGAGGCCATGGCATCCCCCCTCACCCCCTGTTACGCAGCCGATGCTTCGTCTAGCCCGTAATCCCGAGGTCATGCGTTTATGTCATGCCTTATGAGTTGATGTGTTATGGGTTCATGTAAAGTTTATTGTTATATGTTACATGTCTATGGTTAACCGTATTCACTGCTGACGTGAGTGCCTCTGCTGTCAAAATGGACCAATCGAGCATGTGGATTGCCCCATTTTGACTGGCCAATTTAAAGGCTTTCTACTGCAGGAAAAAATTGAAGAGTTCTCAGCCTGTTAGGCCACGACACGTCTTTTGAAAAAGCGTTGACCCTTTTTCTCTCCCTCTTCAGTATACGGGACATGAAAGGTCATGAATAAACCGAGGCGAGGTACACAGGGAAGATAGAAGTGCCGTGTAGTTTACAAGCGTGCACTGGCAGAGTTCAGTTTAGAGGGACAGATTAAATGCCCCTCGCCCCGTGCTTGTGGCTGCAGTGTGCACTGCAGTTCTTACCTGACTAGTGCGGCGACTCCCAACGCTGCTGATATGCACACTAACAGCGATGCTGTCACGCCCACTGTCTCTCCGCTCGTCAGGGGGAAGTCTAGAGGAGACAGAAGGCAGAGATACGGACAGACACTTCAGTCGTTGTCGCCAAATCAAAACCACTCTTCAGAAAGGCCAGTGCTGTTGTGTCAGCGAAAACAAAATTGGCGACTCTCTCTTTGGCCTACCTCCATTTCGCTTAGAAGAAATGAAGTAAAAGGATATTAACAAAGTACTGTCGCCACGTTGCTACGCTTCTTTTTATGGCCTTGATCGATGCTTACTGGCCTAGCCACCAATGAACAGCACCTTAAATACAGTTAAACCTGGATGTAACAACCCTCTATGTAACGAATTCCTGGATAAGAACGGTCTTTCTATCCCCCACTGCCAACTCATTGATACCCTTGTGTTTGCAACCTCTATTTAACGAAGCTGCAGTGCGGTGGTTAACCTTGACGTAACGAAGCCGCTAGGCTGATAAATGATTGTTTTTATCGCTTTTAGTGAAAAATCGCCCGGAGAAATACGCTTATTTAGCGAATACTAGCACTACTGTATGAAGCCAGCATCTATGAGAACATCTAATTGTCTAAAAACCAACTTTGTCAAGATGATGCTTATGAACGCAGCGGCTAGTGCCATCCGGTGGTTAAGGTAGCAACCACTTCTGGTTTTTATTGGTAGCATGCCACCGCAGCAGGTAGCAAGGGCAACTACACTTCCCTTTTTTCTTCGCGCGCACCGCAAACTACCGTGCATTCTCACGTGTGAGTGCGGTGTCGGTTCGAGACGAGTTTTCAGGTGCTAGGCCTGCCTGTCGGCGTGTGGTCGCGCGTCTCCACTGCTAACTGTGGTATCGGTTCTTCAGCGATGAGTTCTGCTGCCAGAAAACGATAAGTTCTGTCTTTTCATGAGAAGCTCGCAATTTTGAATGCCGGTCCCTCCCTTTGGAATTTCTGTCCGACGCCCGGCACCCTGTACCATGGGAGTATGGCAGTGCCAACAAACTCCAAACCTACCCCCAATCCCCTTCCAAACTTTTGAGCAGTGGATGGCTCGTCTGGTCGATTGGGACTTTGGACAACAGCAAGAACTAACTGGTCAAGAGGGCCTGGACGGCAAGTCGCAGCCTGGGTATCCCGGAATAAGGATGCCCTCCACCGGGCGAGTGCCCTGTCATCAGCACTTACGCTCAATAAATGTTTGTTCTCCTCTCCACTCTCCTCTCCGGTACAGTATGCCAGCTAGCACGCCCTCGACAATTTCCAGTGCACAAAAGAGCGTGAAGTTTGCGAAAAGGCGCACTTTCAGCATACGGCGAAGGTGGTACTTGAGCTACGATTGTGAATATGGGGGTAACTTCACTTCCCTCTGTGGATCGCCGTTTAGTGCCTAAGTTCGTGCGAAAGCAGAGGCGCCACTCACACAGTTTTTCATTGTGAAATAAATCCTTGAAGGGTCAGTTCACCATCACTAATGTCTAGCTGGCATTTTGGTTTTCGTTACTGCTTCGTTCACGTGAGCCTTAAAGGCCAACTGCACTCAAATTTCCCTCGGCCAAATTTACTTTGAACGTACAGTGCGTACCACCAAACCAACTGGGACATGATTGGTAGCCCCGTGAACTGCGTTGTTAATTAGCTAGAAACGTTTAATATGGCTATGACGCAGGGGATGCTGCACCTGCCGGCGCATCGCAAAAACAGCCATGAAGCGGAAGTCCTGCGCTCTTTCCTACAGCCAGCAAGGAGAACCGGTCGAGCTCCGCTGGCCGCGCTTCCCCTACGGCTGCGGCGAGGACGAAGCATTGAGCGCAGGTTTTCTCCAGCCGGCTGGCTGGCCCTGTGCGGCCTCTCGCTCGCCGGCTGGGCCAGCTGGAACGTCACTTCTGCCAGGCCGCAATGGCCAAGCTATTCTCAATTGCGGTTTCAAAATATCCGATTTTCGACGGTCGTTTGCGCCGTGACTACGCGTATTTCGGCCGCCATATTTTGTATTATTTTTAGAATGACGTCTTCAAAAGATTAAAATTCTGAGCGCAGTTGGCCTTTAAATTGGAACCTGCGTGAAACGGAAACCTCTATGTAACAAAAAATTACCATCAGCTTTTGCCATCTTCGTTAAATCCAGGTTTAACTGTACTTCAACGAATGATAAATAATTATAGAACGCATTGAAAATGGTCCCTTTCCGCTTCCAGTTCTTTGAGTCAGAAAGGACGTTCGTACGAGAGCTGCGCAGTATACCACCAGGAAACGTTGCGCCAGCGTAGTTCTAGTGAAATGTCGTCCATGAAATGTCCCCTAGTGAAATGTCGTCCGGCATGCGTGCAGGCTACAGTTCTTGCGTGAGCACGCCAGTCTTCGTGCCAGTGGGAAATTTGGCGGGGTCTGATTTGCCACGTTAACGGGGAGGAGCGCGCATAGGTAGCATCCACTGCAGAGGTCCAGGTCTCCCTGCCTCAAGAGTCCTACCCTCGCGGCGAACACTGGGAGACCGCTGAGCTCCTTCTGCGCATGTGGAACTTTTTTGTCACCTAGAGCGCCACAAGTGCCGACAAGTATGCACTCCCTCGAAATTTCTTTCGCCTGTTCTCTTTTTTCTTTTTGAATTCTCCGAGCCGGCGGCCGATCTGCGGGTTATTCCTTCGCCACGATGCGGTAGTTTCCACCTGCTGAGTTAGCCTCTGCTTTCGCATAAAAAAGGCGTTAATAGAGTCACCTAGATATGAACCGTGTCAATCGACACTGGCCTTGAAACAGCGTGAGCCTGAAACCCCTCGTACAAGCTGCAGAGCTTGTACATGGGGTTCTGCAAAGGGCGTGGCTATACTCTCAGAGTAACGTAACGGCAAAAAAAGGCGGTGGCTCTGGCGACGGTAGCCAGAGCCGTTCAAATGACAAGAGCGAGCAAAATAGCAGGAAACGCGACCCTAGCAAACGCTAAATGAAAAGAAAAAGCAAAGACGACCCCTCCCGTTGCGGCAGTTTGAAAGCTGCACGCATTCGAGCGGCGACGCAGCCAGCTTTGTTTACCGAACATAAGGTACGATGACTACGTGCTCTGCCTTCATTTTTTCTTTCTTCTCGTGCGCACACGCTTGTTTGGAAATAGATGTCCAGTGTGGAAGAAGTGGGCGTCGTAAATGTATGGGCCTTGTTTGCACGTTCTTGGTCTTTTTTGCTTCGCCTAACGGCGAACCAAGTGTCTTCTTCATTTCATGCGAGTCCCAACTCACACAAGGCTACGTACCGACAGAGCATCGAAACACCCGCAGAGGCCTATTTCGGCCAACGCTGCCGCGTGTTTTTCTAAAATGGTGCCGACATAGAGCTAGTCACAAAAGCACACCCGGCGTCGCCCAACGACCTCCACAGCGTAAGTTGGCGCCATGTGATATTTTGCAAGGCTGCTTGGCCAGCCAGATGTGTGGACAGCCACGTCCTCCCACAACCCTGGGCTGACGTTCGTGTCAGCTGTGTCCAAAAGTACGCGAGGAACTTCTTCGCACAAGCATGCAGGCCGCCATGGAAAGACGGTGCAGATTGGCTCCGCGTGATGTACTCCCGGCCTCTTGGCTACAAGAACTAAAGATGCTCCCTTTACCTCGAAATATGGACCCCTCATGCCAAGAGGGTCGCCGACAATCATGGGCTCAAGCGCTCAACAGCACCCTCGGCGGGGATCATACAGAGACGCCTCCCAACATCGGGGGCAGCAGCACGCCATCCTCGGGGCAACCATCAGAACAAGCATCTTTGCGTGTGTCTCACTCAAGACCCATAACATGGCGGCAGAAGAAGAGGCAGCCATGGCCGCGGCTCTCACACAACCAGGGGTTCGGAAGGCAGTCACCGATTCCCAACAAGCCCACCAGAATTGCCAGCCGGGGTGGGTGTCCAGAGCTACAGTGCATAGGTTAAAAAACCACTCCTAACCGGTTCTATTCAGCTCATATGGACGCCCGCTCACGCTTCCTTGGAGGGCAACGAATACGCCCATCCACTTGAACAAGCCTGTGCTTTTACCCCCAGAGCTATGTAGCTGCACGAGGACATTCGCACGCTTGTCACGTTCAGGGACATAACCCTGCACCATTATCGCCTTCAGAGACAAACCCTACCCCCGCACCACCCTGACCTTTCCAGGGAACAGCAATCCACCCTATGGCTCATACAATTCGTCTCCTTTTCACGCCCTACGCGTCTTCCCTTAATGCCGCCGAATCGCTACGACGCTGAATGTAAATTTTGCTCAAAAGTAGGAACACTCCGCCACATAATCGGGGTGTGCGACTTTAGCCCGGAGCACCCTCTTCTCTTCCCGTCAACTACCGAATAAGAGCCATGGGAGATGTTGCTGTCCAGCCCCTCTCTACCTACCCATCTTCGGCTGTTGGACACAGCACAGGCGGTGCGGACTGCATATCGGCTCCAGTAGAGAAGGCACGAATCCTTTGGGCCGCCCTCTCGGCCGTTCAGAAACCTCAATAAAAGTATTTCCTCCTCCTCCTTTTCTACAAAAAATAGGCCTGCCCAGCGAGCTTGTGTGTTATTTGGTGCACATTTGGCAGGAAAAGTGTGTCCATAGATGCCTCCATGCATATGCACATAACAGGCGAAGACAAATTTATGCACGTGTTATCTGGCCGTATCTCTGGTGCGAGCTTCGATATCTACTAATTGCCATGACTGGGGTCCTGAGCGTCCTGGCTCTTGAACTCTATGGCGTTAGCGATTATGTTGGCACGTCCTTGCGTTAGCGCTCCGGTCAGGTGCACCGCTATCCTTCACAAGACGTGGCCGTCATTCCCGCTGTTATAAGACCCAGTATGCCCCACCATGCCCACCGTGCTCGGCTGGTCAAGTTCCAGCTACTATGACGGCGGACGGCAGTTTCCAACAAGTCCAGCCCGTCCAGCTGAGGGGTTTTCCAGTTGGCAAACACTAAAACGTTTGACGCTTCGATAAAAGTTTATTCATCATCAACTGCCAAGAAGGATTGATGTCGCTTGATATGATATCCTAAGTTACTCCGACATAACAATATTATGTAGTGGTATTTTTGTGGTATACTGACAGGTATGTCTCAGACGCAAGTTCGGCGATATAGAAAAACGAGGCTACGGCGTAGGGGCTACTGATTGCTTTAGACCTCGAGAGAGTGGGCGTGCGCGAACACTCGCATACGTGAGAGGCTTTGTACTTAGCCTCCAAGCGAGACCCATGCTCCGGGGTTAAGAAGTAAGCCTGTCACATCAACAGCGTGCGTATGAAAAGGTCATTTACACATTAGGGCCTTGAAGAATGTTAGCAACAAGGACAGTCTTGTTTATTCTCATCATCATCATCATCATCATCATCATCATCATCATCATCATCATCATCATCATCATCATCATCATCAGCATCAGCATCATCAGCATCATCATCATCATCATCAGCATCATCATCATCATCATCATCCTGCTAAGGTCCACTGCAGGACGAAGGCCTCTCCTATTGACCTCTATCCGCTGCTGTCCTGCGCTGCTCGAGTCCCTAGTTTACCCCTGAAGTCCGTATTTTATCCCTCCATCGTTTTATTGGCCTCCCCCTCATCTCTTGGCATCCACTCTGTTACCCTAATTGTCCAACGGTTGTCCGTTCGCTTCACTACATGACCAGCCCAAGTCCATTTCTTTTGCGTTACGTTTGAGCTACGATATCTTCGACTCTAGTTTGTTCTCTGATCCACGTAGCTCGTTTCCTATCCATGAGTGTTATTTTTAACATTATTCGTTCCATGGCGCGTTAAGCCGACCTAAGTTTGCTTAAAGCGCTGGACACATGTACGATCGGTACACGCGATTCGCATGCGACTGATCGTTACGACTGTCGCCACGACTTGTCGTACGCGTGAATTTGAGACACATGACCCGATGCGCGTATACGATGCGTCGTCGGCGTCGCTCCGCCCACTGTTTTAGCTCCATGGTCAGCTACGACGATCGCTGAGCTGAATTTGTAGATTCCGCGCGTTTGTTCGCAAGAAATGGATAAAGCAGGCAACCGTGAAGCGTTTTCTGCCTTCCGAAACAGTCCGCGCACACGCCGGCCGCGCCTGCCAGCTCGCACACTCAGCGCACGGCCGCTGGATGAAAGGCACACCTTGCGTGCGCTCTCACCCAGCGGCCGTGCTCAGCGGCTCGAACCGGCGCAGGCCACGGTAGCAACCGCTTGTCGCTGCTCTTCTGAATCAATCTGATCGTTAAAATGGAGTTCAACACGCGAGAAAGTAGGTGTTAGTGTGGTGAAAAACTGTGCTAGGGATTGTTGTCAGGGCTTATTTTAAAAGCGGCGATCAGATATCTGCGGCGATGCAAGCCTACGCTGACCGGTCGCCGCGGCGCGCGGTGCGCCGACCGGCCGAGAGATGGCAATACCTGCGCGGAAGCATCGAAACAGGCTACGCAGATTTCTACGCGCCTCGAGATTCGCGATCGCTGCGCCGCCTGCCGCCGCTTCTCCGCGGCGTTTGCGGGATTAGCGCTGCGTGGCTGATAGGTGGTCATGCAGTGTTTTGGTTTTCTTTCGCTTCTCTTTGCCTTTTCGCGCTCTAAACAACTTGTTATGGTGACGTCTGTAAGCTAACTGCACGTTTAGGGCACTTAAAAAAAACAGCTGCGTCTTGGTAGAGCGCTCTAACGCCAACAAGAGCTACCCGGGGAGGCGGTTCTGCGCGCTTCTTGGCCGCTCTTGCGGGCGTCGGCCATGGCAGCAGCATATCACCGCTGTCACCTTCGAACACGTCAGCACAAGTGAATTTTATTTATTGTCGCCTCGTTTAGACCTGATATTGGCACTGTAAAAGGTTGGTTCGTTTTGCAGCGCGGACAACAAATGCGGCTTTGCTTCGAATACGTACGTCGTAGAAAAATATATTTCGGGGATGTGATAACCCAATAGCTGACAAAAACTTGTGCCTTTTATGGGAATATAAGCCACGCGAAAATATTAAGTACGGAAAAGAAAATGTTAAGTCAGATATGTGCCCACTCATGCCTTATAGTAAGAACCAAGGTATATGTTAATGAAACCACGGGAAAATGAATGGTCTGCAAGTAAGGAATAAATAGAATAGTACGGGAATAAAAAAAAAAACGAGTGCAGCTTCTGAAATGCTAAAGACGTTTGTTTGAGCAAGGTAGTATTCACCAGACCAACTAGATGCGAAATGCACTGATATTTCGCTAGACATGGGCGGGTGGGGGGTGGGGGGGGATGAGGAGGAGGACGCTCAACTATCGTTGTTTACAAATGCGGAGCGAAATCAACGAATGAACGTTTTAGTAATCACACACAGAAGCTGCGTGTTCACTTTTCGTTTGTTTTTCGCCTTGAAAAACGGCTGATCACTCGGCGGACTCATTTTTTGAAGAATACTGGGTAGGCAGTTCACAAGCGATACGAGGTGTCGTTGGAAGAGTTGATTGATTGATTGCAGGGTTTAACGCGCCGACGCAACGGAGACGATGAGGCACGCCGTAGTGGAGGGCTCCGGATTAATTTTGACCACCTAGAGCCTTAACGCGCGCCGAAATCTCGTACACACGGGCTCGTTGGAAGAGTGTCGTATCTGATAAGGGTCTCTGATTTCGGTTTATGCTAGATTCTGCAGTCTCCCTGTGTCATAACTCATATGACGGTGTTTCGAAGAAGAGTTTGGTCACGGACGCGGATTACTCTTTAAACCCATCTTCGCGCTTCTCGTGGAGGATAAATGTAACAGATGAATCTTTGCGAGCGCTCACCTCGCTCGGGACAAGACGACCCAGCAATAAATTTGTCGTCGTGTGCTGACTCCGGAGTGTAATTTTGCATTATCCATCGTACTTCTTTGGTACAATGTTTGTGAAATTTATGCCGCATTCGCTTGTTCATGGTACTGATCAATATCTGATATGTGATATTGGCAGGCGTAACTTGCGTGCTGTCAGGTATGAGTGCTTCGCTAGATTTTGTAAGTGCACAAAGTCGATTTACATCATAGTGTGTATGGCCGCAACATGACCATCGGAGGAAAGACTGCTTACGGAGACACAGTCACTAAATTTCAGGGCAGCGGAATTGCAATCAGCTGCATGCAAATGCTGGCTTCGGGACGCCGGCCTGTGACACACGCCTGGCGCTCATATAGATCTCACTAATATCGCGTCATAAACGTTTATACTCTCGTGAACATACCACGCTTGCAAACAGAGTGCCTGCTCCACGTTATTCGGTATTTCGAACGCGGACAAACGGTAAATCGCTGTCTTGAACGAGCCCCAAAAGCAACGGCGACAGGGGGGAGCGGGCCGGGGACTCCCACGCCTGCATTCGAAACGGGCCGCTAGGGGGATTTCAGTGGCGCCCCTACAGGCCGCGCTCGAGGCAACGCGGTTTTGACCGTTGCGCTTTTGGGTATAAATACGAGCCTCTCAAGCGCTATGATCCATTCCTGTTTGAGCAGTGAATCCATGCTGTCACTTTGCTCGAGTCCTGTTCTGTAACCTCGCCCGTCGGGGCATTGTTCTTTGGCTTCGGCTCACCTACGTTAGCCTACGGCTTCGGGACTTCTTTACCGCTGCAACAGCGCCTGGCCGCTCTTCACACCACGATACCACGCGTATGTCGGAGGCGACGGAGCTCGGCTCGGGTCGGCCCATGGGGTCGCAACAGTAGGCTTACCATAGCGGCAGATATCTTATCGCCGCTTTTAAAATAAGCCCCGATAACAATCCCATGCACAATTTTTCACCACACTAACACCTACTTTCTCGCATGTGGAACTTCTTTTTAGCGATCAGATTGATTTGGAAGAGCAGCAACAAGCGGTTTCTACCGTGGTCTGCGCCGGTTCGAGCCGCTGAGTTTGCCGAGCTGGCAGGCGCAGCCGGCGTGTGCGCGGACTGTTTCCGAAGGCAGAAAACGCTTCACGATTGCCTGCTTTATCCATTTCTTGCGAAAGACGAGCAGAATCTACAAATTCAGCTCAGCGATCGTCGTAGTTGATCGGGTGAGTCGAAGAACGAGCAGCAGGTTTCGCTTCAGCCATGGTCACCCGCAGTCTGGCTGGCTGCGAGAGCGACGCAAGAACGCAAACTCCAGCAGCCCAGCTTTGGGGCGCCCGCAAAAACAGTGGGCGGAGCGGCGCCGACGACGCATTGCACGCACGCATAGGGTCATGTGTCTCAAATCCACGCGTACGACTAGTCGTGGCGACAGTCGTAACGATCAGTCGCATGCGATTCACATGCACCAATCGTCCATGTGTATCGTGCTTAATAGTTGTTTAGTAAGGCACCGAGGTTCAGCTGCATATGCCATAACCGCCCTGGTTGTCGATTTTTTTAGTGACAGTTTTGGCTTACTTTTCATTATTTGGGAGTGCTTGCCGAGTGCTCCCCAACCCACACCTATTCTGCGCCAGATTTCTCTTTCGTGGCTGGGGTCAGCACTAACCACCTTTCCGAGGTAGTTATATACTTTTGCTTCTTCTAGCGTTTTGTCTCCTAAGCTGAAGAGAACGGTTTTGGCATGTTTATTCCTGATTACTTTAGACTTATCCATATTTATTTTTATCCCCACGGCCGTGCTTTTTTATTGTAGTTCCACACGCATTGTTTGCAGGTGTTCTGCAGTCTCACTCAGGAACTTATATCAGGAATTTATTAGGCCTAAGCAAACAAATTGCATTGTAATCAATTGACTGGTGCGACCGCAGTGAACTATGGCTGAGTTGAAGTTTATAAACCATGAGATACATCAAATAATCACCAGATAATATAAATACGTAAAGAACGTGCACGCACACACGCACGCACGCACGCACGCAGGCAGGCAGGCACGCACGCGCGCACGTACGCATGCTTTTACATGCTAACGTGTTTATGCTCGGCCATAATTCAGTCGTCTCATTCTTGATCAAGGATAGGCTTCCCCGCAGTACGAGTCCCCTTGCGGCAATGCACCCTTTACATGAGCCTTGGAAGTATAGTGGGGTCCGGTGTTAAAGGGAAACGGCGAGCGCGTGTCCGCTGCGCTCTGCGAAGCGCCGGCGCCGAGAAGTAGCGAGAATCGGAGACAGCCGGCACATGCGCACTGACCGCTCCAGGCGTGAGAAGCCGCTCTGTCGTCTGCTGTGTACGGTGCTTCGCCAGACCATCTTGCGAATACGAAATTCCTCAGCTATCGCAAGCAAAGCGGCGCGGCGGAGCGCCGTAGCAGACGACAGAACGGCTTCTCACGCCTGGAGCGGTCAGTGCGCATGTGCCGGCTGTCTCCGATTCTCGCCACTTCTCGGCGCCGGCGCTTCGCAGAGTGCAGCGGACACGCGCTCGCCGCTTCCCTTTAAGAGTGGACCCCAGTGTACATGTGTAGTACAGTGCTACAATGGCATGAATCTCAATACCGTTCGGCATCATACGATTTTTAAATAATACCTGAACGCGAAAATTTTGGTCTTTCCGCATGTCCGTCCGTCCGTCCATCCGTCCATCCGTCCGTCCGTCCAACCGTCTGTCTGTCTGTCTGTCTGTCTGTCTGTCTGTCTGTCTGTCCCTGGGTCAATGACTTGCTGCCCGGCCAAAAATGGCTGCCTATCTGCTTGCTTCTCTCCAAATGAAGTGCTGCCATGGCTCGTAGTTGTTTACATTTTTCAGCGCAAAGGAATCCTGAGGCACACCTTGAGACAAAATATAAGTAAATAACCGAAAGTGGCAGGGTTCTTCTAGTTTAGAATACACGTTAGATTAGTCTTAACGATAGCAAATAAAAAATGCAACAGCCGAATTTTAAAACTGCGTCGGAGAGAGGCGAGATAACAGCAAACGCAAATTTATTTATTTATTTATTTATTTATTTATTTATTTATTTATTTATTCGTAAACACTGCAGCCCCCCCTTGGGGCTACGGCAGGAGTGAGCTTACAAGACAAAGAGGCCGCCTGGTTCTTGCTGCGGCAGGAAACTAAACATCCCCCTCGCGAGGGGCACGATCAAATGCAGAGCATTTCCGGGGGCGCACGACGTTAAGTAGTTTGCGTTAAATTAATGTTGTTGCACTTGTTGCTGTTGGTTGTTGTATTGTAATTAAATGAGGAGACGTAATTACGTGGTCACGTGACATCATTTATTAGCAGGTGGGTATGATTATTGTGGCGCAGTGGGAAGAGCACCATGTACCTCGCGTTCCGCCCACAGGTAGTGAATGCGTTGTATCAGCAGCTTCTTGACGTAGTTTGAATGAGTCAAGGATATAAGGCGCGTTCGTAGCCCTCCATTCTGTGTCGGCTTTGTGGCGCAGTGGGTAGAGCACCATGTACCTTGCGTTCCGCCCGCAGGGTCGTGGGATCGAAACCAGGCGCCGGTAAGTATTATTTTTTTTATATAGTGTAGGGGGAGGGGTGCGGACTACGCTGGACAACTAGAACGGGTGACATCGTGAGTTAAAGAAATGCTCTGCATTTAAAACAAAATATATTATTCTGTTCAAACTGTTCCAACTAGAACAAAACAAAAATAATAACCCCTTCCCTCAAAAAACGAGGGCGCTCGCGAAGCTCGACCGGGGAAAACGAAAAAAATCGAAACGGAATGACGGCGAAACGAGAACGAAAACACGTTTGCCATAATCAAAAGGCAGTGACCGAAATGACAACAGAAAAAAGCATCGATCGACCAAACTGGAACCCTTTTATTTTGCTGAGCTTTATCCGAACGCGAATGTTTGGTATACGTTATTGTAGATAATTCTTCCGCGATTATGGGGAACGCAGTGGGTGCCCGCACTTCCGCGAAGCGAAGCACGCGTAGCCTACCCATGCCGCGCTAGAAGGTGAACTGCCCGATGAGAGCGTGGCGGGACGCGAGCGACGACGATGCTGATCGGCTCCTATTGTTGGTTGATATAGCGCGACACTTATGCACGCGCGCCCGCGCCAGCTGAGAACGGCGAGCGAGAGCTGCTCCCCAGAAGGGGAATCCTTGGAAGGGTTTAATTCGACCTACACACCTTTTTCTTTTCTGTACGTGGGCGCCACCATTTAACTTTTTCTTACCAGATGCCAGCGCCGTCTATGAAGCGAACGCCTCAACCGCCATGCCGGCTGTTAAAAGGGCTCTGTTCTTTCCCTGCCTCTGTTCGGTGTTCGTACGTTACCCAAAGAACCGTAACGATTTGGTGCTACGTTAGCGGTTGTAGTGCTTGTATGTGTGTTCTGTTTTGCTTTATCACCAGCGGAAGAACACAGCAGTGGATTTTAGGTCCTAATTCGCTCCTAGCGTGGGCGGTGGTGACCCCGGCGGTTTCGAGCAGCAGCTGCAGCGGTAGTGGCATCGGTGGCACTCCGCAGCAACCGCAGTCCCGTGAGGCAAACGCCACCGGTATGGTGCCGACTGACATAAACATCGATATCGGGAAGTAAATACGTATGTTCGATGCCACCTTGCTACTCATGTTCGCGATTAGGCATGTCTACCGAAACGGAGACGACAAATGCTGAGCGAGCGATGCGTGTAGGTCTCGCTGACCCGCGCTCGTGATGAACTCCCGACGACACGATTAATGCGCTGTTGACATCGCAATCCTACTGAACTGTACATATGACGATTGCTGACGAATATGAACTGACGGGAAACAAAACCACACGACCGCACAATCAGTCAAACTACTATATATTCTAAAGTTAATATTATGATTGGCCTCATTTCGCGCAGTGTAAGCGCACTGTCGCTTGGACCCCATCTTTGTGGGCCCTCCGCTTGTACCGTGAATGCTTCGCGCAATCATCAATGGCTGTTTTGTCATAGTAGTACCTTAGTTTATGTGACAACGCATAAGAATGACAAACTTTTCCTTTATCCTCGTTGCGTCCAGGTTGAGCTATTTTCCAAATGTAACGCTCGCATATCTCGTGCTGCGCTTCCACATTGCGCTGCCTGCTTATCCTGCTATCGACATGTATTGCACGGTGGAGAAAGTTATCTTTTCATATCGTTTGGCAGTTTAATGCGTTCACCCCGGATGGTAAATAAACTGCCGCAATTTTTAACGTTAGGATGGGTGAAACGTCGATTGTTTATATCATCAACCGGTTGTAATGACCGAACAGGGAAACAGAAATGATTGTAATGTGATATTCAGGATAAAGTTACAGTAATCCCTCGTTATAACGATATCGGTTTACTCGAAATATCGCTTTATTCGAAATTTCTTCTGGTCCCAAGCCAAATACATGCATTTTAGGCCGCATTTATCGAACCGCACAAACAGCTTGACCCCCTTAGAGCGAAATGGCGAGTAGAAGCGTCACCGAGCGGCGGCAACCCAGCGGCGAGTCAGGCTGTCAACATGGCGGGTCAACGCAAGCTGGTGTTTCCCCGGCGATTTCATCGAGCCTATTATGCTCGATTCGCGCCATCCAACTTCAGGCAAACGGTCAAACGTCGTGGTAGGGTAATTGAATTTTGTTCCTAGACATTGGTCAATGAGGCGGACGCGACGGTGCGCGAACACCGACACTCGAACTGTAGAATAAGTAGCGTCGTCGACAACGGGGCGTCAAAAAACTGTTGGTTTGCGAACTTCAACGCTGCAGACCTCAGGGAAAATTTCCCTGTGATCATGCAAAGCCTCTAGAGTAAAACCGGCCAGTTTTAATGATAGTGCGGTGTGCCCACAATGAGCGGTTAATCGTTTTTTTAGCTCAACAAACACAACCTCAGACTCGAGCCACGGCATTTGCGGACCTTTCCGGCGCAAAACCCTCGTGGCGACCACAGCCTCATGCAATGCTTGGTCGAATTGGAGCAGGGGTTGCTCGCGCCCGCCAAGAACTTGAAACACCAAGGCTCACTGCCTTTTTCGCACGGGAATAATGTTTTGCTTCCCTGAATACATTGTCTTTGGTTAGTCGGAGTTGCGACGCAGCTAAAGCTCAATTGCTTTAGCTTTTCTCGAGTGGTCGCTTATATCAAAATACCGCTTACAACGAAATTTTTCGCCATCCCGCTGACTTCGTTATAACGAGGGGTTACTTTATTTACTTCTAGCTTTTAAGAGGCCCCGCTTTGTCGCCCTGGTCACAGCTATGTGTGTGAAAAATGAATTTTTCTCCGCCGCTGCTAAAATCAAAAGGATGTGCTGTACACAGATGCCTCTCCCTACGTAACCAAAAACGCCTATGCGATTTCAGTGGTCAATAATACCCTTCAGACCGTAGCCACAGCCACTGCCCTCACCACGGACACCCCCATTGCAGAGGAAGCAGTGTTACGAATGAGCCCGCCGCTGGGCTTTGTTTCAATACTCCTCGGCTGTGCGGCGAAACCTCCACTACGTGCGCCTTTCAAGCAGGCCCCCTTTGTCGGTGATTCACGCTTGCAGCAAGCTCCGACAAGCCTGGGTCTCTGGCGCCTATCTATCGGCGCGATCAAACTGCGGTGGCGTGCCGACGCAACACGTAGAGACCTGCCCCAAGGACGCAGAAGGCCCGCGTCCGCAGCGGAGACCTAGCCTCTCTCCCCTCTCTCGGACTCAGCGTGCGCCGCTACTACCGACTGCTCACGAAATCTGGAAAGATTGTTGTGTGTGTCTGCGACGTTCGTGGCTTGTGCACAATCAAGAGGGAACGCTTGTTTCGACCGTTAGGGCTTTGGGTATAAATAAGAGACCTCCAAGCGCTATAGTTCATTCCTGTTTGAGCAGTGAATCAATGCTGTCACTCCGTTCGAATCCTGTAATATAACATCGCCCGTCGGGGAATTGCTCTTGTCTGGTCTTCGGCCATCTCTCGCTAGGAAGTAAACAGTTACGTTTTGTCTACGGCTTCTGGACTTCTTCACGGCTGCAACATAGGCTGGCCGCTCGCTTCAAACCACGCTACCACACGTATGTCGGAGGCGACGGAGCTCGGTTCGGCCTACCCGTACGCAACAGCAGCAATAGCCATTGCAGCCACCACAACACAGAGCGACTACGTTACCATACTGACAGATTCTCAATTGGCTTCTCGCAACTTCCTACGAGGCTCTCTCTCCCCAGCAGCCCTCCATATTCTCGAAAACAAGGCTCACCTACCTGCTCTCTGCATTATCTGGGCACCAAGTCATTCAGGAATAGTCGCCAATGAAGCGGCACGTACCGCGGCTCGAGAAGCAGTACACCGGGTCATTGCGGACAGCCACAACCCTCTGCCAACCACCCCCACTAACTATACGCCCCAACCCCTGTGCTAACATACAACGACATCCCCTCTCACTACCGACTATCCCGCCAACAGTTTCCTCCCCCACATAAGCAACTCACCAAAGAAGAAGGTGTTATACTTCGCCAGCTCCAAACTAACATCTTCCCCCACAACACGCTCTGGCACAAAATATTCCCCACCCAATACTCCCCTCACTGCATCTTCTGCCCCACAGCAGGAACACTATACCACATAGTGTGGGCATGTGCGAACATCCCAGACCTCCCTCCCAATCCCAACCCTACCCCTTCACAGTGGGCGGCGGCGCTAACCAGCTCCGACCCCTGCTCCCAGCTTCGGCTGGTGAATAGCGCACGGAAGGCCGGCTACAGCCAGGGAGTCCTGGACTGAGGACACCCCTCCCTGGTCCGGAGTGACTGCACTCAACGGATGGGATAATTAAAGTTTTTCCTGCTCCTCCTTCGTCGCTGCCATCCAAGTGCATCAATCTGACACGAGGGTTTCTTATCGGTACAACGTTTTTGCGGTTCATTTACGATGTCTCAAATCGATGTCTCAAATCGGTGTCCACGGATCGGTGATGCATGTAGCATAAACGTGAACCGCACTGTAATTTCGCCGCTCCATTTCGCATACATCTGCTGTCCAAGATTTTTCGGTTCTCTGGTTGTTCCCACAACCCCCGACCGCACAGGGCGGGCAAAACCAAGACAGCGCCTTGAAAGGAATCGTAACATAGGCTAAGTCAGTTGAAAGTTTCGCAAAAATTGAGCAGATGGTGACAAAATCTTCACTACTACGGAGCGGGTCCGCCGGAGGCGGAAGGCGCGCGGGCCGTCGAAAGAACTGGCTTGCGAGTATTTTCCTTCACTCCGGGCTGCTTAGGTAAAATGGTGTATAAGCTCCAACAGGGGCACAGACATTTTATTCCTGGTGTTACGATTGAGCCCGCCGTTGGGCTTTGTTTCAACACTCCTCGGCTGTGCGGCGAAGCCTCCACTACGTGCGCTTTTCACGCAGGCACCCCCGTGTCGGTGACTCATGCTTTCACGTCTCGACAAGCCTGGGTCTCTGGCGCCTATCTTCCGGCGCGTTTCAAACTTCGGCGGTTGCCGGCGAGGCAGGCTTCAACGCGTCCCAAGGACACAGAGGCCCCGCGTCGGCTGTAGCGTCCTCCTCTCTTCCCTCTCTCTGACTCAGCGTGCGCCGCTACTACCGACTGCTCACTAACTCTCGAAAGAGTATTGCGTGTGTCTGTGAGGTTTGTGGCGTGCGCACAATCTAGAGGGAACGCTTGTTTGGTCCGTTGACGCTTTTGGGTATAAATACGACCCCCGCAAGCGCTATATTCCATTCCTGTTTCAGCAGTGAATCAATGCTGTCACTCTGCTCGAGTCCTATACTCTAACCTCGCCCGTCGGGGCATTGTTCTTTGGCTTCGGCTCACCTCTCGCTATGAAGTAAACAGTTACGTTAGCCTACGGCTTCTGGACTTCTTCACGACTGCAACAGCGGCTGGCTGCTCGCTTCACACCACGCTACCACACGTATGTCGGAGGCGACGGAGCTCGGCTCGGGTCGGCCCACCCGGTCGCAACAACTGGTTGGCAGCGGTTGGATGGCAACTTCGTCACACCTGGAGCCAGCGGTGCGAAATCCAACACCACGGACGTCAAGGCGGCTTCGGACTTGTAGACGCCTGACTTTCTCAATCGCATTGTTTTTCCTACAGCAGGTTTCGCCCTTTACGATTACGTTTCTTTTTGTGTGGGACATTTCCAATCACGCGAAATGTCACCTTTCAAGTTTGTGTGCTTGTCTAAAGTACTGCTGGGCTAAAATATAACTAGTGTAGTTAGTTATTAGCGTATTTTATCGCAACTAAAAGCCTGGTAGAGGTTCAGTGTGAATTTGCCTTCACACTTGCCGGCGACGCGGTTGTGTCTTCCTGTGTTGTTCTGTTGCTTGCCTGACCAAGCCAGAGACGTCCTTGGGGAGTCCAGTGACCGGCCCGGTGAAGCTCCAGCACGGTGTCGTACAGCCAAGGCCTGGAGTCGAGCATCCGGCGAGCACTTCTCTCCGAAAGCATCCCTCCGGACAACGGTTGAAGACCCTTATCAATCGGGATCTCGGACCCCCGGCGGAGAAGCTGTTACGATTGAGCCCGCCGTTGGGCTTTGTTTCAACACTCCTCGGCTGGGCTGCGAAGCCTCGACTACGTGCGCCTTTCACGCAGGCCCCCCGTGTCGGTGACTCATGCTTTCACGTCTCGACAAGCCTGGGTCTCTGGTGCCTATCTTTCGACGCGTTTCAAACTTCGGCGGTTGCCGGCCAGGCAGGCTTCAACGCGTCCCAAGGACACAGAGGCCCCGCGTCCGCAGCGGCGTCCTCCTCTCTCCCCTTTCTCGGAGTCAGCGTGCGCCGCTACTACCGAATGCTCACGAACTCTGGAAAGAGTGTTGCGTGTGTCTGGGACGTTCGTGGCATGTGCACAATCTAGAGGAAACCGTTGACGCTTTTGACCGTTGACGCTTTTGGGTATAAATACGACCCCCGCAAGCGCTATATTCCATTCCTGTTTGAGCAGTGAATCAATGCTGTCACTCTGCTCGAGTCCTGTACTGTAACCTCGCCCGTCGGGGCATTGTTCTTTGGCTTCGGCTGACCTCCCGCTATGGAGTAAACAGTTACGTTTTGCCTACAGCTTCTGGACTTCTTCACGACTGCAACAGCGGCTGGCCGCTCGCTTCACACCACGCTAATACACGTATGTCGGAGGCGACGGAGCTCGGCTCAGGTCGGTCTCCCCGTACGCAGCAACGGGTTGTCAGCGGTGGGATGACAACGTCGCAACACTGGCCGATCCCCACGAGCGGGTACTCATATGTTACGATTTAGCGCGCCGATGCGCTGCAGGCTTCGTGAAGTGCTCTTCTGCTTCGTGGCGGAGCCACCACTACGCGCGCCTTCCGAGTGGGCGCCTCTCTGTCGGTGACTAAGGCTGGCAGCAACAGCCGACAAGCTGCAACATGACTGGGAAAGGCCGGATCGCGGGCGCGTCTATGTCTGCGTGATTCAAACTTTGGCGGCGGCAGACTCGGCACTTGTCCGAAGGACACAGGCGCCGTTGCGGAGACCTCCTCTCTCCCCTCTCTCGGACTCAGCGTGCGCCGCTACTACCGACTCCTCATGAACTCTGGAAGGAGTGTTGCGCGTCTGTACCATGTCGCGCTGTGCGCAGGAAGCAGGGGGGAAGGCTTGTTTGACCATTAGCGCTTCGGGTTTAAATACGAGCCCCAAGCGCCAAAGTGCACTCGTGGAGCAGCGAATCAATGATGTCACTCTGCTCGAGCCCCGTACTGTAACCTCGCCCGTATAGGCATTGTTTCTGTCTTGCTTCGGCTCATCTCTCGCCACGCAGTAAACCAGTTAAGCTTGCGTTCGACTTGTCGTCGTCACCAAGGCAGCAACATTTGTTGGGCGTTCGACCACCAGGCTACCTCGCCCGCCGGAGGCGACGGAGCCCGCTGCTGGGACGCCTTCCCGTATGCTACAACGGGTTGCCAGTGGTGGGATGGCAACGTCACAACACCGCCAAGCAGTTCAAGGACATCATCCCCATGATCGTCCGTAGAGCACGCTGGTAAAGTTGGTTTCGGCGTAAGGCGTTCCGGCGTGCGCCACCATTGACGGCGCAAGTCAGCCAATACAAGCTTCGCTTGAAATGATACGTGCTGTCCCAACAGTCGGTGCGCGAGCAGAGCGAACGTGGGAAAATTGAGTTGGATTGAAGAGATCTGGATTGCATCCCTCATGGCAGGAACGAGAAGGGAAGGGAGGATGGAAAAGGGAGAAGACTACGGGACAGGGGCGGAAGAAGACTGCCGTCGTGCGGGGATACTTGCAGCGCAGCGAGCAGATACACCGCCATGTTTTTTCTTCTCTACGTTCGAGCTGAATCTTTCGCTGAATCTTTCACCGAGCGGCCGTGGTTCGAGCGTGCCACGATGGCTTGCAATCTATTAGCGAAATTGGGGTTAGGGTAACTGAATGAAAAGTACAAAAATTGGAACATTGCAGTGATATATCGTGCGGGGAATTTCCGGCGGTAATTTTGGGCAAAAGTAAAAAAGAGAATAGACACAGGGAACTGTAATAATCGTGGAGTAAACAGGAACAATAATGACAGTAAACCGTTCCTCGCATCACTTATTCGTCTGTTTTCTTATTAAACGTTCCCTTAAGACTTAGTCGGATTTATGTTCAAATATCCGCAGTCGTGTTCCCGCAAGCAACATGCATCTATGACCGCTTCCAATCCCGTTCATGAAACAGGAAGGAGGATAGAGGAAAGAATACGCCATGAGAAAGAGCTAGTAAAACATGAAGCTGTGGCGGCTGAATTCCTGAAACCTGTTCGCATGTATTCCTGCACAAAATTACGCCCACCTCCCCTCGCGGGAACCCTGGTGTGATGCAACGCATCTCGGGGGGTTCCATTGGCGTTTCCATCGTGTTGATTATGCTTATACCGTCGCATCAAGCAATCGTCGAGTACTGCGAGAGAGTGCAAGCGTAGCACGGACGACCGTCGACTGAGACCGCCGGAGCGCGGCATGCCCCTTTACATTCACAGCGCCTGAAGGAGAGGAGAGCGCGGAGAGAGAGAGTACTGCACATGCGCAGCGCGCGCAGCACCGAGCGCAGCGCTGCCCACCGGCGCCTAGCAACGGAGTGAGAGCGCGCTGCGCCAACCCGCAGCTGTTTGGGAGAGAGTGTTCGCTATCGGAGAGAAGAGAGGAGGAGAGGCGCAGCTGTGCGGACAACGCCGGACAGACGCAGGAAGGACAGAGGGGCGAGCATGAGATGCGTTACATCTAATATACAAAAAAGTATTTCGGGTGCGTCTTTGCCCGCGTGCTGTCAACAAGAGATGGCGCCAGCAGTCGCGGCGCTGAATTAAAATTACCTCAATTACCCGACAATGTCTTCTTTTTCATACGGGGCAGTTTTGACTTAGAGCTTTATTTTGCCAATTAAGCATGCTCTTTGGTACAAAACGTGAAATTCATTGTCAAATGCTGCTGAGCAGCAGATGTAGTGTAATTTAGTTCACGCTAAAACTGATTCTCTCAACGGTTGCTGCGTCCGCAAGGCTACGTAAAGTAGACACAGGTGGCGCTGGCCAACGCCTAAAACCGAACAGGAACCGACGTAAGCATCTATCAGCTGCAAAAAGAGAATGCAGGGAAATTTGCAGGAAATTTTCTACCAAGAAACCTGCGGGGGAAAATACTAAAAATGAAAAATCTTTGAACCCAGAAACGGGATTATTTTTTCAGTACGGACCATCACTAGAAAATTGTTTTCAAAACTAGGCCAAGTCATCTGGAGTGTGCTTTTTTAAATTTAATTCACTTCATGTTTTCTTTCGTGTGCAAACCATTACTCTGGGAACGTCTGCTTACGGGCTTTGACGGTGAAAGCCCGGGGATACTTCTTAACAACTTATTTGCTGCTGCATCGTACCTGCACGCGTCGCTTTCATCGCCTTCGCTTCTGCGTCCTGCGGCGCGTATTACGTCGACTAGCAGACTGGCGCACGCCTCAACTTCCATGTAATCTGAGTTCTGCGCAATTGTTTACACCTGTTCTATTCTTGTGACATCACGCTCAGGGGTCAAGCGGCACACACTATTTTACAGCTTTTGCATTTCCGTTTCATATTCCTTAGAATTTTGTGAAGCGGGCGCGTGTATGCGTCTCTTGATTAGCTCAGCCAGCTGTCATCTGAGCTGGCTATGGGGGCTATATCACAGCAGAAATCTACCTAACGCACACAAAACCACCCAAACAGAAATAAATAACAACAAAAACGAACCAAAAATGAACCAAACAATCCAATCGTAAAAAAATCACTTAAGTACTTGCTTACTGCAGCTAGCTCAGCCGGCCCTTTGCTGTCCTGCACTGAAGGCTGAAACCAACCTAATGTGGACAAAACCACCCAAATTGAAAAAAAAATATGTGAACCAAGGCCCAAGAAAACAACCATGTTGTAGAAAATATTCAACAAAAACTAAACTAAACCGACATAAAGAAGACAAAACTACAAAAATGTACGAAAACAGTAGCTGAAACTAACCCAAACGAACAAAATTACACCAAGTCAAATTTACAATGTACAAAGCTGGAATAAATGGATTTCAAGCATAATAAAAATATTATTCTTTAAGTAAAGCAAACAAATAAATAAATGAAGACCTTACGGGACTCGAACTCCGCTACACAATCTCGCCTTCCAGACGCGGAACCACTACACAACAAATTTTTTTTTATATTGCACAGGAGAATAAGCTCAAACGTAACGACAGTGTGAGGACACTACATAGTCAAGCAAATAAGAGAACACACTTAAGTCAGGGCGAGCACAAACACATTAAAATTCAGGCAAGGACACACACGAGTTCAAAAGAAGGAACTGGTAAGGTTGTTTTTCGAAATAATTATACCCACCACTTACAAACGACAAAGTTTCTCGGAAATACGACATTGTTGATCTAGGTGGCTCAGTATAAGCGAAACCGCCATAGACTGTAAAGACCAATTAAAACAAACATGTCACAGGGTGGCTCAACAGTAAATCCGAATGGCAAAAATCGGATTGAAAAAGGCGTGATATCCATATCTTTTGTGAGTGTTCGTTCCAAAATGTACCAGAAAAAGACAGCGCTTAATTTCTGCCCTCAACAAAACAGTGATCAGACGGTTCAGTTACGTTAAATAGACAACCAAAGCAAGTGCATACATGTTAAAACGTACCCCTGGATGGCGTGATGTGTCACATGGATGTGCTTACTGAACTTCCTCACAGCTATACGATTCCTGGGCAGTCCCCCAAGTTGGCAAGCTTCACGCAGAAAGGAACAACAACGACAACAACTTTTGTCTTGGTTTACCACTCCAAACGTGTGGTCGCAGGTTGCGTAGTCGCAGCGTACTGAGCTGCTCCACGGGAGCCAGGAGACCCGGGTCCAAATCCCATCGTATCACGCTTGTTTTAAGGCGAAATGCTTAAGGGCCCCAATCTACGAAAAAAGCGCCGTTGCTGTTGTTGTCTGGTCAAGAAAACGGCCGCTGCAGGAGAGAGTAAACAAAAAAATGTCCGCGCATCTGCTTGCCTCGCTGCAAATGTCTTCTGCTGCCCCCGCTGCATATAAGCCCTCGCATCTTTTCCTTGCGTCTTCTTGGCACGCCTTCGCGTCTACAGCACTTCATGAGCATGGTCGATGAAGGTTGCAAAACCGCGTGATATGGCACCGTTCTTTCCAGCGAACCGCCGAAGATACGGCAAGCGACACTGGTGGCGCCCTTTGGCACTGGCCCTGGGAAATACACGACTTTGCGCACCTATATGGGACACTGCCAGGGATTCGGCACCCTGTCCGCGGCGGGGGGCCACGCGTTTCGCACTCGTACAGTGGCTAATATTTCGTTTGCCATCGGAGCCCAAGGAACACTAGCGCCTTTAAGATGAAGCATCCAAGTATTTTAACACGAAAGTGTTTTAGGCCGGGATCCACCAAGATCTCACTGACGTCAAATCTGTCACGGAAATGACATCGCCAGAAAAACTTCGATTGACGCGGCTGCGCCGGGATTTGAGCCACGAACTCTTTCGCCGCAACGAGAGGTACGAAACGCGCTCCCAACTGCGCCACGAACATACGCGTAAATAGGGCGACGAACGCGCTTATATCCTTTCCTTCAGATGGTGCTGCTGTCTAGGAGAGGCGAAGCGAAGTAGTGCATCATGACGCTATTGAGCGCCGGCAGTCTTGCGAATGTCGCGGTCGTAATACGGCCCGATGCTCCTTTCGCTGCAGCGGACCGTGTGTTCCCCAAACGATTCGCTGACAACCCGCTTGGTTTCGTTCTCACGGACGGTTTGCGAGCGCCTGTGGTTTCAGTCGGATTTACGCAATGCTCCGGCGTGTGCAATGCAGTGTCTACCGCTGATGTGTATAACGTTGCCATACCGACGAAATATACATAGCGAATTGTAATCGATGCACAATAAACCTTCAACTGCTCCTGTGAAGGCACATTTCACTTGCGTGTTTTACCGGTTCCTATGGAAGAGGGATCAACCACATTTTTTTCAAATGAAAGAACACGGCAAATATCACTTCTGTACTGCTGTTGTGCCTCACATATGCATAATTTCTTGCTTTTGCTCAACAATGTTGGCAAGTATGAACACTGCCACCGGATATAGATGTCTAGAAATGGTTTTGGCTATATAAGCATCGCGTTCAACAACTGCGTTTACTTTGGCCGGGTGGCTGAATCGACGGACAGACAGGCAGACAAACAGACATATCAAAATTTCCGCGTTCTAGTAGCCCAAGAAAGACTATAGTCCTTAAAAGCGCACGTGTGATCCTATGGGATTTGAACCCGGGCCTGACCACTTTGCGACCTAGTGCTCTACCAACCGTGCTATCTCCGCACGGTACCAGCGTAGAAAAAACGCTGCAGTTGTTGTTCCTTTGTTCGTGGCACATACACACTTGGAGAATGGGCCAGGAATCGGAAGATTTGAGAGGTAATGTTCACAATGCTCACAAAGCTATGAATTTTAAACGTGAAAGGTGTAGGATAGTGCGTGCGCGTGACACCTAGATGTGATGGCGCGTAAGTAGAACAAACGCGCGCCAGCCGCACTGAACCGCGATCTTACGGAAGATGTGGCGTGTGCCAGTCCGCTAGCTGACATAAATTGCCCCGTAAGACGAAGAAACGAAAGCAAAGGAAGAGACGCATGCACTGCGTAGCAGAAAATAAGCTGGTCGGGGTGAGACGAAAGATGAGACGAAATCGAAGAAAGCGATTAAAATGCGATATAGCAGAAAATCAATTGTTAATCAGCTCACCCGGCTTTCGACTTCGAAGCACGTAAGCTAGTGAAGTGTACCGATGGTTTTTTTTTTATGTACCCTTTACAGCAGCGGCCATTTTATTTTGCGGACAAGGAATACTAGAACAACGACGGTACTTTTCGCAGGATTGCGGCCCTTATGGCTTTAGCCTCAACAAGGCAACTTGAGCTCAAATATTGCTCAAATATTACACAAAAACTAGTGCACACATATTGAATTCTATCAGTAGAGCGCATTTTTAAAAATTTCAAACCACCTGCAAGACGTGGCCTCTGACTGATAGGATGCAAAACTCGGCATCCTATTTACTGCGGACCCTGATAGCATATTCGAACAAAATGGTCCAAGGGTGAAGCGACAGAAAGAAGCGCAACGAGCAAAGGTTGAGGCAAGAAAAAAAAAGGAAGGAAGGAAGGAATGAAGGAAGAGAGCGAAGGAGGGAGGGAAAGAAGGTAGGCAGGCCCGTAAAGGTGCGCCAGTATCCAACAGTGACTTTCGTACGGTAAGTTGTCCCTAGTATTTCAAGAAACAGGACAAAAGTTAAATACAGGCAGTGAGCACTGATAAAAAGCGTCGCTCAAAGAACAGCATTGGTGTTGCAGGCGAAATGCGGCTGAAAGAGGGAAAAAAAGGTACACTAGGCAAGCAGTGGTCGAGCTGCGCGGCATGAAGGCGCGGAAGGGAGCGAACCGAAAACGTTTGCACAAGAGAGGCCGGCCAGGCGAAAGGAGAAGGGCCCAGTGGAGCCGCCGGAGGAATGAACGGGCGCTGCGCATGCTGTGTGCGCTTCCGCGGCGCCCAGTGGCCTTCGAGGCCGCCGTCGGGCGCTGCACGACCAAGAGTCGCTGCCTGCTGCGCCGGATGGCCGCCCGACATCGATCCGCCACGCTGGCTCGCAAATCAATGTCCCCCCGACGCCGAGACCGGCCCGCCTCGCTTGCTATCTGCGCCCCCTGCCTGCTCCGTCGTCCCTTATGGCCCTCCATCGCACAGGTAGTCGCTACCCATCGACCGTTCCTATGCAAGCAACCGGCACTGAGAGTGATCAGGCCCCGGATAACCGGCCGATCAATCGCTTTGCCGCAACTTTGTAGCAACAAAGCAACGAACACGTAAGCAGCTTAGCGCTGAAGCCGCTCAGTAAGCTCCTTATGGGGCATGTGGTATTACTTTTCCTTAGCTTGGTCGATTTTCCAGCATTATTTCAGCCCGTTATTTTGCCTTGAACTCGTTCAACTGGCTTTGTAGAATTATAAGCGATAATTCGCTAAACTTGAAGCTGGCAGAATACTCCCCTCGCTACAAGTGCTAAACGAAAGAAAACGATTTGACCGCTTATTGAGGGGAAAGCTCCGGGTGTCTCATCAAACACGAAAAATGACCGTATACCGTCGGCGTCAACACGGATGGTACCAGAATGGCCGCCGGTGCAAAGAGAATAGGTAATTGCGTTTCTTTGGCTTGGGACATGGTTCGCCAGAGCAGCAGCCAAGTGCTCTAACCGGAGCACTAACGTGAGCACTAACGCGGCCAGGGTGGAACAAGAGTTACCTTGGTGCGCGCGCCGTGACAGGTTCCGCCAGTGAGGAGGCTGCCGCGTGTATTCCGGCTAGTCTGCTTATCGGAATAACCCGCGTCAAAGGACCAAGATGAAAAAGCCGCAAGCGTCACGTAGCAGCGAATAAGTCCTCGATTCGCTAAGCTTTCGCCTTCAAACAACGTAAGCAGATTTAGGTGACAGAGGAATTTGAGTAAGGACATAAAAATAAATTAGCCCGTGCGCTACAGTGCTAAAAGTGTGTGTTAACATTCCTAGGCTACTTGCTACTTCACGATCCAAGGGCCTAAAAGCCGTCTAGCACCAACACGAAACTTTTTACAAACACACAGAGATGTGCTCAACGTCCAAGTTGGCTTATTTGTATATCTTTTGTACTGAAATAAAATAAAATAAAATAAAACTCTCCCATGGAAGACCGCTAGTGCCACCTAATCAAAGCTAGATAAACTAAAATGCATTTCTTGTTTATTTTGTATTGCAGTTAAGATGCGCTATATATTTCTAAAAGAAACAAACTAGGCCGTCAGGAATGATGCTCTTTAAGCCCGTGGGTCATCATGAATTAGTGAGTCTCATAGGAACGTGGTCAGGTGAGTCCCCCTGAACTCAATTGATGCGGCAAGATCACTGCACGCGGTTGGGCGTATATAGCCGCGTCGGCTACGCGTGGTCAAAATTTCGCCCGAATTTCGCGGTCCGTCAAATGCCGGGTCCTCGTGGCTTCCTCGATCCGAGGCAGCCTTGCTGCAGTGCAGCCCGAGGCTGGGCATTTTTCCACCTCATCTGGACTGACTGATGCCGCCGCTGTTCTCTGGGATGCGGACGAGGCTATCGAGCACTTCTCACCTGTTGGCTCCCGCTTGACAACAGAGCGTCCGTCCGCTGAACAGAGGCTCTTAATTTCCCTCGGCCGACACTTATTCGGAGGACAAATCTCCCGCACGAACGCGCCCTTTTTCTCGTCGACCACCAAAGCAAAAACAGGAAGGAATGTATGAAAACTGAAAAATGAAGGAATGATAAAGGCCTTTTTACACTACACAGAAGCTTATCGAGGGGTGTCAACGCGGTCGTAATTTTTCTTTCGACTCGATTTCACTCTTTTTTACGCGTATAGGGTAGCGAAGTGGGTTTACGCCGGTTAACTTACCCGGCTTTCCCATTCTCGTTTGCTTCCTTCTGACTTCTCTCGCGAACTCAAAAAACTGATCCTGTGCGAATTGCCTCTCCATCGTGCCGTGAAAAACGTGCGTTGCGTCGAAATGCTTTCTTTGTCAGCGTAATACTAGAGACTTCTAGAGCGCCTGTAACATTATTTGCAAAACAAAACGGCTTCAAACTATAGCGACCCGCTATGAGACGTCGTCGACGATAGGCTTATATAACGTTCATGATTGGAAAATTGGGGAGCGCTAATGCCCGCTCAGCAGTCTAACAAAGAGAATACCAACTGCACGCGCAGTTATTGGCGGCCTCAAGTAGCTTCATCTTTTCCCGATAGATCATGTCCGTGCAGAAAAGTTGGGCTAGTTGGTACGGATTCAGCTCGGTGGAAAAAGCGCTTCGGGTAGACAACATGGCGTTAACTCGCCTCTACAAGTTCCGTGGAAATATAGGGTTCTGAATGCAATGATCTGTTACTCCCGCAAAAATGAACGTACCAAACAACTTTAAAAATGTGTTCAAATTCAGAGAATTGTCTTCTTATGCGTAGCATTCTTATGCCTCTTTTCTTGAGTGTGAGTTCTTCTCAGCCATTTTTTTGTTTTTCTAAATCCTGCCCGACCAATTATTTCCATTTACGCTATTATCACGATTACTGAGGTTACTTGCGCCAAATCTGCATTATTGTGGAAATGCACGACGTTGCATGGTTCACCATTTTCCGTAATTTTTTATAATTTTCTTGTAGTTTTTTTTCGTCTCGTTCGACCAATTATCTCAATTTACGCTATCTTAACGATTACAGGTGTAACTTTTACAAAATCTGCAATATTGTGGAAATTCAGGGCGTTACACGGTTCACCATTCTTCGTAATTTTTTTATATTTTTCTAATTTTTTTGTTTTTCAAAATTTCGTTCTTTTTCTTTTTCATTTACCCCAAAGACCCTTACGGACGTTACATGAAGGTGGGAGTGAAAACATTAAAAGCAGCAACACTCATGGAAATACAAATACAAACACATTCATGTCGAAGTGCATGGTTGAAAAATGACAGGGCTAAAAAAGGCACAGGTTCAAAATGGCACAAAATAAACATTGAACAAATCCAACAGTTTCAAAAATAGCACAACATTGGAAAATAATTTCTACGTTGAGGTACAACCTTAAGTCTTTAATAAATGAATCGTAGTTAAGCTATAGGGTAACCATGTTACCTGGGAGCTGATGCCAGTGGCGAATACCAAGTACGAGTGGCGAGAGGAAAAACAGGTTGGTACGTGCGAATATTGGCTGCACTTTGAATGCACGACCTAAACTGGAAAAAAACGCGACTACCGGGTTTTATGGATGAGACAGCGAAAGAAGACTGGCTGTGGTACAGCCTATTAAAAACCGATAAAAGACTATGAAGCCGGCGTTTTTCTGTAGAGGTGGTAAGTTCAGGGATTTTTTTTTTCATTTCTGTTGTACTTGAAGGTCGTGAGAGGTTCCTGAGAATTAATCGGACAGCTTTATTTTTAAGTGCTTCAAGTTTATTTACAAGACACGACTGATGGGTATTCCAGATTAATGCTGCTATCACTGATCTAACTAGTGTTTGGTATGCAAGAGGCTTTGTGGTTGTGTTAGCTGAATGCAGACTGCGTCTAATAAATCCGGGTGATTTCAATGCTTTGCTGGTTATTGCATCGATATGATGGTTCCAAGTTAGATCAGACGTTATTTTACCACAAGGTATATTACCATGGTTACGGTTTGTACGGGCATAGTATTGAGACATAGTGGCGGGGCTCTGACGTGGTGGTTTTTGTAAGTGTTATGGCGTTAGTTTTGGGCACACTTATTTCCATCTGCCTATCCCTACACCATTTCGTCAGTTGATTAAGGTCTGCTCGCAAGAAAAAGAAATCTTGGAATTTTTATTTGCCTATAAATGACGCAGTCATCCGCAAATAATCCGATAGTAGAACAGATATTACTGTTAATGTCATTGATATATATTAAAAATAAGATAGGACCTAAGGCTGAGCCCTGTGGGACACCGGAAGTTACTTGAGCTAAAGTGGAGGAATGGTCGTTAATGGTTACTGACTGATACCGATGTGTTAGGAAGTTTTAAGCCACCTATTAACTTTAGTGTTGATATTAAGAGCAGTAAGTAAATTTCCATCAGGCGGTTGTGAGGGACCTTGTCGAAGGCCTTATCGACCAATTATCTCCATTTACGCTATTTTAAGGATTACAGGTGGAATGTCCGCGCAATCTGCATTATTGGGGAAATGCAGGGCGTTATGCGGCTCACCATTTCTTGTAGTTTTTCGATATATTTCTTTTTATTTCTTTTTCTTTTCAAAACTGCGTTCTACCAATTTTCGATTACATTTAGAACTTTCGCGAAATCTCCATTATTGGGAAAATGCAGGGCGTTACGCGGTCCTGACTGTGGGGGTACTCGGCAAAGAATGGTGCGCATTAAAAGACAAGAACACCGTCAGAGGCACATAGACCAAAGAAAAAGGATGTGCCTTAATAAGCAGAAAAACAAAAAGCATAAAAAATTATTGTGCAGCCTGTAACTCAAACAAAAAACACAAACATTTCTTATACAGAATGTGGCTCAGATATATAGGCGTCTAAATATTACAGCGCAACAAAAACAAGGAATAAAGCTTAGGCCCACACGACGAGCGGTGACTTCCAACTGAGCTTTTTGTTGCAGAAACATGTCATATTTATAAACACGCATACACACTTACGATGAAAATAGTCCACCTGATAAGTAATTTATAGCAACTGTGCCAAAATCCAGAAATCCAAAACAAAAACGCGAAATGCTTATTTCCCCTCGCACTATGCACGTATTGTGTCCTTTGATACGGCTAGCTATGCATGATACGTTGTTTCGCCCGTGTAAATAATGAAGTTCCTTGGGGGACAGGGCTATAGAAAGCACGAAGACGCATTCTTCGGCTAGTCTCGCGATTGTTGTTGTCATCTGGTCAGACAGGCGCACTCTTTCTGTGTTGAGATAATGCAAGCGGCGCTAACTAGCGCCAACACATTGGTCGCCGCACCTCTAAGCATGAAAGGCTCCATCAGTTCTCTGGTCGTTTTGTCATGGTGTTTTGATAAAATGGACACATCACAAAAACAATAGGTGAACAGCCACACTAGGAGCAATGCTGTTATAAGTGCGAACCCTTCTTTGACCTTATAGACTTTCAATGCTTTTACAATCGCATATTACGCACAATCGCATATTTTACACAACTGCAAAAATAATTGAAGAACTGCGATCAGGAAGCTTCGCCATGGTGCTAAAAATAAATATGAATCAATCTAAAGTAATGATTAATAAACATGTTTAATGCGCCCTCTGCCGCATACCCAATGGAACGGAACGCTACAACAAGTAGAACTTGGCCAGGTGGTCGGTGATGACCCCAACCACTAGAAAGAATAAGAGTATATGGGCTGGGGGGCATTCAGCAAGCACTCGCAATTAAGCTACCTGTGTCACTCACAAGAAAAATATACCACCAGTGCGTGCTGCCGGTGATGGCGTGTGGAGCGGAAACTTGGCGCCTTGCGAAATAACGGGGAAGCAAACTTAGGTCGGCCCAGCTGGCCATGGAGCGAACGATGATAGAAGTAACACTTAGGGACAGGAAACGAGCTCCCTGGATGCGGGAGCAAACTCGAGTCGGAGATGTCATAGTTCAAGTTAAGAACATAAGGAATGGACTTGGGCTGGCCATGTAGCGAGACGAACCTACAACAGGTGGACCACGAGGGTAACAAAATTGATACCGAGAGAAGGAACTCGGCCCAGGGGAAGGTAACTAACTCGATGGAGTGACGAAATAGGGTTATCAACCGTCCCGGATTTTGCGGGCGTGTCCCGGCTTTTCATACAACGTCGCGTGTCCCGCGTTATTATTGTCGTATGTTCCGGATTTGTTCCGGACCGTCCAGTGAGAAATTCTTATGCGATCCAACGAACGCTCAACAAGGCGCCTCATGCGACGGAACACGACGCTAGAACGAACTTATCCAGGCAGAGCTACAGGTAAAGCTGAACTTCCGCGTGAGTGCGACAACTTTTACGAGTACACTATCCAGCAAGAGGAAGTGTTGCGAGCAGCATGGAATAAGCTCAATTACCTCTACAAGACGCCGCAACAATAAAGAAACGATGTATTTCTCTTGAAGATACCGCAATAAAGAAAACTGAGTTTGTGCCTCCTTATGTTAGGGTACGCTATGCTCTGCCCCCCCCCCTCCCTTTCCCTCTTAACCCCCCCCCCCGTCCCGATTTACTTAATATAAGAGTTCGTAACCCTACTCGGGAAGCGCAGGAAAGGATCGGGTGGAGGTCGATGGAAAAGTCCTTCGCACCTAATCAGGCTGTCGTTAATGTTGATTATTTTAAAATCTCCCAGTTTGTCGTAAATACACGGCTACATGACAGCGGTAGCAAGTTAACAACACACATTGCGCATCGTAAAAAAACAGCTAGATTTGCTTGACCTGCACCCTAGTTTTTTTTTGTGTGTGGTTTGCACTAGCTGATAGAATTCGGTTTATTTTGCCACATACGTTGCTCAGCTTGCGAGGGCCCGGGAACAACTCTGACGTCCTAACAATTGCCGATGTCTTTGAAGCAATGAGGCATCAGAAGTACAGGCGGCGTCAAAAGTTTCCGGGACGCGATTGCGAAAATGAAAGACAATTTCTCTACTGCCTTAAAGGGACCCTGCAACACTTGCCATCGACTACTTGTAATGTATTTTGAGATAAAGTCTATTGTCCCAGAAATCTCCTCCCGCAAGAATTATGAAAATCCGTTCACAATTAACGAAACTACGCGCGATGAGAAATCGCGCATAATCGTTCCCTCTCAACTCGAGCGCGGACAAGGCGACGAAAGCTGCGCGCTCTCTCCCGGAGAGGGGGGCGGCTCGCGGCGTTCTCTTCGGTGGCCTTCGATATATCACATGCCGGGTAGTTTTCTCCTTTTCTCCGCAACGCGGAGGGGCCTATTTCCGGTCTGGTTGGTGCCTGCTCGCAAGTGCGCGCTCGGGCTGGTAGGGCGTTTTTGAAGCAATAAACGTTTGTAGTCGAGTGGTCCCGTTGAAAAGGAAGTATTGAGCTCATCGCTCAAACTCCGCGCGCACTCAAAACACAAAAGAAACGGCAAAACTGTGCCTACTGGTTCAGGCATAGAAGAGGTTCGTACACAGCGATGACGACGACGGAAATGGGAGAATCTAGCCGCGAAGTTGACCAGTGACAGCCGATCGGGCAGCCATGGCCTATGTGACGTCCCTTAGGCAATGCCAGGGGTTGCATAATGAGGACAACTGAAGAGAGAGCGGTTGGTTTTTCCGCGTCTTTCACATCGATTTGCGCGCTCACCGCTTCACGTGCACGTGTAATATTTGGCTAAGGTATTCCTGGCAGTGTAATCTAAACGTCGCGCAGGTTTACTTGCACTGCTCAAAGAGTGTTGCAGGGTCCCTTTAAAGTAAGCTCCTGGTGTGAGTAAGTGGATGATGCTACGAAATGCGATGCTTCGCTTCGGAAGACAAATTAAGAGGTGAGCCGCCAGACAGAAGCAATCGGCGTCGATTTTTGAAATCGCGTCCCGGAAACTTTTGACGCCAGGTATACGTTCACGGAAAAATGAAATACGAAGAGGGAAATAGGAACCAGAACCCGGAAAATAAAAAATATATATATACTGCTAATTCGTTGAGGTGCAGCAGTGGCACGCTATTGGTGTATTTCGAAAGCCACATTTCCAAACTTTGTTTTTATAGCAAAGCCACGCGTCATTTTGACTTGAATGGAAAGAAAACGCGCGGTTTGTGTGTTCTGGTTACATTTTCGTGTTCGTGTTTCATTAGCGCATGATTGCACAGTGCACAACACCCTTGCGCAACTTCAACTAGTTACCTCTCAAAACTGCGGACTCAAACTTGTCACAGAAAACGTTGAGGTCAAAATAAGTGGTTAAGACTTCAGAATGCCACAATAGTTTTCCTCAAATGCTTTTCGGCCGAGGCAAGATAAGGCTATAAGTACGAAACCTGTGTTATAGACAAGTGTGCTGCCCTCTGTACGTGAGACAGCACGTTTTTTTTTTTTACATTGTTTTGTCCGTTTTTTTTGTGACACCCCAATATGATTTTACAACCTTGATAAACTTTTAAACAACATTGCGTGTGACGGACTGTTCAAACCCAGCACAAATTTAGCCTTTCAAATTGGTCGCGGAAACTCGTGCACATTGCCGCGAACTATACCTTCTGCTTTGGTTACTTACGTTTTGTTACTGGCGCGTAACCACGCACGGCTATCTTGTCTTTTAGGTGAAGCGCGCGCTTTCTTCTTCTTTTGTACATATAGAGAAAAGGTGTTGCTCTGCGTTCACTATCCTAGACTGTCGTTGGCCATTCGGTTAAATCGTGCTGCCGTTTCTGTTCCCTTGGCCGCTCCTTGCGTTGACGTCGCTCTCCGGTCGTCCTGGCCTTCCTATAGCGACATCACAACGCAAACGTAACAGGCAGGCCCTCTTGTATACACGAAAGTGTACTGACTCACTTCCTGTGTTGTATTCTGTGCTATCACAAAATGCCACCTGGTTAAATGTATTGTACGCATGTACTGATGCATGTTTCTCGCACATCATTTTAAATTTGTATTTTTATATGCACGTCCCTTCCGTGTGTGCGTAAAAATAAAGAGACTTGTTCAATCGCTACTGATTTCCCATTGTTGACGAATACCTTATCCGTGTATTATCCACTCTGCTACAACCCCTTCGATTGGGGTTATCAGTATTACAAAAAAAAAATAAATCCATAACGTGGGTGCGAGACGTGTTTTTGGTGCGTACTCGAAAATGCTGCTGTACGCGTTATTCGAAACATGCGCGGCGCGTGCCGACATCATGTGTTGCTGCCTTTTCGCATTCTCTTTCTCTTTCACTGCACTTTGTTCTGCCCTGCAGGAGTTTTGTGCCCACGGACACGAAAGATTCCGCGATCGGAGCCATGCACAGCTTCGCTTTAAAACGCCTTGTTAAGCCTATAGGAATGCGACTGACAAAGAGACTGGAAATATTCCACCTATCTCATGGTTCCAAAGAGTGAATGTGCCACATCGCTCTCAGAATATTTGAAGCGAACCGTATATATGGCTAGGGTTCCGTCTGCATTTTGTGTTTGCGAACAAAAACTCCCACGGCTATACTGTCCCTGCAGTGCGAAGCGTTCTATGGTATGAGGCGGTGACAAACGAACACCACACGGTGTGCGCGTGCAATTAGCACGCGGTCACCACCAAAGTCGCTGGCCGTTCAAAGCATGATTTCGATCATACGTCTCAACAATTTACTCATATTGAGTCGACGAATTTATAATGGGCACCATTCGCAAGACCAGTTAGGTGTATGCGTCTTCTTAAGGCAGACCGCCGCCCACACCCAAGAGAAAAACATTTGCTCACACATTTCGCCTAAATTCCATGTCGTGTGCTAAAAGGCGTCGCTGGTCATCCATCTTCACTGGGCGGAATGGCTCACGTCAGGTACCTCGCGGACGTCAGGAAAATCTCCAGGTACCGCTTTAGTAGCCGTCATTGTTCCACGAAACGATCAGGCAGAGTATAAGTTGAAGACAGACAGACAGACAGACAGACAGACATAATGACTTTATTTGGCCACAGCCGGGGCGCTTAGGCCGGCGACGTCTCCTCCGTCGTCCGTCGGGCAGCAGGGCCACTTTTGGGCAGGGGTCAGGTGCCGTAGGCCAAGCGGGCCAGATCTTCTTGGACTTGGGGGGTTGGGGTCACGCAAGGCGGCCTCCCAGCGTTCCTCACGGGTGATGGTAAGGAGAATGGGGTGGGATCGGTGCCTGGATAGTGGGATGCTGTCACAGGCCCATACAATGTGCCATATGGGATAGCGGTGTGTGAGGGTCAGAACAGTAGGGGAAAGAGTGTTTCAGGTAACCTAGTACCAGGCTCAAAATGGGAAGTATAAATCCTGCGCTATAAAAAATCGATTCGATATTAGGCGCGGAGTACCTTAGGACCTCACAATGTTCGTCCCCGTCCGTGCGCATAGCATTTAAAATCGCAAAAAATCACACAGGCACCAGAAGGATACGAGCATGTGTCTGGTAGACCAGACAGCGTTAGTGTCAGTTGTCTTACCCACTGGGGTACGACCGTGAGTTGGTGCCCAAGAGTGAAACGGCTTACTCCCTCGCCTGCAACGGTGCGGAGTAAATTAGGAGCCCCCAATGTCCGTCCGCGTCCATCCGTGCGCACACCACCACCAAGCGATTTAGGGAATGATCAAGCTGAAACTCCGGTTCAAATCGAAAGACGGTCGGGGCGCAAATCGGACGTCACTTGGGGCGCACCTTGGACGCCATTTCGAGTCCCCATAATCCGCACCCTCGCCATCATCCACGGAGTGGAGATGCTGCCATTTTTTCACGACTGCTGTCGTCTAGCCTATTGTTAATGTAATGAACACGTTCATAACGAGTCCAGATGAGCTGGTCACGAACAAAGCATACCCACCACTCCAAAAGCTAATTGGGGCATTTGACCGATGAGAGCTGCGAATGGCTTTCTCGGGGCAGCCCGTTTTTTAAGACTGCTAAGTTCAATTGACAGCTTTGTTTAATTGACGCGGGCGACGGCTTTGTGATTACAAGGCCGAGGCCAATAACCTGCCGCGCTGGAATTGTTTACCGCCTTTCCTTAGCAGGACAGCTTTGGAGACGTTTAATTAATCGCCAGATAAAGTGTCAAGCACTCCCAAGTGCAGCCAGCGAGTATAATCCCAGTGGTAGGTAATCACGCGTGGGACCTCAACGGGGAGGGATAATTCCAGCGCGATCCAAACGCAAGCTCGTTCACCCTAGAGACCTTCGCAGAGGATGAAGCGAATCTTAGTGGGTGTAGCGACTGTGCTGGAGCGTTGCGGCATAATCTCTGGATCCGTCTTGACCAGCGGATAATGAGAAGGAAGGCTTAATCCCTCGGTAAATTACTCTCAAGAGACATACGGCTTCTTTCGGAGTTAAAGACATTGCGCGGACAAGGCGCAAGCTATCGGTCGCTCTTCTTATTGCTTCTCGAGCCCGTAGAGAATGCATTCCTACAGTCAACAGTGTTGAATCCCTGAAGCCTGCCTTTTACCCGAATAAGGCGGCGCGAGAGTCAGCATGGCGCCAATTGAGCTTCGCGGAATAATGACCAAAGAAGCACCGAGCGACTGCCTGCCTCTTGGCATTAGGGTCGGTCGTTGGTGGCTGGACGAACCTTGAGCCTGAAAAGCTACCACTCTCTGTTCGGTCGCAGCGTGAGCTGTGTGATCAGGTGCGGATGAAGGGCGTAAATATTCAAGAACAACATGGAGGAGGACCTGAAAAAAAAACAGCGTAGCGCGCTGCACAAAGAAAATGCGAAAACCAGGACAATAGTGACTGCCTTCCCAAATGTAGTCGGTGTAATGTACTGTTCCTTCACCGAGAAATAAATCAAGCCAAGACTGCAAGTGCGAGAGACAGTTACTTCGACTTCAGTGGCATATGCACGTCAGTACTCTGTGGTAACATTAGCTGTGGTGGTAGTAGCAGTAGTACCAAAGCGGCAGGTACCGCAACTACAGCCACCACTACTCCTATAATAATCAATCAATCAATAATAATAACAATAATCAATCATGTTTATTTACGTGCCCAGGAACAGCCAGAGGCCTGAGTGCTGGCGCACGGATAGTTACATAAAAACAAAATACACGAAACATATAGCAAGAAACAAACAAGCGACAACACACACACAAATTGAAGTAGTGAAAATGACAGAAATAAAGCACAGGCGGAGCCTGGGTACAGGTAAAAAAATAAAAAAAGAAGATGCCTATGTTGCTCTGCCTGTCGTAAAGGCCACACGACAGGCAGAGCAACAAAGTTTGACAGTAATACAACAAAACCAACGGCAAGAGTGTAGAGACAAATGATAAGACGAACAAATGACAGTAAACAGTTTCAAAAATAGGCAACTATCAGTTGTATAGAAACAACCGCAGAGAAACCAAATTCCAGAAAAAAAAAAGAATGACAGACGTATCATAGATGTTTAACATACTGTATTCAACAGCGCTGTACGGTAAATTGTAAAGGATTTCTGAAAGATGTCAAGGCGTTCAAAGAAGCGGTTGTAACAATTCTGTATTCTGCGCACAGGAGAATGATTGGAGTTGCGCGCAGCGGTCAAGAACGGGCGATGCGACCTGGTGGGCCTTTGTGGTACACTAAACTCTAAACAGTTAAGCAGGTCTGCGCAAGAAAGGTCACCATGAACAATTTTGTGAAGAAATGTAATGTCTGCACGCATACGTCTGCAGTTCAAGGAAGAGATGGAAGGAACTATGGGTAAGTCAGAATCAGAATGAAAACTGTGATTGTGATGACGATGCTTAAATATGGATAAAAACTTCTTCTGCACACGTTCTATTAATTCCCTACTAGATTTGGAGATGCCGTTCCAGGCAACAGAGGCATATTCTAACTGTGGTATACATATTGCATTGTATAGCATTAGAAATGGATCTGGAGAAGAAAATTCCTTTGTAATCCGACACACATTTCCAAGACTTCGGAGCGCTCGCTGGGTGATGAGCCTAATATAAGGAGAAAAAGAGAGGGTACTGTCGAAAAGCACCTCTAGGTCCCTAATCTCCTCAACCCTTTGCAGAGGAGCTCGCTCAATACTGTAGGAAAACAGCAGACGGTGGCTTTTCCGGCTGTAGGTGACAACCTTTGTCTTAGCGGGGTTTAAAATTAGGCAGTTTTTCCCGCACCAGACCGATAATTCCGACACATCCCTCTGCAAGGCACAGCAGTCCTGAACACCGCTAATGTGCCTAAATAGTTTGACATCATCAACATAGAGAAGAAAATAAGAGTTTTTTAACACTGTTGAAACATCATTGATAAAGACAGAAAACAATAATGGACCCAGCACGGAACCCTGGGGTACACCACTTGTTGCAGGGTAAACACTAGACTTTTTGTAGTTTACATCTACATAAAAGGACCGGTCAAGGAGATAGTTGGACAACAAGGCAACAAGGTTTGCGTCTACACCGGACGTAGCAAGCTTGTTAATTAATAACTGATGGTTTACCACATCAAACGCCTTACTGAGGTCAAAATAAATAACGTTCAACTGGCCGTTTTCACAAACTGCAGCCGAAGCCTGTGTCATAAAGCTTGCAAGATTTGTGACCGTCGATCGACCCGAGAAAAAGCCGTGCTGATTTGGTATCACAACGTTCTTGACGCAGGCAGCAAGAACTTTGTGCAGAGCTGACTTAAAGAGTTTTGAGGCGACACAAAGGAGTGAGATCGGGCGATAGTTAGAAACGGCTGACTTATCACCAGATTTAAATATTGGAAAAATTCTAGCGATCTTCCATGCACGAGGAAATTTGCCGTAAAGTAAGCAGTTATAAATGGAAGTTAGGACAGGCACAAAAATGTTGCCGTAAGCCTTCATGAGGGCTGCTGGAATTCCATCTGCACCACAGGAAAATGATGGTTTCATCCGTTGAAGGCTATCATTGACAATTTTTTCATCGAACATAAGTGTATTAAAATTAGAGTTATTAAACGATAGGCGTTCGTCGTTGCCATCTGGCAGTTGAAAGACAGAATGAAAGTACTGAGCAAAACTGGTGGCAACATCCTCAACCTCTTCACCATCGGAGTTAAGCAGGCGAACTTGTTCTTTACACGCCTTAGAACGGCCGCGTACATACCTCCAGAATTCACCCGGTTTCTGAGACGCAGCAGCCTCTAACGATTCTATATAGAGCTGGTGGTCACGCCGGTAGAAGATTTTACAAAGTGAGCGATACCGACTAAACTCCGCTTTCCACTTGTCAAGCCCAGAACGCTTGGCCTTTTTGTGGGTGCTGACCTTAAGTTTACGCGAACTTCGAAGTTCTTTAGAACACCAGTGGGGAAATTTGGAATGAACAGGCTTATAACAAGGGATGTACTTTTCCATGCCACTCCTGACAATTTCGGTAACACGTCGAACCTGTTCGTCAACATCATTTACATCAAAAACACTAGACCATTCAGCAGATGAATAAAAGTGATAGAGCCCAGCATAATCTCCACGCTTGAAAGCATATCGCGGGACTGCACAATCGTCAACACCACCATAGCGATGCTGGGCAGCGACAGAGACAGAGACAATAAGAGGGGGGTGAAACTTGTCGGGGTGTACAAGAGATATTTTGGAGGCCCACACTTGTACGTTTTTCAAGCTCGAGAAGCACACATCTAGGACATTACCACAGAAGTTTTCTACGTGGCAGAACTGCTGCAAGGAGGTGAATGATTGAAAATCTAATAACATGCTGCATTTCTGCACTGCATAATGGTTTTTATGCTGAAATGAAAGACTGTTCCAGTGAATACCTGGGGTGTTGAAGTCAACAAGTATAATTAGCTTATGGTTGGAGTGTGAATTGGAAACATTTTCAATAGATGTGAGCTTTCGATTATATTCAGCAGGTAAAGTATCTGGGGATATACAGAATGCACCGATGAGCAGCTTCTCGCCCCTCTTGAGGCCTACCTCAAGCCATACTGATTCCTCGGTCTCGAGGTCTGCACGCCGCACGCATTGCACTGAGTGATCGATGGCAATGAGAACACCGCTACCCTTTTTCTTAGGCCCAGTTTTCTGTCGCTTCTAAAAATTTCATAGGTCGGAGGAAAATAGTCGGAAGATGAGATATCATTGCAAAGCCAAGTTTCAGTAATAACAATAGTAGAAAATTTGGAGCACACATCATTTCTAAGAAATATGGAAGACTTAGTACGTAGACCCCGAGCATTTTGATAATAGATGTCGAGAGCGTCGTTCTCACTGGTCATTCTCAGAAGTTTCACAGCTGTGCACCATGCCAGGGTGGAGCTTGCCTTGGAACGGCTTGAAGAGGCAGCCCTTTGGCCACATAGACGGGTCCCACAGGCGCCTGGAACACTCTGCGTCAACAGTTCATAATAATAATAATAATAATAATAATAATAATAATAATAATAATAATAATAATAATAATAATAATAATAATAATAATAATAATAATATAATAATCAATGTTCATTAGTGTGCCAAGGAACATGGGGGGCGCCTTTGTGCTGGCGCACGAGAAAAAAAGGAAACAGACGACGCAGGATGTGCACATCTCACACACACAAAAGAGAAAATACCATTGGGGACACTGAACGAAAATTACACGCTTTGACACACACACACACACACACACACACACACACACACACACACACACACACACACACACACACACACACACACATATATATATATATATATATATATATATAAGGTTGCAGTCGTCATTGCCCGTGCTTTAATAGGGCCGAATGACGTGTGCTTGTCACGTTTCTTTGATACATTGATAAATAAGCGAAAAATATAAACCCCCGGTTTAAAGTCGAGAGAGAAGCCGCTGCGAGATAGCGTAATGGCGAACGCACCGCACCGGTTATGCGGAGATGTGGGTTCGAGTCCCGCTCCCGGAAAAACGGCGGATTTTTTCTCGACCTATATTTTCGCTTATTTATCAATGTATCAAAGAAACGTGACAAGCACACGCCATTCGGCCCTATTAAATATTTTGAAAAAAGCCGAATAGCACTGGCAATGACGACTGCAACCTTGATATGTATCTTTACCGAGTCCCTCGTCCCGTATCTATATATATATATAGACAGAAATAAAAGCTGGCAGTCAAGAAAACCTCGGAAAGTAAAGGGGATGATATAGTAGGTCACTGAAACAGATAAAGAATTTGGAAAGAAAGAAAGTTGAGAAAATAACAAAAAAAAACATCCCCCTCGCGAGGGGCACGATCAAATGCAGAGCATTTCCGCGGGGGGCGCGCCTGCAAGTCGTATGGATTACGTATTGGTTGTTGTTGTTGTAATTTTTGTCTTCCAGCGTAGACATTGTCGATGAAGTCGATGGTGAAACGTGAAACGTGCCGTGAACCCCATGCCGCGGCTATGACGCATCGTGGAGCGGCTATGACGCAACAAGGCGCGTCTGTGACGCAACACAATCCAACACAATCCACTGTAATCCAATCCAATCCAATCCAAATCCAATCCAAGCCAAGCCAAGCCAAGCCAAGCCAATCCAATCGAATCCAATCCAATTCCCCTCGCGAGAGAGTGTTATAGCGCCGAAATCGCGCCACCACACGAACGCGTGATGTTGACGTCACGATCACGCCACAGATGTTAGCGACCGGAGCGCGCGCGAACGACATATGTGGTTTAAGCGCGAACCGACCGCGGTGAGAGAGCACGATGCGAGCGCTCCCACCTGTTCTTGCGCGGGAACCGACTGTTGCTCAGCGCGAACCCAACGCGGCGAGAGAGGGCGTTGCGCACGTCCCCACCTGTTGTGCGCCCGAACCGAACGCGGCGAGAGAGGGCGTTGCGAGCGAAGAGAAGGCGAGGAGGACGCGGGGGAGAGGGCGCACCTGTGGCCGACGGTTGAATGAGTCAAGGATATAAGGCGTGTTCGTAACCTTCCATTCTGTGTCGGCTTTGTGGCGCAGTGGGTAGAGCATCATGTACCTTGCGATCCGCCCGCAGAGTCGTGGGATCGAAACCTGGCGCCGGTAAGTATTATTTTTATATAGTGTAGGGGGAGCGATGCGGACTACGGACGTCAACGCGGGTGACATCGTGAGTTACTGAAATTCTCTGCATTTAAAATGCCCGCCTGGTGGGAGCCGAACCCACGACCTCCAGAATACCGGTCTGGTGCGATAACCACTACGCTACCGGCGGGGCTATTTTTCCCCTCCACTTTCTGGGGTATTTATGTCAATGTAATTCTTTCCTGTGCTTGGGGGTGGTAGCCAGCGCCACTGCGACTTCTCGGGGTGAAGGGGACCTTCTTTTTAACCCCCGGGCCGTGACTCGGGTGTCTACGACATGTCGAGAGTGGTCGACCGGCGGTGAACCCTCTTCAACTTCCTATGGCACCAAGACTGCCAGAACAGAGGCCCTCGCTATGCATGTAGCGAATCAGAATAGGAAATGAGGGGTGGTGGTGGTGGTGGTAAAAACATTTATTCAACAGATTTGCGCTTGAGGGGCTCGTTGAAAATAAGACAGAAATAAAAGTTGGCAGTCAAGAAAACCTCGGAAAGCAAAGAGGATGATATGGTAGGTCACTGAAACAGATAAAGAATTTGGAAAGAATGAAAGTTGAGAAAAAATGCCCGCCAGGTGGGATCCGAGCCCACGACCTCCAGAATACCGGTATGGTGCGATAACCACTACGCTACCGGCGGGGCTATTTTTTCCCTCCACTTTTTGGGGTATTTATGTCAATGTAATTATTTCCTGTGCTTGGGGGTGGTAGCCAGCGCCACTCCGACTTCTCGGGGTGAAGGGGACCTTCTTTTTAACCCCCGGGCCGTGACTCGGGTGTCTACGACATGTCGAGAGTGGTCGACCGGCGGTGAACCCTCTTAAGCTTCCTATGGTACCAAGACTGCCAGAACAGAGGCCCTCGCTATGCATGTAGCGAATCAGAATAGGAAATGAGGGGCTCGTTGAAAATAAGACAGAAATAAAAGTTGGCAGACAAGAAAACCTCGGAAAGCAAAGGGGATGATGTAGTAGGTCATTGAAACAGATAAATAATTTGGCTCCGTGGAGCAGAAAAGGCGGCGTTGACCGAGCGAAAGGTTCCGTAGCGCCGCCTTGTGGCGCCCTCTGAAGCCCATCGTAATGTCCACTACAGAGTCCTCCTCACTGTCGAGTATGATAACGCCTAAAGGCGAAGCTGAAGCGTCTTCCAATCTGTAAAGGAATCTTTGAGGGACATTTAAACGCATCTCTCGCAGCTATTTCCCCCGCATTTGCTTACACGTGCGCCCAGCGTCAGACAGAGAAATCCGACCGCAACGTCAACGGAGTCGCTCCTTGTAATGAATTTGTCTTCCCGTCTGGTCGCGGTACGCATTAGTGTGGTACTTGGTACGCGCAGCCCGTCAATGATTCAACTTGTTTTGTAATCGTGTTTGCCGTGATATGAAGCCACGTGGCTCTTCAGAGTATATAGTATATATGTGTGTATTTTCTAATAAAATCCAGCTGAGAGTTCAGCGCTGTGTCATCGTTCATCCTTGTATTGTCCCGTCTCTTTCACGCTGCTTGCTCGATATGACTGCAGGTCACATTTTTTTTATTTGTCTCAGGAAGAAAAACAACAAACGTGCTTTTGGCGCAACTCGGTTCTTACCAGAGTACACAAAAGTCCCCCTTTAAAAAATATAACACGTTCGTTCGAATGCTTTCTCTAGAACGGCGCTCCCACGCAATTTTTACCGGCCTTGCGCGCACAAGATAAGGAAGCCCAAGTCTGCAGGCGTGCTAGCAGAGCGAGTGTCATAGCTTCCGCATTGAGGGCGTATAATTAGTAGCCTGTGCAGTATCTTTTCTGTTGACGGAACCAGCGGGGCCGCTAGAACTGCTCTGTGTTTCCGTTCTTCTTTTTGTCGCGAACTCCTATCGCGTCGTTGAAATTCGCTCCGTCCGCGGGGAAGCGTCAGCACTGTGGCGCCATTGTTCGAGCCACGGAAGCGGAAAGAGGCGTCGTGTGGATGCCGGAAGACAATTAGACACCTCGATCAGCAAAGCTGAAAAGTGCGTGGATGGAAGAAGCCAGTTTGAAAATTCTGGGCTCGCTCCGACCCCGAGATGCTCATTGGAAGGCTAAAAGCAGACGTGGCATGAATGGAGCTTGCATTCCTTTCATTTTTAGCTTAGATGGATTTAGCTTCGCGCGAATATAGAACTGCACTTCACTTCATTTGTTGCATACTCCCCACGTTCTCCACCAGAATTTTCCCACCTTTTAAATGCACGCGTTTCGTCTACGCATTCGACTTGTGCGGTGGCGAATGGGCGAAACGCAACCAGAAGACGCGCCCAAGTAGGGCGAGCTATTCCGAGGCCCGTATTGTTAAGGGGGTTGTGTCGATTCCCTCTGGCCATCGGTAAGAAAGGGCGCTCCTTCTGTACGTATACACTGGAGACTGCGGCAAGCCTGACTGATGAAGCATTGTTAGAATGGGGGAGGGAGTAGAAGAGGGATTTTTTGACACAAAAGTGTTTTATTCGGGATACACAAACATTTGAGTTACGTTATATCCTTCACGGAAGTGACTCCAATACAACGAAGCAAGCGGCCTGAAAAGGGTGCACCCCTGCACACCGTGTCTTCTTGCGGGGAAGCAACCTTTCGAACCAAAGAGGACGTGATACTTAGGGTTGTTTGTTTTTGGGTTTTATATTTTAACACGAAAGCGTTTTATGTCGGGATACACCAAGATTTCACTGGCGTCATATCCGTCATGGAAATGACGCCAGTACACCTTTGCCGAAGTGACTCGCCAGCAGGACGTCGCTCGCCAAACACACCCGCAAGACAGCCGCCGACCCGCAAACCATGCTCAGCTGCAGATTTTGCTGCACATTTCACTTCCGTGTTTTAGCGATTTCTTTTACAGAGGAATCAACCACAATTTTTTTTTCATTGCACTTCTAAAACAACGCTTGCGAGTATTTTGATGCGTCCATTTTTTTTCCCGGTGCGCCCTCATTCCATTTGGGACGAAATCGCCCCTGACGCAGGCGGACCACTTTTCCCTGAAAAGCATTCCTGACACCCCCCGTTGCTTTATACACGGCGCGGCGTTGGACCGTATTTCCTGACACCTCGGCATCGACGCGCATATGTGCAGGCGTGGTAGAAGAATAAAGAGAAAAGCCGCACGCTGGCGCGAACCGTTGGGTTGCCCGCGTAAACGCGCAGATAACGGACAAAATGCGACCACGAACGCTGTTGTTTCTTTTTTCCGAGCAGAGTTGCGTCCCTCGCACGGGCAATTCTTATCAGAAAGCCGCCGCTTTCGCGCAATGCCCGTAAGTCTACAAACAGCGAGAGAGCGCTGCTCGAAAAATGTTCCCAGCGATTTTAAAGACGATAGTCTTTCTTGGGCTACTTAAACCCAGAAATTTTGGTCTGTCTGTATGTCTGTCTGTCTGTGACTCGATTCAGCCACCCGGCCAAAGTAAAACAAGGCCTGCGCAATAGTCTTATATAGTCACAGCTAAATCTACCCGTCTAAGTCCGGTGTAATGTTCTTGCTTGTCAATATTGTTGAAGAAGAACAAGGCATTGCGCAAATATAAGAAAACAAATTAATACAGAAGTGATATTTGCAGTGTTCTTTTATAAAAAATCATAGATGCTTGATTTTTGCGGAATGAAATACTACATCCACTGCAGAAAAAAAAATTCACTCCTCCGTCGCCTGCTGTCGCCCACGCCACAATAGCTTCTGGCGGCATTTTAAGAAATAAAACGGCAACAGTTACGAAAGGTTCCACTAGATAGGTTCCACGTTCTGGTTGGAACGCACGTGGAGTAGGGCAACGTGGTTCTATCAACGTGGAAGTAGGGTGCCTCGATTCACGCGCGTCTCCGCCTTACGGCAGCGTTGGCATCGAGACACCATGCCTGGAGCAGTGGAACGCGGTAAATTTAAAATTATTTAAGAAAATCTTTGTCGTCTTTACCTGGGAGGAGCGCGACGCAAGAGGAACAACATGAGAGGTGAGCGGGAAAGCGAAGGGAGGCATTTATTTGGCAAAAGTCGGTAAAGTCTATCGTCCTTTGTAGACATTTGCAACGAAAGGAGCAGATACGCGGCCAATTTTTTGTAACGCGCCCGAGGAGGAAAGCAGAATCCTGTAGAAGCCCAAGCCAGGCGACGGTCCTCTTCGTGGCGCACTTCCGAGCTCCCGTGCGAGTGCCACACGCAGTTTTCGCGTCACCGTCGGGAACAATCCGAGCGCTCCGGGAGGCATGCGCGTGCTCCGCTCTGTTCAATTGTATCGGTGGCTTCTGCTTCCTGAGCCCGTGTTACACCGGGCACTCTACATGTTTGCTGGAACAGCCCTCAATGCGCACGCCTAACGTTCCTTGCGACTCTCTGGAGAATTTTGGTCTGTCCGAGTGTAGAGCAAACATTGTACGCTTCTCTTGTATGCGCACACGCGTATATCACGGGGCTGTTACCCACATTTCGAAATTTTCCCAGTAAACGTCTAATTACCCTTGAATACAAAATATTTACCGCACGTTAGCCTTGACCTGCGAGCCCATCCCCTCTATATTTATGCACGGCAGCTTATTGCAATCTGGCCGATTTTAAATGCTTCCGATTAGCCGTGGATAAACTTTGTTCTGGCTACCCTCTACACGTGGCCGATGGTACGACCAAACGCGAGAATCCAGCGCGAGATAAAAACACACCTCGTAATTGTTGGGGTGACGCCCTATTGGTAAAAGTTTGCCACAGAGATGCGACGCGGGCGATAGCTCACGGCGAATCTAGTAAAAAGGTAGTAACTGGTTTCATTTACTAACTCCTGGCGAACTTTACTAGCCCTAGAACGGTACGTAGGTCTTGCCACTAAGCATGGAACCTAAATTCTATAGTGTAGATCGTGCACTGAGTAACTGCTGCTTGTTTGATACTAACATTCACTGATAGGAACAAAATTTTATGCATTATTGAACATAATAACTACAGCACTTTTTCCCCCAAAATCACAATTGAAAAGTTTTTACAAGTCTACGCGCTGACTTGTATATGCTCACATTAAAATGCATAATTGTAAAATTGTCGCTAAAGTATATTTTATTTTTCAGACAAGCCGACTGAATATCAGAGGACTTTCCGCTGCTGGCTATAAAAGCAAGAAGAGAAGATGTATTTTTTAAACAACTGAGTTATACTCGCTCTCCTTGTGCATATTGTTGGTTCTCTTACTCAATTTATTTGTTGTCTAAGTGAGGTATGTGCATGTCGAATGTGTCTACGGCGAACTGCACGATCAGCCCATACACCTTGTCACGCGTATGTTTTTACTAGGTTATGCACAGCTAGTTTGTAAAAGCACTAAGTACCTAGTGAATTTTGTGACAAGTAACTGGTTAGTGTTCTGTTAGTAAGTGCCACGAACTTTATTTTTAAAGTGTACTTTTTAGGACCAGTCACTCTGTTTGACGACGAAGACGCGCGGAGCATAGGGTGAGTACATGACTCACTTCTATAGACAATCGCTAACAGGCGGGAAACAGTGGCATTTAGGGCATTTCAACCTTGCACCAAACAGTGGAGAGGGACAGATAAAGAGATGGTGGGGCCATAAACGGGGAAGAGGACAAAGTGAATTGGCTTTAACACTTACAATGAATGCCTATACGATGGTTCGTCACGCAAATGTCTCAGAATTTCTGCTGTAAGTGTGATCAAACTGAGAGTTTGGAAAAGACAAGGCCTTCGCCCAAGATGTTGTACAGTTTTTTGTGTGTGCAAAACTAAGATGTATTCAGTACCTTGCGTGCGCTTGATCAGGGGTCCATGGTACTTCCTGTATATAAAAAAAGAAACAAACTATTTGACTCAGAGGGACACCCATGTCTGAGAAACGTTTTGCTTTGGCTGAAAAAAGAACAATTCAAACTATTCAAAGGTGGTTCGTCGTTTGTTCGATCGAAAACGATGCTTTGCTTGTTTAGAAAGAAATAATTAAAGCCGCAATTTATCTCACTCGTCGCCCTGTATGTTTTGCCTGGCGCGAAAAACTGAGTCACACATCGTTAACAGAGACCGCCTATAAAGTCAGTCAAGAAATCTTCAGCAAGGAAGGGGATGGCGCCTACAGGAGAAGCAGTAAATCCACTTACTCGTGTGACGCGTGCTGAGAAATCCCTTCATTTGGTTAATTGCTCCACTAATCTCGCACTTCTATCGTTTGTCGCATGCAAATAGCAACGTTTGTCGCATGTAAAGGAACGAGGACTCTGACAAGCTCGCGCGTTCACTCGCATAAGTCTTCTAGGTGCTTACGCCTATGCAAAGTATATTGGACGGAGATCGTAAGCGAAACAAATCTTGCCAGCAGTTGTAGTGGGGAAAAAGAATTGCCTAATTGCATTTAAGAGGTAAAGTTGGTGCCTTTCGAAAGACATGTGCTCAGTAGGTACATTTACGTGTACCTGCTTTCTTATTCAGTGCTTCAGGAAACTGCTTCTTCACCCTTGATGATTTTCTCGACCGGGACCCTACGGGTTGGCGGCGCCTGCTTCCGCAGTTTTGCAATTTTCTTCGTAAATTACCAACTGTTGTTGCTGCGAGTGATATATCTGCATTAACGGCACTGTTATGTACCGAACAAGGCCATCTTCTTCCTACACTTTAGTGTCCCTTAAAAAAGTCGACCGTTATATGGTCGACTTTTTATATGGTCGACCGTTATTTGGTCTTGCCGTTTTCGAGGACAAAAAGGCAGTTTCCCGTAAGCCTCGCCAGTTGGCTTCCCGTCAGAGATGATAAAGAAGTCGAGGGCACATGTCATTCCCAGGGCTGAAAGGGAGCGCGTCTCGCGAAGTATCTTGCGTGGAACAGGCGCCAGCATCGGCCCGCCGCCCGGCGCGCACACCCCTGCTTCCCAGGCAGCAGTGTCGCCTCGTAAGCCGTTCAATCTGCGCAGGCTGCTGGAACAAATAAAGTCCCATCGCAAGGCGGCGACATCGGCGAGCATTCTTGGGGGAACACGATGCGATCGACACCCCGTCGCTTTATTTCCTCCCCCTTTCATCGTCCGTTCTCGCAGCGCCCCTTCTTTCTGCTTTCCTCCCGATCAGTTTTAGGTCGCATGCCGGCCAGACAGCGACCACAAAAGCGTTCCCGATTGGAGCGAAAGGCCGCTGCTGACTAAGGAAAGACGTAAAGGGACCCAAATAAAAGGAAAAGAGAGAACCACTAAGAAAAAGGGAAGTCAGAAGGAGGGTGGCGCGCATTCCCTCGAACCAGTGTCAGGAGGTGGTGGTGAGCCCGCAAGCCGGGGTCGCTCTGCTGTTCCACCGCTAAGCTGCTTTAGTCTGCGGATCGAAGCGGCCGCACCCATTGTATAAACGAAAAGAACACGCGAAGCTGTCGCAGACGATGCATAAACACACAGGGAGGCGCAAAACAGTGCCGGCGCGGCGACGACGTTGGTCGAGCGAGCGCGGAGTCAGCCATGGATGGCGGCGTCGGAAGCGCTGGAGCGGCGGGGCGTTGTCGCGCGCGCCCGGACAAAAGGCTGCGCTCGCAAATTTCCGACACTTCAAAGCGCGGTTCTTTATGGCCCCTCCTTTCCTCGGAGAGGGAAAGGAGAGAGCACGCGCAGTCTGAGAGGACATCAAAGCCACTGCATCACATGGTCGTCTGGCTCTGCTGCTGCTCGGGCGGTCGATGAGCTCCCGAGGGCACTGATGTGGTTGCATTTGAAGGACAGGCGCGCCGATTTGGGCCCGCCTGTAAGTCCAAGGCGCTGAAGACGGCGGAAGCGACGACCGGTGTTGGCGCCGACTGGCCTCGCGGCGCAGCGTACGAGGAGAGCGCAAAGATTTGTTGCCGGCCGCTTCCACCGCATTCTGATTGTGGTCATTTGGCAGTGCTTGGACACTAAGTTCGAAATAAAAATTTCGCGGTGGTTTATAATTTGTGGCAGTGATCTGTAATAAAGGTAAGGGCCATCCTTAGGCAGGAGACAGTGACCGGAACGCCAATAAGAACGAACAAGTTGTTAGGGTGTATCCCTTCAATAACTGCTGAGCGTCTCGCTCACCGACCTCACGGGTGGAGGAAGGGCCGGGCTGATAGGCAGTCGAGGCCTGGATCAGTGTCACGCACCCTCATTTACCTTTTCGCTGGTGTTACGCCGTTGCGTTCCAGTCGCGTCGGGCGAACTGTTCCCTGCGAGCCCGCTCCTCCCTGCCTACGTCACTTCGTGGCTGGCCAAGCATAAACGCCGCGATCGCATAGCATGGCTGTTTCCCTGTTAAACTAAACACTGCCGACAGAGGCTTTCTCTCTTTCCTTCGTGCCTGAAGGAACCACTGCGAAAGCAATATTTATCGCCTGCTATCACGAATCAGCACCAGCTGCTTTGGCGTTGCATTGTGTTGTTGTTGTTGATGTACTTTATTGACACACACAAAAAAGAAAAAAGACCCCCGAGACCAGGGTTTTGAAAGAAGAAAATATCTATACAGACCGGAGGACTTGACTACCGTGAGCCACCAAAGGTCGCCACCAGGCCGCTCGGTCCGTTCCCTCCGGCGGCGCGAGCCAGTCTTGGAGAGAAGAGGGAGGACGTGAAAGGGACTAAAGATGAGTTGAGAGTGCTAGTTGCGAAGCAGAACAGTCCCACAGAACATGCGTCGTATTGGGAAAGCCAGAACACTTAGAGCACCATGCAGAGCTGCGATGTCCTTCTAAAATCGATGTAGTATGTGTGGGGTTGGAAGGCTGTCGGTTTGCACTTGCCAGATAAGACAAGCATCTGCCCGGGGTAACAGGTGAGAGGGAGGCGGTAGAGTCTGCCTATCCCTGACTAACTGTTGCACAGTCTGGCGTCGATGTAGACGGGCTTGTCGCGCCTGCGTGGGTAGGTGGAAATGGCCAGGGAATCTCCGAGTCTCCCGGTTGGGATGGAGCACGGGAAAGCTGATGCGCCAGCTCGTTGCCCGGGACGCCTGGGTGACCAGGAACCAAGTCGAGCACGTAGCTATATAGTACCAGTGTGTTTGGCCGGATGAGTGTGGAGTCTACGCATCATATTAATGGGAAGCAACTGTCCCTGGAAAAAGCGGATAGCATCCTGACTGTCACTGGGGATCACGTGGTCACCAGAAGTGGCTAAGGATAAGATTGCGTCCGTGATTGATTGAGCCTCGAGAGACATAGCGGAAGCAATGCCCGAGTTTCTTTTCTGCAAGGGCGTGTGGGTAGGAGGAACAACTACTGTGACCCCGCATGCGCTTTGGAGGACAAGGAGGCATCTGTGTGCGTCACTGTTGCTAAATCACCATAGCGGTAGCGAAGAGTGCATAGTCGAGCTCGACGACGTCCTGGGTGTGAGGTTGCGGATACGTTGATTGGAATGATAGGAACTGTTATGCAAGGGAGGGGAAACGAAGGGGGTATGTCGCAGTAATATTGGGTAAGGAAGATACCTCGTAACGAAGTGAGGATAAAAGAAGACGGCCATTCTAAGTAAACTGGAGACGAGTGTGTTGTTCCGCCAAATGCATTGTGCGCACGAGATACATAGGCTGCAGCATGCACTGCGGACAAGTTCTATGTGTAGCAGTGAAGCGAGCTCATCAGGCGCTTCTTGTTGGAACGAGCCGCTGCCTGGCTGCCATCGCACGGCTGCTCGTGGCCTGCGGGCCACAGCTACAGGCACTGCGAGAACCGGTACAAACTGGCTCTAGCCAAGCCGCGTTCAAGCAAACCTTCTGCAAACGGCAGCCGCCCGGTGTACTCTCTACGGCACAGCGTGAACCAACCTCTGGGGCAACCGCCACAAGGCCAGTGGGAGTTATTTTGGGTATTTGTACTCTTTCGTGCCGTGCGCAACACGCTGAACGCCTGTGGGCTGTTGGGCTCGCCCTTACGCGAGCCGAAGCAGTGCGTCTTCGGGCTCTGTGGAGAATGTTTCGCTGGTCGTTGGAGTAGCCATATTTTACGCACGCCATTGTGCGGCTTCCGGTACCATCGCGTTTATCTACTCGCCATGCACTAAACCTTGACTTTGGCTCTTCGCCGTCGGAGAGGAGGCAAATCTCGCGCAAGCCGATCGACCTTCACGCTGCCTTGACATGGCGGACGGCAGTAGTCGCCCGCTTTCGACCATGTTATACTTCCGGTCGCAGAAGATGCATCTTCTAGTTTCTGGTTTGCTTTTGATGCCGCTTTGTTTAAAGTGGCTACCCACCTTTTGATCTGAGTGTTATGAATGGGCCAAGGACCACGCAGGCAGGCAGTAGACGAACACTGTTTAACACGTCGAAGACTATATTTAAGAGGACGGAGGACAAGCACAGGACGTGAGCATAGTAGAGGTCGGGATGTAACAGAGAGGATGGGTTTCGGTCACACGTACACACAGTCTACAGTTCAAAGATACACAAAGTAACCTCGGAGTTCACAAGGTCCGAGAGCAATGCCTAATAGGCCAGTCAGCTCACTCTCAGTCGATCACGACGCGTTTCTAGGCGCTCCAACAGCAGGAACGGCAGCGCCCAACAGCCGGAACGGCGCGTCAGCAGTCGGCGCACCAGCACCTCGATGACGGCGCCCAGACGAGCTCTCGAGCCTTGGCGGAGGGTAGCGCGGTCCCGTCTAGGGTTGCCCAGGCGTCTCACGGGGTAGTTCCCACGGACTGCGCCCTGTTCCGCCGCTTCGCTTCCAGCCGTTGCCGTTCCAGCCTCCGCGATCACTTGTTGTTGTTGTTGTTGTTGTTCCTTCGCAAAATGGCGCATACCCAATCAGGGGATCGGCCAAACATCAGTTGCTAATTCGAATGAGATTGCTGCCTAGGTGGATGATGCAAGGAAAGTTAGAAAATTTTGGAAGCTTTTTTCTTCTTGTTTTTGAGGAATCGAGAATGGAAATTAGTCAAAATTGAAACAAAATAAATAGAGAAAGAAAGAAAGAAAGACGAAGAAGAAGACGAAGAAGAAGAAGAAGAAGAAGAAGAAGAAGAAGAAGAAGAAGAAGAAGAAGAAGAAGAAGAAGAAGAAGAAGAAGAAGAAGGAGGAGGAGGAGGAGGAGGAGGAGGAGGAGGAGGAGGAGGAGGAGAATAATAATTATTAAAAAAAAAACAGCAATGTAAACGTTTGGAGGGCTCTGGTGAGGTTCCAGAATAAGATACGAATTAGGTTGTGAATCTTTTGGAATTTTCTATGAAGCGCAGAAGAGCAGAGCAAACATCCCGGCGGCCATATCCAGTTTCTGAAGCCCCAAATGATAAAAGAACCGGCACTGATAATGCCAACCCCAGGCGATGAAGCGGCACCTCAAGGAGCTGACGTCTGAGGCTTGAAAATCGTCGACAGGACAAAAGGAAGTGGTCCACAGACTCTTCTTCATTACAGTAACTGCACATGGCAGACTGCGCCAGACGAGACCTGTGGAGGTATCTGTTCAACTGGGGCACACGACATCGAAGGCTCGTTACTATCACCTCCAGGTCGCGTGAGGGGCACCAATTCGGTTTCCAGGAGAATTTGAGATGACAAAAATCTCGCAACGACAATAGGACTGATTCGTGCTGCCTTTGTAGTTTCAACAATCTACGGAACCTTGCGGCGGCTAATAGAGGCGTAGTCTCAATGACATCGACAACAGGCCCGGAGAGTGCTACCCTTGCCAGAGAATCTGCGGTTTCATTAAAGGTGATTCCCGCATGCCCAGGGACCCAAAGAAGGTCGACTTCAGTAATATGAGGTGGCAGAAGTGACCGAAACGTCCGTAGAAGAGGTGAGTCTTTCGGAGAAGAAAGGGCTAAGCCTACGGATAGGGAATCTGTAATTATGAGTGGAGACGATACCGATATGTGAAGCTTTCGTAGTGCCAACACTATTGCCAAGAATTCCGCATAGAATATTGGGGTAAAATCCACCAGACGAACCGAAAAGTACCAATTTAGGGAAGGGGAAACTATACCTATTCCGGATTTTTCATCTCGTTGAGAAGCATCTGTATAAATGATAGTATCTTGCTGAATTGAGGCCAAATGATCTTCTAGGATACCATTGAGCAGTCTGGCAGGTAACATTTTAGCATTTTGGGGAAAGATGTTCCGGAAGTTGACCGTTATCGTATGACCCCTATCAAGAGATGGAAGTATGTTATTGAGCGCAACCCCTAATGGAGACACCAAGCTTTGTGCTAGAGTAACTTGCGGTCGATAGGACCTGGGCCACTGGGCCGCCAGAAACACAGCTGGCTCAGCTACAAAGATAAATTGTGCCCTGCTAACCCCCGCGCCATAGGCTCTCAAGAAAGTCTCCACCGTAAGTATTCGAAATCGGTGATTCAGAGGGGGAACTCCGGCTTCCAAATAAAGTAACGCATTAGCTGCATGTTTAGGTAGCCCTAAACAGCAGCGCAGAGCCTGGCGTTCCAGAAGAACTAGGCGATGGAGCTTATACGTAGCAGCACCCGAGAATAGAACACACCCGAACTCTAAAATAGGCCGCACGTACATATGGTATATCATCAGAAGAGATTCACGGCGCATTCCCCTCTTTCTATGACTGAGGCGCCTCAATATGCCAACCGCACGTGCTCCTTTAGTAGCTATACGCTCTATATGTGGACTCCAGTCAAGTTGGCTTGTGTATACTACACCAAGGTATTTTAAAGAATCAACCTGGGGTATGATGTGCTGACGATAATAGAGTGAGATATTAAAGGAAAAAGTGGACTGAAAAACTATCACAGAGCATTTCCTGGCATTTATAGTGAGAGAGATGCTGTCTAACCAGGAATCTAAAGTATTCAGATACGACTGCATTAATACATACAGTTCGTGTATGTCAGAAGCAGATGCGAAAAACGCGATATCGTCGGCATAAACATAAGTCTGGACACCCGAAACCAAAGGGACAGAGCTTAACAGGATGTTAAAAAGAACCGGCGAAAGGACAGCTCCCTGTGGTACACCTCTTTTCTGCGAGTGCCGAGAGGAACAAATGTTACCCCTCACACACCAGAACTGCCTGTCCTTTAGGAACTCATACAGCCATGCTATAATGTATCTCGGGAAATTTAATTTCTGTAAGCGAGACAATAACACCGGATACTCCACGCTGTCGTATGCTTTTGCTATATCCAAGGTCACTAGAGCCGCAACCTGTTTATATCGACGGGCAAGTTTTATACGACTTTCAAGGTCGATGTGGGCACTCCAAATAGAACAACCTGGGCGAAATCCAATTTGGCTTGGGCTGAGGATATTATACTCAGACAAAAATTTCATAATTCGGTGAAGCAAGATCCGCTCAATTAGTTTTACTACGTTAGAAGTCAGAGAGATAGGCCTGACGTTATCAACAGCGAAGCCCTGACCAACATTCTTCGGTATAGGAAGTATTTTTGCTATCCGCCACCCATCGGGTATCCAAGCATTCCTGAGAGAATAATTAATCATACTGAGCAAGTCATCCGGTGCCTGATCGTATAGTAGTTTTAACATTTCAGTAGTAATATGATCCGGACCAGGGGCCGCAGCTGGCATTTTCGACATAGCGTCAAAAAGCTCCGCATGCGTAATTTCTGCGAAGTCCTCTACCACTATAAATGGAGGAGACGAGGTAGCTAGAGAAGACGAAAAACGAATTTGCAGACCCCTAGCAATCAACTCTAGAGTTTCGGAGATTTCACTGGAAGATAATACTATAGAGTCTGAATTTTCAGATTGGGAAACCACTTTCCTTGACCGAAGAAAACGAAAAAGGGCCCGCTTATTATTGGGTTCAGAAAGAATTGAGCAGCGGTGACAGTCATAGGCCTGTTTGGCATTAGAAACTGCTCGTTTGAACATCGCGGAATGATACTTATAATTGCTCCAGTTCAGCGGGCAATGATTATAGCAAAGCTTCTTCCAGGCTGCCTTCCTGCGCCTAAAGCAACGTGTACATTCTTCATTCCACCAGGGGCTAGGTGACACAGCTCCCCTAGATCGTACTTCAAATAACGAGGACTGTGCCGAAGTGGTTAGGGCAGTACAAAGACCCGTCACCCGTTCAGTTGTGTCTTCTGCGGACAGAGAAGATATGGCCTCCTTCAGAGAAATTTGGAATTTCTTATAATCTACAAAAGTGCAACTTCGCCGTACGAGAGAGCGAACAGGGCACTGAATATCAAACAATATTGGAATGTGGTCACTGCTTGTCCCGTTGTCAACAGTAGACCATGAATAAACTCTAACACCCCTAGAACAAATAGTTAAATCTAAAACCGATCGAGTAGGTCCCTGTATGTAGGTAGGAGAAGCCGAATTTATACATGCCAAATTGTTGTCCGTAATCCAATCTATCAAGCGAAGACCGCAGGAATCCGTTCGGTAACCCCAAGAAATATGGTGGGAATTAAAGTCTCCCGCAACAACAACGGGAGGTACAGCCGCAGCAAGAGCGAGATCTAGGGGTTCTGAATCGATAACCCCTAGTGGAAAGTAAACGTTCGCCACAGAGAAAGGAAGACAACCAGGAAGTCTGATCTCCAATACCAAAACTTCACAATCTGATCTTCGAAGCTGGAAGGATACTTTGGCCTTATGAGCGAATTTTGTTGAAACTAAAATCAAGAGGCCACCCCCTCGTGAAAGTCTGTCTAGTCTGAACGTGTGGTAATTACATAAGCTAAATCTTTGATTGCTATTGAGCCAGGTTTCCTGAAGCAAAATTAGATCTGGATTGAACTGGGAGCTTAGACAAAGCAAGTCCGCGAATCCGGCTGTAACAGATCTGCAGTTCCATTGGAGGACTTTAAGGGACCCTATGACTCGGAGAGACCCGCCGCTGCAACTGCAGCGTCTAATATGCTTTCTTTGATCACTGTTCGCGGTTTATTTTTCTTGTTCTTTGGTTTTGGTTGAGTGCCTAGGGACCCTCTTCTTTGTCATCGTCGTTGTCGTTCTGCTGGCTCACTCGCATGGCCAATCACTCTCGTGGCCATTCGTCACACTGAGATCATAAGAGCTTGACCGCACCATTTCTGGAGCGTTGTGATCGTGCGCAGGTGATTGTGAAGCTACTCTCTTCGCAATTTTTACGCTCTCGCGTGAAACAGCTCAAAATGGCGACGTCCAAGCGGTTCTTATTGCAAAGCCGTTTCGAGTGCGTTTACGGCTGCAACTGAAAGGACGCCGGCGAATATCCGCGACATAGCTGCATGCGCTCGTTGACCGCGCTCTTAAATCATTCCAGATGTCCGAAAAAGTTGAAAAAAGCTGCTGCAGAATTCCTTTGAGGCCTGAATGAATGACTCTCACCCTACACGGAATCTAAATGTTAGGCGTCCCTCCAGTGAATAGCTTGTGGCAAATGCACTTACAGAGTACTTTTCGAACGGCTTCCATTGAATCTATGAGAATCACGACAAGATGAGATTTCTCTGGCCCAAATTGTAGCATCACAGTAAAAGTGTGGGAAATTTGTGTCAGTTCAGCGAGGTTGACCGGGGTTTCTGAGTGGTGGTGCACTTGTGGCAGGTGTGAGAAAGAGGCGGGGCTCACAACCGTTGTGGATAGGACACTGACTGAAACATTCACGCCGACGTAAAAGGAACCCTAAGTAAGACTGGCTTAGAGATAGGCTCTGCACAGTGAAACCGGTCAAGAGACTTGCAATCAGTCATCAGTGTTTGGGTTCACGGACGGGTTCTAGCTGGTGGTGTTGCCAGTGAAGGGGTTTGCCTTCAGGAAGCCACCAAAGAGCATAGCGTCCCTTCACGAAAGCGTGCCTTCCACCACTGCATATTGAAACTCATATCGTGTTAAAGCCCGCCCACCCCCTCAATGCTTATGGATTGATGATATGTAGGCGAGCAGGATTGTTGACAGTGGTTGTTAAATCCCTGCAGCCTTAATGTCGGCAACGATTCATCACTTCGTTTCGAATTACAGCAAACCTCTAGCCGACAGTCTACTCGTGTACGAGTTCTGCTTAGAGCCGAGCGTGCACAGCACACTCCTCCCGTTCTCATTGACCACCTGTCTCTCTCTCTCTCTCTCTCTCTCTCTCTCTCTCTCTCTCTCTCTCTCTCTCTCTCTCTCTCTCTCTCTCTCTCTCTCTCTCTCTCTCTCTCTCTCTCTCTCTCTCTCTACGCTTTCGCCTTACGCTTTCGTATGGCTTTGATGTGCCTCCGATTTTGACCGATTGCAAGAGTTGACGACGACGGGGGATCTCGCTGCCTGTCTTTTGACTCGTTTCGCTGCCTTATTCCACTCCCTTCACCTGCAGGGTTCTGCTGCGGACGGCCAGTGCGGGCTACGGAACGCCTCGCACTATGGAGCGCTTCAAAGGCACGCGGTCGATGGGCCGTTTCGCTGTTACAGACGCAAACGCCAGCGTTGGCTTGTAAGAGCGAAGCTGTTTAGCAAGTCGTGATTTTTCGTGTCCGCATTTGAAAATACAAAGAAACTACCGAGCGCGAGGCCGTGAGACGGGCCTCGCCGCGAGCGCCCGGCAGTTAACAAACCTCCAGAAAAGGCTTAGCGCTCGTGAGCGCGCGTGCCTCGCGACGACCGCCCAGCGTCCCCTGAGCACGTTTGTCAAGCCAAGCATACTCATTTGGGAGATTGGCCGAGATTTACCAAAAAATAGCTCCAGCGTTCGCCGTTATCGTGGCAACACTTGCTCGGAACGAGGAAGACAGATCATAGCGTACGCCCCTCCAAGGTGATGTCTAATGACTATAACTTCCAAAAAAATTAAGGAAGCTAACACTCATACCAACAATGACGGAGTAAAGGTCATTGCGGCAGCAGCGAAGAAATAAACCAGCTGCAATCGTGGACCTAAACCCTCTTGACGGTCGTGAAGGTTGCGTACAGCTTCGATACCTTCAAGTCTCATGCGTAAGTGCGAGCTTCCTTCATTTTTTTCGCTCAGTGGGCCATTCTGTGCTTTAGCAGCATTACATCATTTCACCGTGGACTGCTTCCTGGCTGCCTACTCACGCAAGCGGCTGCCGTCGAGTGAGCTCTCGCAGAGGAGCGCTGAGCTGGGAACACTCCAACGTGAAGCACCGGCCGATCCGCATGCTCGCAGCGCCACAACGTGCTCTCCACCGATAAAACCCATCGTGCAAGCGCAGGAGAGGCCGCGGGGAACATTTACTGCGCGCGGCCTCCCCAGTTTTCGTCCTTCACAGGCCCGCTTTCCCCCTCCTCCCTCTCTCCCAACGCCCCCTCCACCCCCTCCACATACCCTCGCGTATTCTAACCTAAGTTACCCAGGGAAAGCGATTGCTTTTAGCAATCTAGGGGGCTTAGAGGAGAAAGAAGGGGGGCTGCGGGCGCGTGCTTCAGTGATAGTGAACGTGTTAGGTGTACCGGGGAGGCGTTGAAAGCGTAAACGCAGCCCTGCATTGGGCGACTTTCACCATTCAACGCTCTACCATCCGCTGACTAGCGGACTATGTATACACGAGACCGCACAAATCGCACCGTCATCCACATTTGGTCGATGCATAAATGTCGCACCCAACATAATATCCAGGATGTCGTGCTACTATTCGTGAGGTGCGCATGAAACGCCGCTTAGCACAGAATTGTTGCTTGCGCTACTTCCTTTCCTCTCTATGCCCGAGTGTCGGGCAAATCTACCGACAGCACTCGGTCGCGAGGATTGATCGCTCGCCCGACAAGGCACGACGCCCGTTCGGCTTCGCAGTTTCCCCCTTGCAGGCTCGAACGAAGGAACCTCTCCATGAACAACACCCGGCTGGAACTGCGCACGCCCCAGTGGGCGAGATTTTGTTGGCGTACTCCGGTCCCTTCGCAGTGCTCAACCGCTTAACAAACGTTCTCGCCGTACAGGTTAACCTTTTGCCGCCGCTGTTCCAGCCACACGCAAGTGGGAGCCGTTGCCCGCCTAAAGCCGGTACTACACGGTGCGGATTCCGCGTGCGAATTCACATATGCGGCGCCGCTTGTGCGGCGAAACGATCTGTTCTCATCGCTGTGGCAAATTGTCAAATGTTTGGAACAGTCGAACTTCTCCTGGGAACGCCGCTTGGCATTTGGCAATTTGTCGTAGCACTGAAAATAAAGAAAATAGATCGTTTTGCCGCATGAGCGGTGCCGCAGCTGCGAATTCACAGGCGAAATTCGGGCCGTGTAGAACCGGATTGAAGCTTTGCCACTTTCGTCAAGCCGAACCAAGGACCGGCCTTTTCCCCGCCCCCCGCCAGGATGTTACCACGGGGCAGAAGAAGTGAAAAGAGAGAAAAAACGGTATTTTGTACGATCTCCGGCCAATGTTACACTCTCCACCACATCTGCGGCCCGGCTCCTTCATTACAGATAATGCATGCCATTCTATCCGTTGCATTCGCCACAACACACACGCGTATTTTTCACTATATATAGTGTAATGGCGTTTCGCGTTCGGTTTCGTTATTGTAACGTCGGTGGCCTAAACACGAGTGAGCTTAAATAAGTGACAGCTGAGGGGTGATAAAAAACTATTCGCAATATACCTTTCTAGTCTCCTAGTGAAAGAAAATATTCGCCGCATCAAACAAATACGTAAGGATGAAAAAAATCCCGGCCCAGCTTTAATAACGTGAAACCGGGGAGGGGTGTAGCATGCAGTGTATTCTTGGCGCTTTGGCGTTTTTGCCAACGGAGATGAAAACGTTTGGGGATACAGGTATACAGCTTTGCTGTAAAAGTCTCTTGTCTTTGAGGCACGAAGCTCTATAGCGCGAGGCGTAAACGAGAGTCCCGGTGTTTTTTTAGCACGCGTTACGTTCCAGCGGAAGGCGCAAGCGAGTTTCCCCGCTGTTGTAGCACCGTGACTACATGAGACGACGATTACGACGACGACTACGACAGGAGACGCCAAAGCCCCAGCCCCTAAGGGGCTTCGCCCCTAAAAAAGGCTTGCTCGTGCATGTGTCTATTTCGAGCCATCCGATTCTGACCTTCTGCTGGTCAGTGTCCTGCGCACGGGGGAGAAGGAGGAGGAGGGCCGGCGCATCATGAGGCCATCGATCTGAATGTAGCGTGGTCAGCCGGGAAGAACGCCCGTGGTACCCTGAAATAGAGCTCCGATCGGAAAAGTCTGAAATCGTGCCGGCCCTGCAGCCTCGCCGCACACAGCTATAGGTATATACTAAAGAGTCGCTATAGGTGCGCACTCTCGCCCACACATGCCATCGGCGCGGTGCTTCGAGATTGTTGCTGGGCTGCGGTTTCACTGTAACCAGCAGGCCTGGACCAAAATATGGCGCACAATGTAGATTGTTTTCCGGTCACGGCGACAGGAAATTCTAGATGGAGGAGGCATGCAGCACGGTCAACATGAAAAAGCTCAGTCGGTGCAACGGCTCGCTAGAACCATGTACCGAATGCAGCCGCAACGCAAATGCAGCCGTCAGGCGTCCCCGCTCTCTGGCAGCGAACTTCAGCTAAAACCGCGTGGTTATGGCCAGCACGGCAAATAGAACAAAAGAAAGGTAAATGGCCTAAATATTTGGCATTTGGCACTGGAGATAAACGGAACCCAGGGCCCCAGAGCCGAGCAACCACACCCAACGCCACTGCGAATCCGTTGCTATATTTTTTACTTAAGGTGACTGAGTTGCTGCCTTCGACAAAGAGGCGTGTTTGCAAGGCATGTACTGCGCTATATCTTCAGAACTTTCATGAGCCTCAAAAGTATAGCAGCGTATTAGATATAAATAATGTGCAGACAAAGCCAGTCAAGTACGTCATTGAATGCATTGTTTCTGTGTTAAGGCATATATTCAATCTTGTACTAGTTTACTCAATTTGAGCACGCTAATTAGAGCCGTAGTAATTAGGAGAGCTGCGAAGTCCAATCCCACTAAGTATTATCTCCGCTTGTACATGCGAAGCCGGGTATGTGGCAGCCTGGTGTTCGTAGCACCATCATGCGCCATCCCATGAAATCTGCGATTGTATGCGGCGCTGCCCCCACAGATGGCATGCACGCAGCGTGGACTAGTATACAGATTAATCCTATCGAGACATGGGAGGCAGCCCTTACCAGCTCATCTCTCCAAGATCAGCTACGTCTGATCCAGAGAGCCAAGGTGGGAGCCGTTGCATCTGGAGCCCTGGACGTCGGGCCCCACCCATAAATTCCCTCTCAGCTTTTCACCCCTGTCCCCTTCCCCTTTCTTCTCACAATAAAAGTTCTACTACTACTACTACTACGCGGGTAGGTAAATTAGGCCTAACGTTACGCTCTAACGCCTCCAGCCGGTACCCGCAGCTTGACGTACAATGAGAGCGACGTTACTCGACCATTTGTTAGGCTCAACTTTAGGGCAACCTCGGGTTAGTGCTGAACACAGGTGTGGTGCCGAAAGCGTGGCCAACCCTCAGCTGCTAGTGGCTGTGGCTCAATGTTTGGCGGCTCGGGTCCATTTGACCGCATTTTATTTGCCCATGCGTCCGCACTGAAGCTTGTGAATGTTTCCACTTGTTCCATCCAAAGACGTGAAAAGTACCTCACGGCAGGTGATATGACGCGATTGACTAATTACGCGCTTCGCATCTCCTTATCAACCCTCGGAGGCATCTCTTCCGATGTGTTGCAGTTTTTTCACAAGTTTACTATATGCGTTGCTGTAGGCATTCCGTTTTCTGTCAGTTAAGTACCATTGGAAGCTGAATGCATCTTTGCGCGTATAATAAGCGCCTGCATTCTCTCCTGGTGGTAGTGCTCTCACTGGGGACCGTCAGCGAGCTTTCTCTCTGCCCATGGTTCCCTTCACGCGACACGCTCTCCAAGCACGATCACCTGCTTACACAGTACCAGCTGAGATAGCTAGTTGCCCGCATAGTGCTGAACGGGCACTCTGCTTTAGAAGCGAATGCTTTCTAGCGAATGCTTTCTTGCTTTGTACTGTGCACACGACGGCAGGCAACCGCAGCATGCATGCTTACGGTTCGTAGCTGCCTTGCGAGGGCGCTATGGGCTACGTGAAAAAAAAGGGATTCCAGCGCCGACACTAGCAAAGAGGGAAATCGCCGCGTACACCAGAACATGCCACAAAGGGGTTAGGGAAGGACAAGAATAAAAGAAGAGACGGGGTCAGTTGCATTGCGTAGGAGACCTCGGCTTGCAGCTCATGTGCGGTTCATCGATTTCAACTGCTATAATTGCCAGGCATGACCTCCTGTGCTCCATGAAGGGACAAACTTGAACAACTCCGCGGATGGAATGATGAAGGTGTTGTGTTATATGAGACGCCGGCGTTCGATGTGTACTGCCACGACAGATACTGGGCGGAAGCTGCGTCCGCTAAGCTGTATATCAAGTTGAGGTTTGGAAGTGCATATTATTGGCAATCAGAATAAACGAGGCTTTTTTTGTACGTCACCTTCAGCGCGGATCGAAGACTCCCTTCTTGCTACCGCAGACGCTTCGCGCATGCGGGCTGTGTCTCGACATGGTCTCAGAAGTGGGCGGTGGTCAACTATCTCGCTGAGGCCGGGTATACAGCAGCATTCCCAAGAAATGGAAAACAATCTCGCGACGGTGATCCCGGCCCTCCAGCTGCCGCCACCGCTGGACTTTGACAAAGCGTCAGACAGGCCGGCGTGGATCGACCACTTCGATGACTACCGCTTTTCAACAGTTTAAACGAACGCTCCAGAGAAGCCCGGGGGCGCTCTCAACTTTATGCAATGGGGAGCCAAGCCCGCCAAGTCTTTTCTAAGTTTGGCCTGACTGAAGAAGAAGCAAGAAATTATGATGTTGTCGAGCAGAAGTTCCACAGTCACGTCGTCAAAGAGCGCAACATTATTTACGAAAGTGCCTGATTTCACGGGCGCCAGCCACAGCCCGAAGAATCGGTGGACCAGTTCGCGACCGAACTTCACGTTGTTGCGGACCATTGCGATTTCGGAGACATGAAGAAACGACTCATCCGGGGCAAGTTCGTCGTCGGTCTTCGTGACGTGCAACTGTCCCATGCCCTGCAGATGGACACGCATCTGACACTGGCATCGGCGCTGGCCAAGGCTCGTCTCAAGGAAACCGTGCGACAGCAGCAGTGTCTCCGGCCGGAGGGTGCTCACTCCGGTAACCCGCCGGAACTTCAGGAACAGGGCACCAGTGTAGATGCCATGATGCACCCGAGACGACCGCAACTAAACCAGGGACGGTGCTTCTACTGCGACGGCAACGCCCACCCGAGATCGGCATGCCCGGCAAAATCTTCCAAGAGCCACAGCTGTGGCAACAAGAGGCATTTTGCCAAGGCCTGGCTCAAGAAGAGGGTGCCCTCGCAAAGAAAGGAAAGCGTCTGTGCTGTGGATTGTAGCCTAGGGGCTATTCCAGGAGTCCGGCTACAACCGGGCGCAATCCCACACGCTATAACCGTCCCGCGTAGAGCGCCCATTCGCCCCACGGGAAAGCTGAAGAAAGAGATCGAGACTCGTGCACAAGGGGATGATTAGAAAAGTACACGGCCCCACCGAGGGGTGCGCAGAAATCGTGCTGGTCACGAGGCAGTTGGGAGAACTAAGAGTGCGCGAAGACCTCACGAAGCTGAATAAGTGCGTTGTTCGTGAGCGCTTTACGGTGCCTACGGCAGACCAGGCTCTGTAGGCTCTCTGGCAGGCGCGAAATGGTTCTCGAAGCTTGACGCCTTCTCGGAGTTCCAACAAACTCGACTAAGCAAGGACTCCGAAGAGCTAGCTACGTTCTCGACTTCATTCGGAAGGTACTGTTTTACCAGACTTCCGCTCCGGAGTAATTTTAGAAAACAATGTCCAAATTCTATGTGGCTTGCTAGGTGTTGTCAACGTCATTGATGACGTTTTAGTGTTTGTCAAAACCAAAGTCCGGCATGATGAACGTTTAGCGCAGGTTCCAATGTGACCCTGAACAAAGAAAAATGCGTTTGGTGTTAATTAAGTGCGATTTCTTGAACATATTTTGAAGGGGGTGAAATTGAGCCTGATCCAGCTAAGATCAGCGCTATCAAGAATCTCAGCTTACTCGGCATGGCCGATCACTTGGGACGCTCTCTGCCTCATTTGGCACAAACCACGACCCTGATGCGTGCTTTTACGCAAGCATAGGGAATGAGGATGCGATCCAAAAAAGCGATAAACGAGTTGAAAGAACTAATTTGTTCTGCGAAGTGTACGGCCATGTACGACGCAATAGTTCCAACAGTTCTGTCAGCGGACGCATCCTCTTTCGGAATGGGCCCACGTAAAAAAAGGAGCGCTGTCACTGAAATGGGCCGCCGAAAGATTTGACGAGTACGTATGTACAAACGGGGCCTCAATGTCGTCTTTGAAACAAATCACAAGCCTTTAGTGCCTCTATCGGGCCAGATGGCCATTGACGACGTGCTGCCGCGAATTCAACGGTTCCGGCTGCGCCTTATGCGCTATCTGTTCAGTGTCCAGTAGGCTCCGGGTAAATCGCTTATCATAGCCGACACACTATCATGCTCCCGGGTGGCACGCAGCGATGGGGAAAAAACGTTGAGCGTATCAGACGTATAATCAAAGGCGTGTTTGATAGGTTTGGAAACGGGGGACAATTTTTTGGTCAGAGTGAACGATTGTCAAATGAAGGACCACATTTGTAAATGGTTGCACAGGCTGTGACAAACCGGTTGGCCAAGAAAACCCAATAATCCTTCGTTCCTGACACCATACTGGCAAGATCGAGCGTGCCTTAATGCCATTGATGGTTTCTTGTTGAAAGGAACGAGGTTTGTAATCCCGCAACCTCTAAGAGCGGAAGAGCTGCACAAACTGCATGATGGACATCAGGGCACCGGTCGATGTCGCAGTTTAACGAAAGGTTCGGTTCGGTAGCCAATATTCAGCACCGAACTGGCCCAGTTCGTGAACCAGTGTGCTGCTTGCGCACAACATGATCCGCGACGAGAGTAGCCGATGATAGCGACCGCGGCCCCTTCATTCCCTTGGGAGAGAGTTGGGGTGGACTTATGCGTGATCAAAGGTCAGGCCTACCTTGTCGCGGTGGATTACCTTTCACGCTACCCCGAGATTGCTATTCTTCCTTCCACAATATATGGCCCGGTAATGGAAAGACTGAAAAGTATATTCGCGATTTATGGTCCCGCTGAGTGCGTGGTGACCGATAACGGTCCTCAGTTTGTAGCTACTGACTTTGAACAGTTTGCTAATTCGTATGGGTTTCGCCATGTCACTGTGAGTCCGAGGTACCCGCAGGGAAACTGGGAAGTCGAACGAATGGTTCAGACGACTAAGCACCTCATTTTGAAGTCCAAAGACCCTTACCTCGCACTGTTGACTTATAGGGCAACGCCCGGAGTTCTTGGAGTGAGTCCTGCGGAAATACTTATGGGCAGGCGACTAAAGACATGAGTCCCAATGCTGCCTCGTCTTCGAAATAGGGGGGAAAGCAGCCCGAGAGTAGCAGTGGCCACTGACAAAGAGGTCAGAAGGCGGCATCGGCGTTATCACAACCAATTATAGCACGTTTCTGTGGGCTAGCTGATGCAGCGCTGTGCTTCGTCAACATCCTTCCGTTCTTGTCATTCTGGCCTGAGAGAAAGAGAGGATGGCCACAATGGATAGTCCGCAGGCCGATGCAGTAGAATGACGAAACCCACGCCACGGATGCAGAGCGCAAACGGCAAGGACACTTGAGTGTAACATCCCGGACTGGGTTGTGGTGCCCGCTCCAATCTCATTCGCGTCGGAAAGAGGCTTGCGTCTAACGTCGACATCACATGCTATTGCTTTTCCTGAGCCTTGCATGCGTGCGTAGGTATGCCTGGAGTTTCTCTGTAACATACCTGCTGCATGACGCTACACCCAGAGGCTCATAGGGTGGGATCACTCACTGTTGTCCCAGGCGGCTCCGCAGCTGAGCTCCCTGAGCACGCACTCTGGGTCCGGTTCGGGCCTGCGGCCCCCGGGCCAGTCGACCCGATGAATCCAGGCCCGCGACGACGGGCCGGAGGACACCTGGTAGGCACCCCAGGGACGCAGCGCGGCGCCCCGGAACTCGGTCTCGCGCACCGCCACGAAGGCCCGCGCGCCGGGGCTGTAGTCCAGCAGCACGGCCTTGCTGTGCACCTGCGCCGGAGAGGGCAGCAGTTTCCCGGCTTGATGACGTCTTCGGCAATGGACACGCTGGTACAAAGCCAATGCGTATCGCCGGCGACGACATACTGGGCACCTTGATAATCAGTTCAACGCACCACGGAAAGCTTGGTGACAGGAATAACGCTTAGGATAGACCTCCGCAATGGACAATGGCGCCGTGGGTCCCCGATCCGGAACTACACAGGACCTCGTTTCTTCCTTTTTGATCCCGTTAGGGCTTTTTTCTCTCTTCCTTGTTCATTTCACAGCAGCCTCCTAGGGGCAATTCAAGTGAAATAAAGACGTGAAACAACAACAGGGATAGGAAGCGAGCGTCTTGCTCAGGGAACAAGCTTGGCTGGGGGATGACTTAGTACAGATCAGGGGAAAGGAATGGAGTTAGGTTGGCCATATAACGCGACGAAACGACAACCACTAGACAACCAAAATAACCGAGTGGCCACCGAAAGACGGGTCTAAGAGGGGAAGGCCGTTAAGTAGGTTAAAGGACGGTTTCGGAGGTAAGGAGGAATGGACTCGGGCAGCGCAAGACAGGTCACTGGGAGAGGCCTTCGTCCTGCAGCCGACTGAGATAGGCTGACAGGGATGATGATCAGTAGCGGTCCCAGAGATTGGTTTTTGGGGGGGGGGGGGGGGGGAGCGATTTTTTTTTTGGAGGGGGGGGGGGGGACGAGGCGAATAAAGAATCGCTCTCGTCCTTGCGCCAATTCTGCTGAAGTGGTGATAACCATGGAGGCGTGTGCGCGAATGCGGTGCAATCCGCTGGGATTTAACTTCGCGCAAGTGGAATGCTTAAAAAAACTAAAAATAAGAAACTGAGGACCTCTTTGGGGGGGGTCGACCGCCCCCTTCGCCCCCCCCCCCCTTGGGACCGCCACTGATAATGATGATGATGAATCGAGATTGAGTTCTCGTACAGCTTCGACATGATCGGGTCATTTCTTTAAAGGGACACTGAAGTCAAAATACATGTTGCTCTAGATAGATACATAGGTTAGCTTACCAAAAAAGCGAATATACCTCTTTCGCGTAGCTTTTTTAAAAGTAAAGTAGATAATAGCGAGAACGTGAAGTCAGGTGCCGCTGCCACTGGCTATGCCGCCCCATAGATGCCGCCCAATTTGCGCCGGAAGCGGTTACGACGTCAGGCGTGGAAAACATCTTTTGTGGCTGCCGCTGGATGGAGCTACTCGTCCATGCGAGCTACGAGTGCGAGCTAAGAGTGCGAGCTACGCAGAAGCGGCTGGTTCGACGCCAACATTCCGGGGCCTCATAAGGACAATGGTTTTCTTCAAAAAAGCGTAAATGCTGATCACGGGTACCATTAAAGAACATTTTGCTTAGTGGCCCGGAGAGGCAAATGACGTGGGAGTTCTAAAAAGCCCGATTGATTTGATTGCTCTGCATGAGCGGTTGCAGTCGATGCTTGCATATCTTTTGATAGGCATGTGATTAGTGATTTCTCAGCAATTCAGGCGTCCTTCGGCTCCAAATCAACGATGAAATCGCTATGGGAAGGTCAGACTTCCGTTTGAAACTAACTTGCATGTTACCTTCATCCCTTTAAACTGGTAATTTCCTTCGGGAGCTTTTCTAATTGCCTCCTAAATTCGTCATGGCTTTTGAGATCACAAACTGAGAAGTTGAGTGCCGGGAGCACGTCATAAATCTCAGAGCGAATGTGACAATTTCTTTAGACCAGAAGTTCTTGTATTCCCGTTGTCTGGCTTGGTACATAACCACCCTCTTCCCAGCTTAAATGTACGTAAGAATCTACAATGTCAAGGCTTAAACAGCGAAGAACTCCCTGCGAGTACCCCACGAACTTGAAATTTTGACCGAGACGAACGCAATTATGGGCATCCTCTGTTTACTAGTGTTGAAGAGACCGCGTACCGGAAGGAATAAGCGGGAAAAGCGGGCGCCACATTGCGTTGCGGGCGGTCCACGGACTGGTAATCGAAAAAACACAAAATTTGATGCTGGCGTCAAATTTACTACCAATTCGACTAAGACTGGAAAAGCAGCCAATGAAAATTTCTTGAAACGCACTAGAACCACATTTTTTGTGCCGTTTATTAGCCGAATGCAAAAGAAATGAAAAGGTAGGCTTGATATGAGCCAGCCACTGTTCCTATTGAATCAGGGAAGCAACACACGTAAAGGGATATAACTAAGTACAAATAAATCTAAAAAAACATTGTTCAAAAACGCCTAGAAGCATGTGTACGCAAGGAATAGGCTGATACACATTTGCATAGTAACACAGGTTACATGTAGTGTTGTTCTAATGCTTAGTGCAAGTGACACCACTTGTAAAAGAGAAGTCAAAGAGCAGCCTTACCTACTTGCCACTCCAAGTGAGAATAGAGCAATGCCGGTTACTTTTGGCCAAAACGTATGGGCTTATCCTTACTTGCTGCTAGACTAGCTAGTGGCTTGGAATAGAATAACACGCGGTCGTTACTCTCAGTACTCTCGCACAGCACTGACTGCGGAGAGAAAGAGGGAGTAAACTTTATTCTGCAAAAAAAATTGGCCGCGTATCTGCTGCATTCGTTGCAAATGTCAACAAAAAACGATAGCCTTTGTCGAAATTTGCCAAGTAAATGCCTATGCTGTTTCCGCTCACCTATCAGGCTGTTCCTCCTCCGTCGCGCTCCTCCCAAGGTACACACTATAAAGGTTTGCTCAAGTCAATTTAAATTTACCGCGTTCCACTGCTACAGGCCGGGTTCCTCGATGCCAGCGCTGCAGTACGGCGAAGACGCGCGTGAATCGAGGCGCCCTACTTCAACGTTTATAGAACCACGTTGCCCTACTCCACGTGCGTTCCAAGCAGAACGTGGAACCTATCTAGTGGAACCTTTCGTTGCTGTTGCCGTGTGATTTCTCAGATGCCGGCAGGAGCGCGGGCAATAGCATGCGATGGTTTTCTGCACTAGATGTAGAATATCATTTGCTGTCGCAAAAACCAAGCATCCATGAATTTTTAATAAAGGAGCACAGCAAATGTCACTTATGTATGGATGTTCTGCCTTATGTCTGTTGCGTAATGTCTTGATCTTGTTCAACAATTTTGACAAGTATGATCATTGGCACCGGACATAGACGTTTAGATTTGGCTGTGAGTATATAAGACTATTCCGTATATTTTGTTTCGCTTTGGCCGGGTGGCTGAATCGAGTGACAGCCAGTCAGACAGACCGAAAGGCAAACAGACATACAGACAGACCAAAATTTCTGGGTTTATGTAGCCTAAAAAAACCTATCGTCTTTAAAAAAAGGGCACGTGGTCGGATTCCCCCTTGAAAGGGGTACTGACACAAAATTTTGAAGGCGAGATAACTTCGGAGATGGATTGGTGTAAATACACCTACATAATCTGCAAAATATCAGCGGCAAATACAGCCTAGAACATATTTAAAATCAATTTTAAAGTGTGCGAAACGCAACCGAGAAGAGAGCGGAGGACCTCGAGCAATCGACATTCCCTGGATATTTTGTAAATAAACAACATTCAAACACGTCACGAGTTTGCGTTGGCCGCTTCCGCGCTGCCGGCGTTTTTCGCCGGCTCGCCGCTTCAATCGGAGGTCGGAGCTTCTGCTCTTGAGCAACGAACGACCTGATCGTTGGTGGCTGAGGCGCTGTGATTCCGCCGGCTCATCGGGCAGCTGGCCGAAACTTAAGTTCTAAAGCGATTCCAGGCACTCTATTTTTATTGCTTTTCATTACATTGGATGCGAAAGCGCGCCGTTGACACGAATAGCGCACTGAGCGAGCCGCACGGTCACTGCGCAGGCGAGGGGGCGCAGGCCGGCGCAGGTAGCTCGAGCGATAGCTTGTTACTGCTGCACGAAATGGGACCCAAGTCACAAACATGGCAGCACATATGAGAAAGGAGTTAATGGTGTGATGGTGGGTGGCATTAAAAATCGTCATCTGCCCTGCTTACGGGAGCGGCACTCGAATATCCACCGCAGTGCTATGCCGAACACATCTGTAGGCGGTTGCATTAAAAATCGTCATCTGCACCGCTTGCGAGAGCGGCAATCGAATATCCGCCGCAGTGCTATGCCGAACACATTTGTAGTCGGACCTGTAGGCAGACCGGCCGGCTGCTCCTAGCGCGCGTCTTCCCACCCACTGTCTCGAGCGTCGCCCGCCGTTCTGTTGCCGCGGCAGCAATTTGCACTCGCAGCGCCTGCGTCACGTGCGGGGTCGCTTTTTAATAAAGCGGCTCACGAGATAAGTACGCGGGGGCATTGGCAGAAACTGCAGGCGACGCGGATTCGACGGTGCTAAGGCAGCTCTGGTCTGTGATATCCGTCCGACCGTCACGTGTTCAGCTTTATTTACACAAAATCTCGGGTATAGCGGCACCCGCTGAAATCTAAACTACGACTGGCAGCATTGAAAACGCCTTTAATTAAACAACCGTCGCACGCTTAAGGAAATGAGGTTTCCACACGTGCTAAGTAGATCATTACCCGCCACGGTGGCTCAGTGGCTAAGGCGTTGCGCTGCTGAGCACGAGGTCGCGGGTTCGATTCCCGGCCGCGGCGGCCGCTTTTCTGATGGAGGCGAAAAGCAAAAAAGCCCGTGTGTACGAGATTTCGGCGCACGTTAAAGATCCCCAGGTGGTCAAAATTAATCCGGAGCCCTCCACTACGGCGCGCCTCATCGCCTGCGTTGCGTCGGCGCGTTAAACCCCAGAATCAATCAATCAATAAGTAGATCATTAGCTACTTATCGCAACAAAAACAAGTTGCCAAATTTTTGTGTCAGTGCCCCTTTAAGGAACGCGTTAGAGCTTGCTGCTTCCTCCGCACGTTCCACCAGCCGGAGTTGAGTTTCGCTGCTGGAGCTGGCCAGGTCTTTCTCCCACTGCTCATAGGAAGGGTTGCAGGGTGGACGAACTTTTGGGATGTAGAGGGTGGGATTTATGGCGTGGAGGAAGGTAGGTGTGGCAATCCTGAGTTGATTATCCTTTTCCCTGGTGACTGATGGGTGGGCAGGAGGGCACAGTTGCCTACCCAACTTCTAGTGTTGTGGGGAAGGTTGCTAAGGGACGAGGTGCTTGCAGCCAGTCGTCTCGCGGTGTCGGGTAGGCTAACTCTCGGGCTGTCGTGTGGGACATGACATTGCCGCGAGGGTCGAGTGGCCAGGGTACCAAACCAGACGGATCTTGCATTGAGGGGGTTTCTGGAGGAAGATTCTTTCACCTTGTGTTGATATCCTTCCGCGTAGGTAGCTTCGGCATGCGTCTTGAGAATCGGAAATAATTGCGTCGGCTTATGTGTGGGCGATGGCAAGAGCGATGGCTGCTTCTTCTGCTTCGTTGGTGTTGATTCCAGTTAGTGTGACACTGGCGACGTGTTCGGTGATCTCTGTGAGCTCCTCCACCGTGTTATGTACTCCAAGTTAGGAGTCTGTCCGGGGCCGTGCTGCTGGGGAGATGAAGTGCTTGTTTATTTTACGACTAGGTGTGTCTGTCAAGTTTCTTTGCGTCGCTTCTGGAGAGGATCGCATACTGTATTATTTAACTGACGCGATAGATGATGAAGGCTTGGACAAGTCGTAGTGTGTATGCTTCCTTCCTCCGTCGAGTCTTCGGGGTGATTCGGCGGAGCATGGCAACAATTTGTACTGTTGGTGTGGGGTCGCGAAAAAGTAAAAAGTTGGAACGGCCTTCAAGAAGGCCGTTCCAACTCTATATTAACCAGTATCTTTTTGCGCGGGGAAGGCGTGATCGTTGCTCCGTCAAGTGTAATTTGGATGCCTGGATCCTGTTGTTTTCTACTTCGGCGTTTCCCGACAAGAGCTTCAGTTTTTTTTTTTTTGTGTGTGTGGAGAATTAATTGCGTAAGCTTGTATGTATGATGTCAGCAGCCTGCTAAAGACGATATTGCATTTCCCCTACCGACCCTTTGCCCGTCCATAACGTTACGTCATCGGCATGCAGGCCATGGTGAACGTCAGGGATGGCCTCAAAGAGTTTCGAAAGAACTATGAGGGTGGTGTTAAATAGCATGCTAAATTTACAGCGCAATAAAGACACACAAGTACAAGTAAGGGACATACGCAGTGCTGACTTCCAACTGATACTTTATTGACACGGGAAAAACATTTATACATGCAAGATACAGTGACACTACAGCATAAAAGTAGATAAACAAGATAAACAAGTCAGCGCTCCGTATGTCCCTTACTTGTACTTGTGTGTGTCTATATTGCGCTGTAAATTTAGCATGTTGAACGAACTAGCCCAGACGTCAACCTTACTAAGTAAATAGCAGTGACGAAAGAACTGCGCCCTGTGACGTGCCTCGGCCCCCAACGCGGATAGGAGAGACTGCCCACCACGGGTTCGAGCAAACCAACCCGTATGGCAGGGACGTCTCTCGCGGGGCGTACGCCAGTCACTCCAAAGGGGAGCGGCCTTTCATATTACAGGGGTCTATTACGTGCACAATCACGATTGGCGGTGAGATGTTTTCATTGGTTTCGATTCTTGTAATATATGCACGTATACTATTTATTGCGTTTCTTAGCGACTATATCAAGCCTTCAACACCGTAATCATGTCATAATTGTTCGGGTTGAGTCAATTCGTCTTAATAACGATGGTTACGATAGAAAGTTTGTCGTAACCATCGTAACGATGGTTACGACAAAAGCCGCCTTCGAGTACTGTGGACAACGTTGTCTGAGGCTGGATCGCGGTGGCGTAGCACAAACCTTCTCATTGCATTTGCATGTGAATCAACAACGCACGCAGCGTATATGTACCTTCTTCCACGCAGCCATAACGAAAGCCAATTTGTGACGAAGGGAATGTATACGCCATACAGCAAAATATCCACACTATCTTTGTGAGCCTTCCAAACATCCGCAAAGCTACTAATAATACAGTTGAGACGGTGCAGGAAAATAATGCGTTGGGCATACACGCACACAAAAAAAAATATTCATCTGATACAAGTGAACAACGATGAAATAAATAGAAAGCCGCTTTATTTCGTGCTGTGCTATACGCGTGTAGGGGCCCGCTGCTTGGTACGTAGCATTAGACTGTTGAATACTTATCGAGGAGGTCTGAGCGCTGAACCTCGCGAATAAGCTAGAAAGATGAGTTGCACACGATCTTCTGACCGATGCTTTGAAGAAAGCTGTTCTCTCTCTCCTCGTGTGTTGCAAACTTGGGGGGATACAGCTTGAGATTATTCATATGTGTCGGAAGCTGGCAAAAATAACTGAATTACTACAAACACGCCTTTTAATGCACTAAACCATCAAAGTGGGCGACTTCTAGCACAGGCACTGCTGCCCCTCACAAGCGGAATGTAGTAGACGACAGCGGCGCGAGTCCCTAGATGAGTATTCCCAAACAGCTCTTTATTGTTTTCCAACCCTTTCTATGAAATGAAGAAAATCACTCCTATTGTCTTGTCCTGGACTGAGGACCCGGCCCACAATTTCACAGTTAAATAAGGTTTTCTCCTCTTCCTCCTCCTCCTCCTCCTCTTGAGTGTAGTTTTCCTATAACGCGTCTGTGGGAAATGTACCGAAATATCCCTCCAGGTCTGAACAAACATGATGTTACTGCATCTTTATGTAGACCTGACTCCTTTTGCTCAATGAATCTCCGTACTGGTTAGAAGCTTGGTATAAAACCAACACGCACGCCTAGACACACAGTGGGTTATTTCTAACTCAACCTACAGTTTTAGGGGCGAAGCTCCTTAAGTCATGGGTCTGTCCATCCCTTGTGTCTCGTGGTACGTGACCGCCGCATGCTTTCGGAGATGACGCAAAGTGGGCCGCGTTGCATGCGCAAGAACCGGCTGCAACCGGCAGCGCAAACTCGGCACCGGGAGCGCGAGCTTGTCTGTGTTCGCCAACGGAGGCGCGAGCGCACGTGCACTGCGAGGGGGAGATCACGCAAGAGACCACGCCACGAACGCAGGCAGTCGTTCTCGGAGATCGAACGAGACGCAAGGACCTTTGCTCGTTTCCTCTCGTCTTGTTCGGGCACAAGTTCGCCCTAAATAAAAGTTCTTTCTTTACCGTTGTGTCCCATCCTACGTGACAAATTGTGGTGGAGGTGCGGGGTAGTCCTCGATGGCGCGGGGTCTTTCACCAGGTCTGAGCCTGGGAGCATTGACTCCGAAAATAAAAGTTGATTTGTACAATGTACGCACACAGTCTTACGTCTTTCTTAATGATGTAATGGGCGAACTTTCACGGGAGAGTTACGGTTACCGATGATCTCCCCCTCTCGAGCTTCGCCCCACTTATCATCATTCATTCCGTGGATATGGCGTGATTTTTTTGAAGCGCATAGTGCATGTCAGCATACTTTCGTGCCATAACAACGTAAAGTGATTGGATACAGTACTTTCGAGCGTTCGGCAAGGTTGCAAAAACTGTTTTACCTTACGTGCGATTACCGGGAATCGTAATGCCTTCTGCCAGAGCCGACAGCCCCGAAGGCTTGGAATTTGTTTTGGGCTTGTATTTTCGCTGTTGTCGGTGACTAGCAGCTGGCTGTTCCCAAGACCGCCTTCGCAAGGAATGGGGCGACGCCGGCAATGTCTGTTCCGCAGCGGTATCCAAAACTGCATTTTTACTCATGTCTTGAGCTAGTGTATGCGATTTTAAGCCTGTTATTATGACAAAAATTTGCGCACACGCAAAATGTGGTGCAAACAAGCATCAAAAGTCAACCGAGCGAAAAGAAACAGCAGAAAGAGCGAGCCCGAGTGAAGCAGACGACAAATGCGAGAAACCCTAAGCCCTCATTCACACAGCCGTCACCTTCTCCGTCACGGCACCGTCACGTCAAGAAACCGCGACGGAGACGTAAACGTGGAGCGTTCGTAGTGGAGCTATCCGTCAGATTACAAGGTCGTCTGCCTAGTGATCAGTTTAGCCTAGAATTGAGTGTTTTTAATCTGAAAAGTAAAGAAAATGGTTTGTGCTCACTGTTCGCTAAATTTAGCCGAGAAAATTTGTTTTCTGATTAGCTGGTTTAGCGCGGGGCATGGTCGAAATCGGTCGAGAAATCAGCCGAAAAACGGCGCCCATGACGGAAGACGGTGACGTGACGGTGTGAAAAACGGCTGTGGGAATGAGGGCTAAGCCGACGTCACGGAGGCGTGCTTCGCAGCGCTGCCCGTGGTCGCGCTCACCGCCAATGAAAAAAAGGTAAGGCAGTTCCATTCAACGTGAAGTCTGTCAAGTGCAAAGCATTGATTCGCCAGAGGGCCTGCATGTGGTGCTGGATTGAGTTTTCATTAGTCTGGGGTAACTGATCCGGTAATTCCCGATTTTTTCCTCATTTTATACTAGTGTGTACTTATTTGCGGTACAGCACTCGCGGCCTCCGTGGCAACGGCGCAGCGCAAAGCCCACCCGCAATGCTTTGCTAATAAGGAATGTGTACCTGCGTGGCGCAATGGAATTGACATCGGCTTCGCAGCGAGGGAGCCAAGTTCGATCCCGACCAGGCGAAGCGGTGGCCTTTTCGAAGCCGCGTATTTCCTTGCTTCACTGCAAATGTCGCCGAAAGACGATAATCGTCTGCCGTTTCTGGCAAGTAATCTGATGTCTGCCCTTTGCTAGCTCTTCCGCTCCCTGTCCTACTCATCTGATAATGAATTTAACGCAGGTTTGTTCCATGTAATTCAATTTTCCCGCCTTTGCAGTGCTCGCACGCCTTCTCGTGGAACAGCTCGCATCCTGTTCTGTCTTTTGTTTCTTATTCTGCCTGGAACAGCACCAGCGGAAGTTCTGCTTTTTGTGCTTGCTTTCATCTCACACGTGCTGGAGCCTTTCTGCGCCATTTTAAACGCGTCGTTTTTTTTTTATTCTTCCACCACTGTTTTTTTTTTTCGCTTGAAATCGGAAAAAAAAAACACAACCAAACGCGCATTGCTAACTAAATGATCGCGGGGACTGCCGGTTAAGTACGTATATTTTGCATCAAATTCACCGGAGTTTTTTTTTTTTTTTTTTTTTTTTTGGCGCTGCTAAATAATGGGACATGTATGGCCAGTGCCAGCAGTTCAAGGAGTTTCGAACGGTTATGACTATATAAACCTCTTCAAGTATCTTCTTAACTTTTGGCCGTTAGGCTGAATCGAGGGACAAGCGGGTATCTTTGCGGAGCTTCTGTTTGTATGTGTGACGCCGCGTTACTCTGGGTGCGTGACGCCGCGCGACTGCGGTGACTACATACCGTGACCACGGACGAGCTACGATAACCACCTGGGCCCCTAAAGGGCTCCGCACCTAAAACAGCACTGCACTGTGCACCTGCCCAGCCTGGCATCGGGCGGTAGTTAGCGTCTGCCTGAGTATGCCGACGCGACGCTCGCTGAAATGAGAGGAGGGGGGGGGGGGGGGGGGGGGGGGGGGGGGGGGCTCACGGCGGCCGCTATACGCCTCGAGCTTTGCGATCGCTGCGCCGCCTGCCGCAGCTTCTCCGCGGTGTTGACGGGATTTGCGCTGCGTGACTGATAGGGGCTCGTGCCGTGTTTTGGTTCTGTTTCGCTTCTTTTCGCCTTTCCGCGCCCCAAAAAAACTTGTTACGGTGACGTCTATAGGCAAAGGGTACGTTTAGGTCATTTAAAAAGTAGCTGCGTCTTCGTAGAGTACGCGATCGCCTGCAAGAGCTACCCGGGACGCGGTTCTTCGCGCTTCGTCGCCGCTCTTCCGGGCGTCGGCGACGGCAGCAACGTATCACCCCTGTCACCTCCAAAACATCAGGCACAAATGAATTCTACTGTCGCCTCGTTTAGAGCTGATACTGGCACAATGAGAGGTTGGCTTTATTTTGCTGCGTGGACAACGAATGCGGCTTCGTTTGGAATATATACATCGCAGAAAAATATGTATCGGGGATGTGATTACCCAATCCAAGACAATAACTTATGCCTCTTATAAGATATAAACCCTGCGAAAATGTTAAGTATATTCCAAGCCTGTGCGTCGTTAAATATGTGCCCACACACGCCATATAGCAAGAACCAAGGCAAGTTAATGAAAGCACGGAAAAATAAATGCTGTGCAAGTGCGGAATTAAGAAACGTAATAGCTCTAACAGAAATGAAAAAAAAAAAACACAGTGCAGCTTCTGACATGCTAAAGACGTTCGTCGAAACTTAAGCCAGGTAGGGTTCAGACCAACTATACGCGAAATGCACCGCTATTTCGTGAGACATCGGCGGGGGGGAGGGGAGGGGGACGCTGTGTACAAATGAGGAGCGGAATCAAGCAATGAACGTTTTAGTAATCACACACAAATCTCGCGTTCACTTTCCTTTTGTTTTTCTACTTCAACAAACAGCTTATCGTACGGCGGACGCATCTTTGGAAGTATACAGGGCAGGCTGTTCAACAAGCGATGAAAGGTGTCGTTGGAAGAGTGCACATGTGGTATGTGAGGTCCTCTGATTTCAGTTTCTGCTTTATTCTGCAGGCTCCCTGTGCCATATGACGATATTTCGAAGAAGGATTAGTCGCGGGCGCGGATTATATTCTAAGCCCGTCTCCGCGCTGCTCGCAGAAGATATATGTAGCAGATGAATGTTTCCGGGCGCTCACCTCACGACAAGACGGCTCTGTCGTGTGCTGATCCCCGAGTATAATTATGCATTGTCCATCGTACTTTTGTTGAATATTCCGAAATTACCGCAGACTGGCTTGTAAATGGTGGTGATCAATATCTGAGGTATTTATTAGCAAACGTAACTGGCGTGCTGTCAGGTATGAGTGCTCCGCTGATTGCGAACAAAACCGATTTAAATTGTAGTGTATAGCCGTATCATGAACATCTGAGGACCCGTTGGTTACGGAGACACTGCTAGTAAATTCAGGTCAGCGTAACTACAATCGACTCCATCATACGCCCGTTCCGCGACGCTGGCCTGTGAAACACACCTGGCGCTTATACAGATCGAATATACCACACTAAGGTCGCGCCAGAAACATTTATACTCTCGTAAACACACCCGATTTGCGAACAGAGTGACTGCTCCACATAAACACTGATTTCAAACGCCCGCAAACGGTAAATCTCAGGCGTGAACGTGCCGCAAAAGCAGCGGCGGCACTGGGGAGCCGGACGCGGACTCCCGCGCCTGCTTTCGAAACGGGTCGCTAGGGGGATTTCAGTGGCGCCCCTACAGGCCGCGCTCGAGGCGTATACATTGCAAGCCTCAGGGCTCACCCGGGCGCTGTCGGCTCTCGTTCGCTGACCTTAACGGTGCAAGCCGTCACAGCACGGACGCGGTACAAGCCAAAAAAGGTGGAGAGTGCCCGGAGACTCACCGGGCATCATAGACAATGAACTAACGCAATCTAGGTATGCGAAAATGAACACGGCGGGTGCCGTGACCCTACGCATGTAGGTAACAATGGCCAATTCAGAGAAGCCCAAGAGTGGCCAAATGCATGACGTTGGCGTACCCAGTGCTCTGCGATCCTTCGCCCGCGTCCCCGAGGGCCCCCGCAGGGAGAGGACGCTCTCGGCCCATTAAGGAGCGGGCGTCGTCGGCGCCACCACGCCCCGTGCGAAAGGTTGCGCCCCCGCAATGTTCGTCTGCTTGTCCGAGCGGGTCTTTTCAATTAGACGGCAAGTTGGATTTGTTAATGCGAAAGCACTGAATGTCCAATTGAGCAAGGAAACCGGCGTCCTGTTCCTGTAGCATCCAAGTCCCTAAAACGACCGACGGCGCAGGGACAATACAGGAGAGGAATGGAGCCGGAAAAAAAATTGAATAAGTTTGGGCCTGGATGGGAACCGGGCCCATGCCTTGGGAATTCCAGGCAGGCACCCACGCAGCTCGCCAGTTCGACTTTTCTTTTTCGCCTAATACTAGACAGATTTAGTTAAACTCACCACTACACATACCGATTAATACACAAAGCAAAAGTGGACGGACATTGAAGAGGCACATGAAGCTAACATTTAGTGTTCTTTAAAGCTCGGGCAAGCAGACACACGTCCAACCACTCCGCTGGGCCACTTTGCGCCGCACGAACGCCCTGCACCAACTCGACCTTTTTCCCGAAAACGAGCCGAAATCATCGAAGGGGGGCCGCATGGCGGTCCCTCGTGCGGCATTTCCGTAAGCCATGCAGCCCCAGCACAACGAAATATCACCGGGAGCCCCACGAACATCTCGAAAAGGCAAGAACGGAAAATTGAGCGGAGTAATGACCCCGCCTCTATTAACAATCTGTTGCCAAACATCCCCGAAAACCACCGCATGGCGGAACTACAGACAAAACAATGATCAACGGGCTTTGGTCGACAGCTACCCGACTAAGCAATAGGCATCTCTTTTCTTGCGCAACCATGTTCTCACTGGAAATGTTGACGAATGAAGCACGAAGAAAAACGTTTTCGCATTAGGGGAACACACCTACGCATGACGCGCTCTGAAACAATGCTGTTATATAGAGGAGGTCTGGCGATAAATAGGCACCTGTAATACGCGGATGGCTTGGTGGGCTAGCTGCGGGGGGGTCATGAAGGGGTTAACAGCGCACGAAGACGACGACACACAATGAAGAGAAGTCAGAAGAAGAGAAGACAAAACAGCTTGTCTTCCTTGTGTGTCGTCGTCTTCGTGCGCTGCTGACCCCTCCATGACCTGGAATACACTTTCAAAGCACTCGTCGTTGCCTTCTTTGGTATACTAAACGGATATTCTAATAAAGAAAACCACTCAGTGAGAAAGTTAGCAGTGCCCACAGCCTCCTTGAGAAAGCTCCATAGCGGCGTCACGCTTCAGTGGTCCCCGAGCCCCATCGGGAGTGCTCGAACCCAGGTTATGCTACAGCGACGCGGCGGGCTACCCCGGCCAACTTGCGGCAGCGGCAGCGGAGGTAATACAATATCACCCTTCGCAATTCCTACGGCCAACCCAGAAACAGGGAACTTGCAATTACGGGCACGTAGGCTTTCGGAGTCCGTGGCCGCCCTGCTATGCAGCTATGCTCGTGGTACGGTCGCCCCCGCAGCCGCTAAGATCAATAGAAGCCCGATCTCAAGACGCCATCGCACTCAGCCATCCCGGAGAACGAGATGGCACAGGAAGCTGCCGCCAGGCTCATTTCGAATGCTACAACGGGGGCCGCCGCATTTCTGCGACCCCTTGACGGGCAAAACGGAGCTGCTTGGAGGCGGCGTAACACGTAGTCTGCTCAATCTCGCCAATGCGTTTGTCTCCAAAATGTATTGCGCTCTATATACGCTGACCCTCCTTGGTCAAGATTATGTTGCGGCCCGCCAGGCGAGCGCGCTTGACACGAATCACTCACCTGCCCGCGGGCTCCCGCCAGGCTCGACGACATGGGCAGGCTGGGGAAGCTGCCGTTCAAGAAGAAGGCCCCGCCGCCGCTGGGCGACGGCCTCGTCGCCGTCGACGAGCGCCACAGCGCAGTGACGAGCAGCGACGCGGCGTTGAAGTAACGGAAGGCCGCGTACACTTCGCTCTGGAAAGAGACGAGTGTGCGTGCTGCCGCGTGAAATGATGAAGCGCTGGCACCTTTATTCTGTTTTGCACACAACCACTCCACCTACACACCGCTCCTTCCGAACCACTAGCAACGAAAATTCTCTCTGTACTTCTATGGAGAGCAGAAATTTGTCTATTCCCACACCTTTCTTCCTCGTATATAGTGGTGACCCGTCTTGGGACTCGTGCAGAGGAACAAGTCTCTTGTGGCCCCGTTCCACAAGTGGGGGTCATTTTTTTCAAAGTTTTTCTCGTGTTGGGGGGCCTGCATGCCCCCGATTCGCGACTCCAGCACTCCTCATGAGAAGTGCTGAAGTCGCCACCTTTGCAGAGCGCACGGTCGCCCTCATGTCACCAATTCGATCCTGCCATGTCTGAGCCAAAAAACCTTGGTTATACCTCATGCGCGATGTCAAGGGGCAACTGTTCGCCGCCCTCGCACGAAACCCATGCAGGTACCGCGCAAGATTTTATCAGAAAACTGACGCCTATCGAGTGGTTTATGCACGAGAGTAACCGCCAATACGAGAGAATGACGAGAGATATATAAAGAAAAAAAATACTAATAAGAGAGGACACTCTCATAGAACCCTGCGGCCGAATTGACTGTAGCGCACCCAGAGGCTAGACAAAGAACTAACTGCTAACTTTCGGTATTGTGGACACCGATTTGAGCGGGTAGTTTGATTGACTTTAAAGCGCTGCTCACGGTATTCCGATGCTTTCGTGCCTTGCTTAAAGCGTTTATTGAAATATATCATTATCAGCTTGGTGACTGCATGCTTTTGAAAGAAAAATGAACCTCTAAAATGCGAAGTTGCGATTTAAAAGCACCGTTCACAGACCGTTAGGACTTACAGTTCTGCTGTGTGTTCAGCATCTCGTCACGCCACATAAGAGAGACATCTCATGCATATATTTATTTCACGGCACTAACTGTAAGAACAAATTCAAAGTGTCGCCATTCTCTGCAATACAGGCATAATAATAAATAGTGATTAATATAACCCACCCGGGAAACAGCACCAAGTAGTGAGAGGAAAAACAGGTTGCCAGAACTAAAAACACGTGCAACAGGTAAAGGTACCAGAACCAAACAAAGAATTTATCCTTCATAGTAATGGAAAACGCAGAGAATCCAAAAGAATCAGACATTTGTATTTTTATTTGTGCCTATGGCCTCCTAAGACTGCATATGAAGTAGCAGTCATACGAAAAATATCAGCTATAATAAAACGTAGACACTGGGACACTCGCGAGTGTTCACGACCACAATTTTTGCAGATACTTTTTTACTGCCGCAATTTCTTGTCGCAGTAAACAGTAAACGCTTGCGCACTTTTTACCAAAAAGGCTTTGATGGACTCGCTTAATTATACATTAACCCCAATGAGGTCTATTGCCTCTCGTCAACTACTAATCAGTAGCGCAAAACCCTTAAGATAAATAAATAAATAAAATATTTTCTATTGGCCCCTGGCAAGCATGCAATTTCCCAAGGAGCCGGGTTAGCTTCACAAAACGTTGGCTTCCCAGTAAAGGCGAAGGGCCAGGCGGGGAGATTTTAGGTACGTGTACGTAGTGAGCCGACAGGTTCCAGGCTCCACCATGGCACGCAATTACACATATTCCGCAGACAATGCGAACACGCTATTATAAGAAACAGGCAAGCAGTTAACGCTTCTTGTGGGCGAGATAATGGCGACACATTAGAGAGTCCCATAAGGCAGCGCGACAACATTTGTGGGACTACGTGCACATGCAAGATATAAGAATATGGCTCAAAACCATTAATGAAAAGCTAGATCAGGTTCTGGAAGTGAAAGCAACGGTCGAAAACATTGAGGATTCGCTGCAGTTCATGAGTGAGCAGTGTGACCAACTCCTGGCCCGTACAGAGCAAAATGAACGGGCCGTCAAAGACATTCATCGCAGGCTAAACAAACTTGAAACTCGAGATAAAGAAATCGCTAAACTTGAATCTGTAGTTGACAATCTAGAGTGGAGGAGCCGACAACCGAACCTAGAATTTCATGGATTGGAAGTGACAAAGAATGAGGACTTGCTGGCTAAAATAAATGCGCTAACGGAGAAACTCGAGGTTCCACCCCTTTCGAAGGATGATGTAGTGACAATTCACCACCTACCAGCGAGGCGAGATAACATACCGGGCATAATCTGCTGCTTTGCCAAGCTTGCAGATCGAGAGAACTGGTGGCAAAACCGAAAGAAGCTTCTACGCTCCGATGACAGCCCATTCATACTAGAAAACTTGACACGAAGAACCCGTGATCTGCTTTTCGAGACCAAAAACTGGGCGAAAGAGGCACATTTTAAGTATGTGTGGCACAACAACGGACGAGTGCTTGTAAGGAAGGCGGACCGAGACAAAGTTGCAGTTGTCACGTGTGTTGGTGACTTAAGCAAGCTGGTCTCGTAACTTAGCTAAGCAAAATTAATGAACATGCCAAATAAACCTCTTGAATCGTATATTTTGCCCCATGACTTTGAAACTGCTTTAGGGAGGACATATTTGAAATCCTTCAAATGTTTTCATCTGAATGTGCAATCTATTACAAGTAAGGAGTCTAACCTAACTTTTTTGTTTCAGCAAGTAGGGCATGACTTTGATGTCATAATGTTAAGCGAAACGTGGTCAACCGATGAATCAAATGTTTTCCGTCTTCCGTGTTACAAGACATTCTATATGAATCGCACATGCAGTCGTGGTGGCGGTGTTTGTATTTTAGTAAAACAAGGTTTCAATTGCGAATTGATACAAGAATTTTGTGTAGTCAAAAACGACTGTGAATTCCTCTGTGTTAAAGTAGATGGTATAATACTTGCTGTCTGCTATCGACCCCCGAGCGGGATGATACCACCTTTTCTTGATTTTCTTGAGTTATTCCTGGATTTTGTAGATAGAAATAGGTTTGACGTCATCTTAGGTGGCGATTTGAATATAAACATGATCGGGCACAATTCCACACAAACCAAATTAGATGTGCTGTTAACCTCTAGTGGTCTTTCAAATGTGATCAACCTTTCTAACAGAATAACGCCAACTTCATCGTCATTGATCGATCTTTTCATAAGGAACATAAGTTCCGACAAATTAAGAAGTGCGGTAATTGCAGCGGAAATAAGTGATCACTTGCCGTTATTTGTACGCTCGTTAAAAAATATGCCACTCAAAAAACATCAAAGAACACACCCATTTCAATGCATAAATGAAAAAAACCTTTCTCTATTCAGCGAAAAAATTTCGAGTGCAGTTTGCGAGAGTGTACTTAGAAAAAGTGATGCAAACAGGGCGTACGACGAATTCATGAAAATCCTCAAGCCTATTTACTCCGCATGTTTTCCTTTTGTGCTCCCGAAACAGAAACGAAAGATTCGAAAGCCCTGGATTAATTCTGAACTTGGCGCGAGAATACGAAAGAAAAATGTCTTGTACAACGAATTTATTAGAACAAGAAATCCAGTTTTGTTAAAGTAATTCAAAGTTTTCCGGAACCATTTATATAAAGACTTAAAAAAAGCTCGATGTGACTATTACAGTAACATGTTCACATACGGCAACAATGTGGAAAAAATGAAATTCTCTATTAAAACGGAGTATTCCCCAAGCCACTACTCACACCATTAAGCAAAACGGCATCGAACTTTCAGGAAAGCCGCTTGCCGATGCCTTCAACCGTTATTTTATTGACGTTGTACGAAGTGGGAATGTACAAAACGACCTTGAAAACTTGCGGTACGTAGATAACTCCATATTTCTTGATCCTGTAAGCTACCGTGAAGTAAGTGGTGCAGTGTTAGGGTTCAACAATAGCAGCACGCTTGATATCGATGACATACAAGTAAAACCCTTAAAATACGTTATCTCTTTTTTGACACCATACATTGCTCACACATTTAATTTATCTAGTAGCCAAGGTGTTTTTCCTTCAAAAATGCAGACCGCTCGGGTGACAGTGCTTCATAAAAAGGGAGACAAAAATGATATGGGAAATTACCGACCAGTTTCTATACTTCCAGTACTCTCAAAATCACTTGAAAAACTTTTTCTAAAGCGCTTGACCAGATTCGACCAAAAACATACCATAATAGTCGACTGTCAATATGGCTTTCGTCAGGCCTTTGGAACGGAGCTTGCGCTTATAGATCAAAAAGAATATATCTTGTCTCAATTAAACCGAGGAAACATGGTACTCGGTCTATTTATTGATTTAACAAAAGCATTCGACCATATCAACCACAATTTGCTAGTACGGAAGCTAGAGCACTACGGTATACGTGGTGTGGCAGCCTCCTTCATTAAATCTTACCTCAAAGATTGTAATCAAATCGTAGCCTTGGATGCGTTTTCGTCAGAACCTTGTCGAGTAAAAAGTGGGGTACCGCAGGGCAGCACTCTGGGACCCTTTCTTTTTAATATCTACGTAAACGATATTATTGGCGTATCATCATGCGCTAAGTTTATCATCTATTCCGATGACACGAGTATATTCTTCCATGGTAAAACGGCGCATGAATTAATTGTAAATGCAAACTCAACTTTGCGAAAACTAGAATCATGGACAGAGCAAAATAGTTTAAAGATTAGCGGTCCAAAGACGAAAGCAATATTGTTCCGCGCCAGAAATAAGCCAGTAATAATTGACAATGTTATTTCTTTAAAGGAGCCATGAAGAGAAAACAAAAGTTTGTTTTATTCGATAGATTAGGTGTTTCATAGTACCCCAAGCGCTTTCCCGGAAGCAAATGATGCTTTATTCACTGAGAAATAAGGCAATTTAAGCCAAAATTTTAATTTCCCGCTAAAATTGCACATTTCGTCACGTCAACAATGGCGTCATACGAGCCGGTCCATGAAACAGATACTTAGTATGTCGACTCCATATAGCACCCACACGCGGGAGTCGACCGAGACGGCGGCCATTTTAAAAATACTAGTAAAACCTAGTGCACCCGCAGCCCTAGTCATCGAATCCCCTCATCCGGAGAACAAAACTCTCGCCGAGGAGCTCGGGCTTGCATTTAACAACCTCACACCACTTGAACGCTCAATGCTTCTAAGTGCACGAGCGGCAAGAGTTGTGGGATACGCGGTGGACGGGAAAGCGACCATTCCGCGATATCCACAACAGACGAACGCCCAGCCGTCGGCACCGCTGCCTCGTCAGCCCCGTCGCGACGGACGAATACAGACTGGTACGTATGGGCCGTATTTTCAATTTCAATAGCAGTATCGCTTCTGCCAGTTGGCCGGTGTCGTGTATGGAAAGCCGTTCGCTCGAGCTCTCTGATCCGACCAGAAAGATTCGAGCGTCAATGCGCGGTGTGTACTGCATTTTTTTTCCCCAAGGTCAGAGCGCTTTGAAAGGCGATTTGACGAAGTCGGCGACGAGCGCCAGCATGTCCGGGTCCCTGCCGTAATCACTTCCTCGGAAATGAAGCGAGCACACTCGTACTTCCTTTAGCTCTCTTTCTCCTCCGTTTGCAAAGTTCACAAAACGTAGCCACTTGCTTCGCCGAGGTTCGTCGTTGGGCAGCACATGAAAGGAGATCTCACCAGCGGGGATGTCGCACTCCCTCGACGATTTGCCCGTACTACAGGGGCATTTCAAAACACAGCAACGAAATTTCATTGTAAAGTACTCGAACAAACTGAAGTTTTCAGTGGTTGTAAACTGTAAACGAGCTCGTAACGACAGCAGCAAGCCAACACGACCTCCATACCGAAACCTGTGCGACGAGTGGCCCTATATATCTCGTTGCTGCTCTGTGTTCCTTACTCCCCTTGTTTCTATTTTTACCTTTGCTAGTTGGCGATATGACGGCCAACCTCCTGTGAAGGGATTACGATACCAAGCAAGGTCGCGGCTGTGCGTGCTGGGACGGTTCGTTGGCCCCGAAGAGCCTTGAACCCGAAAATTCGTCTGCGCGATGGTGGCGACGGCGAGATGTCGAGTTCGGCTGGCGGTAGTTTCGTACGCATTGGCATACACGCTTGCGTGTTCGTTCGGAACTTCAACCGTTTACTCCACCGTTCTTTGTCATAAAAAGAATGTGCAGTATGTTTCACGGGCATTTAGCTCGCTATGCAAACTGTAAGCCCTGCCTAACATGCGTTTGCTTTTGCCGGCCTCCGCCAATCGCAGAGCATTCTCGAGTGACATCACAGGTTCTGTTTCGGAAAATGAGCTGGTGGGTCGCATGGTCATTTCCTTTTTTCCTAATTATGTAGCTTATTTGAGCGAAGTTTGCGTTATAAGTGGTGTCGTTATGGTTCTAACGAGGCAATCTTTCGAATGAACCAAACTTGTGTTTTCTCTTCATGGCTCCTTTAAACTCTGCTCAAGTGGAGATAGTACCGTCAGTAAAAACATTCGGAGTCATATTTCATGAACATTTATCCTGGGATGAGCACGTAACATTACTCGCAAAAAAAATTGTCTCAAATAGTTGGCCTTCTATACCGCCATAAACATATTCTACCGCCTAAAATTATATTGCTCATATATAACACATTGTTATTGCCATTTGGTCTGGGGAACAACTACTCAGGAAAACTTGCAAAAAATTCACCGGCTACAGAAAAAGGTCATTAGAATGCTAGAAAACATTTCTTTCCATCACCACACACAACCTTTTTTCGAAAAATACAATGTATTGCCGGTAACCGCAATATTCGACTACCGTCTGTGTAAGGTTTATAAACAAGAAGTGAAAAATGGGCAGATCTTTCCACAACACGCGACACACAGAACATTGGAGCGTTTTAACATACAGGACATCTTACGGACAACAAATGCTCGAAAACCAATTACCAAGAATGCTCAACACATTTCTTTCTAGAAACACAGCATTAGAAGGTATCACCTTTAGGAATCTGCGCAATTTCTTTATCTCCTCCTGAGGATGTTGTTTGGTGGTGTATTTTGATGTGTGATTGATTGTTTTTTTTTTCTCCTTGTAGAGGTTCCTTGCATTTTATGCTCTTAGGTTGCCACTGACAAAAGCGGTAAATATATGTCTTTCCGTTGTGTTTAATGATCTTTTTATGCAATAGCCGAGCCCGCACTTTCTGTGGTTGTTTTCCCTGTGTCACTGTATTTTAGTGATTTTCTACTGTATTTTAATGATGTTCCTGTGTCACTATATTTTAATGATTTCCTACAAACCCGATTGCTGTAACGAACAGTATTGTTTGATTTTCGGACAACGTTTCCTAATGCTGTTCAAGCGGCCAGTGGTGGAAAGGGGTGGGGGGGTGGGGGGAGGGTCTGACGCTCCGTCAAGCTGACAGTCGGCTTTTTATGCGGACCTCCAGCATCATGTATTTACTTTATGCGAATAAAGATCACCTTCCCTTCACTTCGCTTCACTTCACTTCACTTCATTTTAGCATCTTAAACACGCAGTCGAGCACAATTTCACCAGTGCCGCCACAGGTGCACAATAGAACTTGACATTGCTCTGCTTTGCATCCAAACACTTCACAACCAGGCACCAGGTTATGGGGAATGCTACTAGAGTACAATTAACTGCAGGCCTGTTTCACAATCCGCCACGTGCCATGAGAGAGGTTAAAAATATTTATACCGCCTATATGCTCGCAGATTACACCGCATACGTGAATACAACATGGCATTACACATTTTATCTGGCTCATTACAACAAAAAGAATTACAGTACCATCTGTTTTTAAGAAGCACATCAATTGGCACACTGGCATATTTGCAAGCTGTGCTTAATCTGAAAACAAGGGCTCCGAAAAAGAAAAGGGCTCCGAAAAGGCTCCGAAAAAGTCGGGGTGCATTGCATTTACAGCGGGTGCATCTATTTACCACAATGCAAGTACACATTTGGCCAGAAAAAGCACCCGACAATAGTTTTCCATTTTTAGGCGTTACACTAAGTACCCACGAGTTTATAACGCAGAGCAAGAGAGCCATCCTTGCTGAGGACGCTATGAGAGTAATTGACAACGTAGGTCCCGACACGGTTTTGTTCCATCAAAGTCACTCCAGCAATACGCAACGCGTACGGTGACAAACAACCACATTTAGCATGACTTCTCCCTCTGGCAATCTTCATATTGTAAAAAGGGTTTTCGTGGATTAGTGCTTCACAGTTTTAGAGCTAACAGCAACGATAATTTTTGAGTAGATTTTAGAGGCTGGACCCTGTTGTGAGCGGTTTTAGCGAGGTGAGGCACGTGAGAGATAAAACTCCCGCTGCTCCTTGCGTCAAAGCTAAGCTTATCAGTTGTCACGCCTTATTTAATGCCGAGACTTGCATTCGATTACCGGGTACTAATAGCAAGGTTCAAAAGATGGAATATTATCTCATGCCACTAGCCGAGCGCATGGGACAAGCCCGCTGAGACGACGAGAAACATTTCATGCCCTCCTCCCTCACCACTTGTAGTGGTTTACAACAGCTTTTCTGAACATCCACTTTCGCAGGGCGAGAGGGCTACCAATTTTTAGGGGCGAAACATCTTAGAGGTTGGCGCTGTCTGCGTCTCCTGTCACCGTCTCGTGTGTTCACGGCACTAAGACACCGGGGCACTGGTTTCCCAACGCCTCGCGTTAGAACGTCGCAGCTTCGTGGGCAAAAACTCGCACTAAAAGAACACACCGGGACACTCGTTTTCCGACGCCTCGCGCTAGAACGCTTCGTGCTTCAAAGACACGAGACTTTTACAGCAAAGCTGTATACCTCTACCTGAACTGGGCACGATGTACGACTTAGAAGCGCAGGAGCCTCATCAAGAGCATTAGGACAAAGGAGAAGAACCCAAGATATACATTATGCATATTGACTGGGATTAGCTACGCGATTTCTGATTGTATATAATAAATGTACATATGTATATAACTTTTTTTAATTGCGGAAGTTTGCTATTCAGCATAAGGGAAATTAAATGTACAGATACACTCCGGATTCCCGAAGGAATCGGAGCAGGGGGCCATGATGTGGACCTTGTATCCACGCCATGAAGTCTGGCGGACGACCGGGGCGCGGGCCGCAGGTGGCGATGTGCACAGCGCGTAGGCTTCGCAGAGCAGGGCAACTCCACACCAGGTGCTCTGCTGTAGCCTGGTCAACTGGAGCGGGGCAAAAGGGGCACGTGGAGTTGAACGGGGCATGGTATTGAGGGGGCCAGGACCTCGTCACAGCTGGCGTGAGGGCGACTCCCAAGCGAAGACGTCTGAGCAGGACCTTATCTTGGCGAGACAACCGGCCAAGGAGATCCGTACCGCGCGGGGGTATGAGCGCGCGCGCGGTGCGCCGTAGACGTTCTTTTTCACTGGCAAGGGCGAACAGCGTTCGACGAAGGTGCAAGGGGAGCTGGATATTGCACCCGCACGGGGTGTGTTCCGGCATCTGCAGCCTGCATTGCGGGGTGGCTATTCCGTTGGCGCCATGGCACGCGCACACGACATGGATAAGTGTCCACTATGTCCTGGATTTCTAGCAGAAGTTCGTTGGACGTGAGAGTTTTGCGAAGCTCTCGTACAGCTGCCGACGAATCAGTGTAAAATCGTCTTCTGTCTCTCATGGACTATTGGCAGCGATTTTGCTGTGGGAAACACCGGTGCAAACTGCATGCTTCGCCCCTTCCCAGGTTTCAAGTTAGTTGAAATGACCCTGGATGTTTTTTTTAAGGAATATATCTAGAGAAGCTCAAAAGTCGGCCTCGGAGTTTTTGTTCTTGTTGGCTGTGCCACGAGACGGCCTAACCCACTTCTGTTCGTCATGCAGGATTTCGTCTGCGCTATCTCCTGCGTGCTGGCCCACGTTCTTCTGGGCCCAGTATCAGCCGTCCACGTGAACTACTCTTTCCCGGCAAGGCTTGTCCCCTTGGGCGACCAGCGCCTCCTTGCAGCGTTGGCCACCGCAGTTTCTACGGCGCTGGAACCTGGAAACTGGGCGCTCCAAAGGGAAATCAAGGCCACACCGTCATCGACTTCATCAGGCGCACCGTGTATAAATCGCCCCCGCCAGCCTGGCGCGCTCTGTGGGCTCGGTGGCTGTGCCACGACACGGTCTACCCCACTTTTGTTCGTCATGCAGGTCAGTCGCCAGTATTGCCTTTTCACTAAAAAATCAAGTAATCGATGCCTTATTCAGTTACCGAGCCCTCAGTGCTGTGTTTGTATTGTGTCTAACTGTATGAACATTGTTTTTCCTCTGCTGCTGATATTATCAAGTGACATCGAAACTAACCCAGGACCTCCCACCCTAGAAGACATTCTAAATGAACTTAAAAACTTGTCTTCCGGTCAAGCCCAGCTTATTGGTGACATGCAGAGCCTAAAATGCCAGCTCTCCAACACCGATAAAGTAATCTCTGTAAAAGGCAAAAGAATCGACAGCTTAGAATCACACTACCATCAGGTTCAAACACTCCGAACGGAATTAGACAAGGTAACAACCATCACCTCCCAGACTGCTAGCCAGGTCTCGGTACTGGAGGTTCGGCTGGACGACGCGGAGAACCGTTCCCGACGGAACAACTTGGTGTTTTACGGAATAGCGGACGACACGCCATCCGAGACCTGTATACGCACAGTCTGAGAAGCTAATCACTGTGTTCTGCAGGGACCACTTCAAAATATCTATTGAATCAAAGGAAATTGAGCATGCCCACCGTTTTGGTCGCCACTCGCCAGACCGGCGCCGGCCCGTAATAGTAAAGTTAACCTCTTTCAAAACCAAGGAAGCGGTCCTTGCTAATGGTCCTCAACTTAAAAATACCGATTTCAGCATTGGGGAAGATTTCTCGCCGCAAGTCCGGAACGCGCGGAAGCATCTTCTCACCTTTGCTAAAGAAAAATCGGGTCCTTTCCTTCTACGGTACAAAACATTGTTTATGGGCTCTAAACGCTACGTTTTCGACGATACAACTGGAACTGTCGAAGAAAAATCGTAGCAACCCCCTTCCCGCCCCAGATTGTTAAATGGTTCCGTTCTTGGTCACAAAGCCAATCTCTGTTTTTCGGTTATATTCATAAACATTCGCAGCTTTCTTTCTAAACGCGACCACGTGTCGAACGTTGTATCTTCATCCAGTAGCAGTTTACTTATACTAACCGAAACGTGGTTGACTCCTGACGTCTCCGACGGCGAAGTTTTGGCCGACTTGCCCAACTTTAATCTCTTTAGCTAGGATCGTCCCGGCACACGTGGCGGGGGCGTTCTCATTGCTGTAAACAAGCAACTTTCATGCTCTGTATATATTGTTGCGTCTGCACAGCCGTAGATGGCTGCCGACGATTTATTGCAGCTGAAGAGGTAGGAACACGAGCAGTAGCTGGCGTCGGAGAGAGCAGAGGTTAGCGCTCGACGCGTGAGGCGCGCTCGTGCCACAAAACCCAGTGCCTTTCTCGGGCGCACATCATCGTTGTTATCTTCTTCCCCCCTTAGATGACACTACTTGGAACGAAGTCTCCATAGCGGTCCGGAGGCCGCCTAGCCTCGGGTGGTCGCAGTTGCCGGGTAGTCCTTGCTTGAGACGTCGAGGTCGATGGTTGCGAGGAAACGTCTGGAGTATCCAGCGAGTCCAGTAGCAGTGGAACAGCAGAGCTAGACGGCGTATCTTGCGTTGTGTCAGCGAAATCGTCTGCTGTGCTCCAGTTCGTGGACGTCCTGCTCTGGCTCGCTTGCCTGATGTCGGTGAGATGACGGCGAACCTTTCGTGGTCCGAAGCGGCGCAGAAGTTCTCCTTCAATCCAATCTGGCTTTCTCAAGAACTGTCGTATGAGCACCCTTTTCCTTCGGCGAAACGACGTGATTCTTTCGGTGTCCGCTGGTGATAAGAGGTCTGCGTTTTTTAGATGCCACGCATCTCTAACTCGCCTTGTCCCGCGTCGTTGTCGCGGCGTAGTCCGCATCCTCGGCGCGGCAGCTGTGCGCTCCGCCGCTTAGGCTGCGTGGATGGGCCTCCTCGTCGAGGAGGAACACCCAGGCACAGCAGCGCCATCTGTGCGTCAGCGCGGTCAGCTCGCTCCCGTCGCCGTGCCAGCTGTGCGTTAGCGCGCAGCTTGCGCTCGCGCTTGCGCTCGGTTAACAAATGCGCATGCGCTGCTATGCGCTGCTATGCGCTACTCTCTCTTATTCCGCTGCATATAAACGCGCTAAGTGCGCCGCTCCACTAAGTCGTTCCGCCGCCGTCGCTCCGATGACATCGTCCGATGATTTAAATAACGCAACGGCAACACCCGATGCGTCGCATCTACCCCATGGTTCCCCTCGCTGGAAGATGGTGAAAATTTTTCTCTTGCTTGAGCAGATCGAGGGGACATAAAATTTCGCGGCCAAACATCGCTCTCGCCGGTGTCATTCATGTGGCTGTGTGCGCCGTCGTGTGCTGCCGATACAGGAACCTTGCAAGTAGGCACTGTGTGGAGCAGTGTTTATCCATTAAGAGGGCTCTCTTCAGTCCTGCCACGTATCGTTCTGCTTGCCCGTTTGTTGCAGGGTGATACGCTGGTGACGTCATAGCTTGTATGCCATCCTATGCGTAGAACTGCTTTATCTCGCTTGAAATAAAGGATTTTCCGTTGTCCGAGACGACTTTTCGTGGTATGCTGAACGTAGCGAAGAGACTCCGGAGTACGTCAATGACAACTGCGGATGTTGTCTGGGTGGCGTGACGGACTTCTACCCACTTGGTGTAAGCGTCCACAACAACCAAGTAGGTGCGCCCGAGTAGTGGTCCCGCGAAGTCAACATGCAGTGTGTGCCATGGTGTCTGGGGACGGTCCCAAGTGGGAATCGGAGCTTTTGGTGGGCTCTTCTGCATTGATTGGCATGCAGAGCACTGCCTCCCCGTCTCTTCAATCTCTTCAATCCGTTCTTTTTGTCGATTTTTTGTCGATCTTGTCGATTCCAGTTATCTCTATTCCCAAATGAGGAAACCAGTTTCGTCCGACGAGGTAACATCCTGATCCCTTGATTACGCAAGTGGTAATGTCAAAGTCTTGTCCTTGTGCGATACTTCTACCGTGGCACAGCCGAGCACTGAAAGAGACTGGCCTGACCATGTGCGTAGGAGAATGTTGTTCATCTGAAGCCGAGGTGGGTCATTAGTGACTCTGAACGTTGCCTCACTGATAACAGTGCAGGCTGCACCTGAGTCGGCTTCGAAAGTCAACGATTTGCCGTGTACGCGTAGCTGCATCATGACCTTCTGGGTGCTCGGTCTGTCCATTAAGGCGTTGAGCTCATAAAGCGCCTTGCTTGGCGACTCTTGAGAAGTCGTGTCCTGGGCTGAGGCTGTTGTCAAAATTCCTTCACGGGGATATTCGATACTGCTGTTCCCCTTCGTTCTTGCCTCTTTCCGCTTTTTCATTTTTTGATACACGCTTTTTCGATGTGGCCGCGTTTCTTGCAGTAGTTGCAGGAAGCTGTCTGGAACTTGCAAGTGTCCGGACTATGTTGTGCGTCACAACGCCAACAACGTTGGTTCTTCTTCTCGACGTAGCTACTGGAGCGACCTGTCCTTCCCGTATTGTAGGTACTTCTACTGGCTTTGTGGATCTCTCTCCATTCCGCCTTCACGTTTTTCTGGTCTTCAGCGGCGTTTTCAGCCCTCAATTCGAAGTCAAAAGCTTTCTTGAACGTCAAGTCCTTTTCTGCTAATAGCCGTTCTTGGACCTGCTCGTTCAGAAGACCACAGACAAAACGATCACGCAACATTACGTCCAGTGGTATCATTGACGGATTCGCAGCCGTATCTCTGCTGGTGCCAAAATTACAATCCGTTGCTAGTTTCTTGAGCGCTGCCACGTAATCACTGACCATTTCGTTGTGCCTTTGGTCCCGTCGTTGGAAGCGTGCCCTGCAGAATACTTCAGAAGGTTGCGGGTCAAAGTGAGCCTTGAGCACCTCAACGATTTCATCTTAGTCCACTTCGCTGGGCTGCTTGGGTTGAACGAGGGCACAGACGATGTCGTATGACTGCTCCCCGCACACCGTTATCAGGTGAGCGCGTTCCTTTGAAGCGTCCTTGATGTCGTTGGCTCCGAAGAAGAACTGCAGCCTTACATACCAGGATCTCCAGGAGCCGGAACTTCGGCTGAATTCGAGTAGCTGACCGAAGTCGCACGTCGCCATGCCGTTCCGTTTTTTTAAATGCGGAGCATTTCTTAGGCTCGCCTGGTCCTCCATCGTTGATGGCGGCGCCGTCCACACGCTCACTCCGCATGCGCGTCGAGTCGACGCGCAGGTGCGCGTCTCTCCCCCGTACCCTCCTCGCTCTCAACAACAGGTGCGGCGGTGCGGGAGGAGCGCGTGTACCCCGTGCGCTCCGTCGCTCTCAACAACAGCTGCGGCGGTGCGGGGGGAGCGCGTCTTTGCGCGCATGCGTCGTAGCTACCCGTGCGCTGTGTCGCGCTCAACAGTAACGGCGGCAGGGCGTATACACGTGATAACGGCGTGGTGGGTGCGTGGAAAGTTCGCGCGCTTGTGTACGGAAGTGTGCGCATGCGTGTCTCTCCCCCGTACTCCTCTCCCTCGAACGCGGGCGGTGTGTATATAAGCGGCGGAGTGCGCGTTAGGAATTCAGTCAAGGGCATCTTTGCTTGGCTTTCGCTTGACTTGACTTTTTGCTTGACTCGAGTAGATGCGATGGAAGCAACGTCTTCACCAGTTACGCAATCGCACGACCGCTCCTCAAAGACCCCTTGACAGGGCACTTTAGCGACCACAAAGCACTCATCCTCTCCGTCCGAAACAACGACGGCACCAAGCAATAAAGACAGACTTGAACTTTACACTCCCTGCCTTCACTTCTCCTTCACTCAATAAATAAGAATAATAAAGACGAAATAACAATTAAGCATTCCCAAACCATACCCAATTACGCAACATTCACGCGATACCCGCACCACTCTGCGACGCCTTTACTCGAGTTCCCCCCGTGGGAAGATGCGGGCGGGTTTTTGAAGTCGGTGACCTGCCGGTGAAGTGCCGGTGATTCCGCAGTCTTCCTCGTCGCCAAATTGCTGCGTCTGCACAGCCGTGGATGGCTGCCGACGATTTATTAAAACTCAAGAGGTAGGAACATGGGCAGAAGGTCGGGCGTCGGAGAGAGCAGTGGCCAGCGTTCGACGCTTGAGGCGCGCTCGTGCCACACAACCCAGTGCCTTTCTTGCGCGCACATCGTCGTTGTCGTCTTCTGGCGACATGTCAGCTATCAAAATAGCCTCTGAACTAGGATCTCTCGTTCCGCACCACAGTCGGTGCTCTCAGGTGTTTGTTACAGGCCCTCTAGAAGCAGTCCAGATTTCTTTCGCGAACTTAACAATCTTTTAACCAATATGCTGAAGAAAACCCCAAATTCTCGCGTCCTTCTCTTTGGGTACTTTAACTTTCCGAACATCGATTGGACGAACCTAACCTCATCATCACCCAACGCAAAAGAAGCTAACGAATTTTCTTGAAGTCTGCCTAAACTTTAATCTCACTCAGCTGATACCCCACCCTACACGAGTCACTTCCGATACCGCCAATATTCTTGACTTAGTATTAACAGCGGATCCAGGCAGCCTGTCTTCCATAAAATATCTAGATGAAATAAGTGATCACAAAGTCATTCACGCTAATTTTGCCTTTGTTCCTGAAATACGTCAAGCTTGCAGTAAAAAAATTCGACTATATGATAAAGGGAACTATGAAGCCATCATTCGTGAACTTGATGCCTTTCTTCCGTCGTTTGAGGGCGGTTTTAGGGATCGATCTATTAACGAAAACTGGTTGCTCTTCAAAACCAAATGTACTGGTTAGCTGATGAATTCATCCCTAAGGTAACTTTCCGTCCCACCCTCCAAAAACTCTGGTTTACGAAGTCATTAAAAACACTTGAAAGCAAGAAGAAGCGCCTTTCTCGTGTCTCGAAGACTAGAAACAGTGTTCGCGCATGGGAAAAATACAACATTGCAGAAAAAGCATATTTAAGAAATGTGCGCAATGCCAAGTACTCATTTTCTCCCACTGAGCTGCCTAAAATCCTCGCTGATTCACCCAAACGTTTTAGGCAAATTCTAAACCCTCATGACACCCTCCCCACCCCCCCCCCCCCCCTGTATCGTTAGTAATCAGTGTGGTCAAGAAGCAAGTAGTTCAGAAAGTCCAATATGTTTAATGTAGCCTTGCATTCTGTCTTTGCGAACGAACCTGACCCTACTGAAAATGAACTGTTCTCTGTTAGTCTGACTGAAATGCCACCCATATGCATAAGCTTCTCTGGTATCCTGTCCTTAATGGAAAAAATGAAGTTGTCATCTTCTACTGGTACGGACAAAATAAATACCAAGCTTTTAAAAAACACAAAGCACATATCTGCTGGAAGTGCGGGAAGGTCATTCCAGTTCACAAATTAGGTAACAGAGACTGTCCGCTAAATTACCGCCCCATATCACTAACCAGTGTGTTGTGCAAACTCATAGAACATATCATATACTTTCAAATCATGCATTTCCTTGATTCCAACAGCTTTTTTAATCGCTCACAACATGGATTTCGAAAAGGCCTTTTATGCGAAACCAAACTAGCCTTTTTCCTTCATGACCTGCATACTAACCTCGACACTAACCTACAAACAGATGCAATCTTTCTTGACTTCACCAAGGCGTTTGATAAAGTACCCCACAAGCCCCTACTCATGAAGCATTCTCAACTGAATCTGCCACTCGACGTTCTAAATTGGATTGCCCAATTTCTGACTAACCGCTCTCAATTTGTTTCCCTTAACAATGTCCAGTCTAACTCGCTTCCTGTAACGTCCGGTGTACCGCAGGGATTTGTCCTCGGCCGACTTTTATGTAGGCAGTTGCGAGACTCCGCCTAAAAAAACGGCCCGCACCTGGACCCCCCCCCCCCCCCCCTGCTTTGGATCGTGCGTACCGTGGCGCCCTGCGGCCGCCGCATGCACTATCCAAAAAACAAACTAATTATTCAAACTGACAATTTAACGTAGAATTTTGTTTTAAAGTGCATAATTCTTTAATTTTGTGCTTTTGTAAACTCCGGTTTTTAGGTTGCTATTGTTTCTGCGTCCGCACATCTGCTTGTTCCGGGCACTCCGTCACAACATGGGTCCGACCTGAAGTACTAAATTTGCAGTTATCTTTTGGCCTACAGCTCATTGTGTGCCAAAACTAATCTAGTAGCCGATCAAGCGGCTCAAAATAATCAATTTCGGCTTGCATAAAGCCGTCGAAGCGACTTATTTATTTTTTGCCGCCAGAAGACCGAAGAGAACGCGCAGCAAACGACAGTGCGCAAGCGACGGTTGACCCCACGGTCACATTTCTTTTTACTACTTTTGCTTCGTATGTATATAAAACACTTGCATAGTTGAGCACATTGGGCTCCTTTGGCACAACAAATTTACGTAAGCACTCAAGTACCTTTTTTTCGCTCAGGTCGTCTAGCGGCGAAGGAAGTTGTATAGTTTATTTTGTCACCAAAAGATGGCGCCACTGTAAAACAAGGTCCAAAGCAGTGGACCAATCGTAGGCCCACTTTTTGATGCATGGGGCCTATGGGGAGTTTCGCAACTCCTATATCAAGTAGCTCTGATATCAACGACTTGCCTAACAATTTAACATGCAACATCCACATGTTCGCTGACGACTGTGTTATCCACAGCAAAATAACTAACACTTCTGACCAGATAGACCTACAGAAAGACCTTAATAAAGTGTTAAACTGGTGTAACCACTGGCTAATGACCCTTAATCCTAACAAATGTAAATTAGTTTCCTTTCACCGCCGCAAAAATCCGCTCCTATTTTCCTACGAACTTGCTAACATACATGTCGAAACAAGTAACTCTTATAAATACATTGGTGTAACGCTAACCCCTGATCTGTCCTGGCGCACGCATATTACTAATATAATTTCATCGGCTAACCGGTCATTAGGATTCCTAGAACGCCACCTGCGTCACTCACCTTACCACATAAGACTTTTGGCTTACCAATCGCTAATTAGGCCCAAACTTGAGTACGCATCACCCATTTGGAGACCTTACCAAGTTTACTTGATCAACGCTATCGAAGCAGTGCAAAATCGTGCTGCTCGATCCATTCATTCTTCCTATTCATATGATACCCGCGTGTCATCCCTTAAAAATGAATCTTGTCTGTCCACTCTTTCGTTTCGCTGCAGAATCGCTACACTATCCCTTTATCAAAACTTTATCACAGTTCTTTCAGCCACCCACCTTACATCGCTCGCGCCGTGCGCATTTCCCCCCGCGCGGGCCATACACTTCAAGTCTCCCGACCCCGTTCTGGCACCACAACTTTTTCTGCATCTTTTTTCTCCCGCGCAGCTTCAGAATGGAATGGCCTTCCCCACGACATCGTTTCTATCACCTGTCCATCACATTTTGTTCAAAGTGTATCCATGTACCTGTCTTGTTAAAAAAAATTGGCATTTGTAACATCTCTGTACAACCCACCCCTTATGTAACACCCCCTTGTGGGGTCTTTAAGGAAATAAAGTGAAGTGAAGTGAAGTTGTTGTTGCTGTTGCTGTTGTTATGTAACAGTTGGAAGATTGGGCTAGCATCAGGAGCGAGCGCAAACTATCGGGACGGTGGCACTAGTGCGGCAGCGTACGAGCGAGCCCTCTCCCAAACGAGGCGGCGCAGTGCAGTGGCTCACCTGGGAGGTGTGCTGGGCGGCCCGCCGGTGCAGCTGGTGCGCGCGGCGCTCCTTCCAGAGCGCGGTGTACGAGGTGTCAGCCGGCACGAAGGTCACCACGAACAGGGCGCGCAGCAGCTCCGCCGCCGAGGGGCCCCGCGCGGACAGCAGCAGCGGGTGTGCGGATTCTGGCGCGCTCACCAGGAAGACCACCGCCGACCCTCGCCGCCGCTGCAGGGCTCGCAGGGCGCGCATCAGCAGGCCGCCCCACGGGTCCACGCACAGCAGCACGGCTGCGCCAAGCAGGCAACGCAGCTGCAGCCTCACGGGGCCGTGCGTGCGCCACGGCCATTTAGAACCGCTCTCACTGAAATCGGCACTGCTTCCCCATTTTCCTGCTCACCCGTGCTATACTCGGGAACAAGTTAAGAACGGCACCAACTCATGTACGGTATCACTCCGCCTAAGCGACGGACCCGGATGTCAACGGGCGCGCGCGTTTTGAAATGAGACTGCCACGAATGCGTGATATCGTCTGCCTTTTCTCACGTAGTTTGTTTGCCGTTGGTGCAGTAGTTTATAAGCATTTTAGGTCCAAAAAGATACAAAAACGGCTCGTGCCATGTTCAAAATATCCCCAGTAACGCGCTACTTGTGCTGCGCGGAGTGACATCCGGCTGCGGTGATGAGGCACAGCAGCAACTTTGGTGCCGTTCTTAAGTTGTAACCGAGTATAGGGCTGCAGCGGGGCGCCCGCACTGAGGTCTGCGCTGGAGGCAGTGTGGGAGGTTTGTGGCAAACGTACTAGACCAGGGAGCCCCACCTAGTGTGGTTGCACCTCTCTAGTACAGCCTCCCGTGGTATCGCTTGACAAACGCCTTTGAAAGTTCTGTTGATGATTATCGATAGCGGTTGCAAAGCCATCAATGTCAGTTACTAGTTGTGTTACTATAGGCACTTTACGCCTAGATCCATTTTGGTCAAAACAAAGAACTTGGCGCAGCTTGCACTATAGTGGGGCAAGGCTGGAGAAACAGCAGAGCTGGCGGCCCCTCCTCTGCCTTAGTCGGAGTTGCACCCCACATGGATTTCTGAACTTGCCGCTGAAAAATCTCCATGACGGGCAGGCCCGGATCGTTTTGTCCGTAGGCTTTCACATCTCTCCCAAAGTAGTGCGCGTTTGCATTCGCTAGAACCCGCGGCAACCGGCTTCGCGAACCAACCGTCTGTGCTCCCAACTTCAGGCGCGAACGCAGGTGCACTGACGAGTAGAAGAGCACGGGAGAGATCCATCCCCGAACGCTGGGCAGAGTGTTCTCGAAGGTCGCGCTGGTCGACGCCGGGCGCTCCTCACGAAGCTCATGCTCACGTGCGATGGGTGTTTTTCCTTTGTCTTTTTTCCGAGCTCCTCACGTGGCGCAAGCCTACGCGCAAGCCTGGCTCACGCCATGCGCTCCTCACGAGGTGCACGGCGTCGGTCTTTTTTCTTAGTGTTTTATTCTACTACCGCTATCAGGCGGAACTAAAAGCATAAACAGCTCCGTTGTTAAAACCCATCCCACAAAGCCGCGGCTCCACCACCACTGTTTTTTTTTTCAAAGAAAGACCTGAGCCCCAACAGGCATGCGAAATGGACTGGCAGCAAAAATACCGTCGAATTAAGAACCTCAGCCGGCAACGGCTTGCCGACGCCTCACCACCTGGTTTTCTTGCTCCTCTGCAGTCCCTGCCAAGAACAGGAGAAATTTTCGCTAATAAAGTCTACGCTGACTCGGCCTACACTCCAGACGTCATCTCCAAATGGACAGCGCATAGGCACCTTGCTAGTCCTCGGTGCCCCTACTGTGGCAGCAACAATACACCGAATCTTTTCCACCTCATCTGGGCTTGTTCAGCTTACTCGACTGACCGCGACCAGTTCCTTACGACGCACGTACGCCCGACGACTTCTGAAGAACATGTCCAACACGTCAGAAACAACCCCCAAATTTTACAGAAGATTACAGAATTCGGTCTCAAAACAGGTCTCTATAAAGTAGTATGATGGCGGATCGTTCACCCTCTCTCTAGATGTACCCCCAAACACACCCCTTGTGGCTCCTGAACGGCTCCTTTTGGATACCCCAATCATGGTCGTAGTAGAGTGCCCTCGTCACAACTTCACCTGTGCATATCGTGCTAAGTGAACGCTCACAGTGCAGTGCAGACTTTATATGAACAATCTTCCCCTCCCCTTTTCCCCGTCCCCCACACCAGGGCCTATTGGCCTCCTCCTGTAATAAAGTCATCCATTCCATTCCATTCAAATGAACGTTGTCTCTCTCTCTCTCTCTCTCTCTCTCTCTCTCTCTCTCTCTCTCTCTCTCTCTCTCTCTCTCTCTCTCTCTCTCTCTCTCTCTCTCTCTCTCTCTCTCTCTCTCTCTCTCTCTCTCTCTCTCTCTCTCTCTCTCTCTCTCTCTCTCTCTCTCTCTCTCTCTCTCCTGAACACAACTCCCCATGGTGCTGTGAACATCACAAAAAAAATTCCCCCGCATTTCCCCGAGGGGGAGAATGTGAAAGTGCGAATGCACGGTTGTCGGCCCGCTTGCGGCGCTTGCGCTCGGCCCCCGCAGCCCACCGCCTCGCCGCCTTCTCTTCCATCTCTTCCATCGGGTTTGTAGTATCACGTGTACACCACGCAGTTATCAAGCCGCTATAACGCCGCTGAGTCGCCAACGCACGCCGCTGACGACGTAGTTTGAATGCGTTAAAGATATAAAGCGCGTCACTAACACTGATATCACCGTCGCGTCCGTGGCTTAGTCGGTAGAGCGTCGCGCTGCGGCCGCAAAGTCCTCGGATCGAAACCTGGCGCCGGATGCTGTTTCTTTTTTAAATATAGAGGAGCACTGCGGACGCCGCCGCCGCCGCCGCCGGCGGTGGATGGTTTGGGGTCGCTTATAAAGTGCATTCGCACTTAAAAAAAAATGGCTGACGATTACTATACTCCCTAAGGCGAAATTTGTGCGCAGCGCGAGCTGCGGCCTTCTCGATCCCGACGCATACCTGTTGCGCCTCGGGAAGTTATCGCGTTATGAGCGAACGCACAGCGGCAAGCGCTACTCTGCCGTTATCTCGCAGCGCGTCGTCGCCGCCGAGCATGTTGTTGTCAATCGTCTTTGAACCTCCCGCGCGCATTTCAGCGATGGTAAGCCTCTGCTTCGGCGGCGCGAACTGCGTCTCCAGAAGTGATCGCAATCTGCATCTCTGGAAGTCAATGCGTCATTGTCGAGCGCACGACGGCACGCGCTGCTACGTCGTCATCGCGCAGCGCGTCACCACCGCCCAGCATGTGTGACTGCCTCCCCCTCACACTCTCGCCATGAGTCGCCGCCGGGGAGCTCCTCGCATACCCTCCTTCACACTTTCACCATTTTCTTCTGTTTTCCTTCTCCCTTCGGTTCTCCCTTCGTTCGCTCGGCAACGGGGACAACACCGCCGTTAAACTACAGTAGCGGGCGCCAAACTGGTGTGCACTTAAAACAACTGCGGTGAGGGACTCCAATGTGCCAAGATAACGCTCATATTGAGATAACACGAACAGTATTTTGACCAGCAGGCATTTTTCAACACTGGGCTGTCACAGCGAGGGTAGTTTTACTTTGTTGTCGCGAATTACGAAGGCGATGCCCAAGCGACAGCTTGAATCGAGAGAGAAAGAGATATTTTATTGGCTGAGTAAATGGGTGAACGAAAATCGAAATGCAGATGTTGGTAGCGGGCAAGGGGCTGAAGGTCTACTCCTTGATCTATAGGTGGGCGATTTCGTGGGGGCCGTAGGGCGGTGCCTTTCGGCCACCTCTTCCGCCGTCTTGACCAGGCGTGAAATGGCCGGAAGCCCGTCTGGTCGGGAACATACCAGACGAAAAAACTGATACCGGCCATAAATGTTTGAAAAAAAAAAAAACACAGGCATTCCGGCTCCCGTGCGGGAGCCTCGTGCACAATGAACGTGAGGGCGAAATATCCTCGTTTCTACAAGCTTTCGTGGTCGGTGTGAGCTTTCAGCTGTTGCCACGCGTGTTCCCGACCAAACAGGGGGCCTCCGTGCATGTTCATCCACCTTCGGCGGGAGTAATGCTACCCAGCCATCACTCAGACCGGCTAGTACACGTCATTGTCATTCCGAGTCTTCAGAGTAGCACACTTCGTGAGCGACGCACGCGGTCTTGTTCCGAGATATCTGTGTCTCAGAAGACCTGCGGTCGCCTGCTTCGGGAACAGCATCGTTTTCAAGGCGGAGCGACTGCTGCCAAAAGCCAGGATGGACTAAGCAAACACCACGAACACTCGAGAACGAAGCCGGGAGGCGGGAATCGTCGTAGCGCAAAAATCGACAGCTTCACGCCTACATAGTGATGCAAAAACGCGGACAGACGGGACAAAGAACGGAAACACCATCACGGGCGCTGTTGTTGTTTCCGCGCTCGTATTGTTGTTCCCCTTCTTTGCCACATCTGCTCGCGCTGCTGACCCACTGGCCCGATTACATTTGGAATCGCTAATCATACAGACCCCATGTAACTCGGGGAGTCGTAACGACGGAACTATAAACTCGATCGGCGCGCTCTCTTTGCAGTTATTGTTCAAGATTACTTAAATTAACTACTGCTGGTGATTGCGAGCAATGTTTCTGTCGTCATCATCATCATCATCAATAACTTTAATTACAAAAATACACATTAATATTCACTGCAGAGCAGTGGGTGTGGTTTTAAGCGCTTTAAGACTCCGTCGGGTTTTGCCACCTCTCGAGTCTGGTTCATCACTTCCCTCTGTAACTCCAGTTCTGAGCTGGCAAGAGCTGTCTCCCACCACTCTTGCCTTTCCTGTGGTGTTGTACTGCCATTCCATGTAGCTGTGCATTCCCACGTAACATGCTACACGCTATAATGTTGGTGTAGCGCCGTTCCGGAAGCCGCAACATCGAGAACGATTTTGTTGGACTGGTCAGCATCTTTTTTTTTCGTATCCCGGCCAGACGGAACACCATCACACTCTCGACTCCAATGGGCCAACGACAAAAGTTGAGTGGGAACGAGAACGCTCATGAGTATTCATACTTCCTCGGCAGCCTCGTCTGTAACGCAATATCATTAAAATATCGGTCTTAGTTGCGGACAACACTCATCACGAATTTAGAAGCCTGACTGGGAGATGTAACGTCACCACCGGAGATGTAACGGCAATGAAAGGAACTTCGTTAAACGGAGGAAAAAAACTCAAGGAAAGGAAGGCACAGACGGGCGCCCGAGTCCTCGGTTTTCTTTTTTTTCCCAACATGACACGTCCCCAACTCTGCTCCACCTGTCGTCGCTTCTTCTCCGGCAATATCGGTCGTCACCGAGCGCGAATAACTGCTGCCCGTGACTGATTCGCACATAGAGGAGGTTCCGCAGGCAGGTGCTCCGGTCATAGTAGAAGAAGCTGGACGTTCAGGGCTTTCCTGCTCTCCTAATAAATCAGAACTGATCCTATTAACCCCAAAAAGAAATTGTCAAATTTCTCCGGACATTAAAATTCAGATAGCGAACAAGCCTACCCCGGAGGTCGTTGTACTGAAAATATTGGGGATGACAATTCAGCGAAATCGAGCCAACACACAATTTCTCCATAAATTAGAACAGCATGTCACCCAAACTATTCGGCTCATTAGGCGAATATCGAATCGTCGCAAGGGGCTCAAGGAGGCGGAGAGGATCCGACTGATCCAGGCATTTGTTATCAGTAGGAACACTTACTCACGCCCCTACTTGAACCCCAGTAAAAATGAATTGAGAAAGTTAATCGCCTCATCCGCGGGCCATACAAACCTGCCCTTCACCTCCCTCTTAATACGTCTACTGCCAGACTCGAGTCGAGGGACTTGGGATACATAACACGGAAGAGGAGCTCATCGAAGCCCATTTATCCAATCAGGTGGTCCGCCTATCGAAAACTCCCACTGGGAATCACATTCTCAAACAATTAGGAATAACCACTCTCGACGGCCTTGAAGCAAAATTTCCCATCTGTAGTGACATTCACTCCAATCTCATCACCAGACCAATCCCTCGCAACATGCATCCTATTCACAACGCGGGCCGAGAGAACAAAGGGGACGACCTCAACGCAAACGTCTCCCGGTACGACCCGATGTAGTATATGTGGACACTGCCGAATATAGCACAACCGTGCCTACGCCATCGCTGTAATTAATGACCCCTATAACCACCCACTCACCTCCCTGACCGTTAAGTCTCCCCACCCAGCCACGGTAGAGGAGGCGGCCATTGCGTTAGTACTCTTGATGCGGCCAACTCCATCAATCGTAATTATGATTCTAAAACGGCCATTAAAAATTTCGCTAGCGGCCTAATATCAACGCTGGCCTTCAAAATTCTGCAACAAAATCCACCCAATTCCCCAGTAGAGCTTATCTGGACTCCGGCACACCCTGGCCTCCAAGAAAATGAGGCTGCCCACAGTGCGGCTCGAGGGCTTACGATCCGAGCCGGGGCCAGTCACGTTCACTACCACGGGGCCAGATCTGCCAGGGACCGACTATTCACGTACAATAAAATTACTACCCATTACCGCCTTTCCCGCCGTAGATACCCTCCCACCCATATCTAACTCGACCTTCGGCGTCTTCTGCAGATGAACACCTTTCCTAAACCTGCCAAACTGAACCTTATCCACCCTTCTTTATACCCCTCCCCGGAAGGTCCTGTATGCGATGCCCTCGCCACCCTACCTCACATCCTGTGGGGATATCCTAAAGACCTGTTTCCTTCAATTACTTGTGAAGAGAAGTGGGTGAAAGTGATGGGGCCCTGAGACCAAGAGGTGTAAACCGCTGTGGTCAACAGAGCTACCGAAGTGGCCACTCGGCTCAAGCTGGGGCCACTGTGGTGATGTACTGTGCCGGAACGTGGTTGTGTGGGGGTTGACCAGGCGAAGAAGGACAAAATGTGTGCCTCTACGGAGGAAGAGTAAGAGGAAAACGGCGTACGCTCGGTTTCTTTTTTTTTCTTTTTTTGCTGGAATCCAGTCAAGGCGGGTTCCGTGCGTGGTGTGCCGGGTTCCTGAATTCGGACTGCCAGAGTCCCGGGCCCGTTCTGGTGGATCCTTTGGAGGTGTTCCGGGAAGTCCTGCCCATCCTGTTCGGGGTCTCAAGGTGGTTCGTGGTGTAGGCCCGAGCACAGACCTGGGTCCGCGTCAAGCACTCAAGGCCTGACGTGGGCGTGTGTTACAAGACAAGCAACGTGAGGGTTCGAGCTAGTTGGTACTCCATAATGAAAATTTAAAGCGCAAAAAATTTAGACACAAGACGAATGACACAGGGACAAGCGCTATCCCTGTAGCGCTTGTCCCTGTGTCATTCGTCTTGTGTCTAAATTTGTTGCGCTTTAAATTTTCACAAGACAAGCGCACCAGGCCGCACGTCGTCAAGCGACCCCTGTAAGGCACCGTCCACGGGCCAGCGGTCACTCCTCGCGACGTAGGCCCGAGGCGCGACAGCAAGCGCAAGCGCTCTCCCCGAGTCTTGTCAGCTCCCATCACCGACGTGGCTAGACAATGGGACTGACGCCGGACTTCGGACGGTGTGAGACTATCCATGCTTTGACTGTGCTGTAGATCAGTGAACCCTATTTCACCCTGGAGTGAAAGTGTACGCTGTAACGCCTCCGGGTACCTTCTCCCTTGTGTGTTCACTTTGTGTGTATTCTCGTTTTCGTTCCGCTAACTAAAATATATCTCTATATGTTCCGCACGGGATGTTTTCGCTCCGTACGAAGGTCTAGCGCGAGGTGCTAGCGGGGTCCTTCATCGCAGCCACTACAGACACTTAGACCACAGAACGCTCAATGAAGTCTCTCTCTCTCTCTCTCTCTCTCTCTCTCTCTCTCTCTCTCTCTCTCTCTCTCTCTCTCTCTCTCTCTCTCACCGAGCGCGACTGCACGCCAAATTGCAGCACACCATGGAGGGAGCGGAATCGACACTCCCACACGTCCTCAGAAGCTTTGTCTTCGCTTCTATTGCGTTGCAAAAGTGCAGCCCCATTCCAGCCTTCAGTGTGCAGAGGTGCTAAGTATTTCTTGATCTTGGCTTTTCTAACCTTAACTCAATGAAGAACCTGTTCATGATATTTGGTTTTATGGATCCCGAACCTTCGGAACGGTTCCTGAACAGAAGGGGTAAAATAACCTGTTCCTGGGAGAACAGTGGGTACACGCACATGTGAGAGCTGCCAGACAAACACGTACTTTTCAGAGGCACAAATTTGCGGCGCAGCAACAAAAGAACACACGCTGGGCGAAGCAGAGGGTTGAACTTCATGCACGAAACCAACTTGTTCATGTTTCTGTAAATGCATTATGCCACGGGCCAAACTTTCGAATGACAAGGAAGTAACGGAGGGGAGTTGGGCCTCTCCAGTGGAAGCACGGGATGCAGCGAAAAGAGGAGACACCACAGAAAAACACTGGCTTCCCTGGAGAAGCAGGCGGTGCGTCCGCAGAGGGCAAAAAGAAACAAAGCAACAACGCAGTTTGTTCCGGCGAGCCACGGAGGGGAACCAGGAGCTCCGAGGAGGCGAGCAGCCGCGGGGGGCGCTAAGCGAACCCTCGATGCTTCGCCTTTGCTGCAGCAGTTTCGGGTAGAAGCCGCATTTCCGAAGAAACACCAACGAGACCAGAATGGGTTCCAACTACTGCGCTATACCCGCCAAGCGATCGGCCAGACGCGTCAGTGTTCCGCCCTTGGGCCGTCTCTTCCTCTCAAGGCCCCCACCCCCGAATGACGGCCTAGTTCTGGTGCTTCCTCGTTATATATACGGCGTTGATCTCGGGCGTCCATACATTCCCCAATTCCGCCGACCTGGTCGTCATTCGGCAGGCGTCCGTCCGCTTAGCATGCCGAGCCGTGATGCCTTGAGGCTCTCCCGACGTCGCTCCTTGGCGAGGCGAACACCCGGCGGGAGTTGTACTACGCGTTTTTCCGGCGCTTTTGCTTCCCCCGTGTTCGACCAACGGCTTTTATTTCACCCGGCAACGGGGAACATCAGCACGCACCGCTAAGCTATTGCTCAAACTTGCATTCCTGTTTGTGGACAGTGCCTTACTTGCTCTTCATTTTGTGGTCCTGAGGCATTTCTTTCTTTTGTTTTTTACGTTTATAGGACTCGTTTATATGGGGTGGTAGTACGAAGAAACCTCCAGGAAATTAATTTCACACAAAATCGAAGACACCATATAAAGTTGAACCCTGAGCAGCCGGGCACCACTTTTGGCAAGACAGAGCCACTCAAGACAGGTGCACTTGAGAACCAGTGAGCAAACGATAGGCGTCCCGAAATCGGAAACACACGCGTGCGTGGCACGTATACTGCTTGCGAGTCGGAAACGTCTTCGTCATTACCGCTAAAACTGCATTTGAAAAAAAAAACAATTACATTAGATACAAAATTTTCTCACCTTCCCCAGAATTTAACATCTCTTCACCCGAACCCCTTTCTTTGGAACTGCGAGAGCGCCAAGTTGCGGTACTTTTGAGTGTGTCTGCCATCGCATCTTCCTCGCAGCGCCAAAATTATTGCTGTTTTATAGCAAATTCGGAAGGTCTTCAGAAAAAAAACCTCCGTCGCATGCCCCCGCGCGAGGGACACGAGTAAATGCAGAGCATTGGGGGTGGTCACATGGCGTAGGTTGTGGTAGTTGGCGGTGGTAGTTGTAGTTGTTTTTGTCGTAGGGGTTGGGTAGTTGGGTTGCCAGACGAGAGAGAGAGAGAGAGAGAGAGAGAGAGAGAGAGAGAGAGAGACGTGAGTGCGTAACGTGTTATTTATTGCCATCGTTTGCACCCCACCATCTCTGCGTGGCTATCGGTTGGATCTTTATTATTATTCTTTCTTTTCTTTTCTTTGTTATTATCCCTCTCGGGAAGGCAGTGCGCCATCGTCGAAGTTCATAGGCGATGGAAGCAACACCTTTAACCAGTACTGCGACGCGAGCCAACGTCAGCGTTGCAGTACCAGTTCAAGACATCGTGCCATCCTCTTCATCGACGGCGGCAGAAGACAAGGCGGCGAGACGGCGCGCTGCCGACGCCGAACGCAAGCGTCTGAAGCGCGCTGCCAACGCCGAACTTCGTGCACGAGAAGCCGCAGCCAAACGTCAACGTCGGGGCCGCGGATCCTTCGCTCGGGCAACGAGTATATTCGTAGCGCGCGCAGTAGAGGGAGAGGATGTAGCACCTGCTGCTGCAACGCCTCTTTCAGCGCCGGAGCAAGCGCATGCGCGCCCGCACCTGTTGTTGAGAGCGAGGAGGAGCGGGGGAGGGGCGCACGTGCTGGCTGGCTGCGGACGCCGAGTTACGGACGCATAACATCGTGAGTTAAAGAAATGCTCTGCATTTAAAATATATAGTGCTATTTAAAGGGGACTTTGAAGTAAGTTAGTCCAGATTCTGTTCGTGTCTTTATTTTATAAGCCGGCTCAAATAAGGGTAATTTACATCGATTGCCCAAAGGTGTGCCAGGGCGCTCAGTCCAAATTCGCTGCACCGGGAGACGCGCCGACAGCGGGCCGATTCGCGCCTCGGCCAAACCGCGCGCGGCAGACGTACCCGAACTTGCAGGCGCCGCAGTGTCGCTTGTCATTTTACCTTCTCAACGGCTGGGCCGAATCATGCCTCAGACGAACGGCCCGCTCCAGACACACCGCTAAATGCCTGGGGGCGGCGGCTTTGTCTGACACAATCGCTTCGCCTCCGTTCGTCGGATTCAAACTTTGGCCTGCGAGAGTCCTGATTGGAGCGATTCAAACCGCTCGCGGCTGCCACGAACTCCCGGTGGTATAAAACCCGCCCGGAAGCACAGCGAGGGCGGCACTTTTCGGAGGCACCGAGGGGAGACGTGATGTCGCCTTTGTGCGAACCATGTAACGCTTTTGTTACCCTCATAAATGTTGCTTCAACTCCTCATCGGCTCGAGAATTTCATCGCTCTGCTCTGCGCCGCGTCGATAGCGGACGGAGCAAGGCAACGTCGTAGCACCGGTGACTGCGCTCGGATAGCCAGTCGCAACAGTGGTGGCTACGAGAGAGGGCCCAGTCCCAACACCGGCCACTAAAGCTGTATTTAATTGTTAAATGCGGAAAGAAAAAAGAATGCGGCTATGTGCGGGCGCCGCGTGACGTAAAACTTCGCGAACTGCTTTTCCAATGGGATAGGGCGACGTCCAAGATATAAAATTTCATTCGTGTGGGTGTGCGGTTAGGTAATTGTCATTTTTTCTTTACGGAAAAGCTTTCGTTACATCTACAACGAGCATATGTGCCCAAACATAGAATGGTTTTTTTTAGAGTTGTCAACTCCCCCGGACTGATCCGTCCGAACCACAGTCAGCAGGGAGTCAGAGCAGAGTTCTGTATGTGCGGCCAGTGATATCTCCTGCTGAAGTCGTGCAAAAGAATTGACCAACCAGCTGTTAGCTATCATTATTACCACCGTCGGCTTCCAGCAGCAAAGAGACGAAGACTTGCGAACTCAGGGTAGAACTTAAAAGAACGCTACATATGTATAAGCAACATGTTCACATAAACCGGGGTAACTCGTTACAAACTCTTGGCGAAGCCGAAGGTACAGAGTGCCTAGCCTAACTTAAATTAACTCAAGTGGTCAGATTCTTGTCTTCTCTCGGGTGCTATGCGCCGTCGCCTCTGTCGAATAGCTCTGGCTAGTAGTAAGACCGACCACTTGGGTCAGTTCTCGTTAGGTTAGGCACTCTGTACCTTCGGCTACGCCAAGATTTTGTAACGAGTTACCCCAGTTTATGAGAACATGTTTTTATGTATATGTAGCGTTCTTTAAGTTCCACTGTGCGTTCGCAAGTTCCTGTCTGTTTGCTGCTGGGAACCATCAATCAACAAACCATTCGGCTTTCTCTATTTTCGCCTCTGGCGGCACAGCAGATGATCAGCCGCACCTCCTTGCTGACCGCGGTTCGAGCACCTTGGGAGAGGAGGAGAAAGGAAACTTCAGTGCTAGCGTGCTAATTTGGTCCACATCCGTGTAAATGTTAAGGCGGGTTGTGTACTCAGTGTCGATTTGTCTCGCAAATTCAGTTCACGGCCAGGTTAGAGAGGCCGGGTACTCAGCCTCGTGGCATTGCCGGCATAGAAGACCACCTAGGGTATAGGAGTCGTGTAGTTAACAGGGCGAGCTTAGAGGAAACTTGGGATTCATGCCGGAGTTCTTTGGCTACCAAAGACCTCAGCAAGTTCCCGACGGATAGCTTGTTGGCTTGCGAAGTCGAAGGCTTTCTGTCGGTCTAGAGCGAGGGGGTTGGTCGTGAGTATGACCTTTAATGAGGAGCCAAACGGCTCCTGACCGTCGACGCGGCGGCATAAACGACAACAGGCTGGCCAATCCCTTGCGTCGACGGTAAGCATGACTGTTGTGTGTCAACTTACTGATGCAGCCTCACTGTGATCTCACGAGAATTCCCATAAAAAGCTGCGCTGTATAGAACGCTACGCTGCTATTTCCTTAAACGATGTACCACCAACCCCTTATCGCCGTCGTCGGTTCCTCCTCTACACAATGACAAATAGTCGGCAGCAGACGCCATTGTGTACTGATTTAGTCTTAAGCATGGCATTCAGTTTGATGAAATGTATGTTTTAGTATTCTACGCCAGCACGAACGTTGAAAGAAAAAAGAGTGACGAAGAAGAACAACTTTACAACTGCCCTGTTTGTGCGTAAAAACATGAGTAAGTTCTTATGCTTCGTCGTTACCTAAGATCCAGCACATGGTAATTCTGGGAGATAAAATGGACGCCATCCTCTCCTGTGAAAGTGGATGTACACCGCAGCTGTTGTAAAACACTACACATGCTGATGGGCGAGGCTATAAATTTTCCTCATTGTCTCGGCGGGCTTGTCGCTTGCACTCGACTTCTCTGTCGGCAAATGCTGGGTCCTGACGCAGGCACTCGGCGTCTTGGGGGATGGAGAGAGAGAGAGAAACTTAATGAAGACCAGCGAGGTTAGCCGGGTCCTGCCTAGCCTGACGCATGCGCCACCCCTCGGGGTTCACCGGCGCCTTATCAACATATGATGCTGGTTTTCTTTATTGAAACGAATACTGAGATCTATGCTGCGCACCAAATAAGCCTGACGCATGCGCCACCCCTCGGGGTTCACCGGCACCTTATCAACATATGATGCTGGTTTTCTTTATTGAAACGAATACTGAGCTTTATGCTGCACGCCAAATAAGCCTGACATCTTGGAATCTTGGCATCTTGGGAGAGAACTGCTGGGTCCTGTCGGGGTATAGTTTGTTTACGACACGAAATTTTCCGACCAATGTGAGGCTAACAGCTTGGCTGTAATAAATAAAATAAGGGCAGAGGTTCTATGCCACGCGCTAGACAAGGCAAGATAGAAAATGAGGGGAATAAATCAGGCCCTTCTTAAGCCAATCAAAGTCGGCGGTTTATCGGAGGCAGTGGTGTCAGGCCTTCTACCGTAGTGCTACGCTGAGTGAGAGGTGACGGGTTGAAGTGGAAATGTTAACAGTAAATGCATGCCCACCTACGACGCACGTCGGAGAATACAATCCTGGGTCACCCAAAAAAATCGCTGCAGTAGACCAGATATCGCAGGCGTCGTTTTGCAGTGGGAACTTGAGAAACGGCTGAGTCGCTTTTATAGTGTTTACTCGCGTGTTTACCTTTTGCTATTCCCGTTTATTATTTGATTAAACAGAATTTAGTTCGATTCCAACTTCCTTTCGTTACTTTCACTTTGGAGGGTTATAAGAAAAGCGTTGTTTATAAATAGCGCAACTATATTTCCAGAATATCGGCCAACTACACATGGGGCTTGTTCTGCGCTGTTGTTGGGCTTAACTAATGCTTTTTGGAATATGCATGCAAATGTTTCTGAACCTTGTGCGTATATTTCACGTTTTGAGCAAAAAAAGAAAAGGAAATCATTTTTATTTCCCCTCCTCACCAATGCAGCTCATGGCGAGGCACCCTGTGGCTTCCTCTGACGTAAACGCTCTGTCGTTTCATTCCTTTGCGTTTATTAAGCGTTTTATATAAAACTGCCCGCTCACTGCGAGCGCAGGGATTGCCATTTTTCGCTTGCGAGCAGGGCCGGAAGGGCGCTTGCCAGGCCCTGGCGCTGATTCCGTGCGGGCCTCGGGGTTAGGGACTGCTGCCGGCGGCTGGTGGTTAATTAACGTTCCAGCCGCTGGGCACCGCTGAGCGCTGATTCCGGGCTTCTCGCATGCCGCAGGGGGCACGGATCCTCCACCGCGTCTGTCGGTGGGGGCCAACGCGTGCCCACTAATCCCACTCATTTTGGCCGCCCCAACTCGCTCCGCTCATCACCGCGGCGTTGCTTCTTTTCTCGGGAACTCGACCGCTCACCGATCAGTCTCGAATGTTGAGCTCGCTTTCTGCCTTCGCTTTCTGCCCACCGTGTTGGGTGCCGCTGAACGTCAAGGTCGGTCTGCAGTTCCGTAATAACTGCGATTTCAGCGCGCTCGCTGAGCGAATGAAACTAAGCGCTCACTTCACAATTTGTATCTGCTTGAAATATAGTGCTAGCGGATTCTGCAAACGACCGGCCTTGCCAAAGCCTACGCTCGAGGGGAAGGGAAAAAAACGTTTGTGGGAGCCGATATTGGAGAAAGAAAAATTCAGGGAAGCTTGCGCTCACGTGCAAGAGTTGAATGACGGAGCTGTTGTAGGTGAGCATTGCCAAACACGTGTATTCACTCGCGCAATGATAGCACTTTTTTTTTTCAAGAAACTTGGTGTGACTTTGGGGGTGCGTTCATTACGCGAGGTATTTTTTTTTTTGCAATACATTTCTGAGCACATAAAACGCAAGCAAGTTGTGGTAAAAATCTTTACGATAGTTCTCATTACCATAATAAAAATAATAAATAAAAACAATAAAATCTCCGCACACCGCCGCCAGCCTCTTTGCAAAGGCAGGCAAAATGCCGTGCTTTCGTGAATTACCGAACGCGCCGCTACGAGCTTGCTACGAGGTGACAACAGTTCGACCAATAAGTGGCTGCCACTGTGACAGTGCGGGACATCAAAACAGACACGGCGGCCGACTAAGCAACCATAGCGCATTTTTTTCTTTGTATTGTGAGTATATGATCTGCATTTAGTGAGAGTATACTCCTCATCAGTATTGAACGCATGCTTGCCGATATGGCTAATATCGGCAAGTCTGCCGCAATAACGTATCCATGTCCTCTTCGAAAGGGAAGGAAAGAGAGGTACGCACGACCATCCCCAGCTAGACTTTGCACACATACGACATATTGCTGCGGCTAGTTCGGGGTGCGTTCATTGCACGTGAAATAAAAAAAAATCGAACTTTGACAACATACTTAAGGGATGCGATAATTACGCGAGTGCGATCATTAAGCGAGTAAAAGTTTCAGTATCATTGTTTATTAGCATAGTTGCGGTGCTAGTGATCGTGGTGAAATGCACCGAAGAGGTCATCGTCTTTTCGTCTTTTTCGCGAGTGGAGGATGCAGTCATCCTCAGCATTGTAGACTTCCACCAGTTAGTTCTTCGTCATCGACTCGAGGCAGTTGTGGCAGGATCAGCAAGTCGTTTCGGTAGCGATTGGCACGCTCGTAGCCATGTCTCCAATTACCCTTAATAGCGTCTGGAGAATGAGGCGCCCGCGGTGACCTCTCCCAAGCAGGGTCTCTTTTCAACATTAGCATTAGCGCTCCGGGTTTTTTTTTTTTTTTTACATGCACGGTAGCGATTTGCGACAGCGGTGTTTTTTTTTTTTTTTTTTTTGCTAAAGTCATTGCGCGAGCCGCGGATTCGGTGGTTGCCGCGAGGCACGCACTCACGAGCGCTCCGCTTTTTTTTTTGTATTTTTTCCTGCAGCGGCAAACTTACGGTCTGCCCAACAGCCCGCTGTTCACAGGCCACCGCCACTGCTCGGGCCTGATTGACCAGGAACGGCTGGTTTGCGAGCTGCATATCAGACCGCTGTCCCAGTGCTATGGGTGATGGGGACATTACTCCCATGCGAGGTGGTATTTACATGCCGGTGTATCGCAGGCAGGGCAGTTTTAGGGCAGTGTCGAAGGAGGGCCGCGTGCGTGCATCTGGGAGGCTGAATGCCGGGTGGAGAAGGAGCACTGTACTCTGCACTGGCGACATTGCCAAATATTCCAGCGTAGCCCACTGGGACAAAAACATCGCGGCACTTTCTTAGAGGCAGCATTGTAAGCACAAATCAGGAAACATTCCACTCTGCGAAGGTGGATGAGCAGCGACGCTGTTCAGCACGCGGCACACATGTGACACAGAATTTTGAACGAATTTACGAACTCATTTATTGTGAACTAAGTAGTCATGACGGGTCAATGAATCTCGCCGTAATGATAGGGGTGTCTCAGCAGTCAATCGTCATGCAATTTGTGTTGAGAAAGCTTCGATAAAGCAAGAGTGAGAGCCGCTTTCTGTAGCCTTACTCCTCCAGTAGGTTGCCGTGCATTGACAGCAGACGCGAATTATCTAACATTCCCAACTTCAACTTCACTGTAAACTAACTAATTACGACAAGTACATAAAGCTCAGAGTAATGATAGAGTCGTACTAGCACCCAACTGTCATGGAACTGTTTCGAGAAAGGTTTGATAGAGTTACGGCCGTTTTCGTCTGGGCACACACGACAAAGTTGGCTTGCCGCAAGGTTGCTCGCGCCCACGAAAAGTGCAAGGAACCCAAGTCATTAAATGTTTCGCTTCAAAAGTTAAGTGAAAGCTTACTTTGGAGTTCGCTTTACATCCGCATTCGGTGGCGGAAGACTCGGGGCCCAGACGTCCGGCTCGCGATTTGCCATGGTGCCGGATAAACAAGGCAGCTTGAACTACTGAGCTAGCGCCCTTGGATGCGCACTTGTTTCCTTTTCACTTTTCAGCACCCTCCGGAGCCACGGACGGATGTCGCTGACTCCGTAGCCGAACTATTCAGGGGCCGAACACTGCGCGAGCGAAACAGGACGCTTGACTTGGTGGCTTGACGAGACGTGCGTCGAATAGGCGACTTCAGGTGGGCATTGATCCCAGAATTTCCTTACTATCCCCGCACTTGCACCTAAATAAGCGACGCGACCACGAATGGGAAATTCGTGAAACTGCCTGCCGTACCGATTGTTTACAAGGGTTCTTTTTCCTCCATTGCATTGGTGAATAGAATAAGCCTGCCAAGTAATATTTTAATACGAAAGTGTTTTCTTCTGGGATACACAGACATTTGAGTGACGTCATATTCGTCACGGAAGTTACGCCAGTACAACGAAGCAAGCGGCCAGTACAGTCTGCGCCCCTGCACGCAGTGTCTTTCTGTGGGGAAGCAACCTTTAGAACCAAAGAGTACGTTATACTTGTGGGTTGTTCGTTTTCGGGTTTTATATTTTAACACGAAAGTGTTTTCTGACGGGATGCACCAAGATTTCAGTGACGTCATATCCGCCAAGGAAATGACGCCAGTACACCTTTTCCGAAGCGACCCGCCAGGCGGACGTAGCTCGCCAAGCACACCCACAAAATAGCCGCCGACCCTCATATCATGCTCAGCTGCAGACTTCGCTGCACACTTCACTTTCGTGTTTTACCGATTCCTATGACAGAGGAATCAACCACAGTTTTTTTGCATGTCTGACGCTCTGTTCTACACGTTTTTGCCGCAATTGTATTTATTTTTTTCTCGGTGGCTTTGCTTTAACAATTGACGCGCTATTGTATTCTCTTGATGTTGTATTTACTGCTGTTGTATTTTGATTTCTGTTCACCGTGTGACAAATTTTATAAATGTATTTGTGTATGTCCCCCTGCTGTAATGCCTCATTGGCGCTGCAAGAAAGAAAGCAAGGAAGAATAATACAGTACATGAAAGGTAGGGAGGTTAACCAGGTTAAAGTCCAGTTGGCTACGTACTCTACGCATGGTAAGTGTGAAAGGAGGAATTGAATAGAAATAAAGGGTGTTTAGGAGACAGGAATAGAGCTTGAGGAGCAAGAAAAAAAAGGCAACTATGTAAACAAAACCATGGGCGATAATAAAGCCTAAAAGCCTAAACTGAACAGGTAAACTAACTAAATGACGATTGAAAAGTGGTACGTGGTGTCTCTACAATCGTCCAGGCAATCCTGCATGCTTCAAAAAACGATGTAATGCTTTTGCGACGTTTTGGTACTCTGATGGGCAACGCCTGTGGCATAAAATAGTCTGCGCAGTCAATGGCTGGTTGTCGAGTTTCCTGAGGGCTGTCGACAGGTGCAGTCTGTGCGTTACACAGCTGGCACAGTAACACAAGAGGTGTTTTGTTGTTTCGTCCGTGGCACACACGGCACAAGCAGGGCTGGGGCTGTCAATTCATGCCGACAGTGAAGGAGTAAGCTTTCGTGAAAGCGACTACTGTCCCCAGGCGGCACAGTAGGGAGGCATCCGAGTGTGGCACGTTGATGGGTAAGTGGCGCTGCAGGTCGGGGTCGAGCAAGTACGAGCGAGAGTTTGAAAACTCCGGCGTATTCCAAAGAGCAAGCGGGATTTTGCGGGCGATGGAGCTGCAGGAAAGGTAAAGTAAGGTAAGGTAAGACAAGGTAAAGTTAAGTAAGTACGCAAGTAAGTGAGTTAGTGAGTGAAACAGTGAGTGAATAAATAAATAAATAAATAAATAATTCTTAATTAATTAGTTCATTAATAGATAGATAAATAAATAAATAAATAAAACACGTTTCATCAAGATCTGCGGGGAACTGTCACCTTAGACGTGCAGCACGCCACCGACGTACAGGTTAGCCCAAGTCTGTGACGAAGATTTATGGCGCAGGTGTACCAGAGTACACGGTGTATCGACGCCATCGATACCGAACGTGCGAAGACGGCGGTGACAGATGAAGGTAATAATTTTGTGCGCCCCGACCGGGCCAGCGAGTTCTCATATCCCGACAAACCGGGCTAACAGCTGCGTTGTAAATTCGGCCGGCTTCTCTTACGGGCCCCTCCAAATAAAGATCCGGTGCCACCGCTTGCACCTTATTTATTTCAAATGATCCAGTAGCCCACCGAGCGGCCGGCAAAATGGAGGGAAATCTCACTGGATTCGTGAAGAGGCGCTACGCACTTAAAAATAAGAAGAATAAGCCGTTCATTGGAAGAACCTTGGCAAAGTACGCAGCCTAAACGTGTACGCGTTCCCAAGTTCAGACAGTAGCGCGTTTTTCTTTTGTTATTATTATAATGGCGGATGGTCGATCGAAGCGGGAGCCGCGCGCCAGGGAAATTCATTTGGCCGCAGGTGGACGATAAGGGCAGCTGCTGCCGTCCGATAATTGCGTCACCCGAGCGCGGTCTTAGAGAGAAGAGGCAATTGGGAGGCCACCGAGCGAGCAGTGATCCCACTGGCGCAGCAACCTATCCACATCGGCGTCGCCTCCGACGGAGGTAAAGGGGGTTTTCTTCTTGAGCCGAGAAGGACTTCCGGACTCGGAGGCTGCTGCTTGGCCAGGCGCTTCTTATTAGCGGGACCGGTGACACGCGAGCGCTGTCTGCCCGTTCCCCGCTGCGCGCGCGGATTCGGCCGGGGGCGTCGCGGGAGCAAACGGGCTATCGCGTCCGTTCCGTTGTTTGCTGTCCGGCTGCCGCTTTCGATCGCCTTCTCCGGTCCTCAGGGTATGAGTGCCGCACTTGACGCCAACACTGTCACTGCCACCGGTGTTCGGCAGAAAGTACGCCCACAGTAGCTAGCAGCACGTGTGCCAACCGTGGTCGCTTTGTTTCCGCTGCCAGTTACATCGCGTTGAGCAGCGTGATCGATGGGGCCTTGCCCAGAATGGATGGAGCGTCTCTCGCGCGGTACTTCGGGATGACTGCGGGCGACGAGCCTTTGGCTAGTCTCCTTCACCTTAGCACCGAAAAAAGTGCGACGCAGGCAGCAACAGAGACACAAAAAGCGATGAGAGAGCCAGGGACCACTTTGCGTGCATTAAGAATGCCCGTTTCTAGGTATATCTCAGCTTTTCATGATTAAGCGCGGGTGAATGTGTCTCACCAATTTCTGAATCGAAAGTTCGTTGATAGTAATAACTAACCTCAGCCCTTGAGACTAAAACGTAAGCAAGTTTAAGTGAACGATTCGTGGAAAAAGACGATCGATTACGCGGAATTCGTTCGTCAGGAAAGCGACTGAAGGTGTCAGTGCATGAGGTGCAAGATCATTGCTGTGTCTAAACTTGTTCCACAAACGCCGAAAGGGCGCGTTGTACGTGTGTTTCACGTTTCCTTAAAAAGCACCGACAGATCCTGGCTTCTCTTGGACTGGAAATAGTCCTCGACCAGGTGCCCTGCTCCTCGACCTTGCAGAGGCTGGCCAAGCCTCTTGCTGCTCTCAGCGTTGATGAGGCTGTATTCGGAACACGGGGCCTCGGTGAGCTTCAGGTAGCTCGTCTCGTCGCAGTTGTTTGCCATGACACTCCTTACGCTTGTCGAAGGCCTTTGCGGCTTCGCCGAGACGACGAGCAAGACCGTCGTGCGTCTTGACAACCACTGGAAATGCTGTGTAGACATCCAAGGGCTCGCCGCTTGACGCTATCACCTCCATCTTGTTGATCAAATCGACCCCCGTGTGGTACTGAACTTATTCAATTTCTTTGTCCCTAAAATAAATTAAGGGGGCGACGCGCGAGTTAATTTCCGCGCACTCATCCCCAGCAGCTTTACCGCTCAAAATTCCGACCGCTCAGAAACCTAGTAAGACCATTGCAGAGAAGTAATAGTTCACATTGTGCAAGGAGTCAAGTTGTATATGAAAACTGCAAGAACACTTCGCAGAACTCTGAATGATTTTTGTACAATTGCCTGTCGAAAGTTACCAACCATACAATTCAATTCGATAATTTATATGGCTGTTGAACCTAGTAGATCAACGTGCTAAACTTGAAACTGCACACAAAGCAAGCTCCCGCCCTCAAAATTAGCTGTGAGAAAATTCATTGCACTACGCTGCATGCATCCACAGTAATAATTTCTGAAAGAACTACGATGAACCTGAAAGCTGCTCCTGAATGAGAAACAACGTGGGGAGTTTGTTCATTGGTTAGGTGCGTAGCTTATGGTTCGAAGGTCGGTGGTTCAAGCCCCGCAATAGCTGGAACTTTTGAGTTTAAAGTCTGACAATAGTCTTCACCAGGAAATGTGCTGGCATCTTGACTCCTTCAACCAACAAGTGCTATTCCCAAAGTACACTGTGGATGAGAAGGAGTGCCCCATCGTAGCGGGTTGTTCCTCGTTATTCCCGCTTCCTGCTCGTCGCGAATTCCACCGGGGGCGCGCTGTATAGGAGGGTCGTCGCACTACAACTTAAACCTTGAAATGAACGAGGCATATCTAGCAAGGTCACCGGGCAAGGTAGCCGTGGTGAAGATAATGTTAGAAATTAAAATAAACATTTGCGCATTGCTTCGGACGCGCATTTCCGTTTGTTGAACTCGTGAACCTACAAAACAGCATTTGCATATTTTCGAATCTAGGCACAAATGTCGTTCTTTGCAAAAGGTTCCGGGGAGTACACAACGTAGCTGCGAGAACCACTATATCAGTTTCAGGGTATCGGCACTCTTTTCTCTCACTGTTGCATGCCGCTGACAGCGACCATTGGTCGAACCACGTCACGTGACATTTGTTTGCGCCGGTAGACCCATAGGCGCTGACGTTTTGGGGCCACTGTATTGCCGCGTGCGCGCGTTCTTCGATAAATGATGATTTTGGAGCGCCGTGCGGTTGTATGACACGTTCAGAGAACATTTTTAAGCTTCAGACAGAGTAGCGATGTGGTGTTACTCTTTACTGGGCTGTTTAAACCGGCCGGAGGGTGGAAAACGCCTGCTTCGCTTCCCGCTGGGAAAGAACGACAGTGGCCTAGCGTAGCCTACAGCCACTCTAGGTTACGCTAGAGCCACTAAATAAGCTACGCTAGCGTAACCGAGCTTGACTCTGTCGCACCGGCGCGCTATCTCGAAATCCTCTAAAAGCAAACACAGCTGTCATGGTTCCCGGAAAAATTCCTGGACACCCTGGTGACCAAACACGGCTGCCGACGTGCATCAGTGTCGTTACTCTGGAGCGTGGCTTATTTAGTTTATCCAGTAGCGACGCATGTAACATTAAACGCGATTTCAATAGTCTCATTCGATGTGGCAACTGCAAGCTTTTAATGCGATGTATGATTGGCAATGAAAACAAAATTAAATTCTGTTCCGCCCAGTGTGAACTCTGCTGAAACACAGGAGCTGTGGCTCTCTTTTGTTGGCTGCGAGCGCTCGCCCGAGAACGGCAGCATCGTCGCCACGCAAATTCTATGCTTCGCGCAAACGAATCGGCAGCTAAACGTCAGGGACGGGAGGCTCCCTCCCCTCCTTTTCTCTTAGAAGGAATAAAAAAACGCGCAATGCAGGCTTCAGATGCCGCTGGTACACATCCCGTACGTGTGCGATATCCAGCTCCTCTTGCACCTTCATCAAACGCTGTTCGCCTTGCCAGTGAAAAAGATCGTCCATGGCGTACCGCACGCGCTCTCACACCCCCGCGCGGTACGCACCTCCCTGGCGGGCTGTCTCGCCAAGATGACGTCCTGCTCCGACGTCTTCGCCCGGAGGTCTCCTTCACGCCGGCTGTGACGAGGTCCTGGCCACCTCAGTTCCATACCCCGTTTCACTCCACGTGCCCCTTCTGCCCCGCTCCTGTTGACCAGGCTACAGCAGAGCATTCGTTGTGGAGCTACCCCGCCATGCGAAGCCTACGGCTTGTGCACATCGCCTCCTGAGGCCCGCGCCCCGGACGTCCACCAGGTCTCGTGGCGTGAATACAAGGTACACATCAAGGCCCCCTGCTCCGATTTCTTCGGGAATCCGGAGCATATATGTACGTTTAATTTTCCCTTATGCTGAATAGCAAAATTCCACAAATAAACGCACCAGCGAGATCACTGCGCCCTCTATCCGAGGCTCTGGGAATTTATTCTTACTGCTCCGTGACTCACGACCTACAGCAGACGGACGATAAGGCTCAACGTACAACAGCTCCGCCGTTAAAAACGTGCGAGAGCTACTGGCTTGTTTGTGGAGTACGAACAGGGACGACGCCTACTGGACCTCACCCCTTCGCTGCTAGTGGCAGCTGGCATGCTGCTGGAGTGTCTGAGGATAGCGTGCACTGTTCCCCCTTCGCAGGGTCCTGGCCGTCTTGGTGTGGCTTCCTTTTCTTTTTGTCAAGAAAGACGCAATCTTTTTGGGTGCGACTTTGCAACGCCCAAGTCATTTTTATGAACTTAGAAACAAAAAAAAAGTTGGTGTTACGACTTGTTTGTAAAAAACTGGTCACCAGTTAAAGGACAATAGCAGAGGGTTGAGACAAACGAGGCTAGTGCTTGACTTCGTCTCTCTCAAGCGGTTGCGCGTTCTCAAAGTTCGCCTGTCTCAAGCGGATGTTCGAGCCTAGTACAGCTCCGCTTTAAAAAAAACGAAATTTTCTGCGCAGTAAGTCTTGCGTCCTCATTTCCGCAGGTAAAGTGGCTCATTGATCTCTCTCAACGTTAAATTCTCCTCTTCCGCTTCGTAGAGTTGTTTTACCCATTTGCGTTTGCTCCTTTAAAGCGTGCTTTGTCTGTTATACACAACTGTAATGCACACAAGCCAACGTAAGAAAAGTTGACTGCGTTTTTGTTCGTTTTGATGCAAATGTCGCAAAACAAGATCCTTCTGCGTTTCCGGCCGCCCGTCACCCTCTATTCTGTCCCCTGTGGCCGCCCCTCACGCTGTTTCCCCGCATCCTCCCTTCTTCCATTTGCATTGAAATTGAAGTTTGCTCGACTAAATGCAGTTATCGCGCGTTCGTACTGCTCACGCGCCCTCTAATGGACAGCGCACGTCTCTTTCATTGCCATTTTCTTTTGTACAACTTGGTACAGCTGGAGCCCACATATTTGTTGTGCTTGCTTCTACCTCGGATCTGTTTGACGCAGTTTTTAACCTGTTCTTCTTATTTTTGCGGTCCTAAAACAAATACAACTTGTATTTTTATTAGCAGAATGCCGCCACTTTCCGTTATGCCCTGATGTTTTGCTTCGAAAGTGGTCAGTGATTTTTATTCCCGGAACAATCTTGCCATGTACGACGCACGCCACCAGCTTTAGCAGCTTGTAAATGTCTTGCCCTCATTACTTCTTGACCAAACAGTCTTTGAAGTTTTGGCCGGACGGCTTAATCGAGTGACAGACAAGACAAGACAGACAGACAGACAGACAGACAGACAGACAGACAGACAGACAGACAGACAGACAGACAGACAGACAGAAAGACAGACAGACAGACAGACAGACAGACCAAAATTTTGGCGTATAGGTAGCGAAAATCCCCCTGAAAAGTTATACGAGGCTAAAGAAACCCAAGAATTCAGTCAGCTCTCATCGAAAGTTTTATCGAGAAAGAGTAAATAGTCACAAGAAGATTTTCTGCAAAAAAAGGTATTTAAAGGGACACTGAAGTGAATTTGTCAAGCTCCCGTTTTTGCTTGCACTGCGTAGATTGGCTCAAATTAGCACACTTTTCATCGTTTATTCGCTTGACAAATCGGTAATTATTTTACAAAGCGCGAAAGAAGAAAAACTACCATGCGCGCTTTGCGGCGGCCGCACCAACTAAAGCTGTGACGTTGGGAGGAGGGGGCACCGTGATTGGACGATGCCCAAGGTTAGCAATGAAACAAGTTTCGGTTTCGGTTTCGGTTCTGTAAAACACAATGGCGTTGTTGGATGGGCATTCTCAATATCTCAGTAATCATCGTACCACGCTTCTGCCATGTTGTCGGCTGTAAAATGCATAAGATAAGCCTCCCAGGACGGCTTGGAATCGTAGCATTCACTAGCCGAGGCCTACGCGGTGCACGAACGCCCTTCGCGTCCCCGCAGACGCTCAAATGCCATGCGCTTTTCCCCTATATTTGGAGCTTGCCTCACTCATGCCTGTATCGTAAAACGCGTGTTCGCACCTGGCCAAGGGTCTGTTGATTCTGGCCTGTGCCCTTGCCCGCAAGCAGTCGGTGCTTATGGCAACAGCACGCCAATGAGAACTCGCTAGCGCGCCAGTGCCAGCCTGCGCGCGTTCTGTGAACTAGTTCGTGGAGCAATGAACGTTGCGGCCCAAAAAAAGGTGAACTCTGTATAGAAAACATCGGCGGAAAACGAAAAAGTTAACCTATAAAAAAAAGCACGTACCCGAGGGGATTCGACCTTGTGACTTGCAAAACACTTGCGCTAACATACCTAGCGCTCTAAACCACTCGGCCACGTGCGAGCGCTGCCGACCTTTGAAATATAAGGTATATAATGTATAACCAGTTTACACTTTTATTTAGTTTTAGCATTCCAAGCAGCTTAGGTGACTATTTGTTGTTTTGCGCTCGTGCAGTACGCATCCCCCAAGTTTCCACAATATCTCACGTCTAGCAATTGCATTTCTTAGACGGAAAAGCGTTCGCAGATGCGTAGTCGTGCTGCTGGCCGCTGTGCTTGTTTGCCCAGCGCAAAAAAGTGCTTCCCGCACCCTAGTTTTACGCTGTACAGTAAAAATATCAGTTGATTTTATTTCCTTAGTACCTATATTGACTTCGCTGACTCTTCTCCCGCCTTCAAGAGGCCTTATATTTTCCAACTGGCGTACCAGTCAGCGAAGCGTCGCATGTGCGCTTGTGCAGCGCTTGTGTGAAGCGACCTTGACTTGGAGCTAGATACAGTGTACAAACTAACCAAGTAAAGAAAGGCACATACTTCCATTCACAAACGTGTCCTGGCTTCGTTTCAACTGAGCGAACGAATTGCGACGACCCGTCGGCGGCCGGCGGACGAAACGCTGGGCCGACTGACTCTGTCTGAAGGCCGGGGAGCCGTGCAGTAGCGCAGCCAATTGCGAGCTGGGCTCCTCCCGACGTCACACGAAAACGCCACAGAAAATGGACGAGCGTAAAGAGAGGAGGACAGCATTTTTGAATTAATTTTTTACCAAATAAAATCGCGTAAAACATGGCCTGGGGACTTCGGACTACAATTTGCGCTAGTAATCCAGCAATGTTTACATATCACTTCAGTGTCCCTTTAACAATGGTCGCAGAAAGTCGTGGTTCCTGTATTAGCATTTTAGTTACAAATAAGGCATGCGAAAAACGAAACTATTCGCTTTGTGGCCACTTGCACTGATTTCAAATATTTCTGATCACGTATGGCCGTCGGACGGCAATAAAATTAAAAAAAAAACTCTTTCTTGATTACAAACACACGAAGAAACTACATTTCGCCATGAATGAACAAGAGGAACGAGAGTTATGCAGGATCGCTTCTCCTCGGCGTTAGTATTCAGTTTTCAGCCGTTTATTTTTGCCCTCTTAGACAAAATTTCGCCCTCAAACTTGAACAGAGGAAGATTTTTTCTGTAATTATTTGTTTGGTTCTCACCGAACATCCGGGGCATTGCAAGTTTGTTAAACGTGGCATTGCCATTATATCTTCCAAAAACGACGCCAAGGAGCCTTTTCTTGACGTAGTGGGTTATGGACAGCAGATGCAAGTCGAACCTTAGCCAAAGCTATCATCCCATCCATCGCAGTAAGGCTCCAAAGATCACCATGTGCACAGAAACCGACCACTGAAGCTAGATAATGAAACGGAAACATGTTTAGCACCCTGCATTCTACAGCACAATTGTGATTTAAACAAGATGGGCCTCAAGGGTAACCGTAAACGTTTTTGCTATAAATTAGCTTCCATATCTGATCAGGATTCCTCATCTGAGGGTCACTGCAAGAATCACGAAAGAAAGTTCGTGTTTCGAGGGTGTTCTCCGCTGCAGCCCCTTTTAATTCGGCAGACGACCTTTCGAGTAATGCTTCCACCGCAAAAAATGTCATTTCTGAGAGCACAGCAGTAACATTGACTATTAGTGACAACTAACTGGTCAATTATATTGTTTCCATTGGGCTTCACATCATTTATTACAGTACTGCCATTTCAACTTGCGGTAGAATACAATTTATTCGCGATATAACGAAAGCCGCAGCAATAGCAAGGATTTGGGATAAAAAATTGCTAACGCACCATGATTTTTGGCCATCAACAAGAAACTGTTTCCGTGTGGTGTTAACTTGTGGCCTATAACAACAACATGGTGAGCTTTGTTTTCTGCTTTGGTTATTGTGAATTGAAACGCACCGAACACGCCCGTGTAATCCAGCCTTAAACGATGTCCAACCCTAAGAGATAATTTAAGAAGGAAATGTTCGACTTGTTCAAGCCGAGAATATGTCAGCGCGTTTTATGCACATAAAAATTAAAACTGCCAGTCCTAAGGTACAAACTGCTCCTTTGACTGCTGTAGCTGACGTGCACGTCAACAGAATATAAATTTCACCTCAGCCCAATTTATTTTGAACGTGCAGTACATACCGCAAAATCGACTGTTACATGACTGGTAGCCCCGTGAAATGCCTTGTTAATCAGTTAGAAGCTCCGTAGTAGTTAACGCTGCACAATTGTGGGCACATCGCTCAAAGTGCCAGGAAGCGGAAGTGGGATTTTAGCAGGCCGGGTGCTTTTCTTAAAGCTGCCGCGCGTACGCGAAGAAGTTAAGTAGGCTTGCTGCCGAGCTGGTGTCTGGCCGGCCACTCGCTGGCCGGCTGCCACGTTACTTCGGCCTCGCCGTAGTAACCGCGTTATTCCGGATTTCGGAGTGGAAATTGCCGATTTTTGCTTGTCGGTTGAGGCGTGTGCGCGCGTGTTTTAGCCATGATATTTTGTATCATGTCTTTTTGGGCAGACTATACGGAAATAGGGTTCTCGAGTGCTCGAAATTTTCCCTTCAGTTGGCCTTTAACACTTCGCCTACGTTCTTCCCAGTCAAGAACTCGCAAAAAACGGAAACTTGCGCTGGAGCTGACGAGCAACGCGCTTACACTTGGTGTCCGCGGCCAGACAGTCATCGCTGGCCTCCTTCCGCCACCTCTGCTACTTTCTTCATTCATGGCTAGGAATCACTGTGCAACACACAATGCGGGAAACCAGCTTACAAGGACCGAGTTTGCATCGACCGCTTTAAAATCGGCTACACTTCTAAACACAAGTGCATCGCTGTAAAGGCATCTTTCCTGGTCAATATACGCGGTTCTATATCAGCATACGAAGCCCGGAAGGAGAACAGGTGGCCGAAAGAAAAGGGTATGCGTACAGCGCGAGCGAAGAGAAAGGGCATGCACGCAGGAGAACACGTGCGGTTGGCTGCTGCACGTGCAGAGAACACCACCCCTTGAGTTGAGAGAACGAGCAGCTCTTCTCTTCCTACAGACGCAAAAGGACTGCGGTCAGCCTAGAGCTCCGCTCTTAAAGTCGGTTAACTCTCCGCGAACGTGGCGAAAGGAGTCCACCAACGACGATCGGGCCGCGTCCGCCAAACGGAAGCGTGACGCCCGCCGGGACCCTGAATACCGCGAGGCGGGAACGCAATGCGTCGGCGTGGCTACTATCTCGCTGAGCGCTTACCCGGCGCGATTTGAGCGGCACTTCGTGGGTGAGTAATCCGGCGTCGCTTTTGCGGCGTGTGATGTTTCCGGGAAACCTCAGCTCCACTGGTCATGCGCCTTCACAGTGTAAGATTCCACTGATGCGCTGTTTTTTTTATGAGAAGGCTTCACTGTTCAACTGCGGGAAAGCCAGCTTACAAAAGCTTACATTCATCTCCGAGAGTCGGCCTCACTTCTAAAGAGAAAAGCGGTGCTTGGAAGACATCTTTTAGGGGCAATATTCGCCGTCTTCTATATCAAAATATAAAGCTCCGGAGGGGTACAGATGGCTGAATGGAGAGCTTGTGCAGACGTGAGGAGGAAGAGAGCGGCTTGCCTTGGTATACGCACGCAAAAAAAAAAACAGCTTTTAGCCTATAAGAGTTCCTCTGTAAATGGGCGCACGTAGCGCTGATAAAATAAAGCGTTTCGCCCGGAATTCTCCCTTAGAGCGCCTATCACACGCTTTTCCCTCTTTCACTCATTCATTACGTGCCGTGCTCCATTTACAACATCACGGAGAGAACCAAAGAAGAGGAGACGACCAGAAGAAAAGAAACCCCGAACGCGGAGGCTGTTGTCAGACAACCAACCAAAGGAACCAAAAAGAAGGGCTGTTTGTGCTCCCGAGTGGCGGCGATGGAAAGACGAGAAATAGCAGCGGCCTCTCCGAGATCAATAGGCTTGACTCCCTGGCCGCTATTGTCGCGCCCCCTCGAAGCAAGGTAAAAAAAAAAAAAGACGGTGAGGAGGACAGATGCAGCGACGCAGTGCCTGACAGAGCTCGTGGGGGTTACGTGTTCGGCCGCCTGCTTTTACCGTATTCTGCCGCCACCCTCCTGATAGACAGGGATTGATCCCCTTAGAAGCAACCACTTTCTCGTTTTCCCGCAGTTATTGCACCGTCTGCTCCACGTTGTGCTCTTGCTAAGGTTTTTTGACATTTCGTTGGCACGTTCTCGGCCTGCAGCTTCTAACTCCCGTCGTGTGAGGCTTCTGGGTGGCGACGGTTCTGAGCGCGGCGTGGCGGTGAAGGTGGTGGCGGCGAGTGGGGCCGGGGGCGACATCGGGAGCTCGCTAATTGGCCCAGCGCACTTACTCGCGGTCATCCCGCTTGTTTAGTGAGGGCGGCGGCCAAGTGGTCAGTGAATTTGGTCGGTATGAACTGAGCGAACGCATAACCACGCAGAGGCATCGGCAAAGCCAGGTAAGAACGAAAAGAGGGACAAGAAGAACGCGGCACCTGAGCACGCCCCTGCGTCGTTTTAGCCCTGCTCGTGCGTAACAGGCCGCGCGTGAGCAGGGCGTAGTTTTTGCTTGACGCTCAACACAAAAAATCTTGCCATCTGACTCTCAGGGTGTCGAACCAGAACCGAACCGGTATTTTTCCCGCAGCTGAACCCGAACCGTTATTTTTTGAGCACGCTGAACCCGAACCGGAACTGAACAGAAGAAGTAACGGTTACCGGTTCACGACGAAGCGGTTCGACCATCCGCTGTTGATAATGCGCGGTCAGCGTCATTTGGGGCTTTTCTCTTTCCCAGACTCCGTAACTTCTCATGCACTTTTATTTTCATGTCAGTCACAACACTACCAACGCCTTCTTCGTCGTTGCAAGATGAGGAAAGGTATGTGCACCAGTGTTGCAATGGTACGCGACTACTGGTAGTGCGAGCAGAGTGCAAGGCTGAGCAAACGAAATATCTGGCCAGCCTGCAGGAGATATGAAACATCGACTTCGTCTTGCCCTCGCTGCGACTGCTTAGGGACAATCGGGCCGCAGGATTGCTGGACAACGCAACGGTGAAGGCCAGCACCGGAAACGTGCATGCATGTTGCATTTCTGAATTTGCCTTTAAAAGGTCGCACACCTGAAAAGTGCAAGTACTTGACAGGTGCGAACGGGTTCGATCACCGCAACCTGCTGCCGTTTTTCTGACGTGGACAAAAACGAAGACTTCCTTGTGTCGATATTTCGACGCTCGTTAAAGATCCCCAGGCCATCTAAATTTCTCTGCCGGTCTGAAAAAATGATGTGCCTTCTAGCACAGTCTGAGCAGCTTCGGATCATCAAACGCGACAGTATTTTTTTAGAAGTGTGTTTCTATGCGAAAACAAACCAGAAAAGGCCCACCACGCGGCCTTAAATTATTTCGCGCCGAGTTGCCACACGAACAACTTATCCTCTTTCTTGTTTCGTTCAGCCATCAAATAAGCAAAACACCTAAACGTAGATGTTACCCTAGACATACCTTCCTTTTTCTAATCTTTAGCATATCTGAACGAGTTATCGCGGCGAAGGCAGCCAGCGCTGTGGTGCATAGTATAATAGCCACTTCTATAGACGATAGTCTTTCCTGAACTGCTTAGGCGCGAAAATTTTGGTATGTCTGTCAGTGCGTTCCTTGATTCAGCCGCACTGCTAAAAGCTACAACTCTTGAACGAGACGAATATTTTGACAAAAAAATTTTCAAACTACTAAAGCTGGAACAATGCTTCATACTTGTCAGCATTGTTTGGCAAAAAGGTAACATTACGAATGTTTGAGGCAATACAATAATAGATAACTGATACTTGCAGTGTTCTGTCATTTTAAAAAGTGGGCCTAATTTTCACAAAATCAAACCAGAGAGAATGCATTAAACAATATTTTAGCTACAAGATACAAAATGGCTCGTGCTGGAGCGTTGGGCTCGTGGCCAACAGATGACACGGAAGCAGTGAGAACGGGGGAATTTTGAATTGAGTTAAGCAAACTACCCGCCGCGGTGGCTCAGTGGCTAAGGCGTTGCGCTGCTGAGCACGAGGTCGCGGGTTCGATACCCGGCCGCGGCGCCCGCTTTTCTGATGGAGGCGAAAAGCAAAAACGCCCGTGTGTACGAGACTTCGGCGCACGTTAATGATGCCCAGGTGGAAAAATTAATCTGGAGCGCGCCTTCCCTACGGCGGGCCTCATCGCCTGCGTTGCGTCGGCGCGTTAAACCCTACAATCAATCGAGTTCAGCAAACTGTCATTGCGTTTATCGCGGAAGGACCGGCACAAGAGGGGAACGGCGTGAAATGTAGGCGCGAGAGAGAGGGGAGGCTGCAGTTACGTAGCAGGAGCGGCACGAGACTATTGTCTTTGGCCGAAATTTGCAGCGATGGAACAGACACGCGGCCAATTTTTTAGGACGCGTAGAGCGGACAACTTGGCATTTTTTGTTATCCAAATAATGATAAGAGCTATAGCACAGAAGAGATAAACTAGCTCGTAAATCCTCACTACTGCATATGTTTTCCTTATTATCTGGCCTGATTTCTTCCTGTTGTATGTAAACTTGCACAACTGTTTACAAGGAATAGCAATGTTTTGAATGCGCCAAGATTTTACTTAGTTTTTATGGTGGCTTTAAACTACGAAGCACTCCTTCGCATTCATTAATCATTAACTCTCCGAACCCGTTCGCAAACCGGTTAAAACTGGCGAACCGGTTCCGGTTGTGATTATTGAACCGATATTCCTTTCGGTTCGGTGCACTGCATCTGAGGTGTCACAGCTGTGTCGCCAAATGAAAAAGTTTAGCGGGATCGAAAACAGCACGACAAATTTATTCACGTATATGCCAGTTCTCAAAGCTCGAATTGTGGCCTTATGCGCCCGAGAAACGCTTTCAGGGAATGAGTGACTAGAGCGGCAGCACGTGCAGTGGCCAAGCGAGAATTCCTCGAGCACTTATTGTACACGTGCTTTGAATGTGACAGCGGCATGGCTTCCCTTGGCCGCACTTACGTAGACTTCTGTACCACTACATCATGTGTGCTCCCCTTTCTTGGTCTTCACTGGTTACCAAACGGCATGCACTCCGGAGATCCGCACTGAGAAGCTGCGGTTCTGTATTACGGCATTACGCCACGCACGAGGCGAAGCAGCAAAGCATGTTTAGGGGAAGCCACATTTGTTTCGCATTCGAAGCATGTGAGCCAAGCTGAGCGACTCAAGAATTTTTTTCTCTTTTTGGCACACTTTCTATTGTCCATATTTAAAGTACCGCAAAAAAGAATTGTCTTCCACGTGTCCCCGGCGCAGAGCAGCAGCCAGATCATCTATCTGCCCGTCACCGCGCTCCTGGGTTCGGTTCTCCTCCCTGATCGAGCTTTTAAACACTCCCTCCCGGGCTTAGTTTGGTCTGTCACTCGATTCAGCCCACCGGACAGAAGTTGAAAAAACGCTTGACCAAGAAGTCTACATGCACTAGAAGTGGGCGATTGATCGATTGACCCTCCGATTAATCAATTAATGCTTCAGTGGCTATTCATTTTTTAACCCGTTAATCGGTTGAAGTCATGTCAGCAAATTGAAACAGCAGTGCCGTGTTGAAATTGTGCGCAAGCGCGTCGAGAACAATTATTCGTGTTCAAATAACCCGCCTGAAGTCCCAACAGAAAACGATGGATGCCCAGAGACGACAGCGATTTAAAAAAAAATGGCGCAGCTTACACTAGTTATGCAAGGCTGGAGAAACAGCAGAGCTGGGGGTCGGCGCCCTACACTGACGGCGGATCCCAGGAGAGAGGGAGCAGCCGGACCCCAGCAGTGCAAAGCCGTTTGGGACGGCACTGTAAAGCAACGACCCTTGAAGTATGTACAGTGTTTTATTCAGTAGCAATCGTCCTCAGCCCTCTCGTCGTCGTCTTCCGAAGGCACAACCGCGTAGCACGGCCTCCGTGATCGGCTGCCGGCGGCGCGCAACGGCGCGCCGCCGGCAGCCGATCGCGGAGGCCGTGCGCGTAGGCTACATCCTATTGTAGCGCGCCCCCACTTGTTAGACCTCCACTTCTTCGTTAGCTGGTCCGGTGGCCGTCTCCCCGTGTGCATTGTGAAGGGATGGCTTGACAGATTTGTCGTCATCGTCTTCGGCGCGGCGGACCCGTGGCGCGCCGGCGCTACGTGACGACGAAGGCGGGAGCTCCTCGTGTGGCGTAAGCCCACGCGCAAGCCTGGACGACGCCGCACGGACGCCGCGAGGTGCGCGCTTACGTGCGCTCCGTGCTTATCTTTTTCTGCTAAAGCTACTGCGCGAAGTCCGTGCTTTCGCAAGTTTTCTACGTGCACCTGTCACGGCGCACGCATCAGGCTATTTCTTGTTCCATTCTGGGAAGTACTAGGTTCGCGCTGTAATTACAGCACTTGACTGCTGCTCTAGGGACCCGGGCTCAAACTCCACAGGAACCCGATTTTTTTCCTCTTTACAGCGGCGGCCATTTTGTTACCAGTCCTGCTGCAGCCGCCGACTACGACTTCTACGATCCCCTTACGCGTTTTATGTGACACCTTTCGCATTAAAAATTGTGGACGATTACGATACTCCCCAAGGCTAAATTACAGCGCAACGCCGACTGCAATCTTCTCGGTGACAGCGCATACTCAGAAAGTAATCGCGTCATCAGCGCACTCTGATGCTATTCCGCGCTATTGCGCTGTTGTCTATAAGCGCGTCGCCACGGCCGAGCACGTCTCCCGCGGCCTCAGCATACCGCTCTTCCTCTGACACTTTCATCATACTTTCCTCCTCCGCTTTTCTGATCACTCTACGTCGTCTATCTTCGGTGCCCTCTTCATTCGCTCGCTTACAACGAGGCCGACGGCGACGCAATACCACAGGAGCGGCGCATTAATCGCACACGGCCTCGGCATACTGCCCTCCCCCTCACACTTTCGCCATACTCTCCTCCTTAGCTTGCCTGCTCGCTCCAACTCGGCTATCTCGGGGTCCTCTTCGTTCGCTCGGTTACAACGAGGGCGACGGGGACGCCAAAGCACAGGAGCGAGCGCTTAAGAGGAAGCTAAGGCCCGCGCCGTCTGGCAGCCCACAGAGCTGCTTGGGAAGCAGAGAATTGCAGTCCTCTCTTTCAGTGCTGTGTTCGCTACCCGCTGACCGGACCCAGCGGCGCCACAGCCGCGACATTCGCAGAGCACAACTGGAATGAGGGCCCAGCGGCGTCCAATTCGCATTCACAACCTGTCCTATGATTTTTCCGTCAAGGACTCCGCACGGTTGCTTGTTCGGTGTCCCCACCCTGGCTTGCTTCGCACGAGTCTTTTTTAATAAAACTACCGCGAATGCTGCCTTTGCACCCGCCACACTGCAGAAATGGTTCCGCTCGAACCCTCAGCCCCTTCGTAATGTCCCCATTGTCCCCAAAATGTTTCCTCAGACCTCAAACACCTAACTTGACATCTTCTCGTGACTCTTTGGTCCGTGTTCGGGCCCCCTAAATCCTCTCGTTAATTCCCCTTAAGAAGAACCTAACTTCCTGCACTCTTTACGTGTTTTTTTTTCATTGCGAGCGACCTGGCAGGGTGACGTGAGATGGGGTCTACACTCCCCTCTCAGTTCCTTATTACGACGCATCTCCCTTACCCGACATCACATCGACATACCCACCTCGATATCCCCTCCGAGCTCGCACAACAGTTCCTGCCATTCCGATCAACGTATCTTCAACCTCACATCCGCGGCGTCGTCGAGCTCGAGTATGCACTCTTCGCTACTGCTATAGCCATCTAGCAACAGTGACGTACACGGATGCCTCCTTCTCCTCCTGCCCACCCGCCCTTGCAGAAAAGATACTCGGGCGTTCCTTCCGCCCTGCCTCTCGAGGCCCAGGCAATCACCGGCGCAATCTTATCTAGTGGCAACCACGTGATCATCAGCGACAGCCAGGACTTGGCCAGGAGGCTCTCCGCTTGTTCCAGGAGCAGTTCAGTCCCATGATAATGGTGCGTACACTCATCTGGCCAAACACACTGGTACTAGCTATGTACCAGTATGATTGTCCAGATGAGTATACATGAGTATACATGCTGGGCTGCGTTCCTCGTCACGCAGGTGTCCCGTGCAACGAGCTGGCCCATCAGCTCTCCCGTGCTCCGTCCCAACCGGGAAACTCAGAGACGCCCTTTCCACTCGCACACGCTGGCGCGACAAGCCCGTCTGCCCCCACGCCACACGGAGGAAGAGTTATTCAGGGATAAGCAGACTCTCCTTTCTCCTCCTTACCTGTTACCCCCGGGCAGATGCTTGTCTTATCCGGCATGCGCAAACGGACAGCCTTCCCACCCCACACATACTGCACAGATTAGAAGGCCATCGCACGGTGCTCTAAGTGTTCTGGACTTCCCAATACACCGCATGTTCCTTGGGACTGCTCTGGTTCGCAACCATTGCTTTCAAGACATCTTAAATCCCTTTCACTTCCTCCCTCCTCTCCAAGGCTGGCCATTTCCGCCAGAGGAATGGACTGAGCGGCCTCGTGGCGAGCTTAGGTTGCTCACGTTACACGTTCGTCACGTCCTTCCGTCTGTATAGATATTTTTTTCTCCCTGAACCCCGAGCTTGGGAGGCCTTTTTGTGTCAATAAAGTTTATCAACAACAACGCCCTCTCAAGACACGAACCGGCCCCAATTATGCCTGACTGGCCTCCCCCTTCTCCCTCCTTCGCCGTCCTCAACCACGGCCAGCTGGTCTCACGCATCCCAATAAATGTTGCGCAATTCAACTGGTACCAGCCGCACTCAGAGCGCCGGGTTTTTCGCCTCGTGGGTCACATGCAGCTTTCGCATTAAAACCGGCGGTAAATGAGGGAGTCGATGAGAGGGCCCAAAAGGACGAGGGTCAGTGTGGCTTGAGCGTGAGGCCCAGGAAGTGGACCGTGGACGCTGAACGGCGGAGAAAGTCTCGTTACCGTACCAGTACTTTCCTTCTCTCCTTTTATCAATTTTCTGCCTGATACCATTTCCTCGCCTTGCGTTTTGCACAGTTCAATTTTCTAGACATTTTCATTAGTACGAAATAATATCCTGCCTTGGCGAATTCCCTTTAGTGCGCACGCGCCATTGCTTCTTGCGGCACCGCCGTGACCTTGACGTCCGAACCCGAAAAACTCTTCTGGCAGTAGACTGGACTGCAAGGGTACGCGCAAACCCTCGAGTCTATCACGACTTGAGTCGAACCCTGCGTGTCTTGCGTTGACGTTCCCTTCGAAGGCAACTTGGTGCCAAGGTAAAAAGGTTGCAGTTCAGAAGTTTCTGGGGAATGCCTCGTTTTACCGCGGTCTCAAGACTCTTCCACTGGCGTCACAAACACCTACATCATTCAAACCACATCGGAGGGCAAGGGACTGATTTCGGCCTCCCAGGGATGTTTAACGGTCGCTGAAATATCGGCGCACGAGCGCTGTTGATTTTCGCCTCCGTCAGAACGACGGCCGCTGCTGCCGCTAATCGAATCGCGTCCTCCAGCCTGAATGCGCCACGACTGTTGCGCACCGGTAATAGGCGGCCCTTTCCCTTAACGTGCACCGTGCCCAGCTTGAACAGCTTGAACGGAGGTGTTGTAAAACCAACCTGCGGGACATGTCGGACCGAGGAAATGTCGAAAAATGCAGACCTGCAGCTATTATGCATGCTTAACGGCGCGCATACCTGAAAAAAGGTCGGTGCTTCCCAAAGCAACTTCGGATCAAAGAAACGTTGTGGATGGCGCACAGGCGTAGACGCAGGATCACGCACGCATCTCTCAGCGACACGTTGGCACTGGCGCCGCCGCAGAGCCACGCGCGCTTTTTCGGACCCTCGCAAGCTAGTTAGTGGATCGGTCGACGCAGAACGTTGCCCGGACACCACGTGTTTCTTTGCTTCCGGCACTGGAATGGACACCTGGCATCCGCTTCAGTTCCTTGGCGAGCAAGGCAAGCGTGCCTGCGAGATCCAGAGGGCGATGGATTTGAACGAACCGAACAAATTGTAATTGGTGAGGGACCAGAATCGTGCTGCTCTGCTGGAGAAAACAGCGTTCGTAGACAGCAGCAGGAATGGCGGGACCATGAAACCACTCCCCATCCTCTTCGTGCTTCGATGGGAGCATATTCGATTAGTAAACGCCGTGGTTTCAACAACGCCTGGGGGGCTTGTTCGGGCATCAGAAAAAGTGGGTCGTGGTGCTGGCGTTGTGGCGTGAAAGTAAGCGTGCATGTTTTTACTTGCAATAATGATGGGCTGAAAACAGACCGTTTGATGTCGTCACTCCCGGCTTCTCCTCCAACAACCCGCAATGTTCGAGGCACTGTTTTCGGTCAGCACCATGTGTTCCACAGTGGCATGTAGCTGTTCTTGTCGCACTAGGGTAATGCATATGTAAAGCTTGAGCACAAATGTTTCAAGAAAGCACAACCTTGTCAGTCGCGTCATCGCTGGTCGCGAGCGCCATCTCATCGCAGGGCGTGGGCGAATCGGAAGTGGGCATGAGTAGCCGATTTGGGAGTGTTGCTTCAAACGTATACCTTGCCACACCGTCTTGCTGGTGAGCAGTCGTAGACCACAAGCCTGCCGGCTAACGTAATGTTTGCCGTCTCCTCCTAGCCTCCCAGGCAGCTTGTACAAGCTTTCATGATAACCCTCGCTAATCGCCATCTTACCCACACTGAACTCGATAAAGCCCCGTCAAGAAAGCATAAAAGCCCGCGATACAAGGCACGCACGCACTGTTCCAGTCGAGCGCCCAGGGGACTATAACAGCGCGGAGAAATTGGTGGAAGCCAATCCCATCAATCAGCTTCGAATGCCTCCTCTACACGGGCGACCATACAAGACCGTTTCGAGCTGCGCGCCCCTGTAATTGCAGAATATACGAGACCTGCCTCTCAGTCCGTCCCATCCCGTGCAACACGCCCCCCATCCATCACACGGGCGCTGTGCAAGCGCTTTGAAATAACACCGTACTACGTCGACGCGGTGGACTATCGACATCGTGGCACGTGCGCCGTGGCAGCAGCAGCTGACCGAGACCATCAGCGGCCGCACCACCTGTCCTGCAAGAGCGCTTGAGACGGCCATTGAGCTAGCTAGCGGCCGGTCTTAACAATTGTAATATCCGACTTGAACACGGCCATTCTATATTTCGCCCAGGGACTCATAAACAGCTCGCAGACCGTCGGAATTCTCTGCAAAACACTTCACCCGCTACCCCGACCTGGACTCCTGCCCACGCTGGTTTGGGCTGTAGCAAGGCGGTCCGCAATTCACACCTCCGAGCCTTCACACGGTGCCAGGTCGGCTCGAGGTGGCCTGCTCAGCCCTCACAACTTGCTCGCGTGTCACCTCCGTGCGTGTCCCTCACGAACATGTGTGGTAGAGCCACTACATGGTAGCTTATTTAGTGGCCCTAGTGTGTGGCGGGTCCTTCAGACCCTTGCGTGCTGCCACCGCACCCAATTTACTTCCGCCCTCCGTGCAATTATTCTGTCCCGCTCCATGCCCCGACGATCCCTGTCTCCCTCCCCTCCCCTCCAAAGGCGTGGCGAGCAATACGGGAAGCTCAGGTGCCAAACCTCTTCGGCGAACCGAGCCGCTGCTGTCGCCGTCAGGCATGTGCCGGGGACAACAGCACCCTCTTGACTGCATTTGTTTTGCTTTATTTCTGCCTATCTTTCTTTCTTTACGTCTTTTTTCCTTCTTTCCTTTCTTTCTTCCTTTCTTTCTTTCTTTCTTTAGTGTTCTCTGTCTTTTTCTCTCCCTTTTCTTGAAGTCGTTCTTGCCATACCAAAGGGAATAAAACAAAAACTGCAGGCGCTTGTGGAACGGCTCATGCATGTCAACATTGTTCAGCCCAAAAGACACTTTAGGCATATCTGAGCCAAAAGGTAACCCGTAATGTCAACGCTCTTCTGATTAAAAACACACCTCGTCTTGATTTTTAAGAAAGAGCCAATTGATAATAATGGGTTAAAATTGCCTCCCAAAAAAGCGAAAGCAAAAAAAAAAGTATCGCTAAAAAGACACTGCGTCGGGCTGTCGGCTCGAGCGGCGAGAATAGCCACGGCCGGCCAGTTTTAATCGCGCAGAATAGGTAAACTCCTGCCGGTCGACTGCCGGCCCTGCCTATTCTCGCTCTCAACAAGTCCGCCTCAGACAGCTAATGACACTTACCAACCTTTCCCCTGCAAAACGACAACAGTTTTTTCATTCGTCTCCTAATCAAGGCATGCGTATCCCCTGTAAAATTCCGGACACCACTGAACACATTATTTGGACATGCCCTCGATTTCAAACTGAAAGACAGGTTCTCCTACACACCCTTCCCGCTAACTTACGACCAAATTCCCTAAATGATCTCCTGCGTCCCTCCTGCCCACCTAATTTAGCGAAGGCAGTGTGGGACACTGTCCTGCATTTCATATCCCGACCCACTATTTTTCCCTCGCTATTTCCCACCCATACCTGTCGTGAACCTTAACGTATCGCTACCCCTAAGGGGGTCTGATGCACTAGCAAGAGACCCCCGGGTGTTTTTTTCTACATTTCAATAAACGTTGAAAAAAAAAAGACCCTCGTACTGAAATTGGTCGCTAGGACGATTCTATCGTTACGCCGAGTCTCATTTACTTGTCATGATTACTTAGTTCGTAGTCAATTTGCATACGTATGGAGTTTCCGTCTGCTGCCAAAACATAACTGTCCACGGAGGCAGTCCGGTTACATAAAACGGCTGTAACTTTTGTTTTATCGACGCTATGCCGAGACAAATATTGTGAGAATTAATTTAGAATTAATTCTAAGGAAGTTACGTGTATCTGTCTTTATTCAAACAAAATTAAACCCAGTTCCACCTAGTGCAAAATCTGCTAAAACCTCGGAATTGTGGGCCGTACTTACAAAGATTCCGTTTAACTTGGGCTTCTTGCTTGAGTGTAATGTTAGAGTCCTCTTGGCGACTAATTCTGATATAATTTGTTTCCCGATGGTTCCTATAAATCAACAGTTGGAGCCGTTTTCTATAACCTTCCAAATATGGCCATGTATTGACAGCATGCAGTAATTCCGTAATGCTACAACTTCAGTGTGAACAAATTATGACAAGTAAATGAAACTCAACGTAGTGATAGAGTCCTCTTAGCGCTTAATTGCCGTATAATTTGTTTGAAAATACTTTCGATAACAGAAGAGTTAGCGCCGTTTTCTCTAATCATGCTCTCTCCGTAAGTGGCCATCCTTCACTGCGCCGCAGGAACGTAAGAAAGCCAGCTTACAGCAATTTTTTTAAAGTCGGCTTCACCTCTAAACGAAAAGGCATTTCTAGAAAGGCGTTTATAAGGGCAATGTAAGCCGTTTTATATCAAAGTATGCAGGCCACCGTGATGTCATATTTTTTGTGATTTTAACACGAAATTATTTCATTCCCGGATACACAAAGATTTCAGTGACGTTATATCCGTCACAGAAGTGACGCCAGTACAATCACGATGGTCAGCGCAGACGAAAACCGGGCAAGAAGAGTAACTTGGACGACACAAGCGCTGCGCCTGTGCCGTCCTTGCTCTTCTTGTCCGGTTTTCGTCTGCGCTGACCATTGTGAACGCACTCCAACTCGCCCAATTCCAGTGGCGTAACTAAGTGGGGGCAGGGGGGTACAAGTGCCCCGGGCGCCACTTGGGAGGGGGCGCCGAGCCGAGTACGCCCAACTGGTGCTCGAGGGAAAAGTCGCCGTTGAAAAGAGTGCTAGTTTAGACTTGTCGGTACATTGTAACGAACGAACAGAGCTGACGAAGACGAGTAGGCAGAGGGGGACACACAAGGGGCGCTGTGCCCGGGTACACAAACTAGAGTCACTGAAACATGAAAGTACTGCCATTAGCAGGCGACGCGCGGGCAGCATTGGTGTTTTGTCCAGCGCTGCGAGCGTGTCGCCCAACTACAGTGCCTAGAATTTTTCTATGCACTATAGTCCATTGTTTAAAGTATCTATTAACGTCGGCATCGTCTGCTTCGCATAGAAGGCGCCACTCGCGCGTGTAAAAACTATCCTTCTGCTGGCGGAGCAGCCATTTTTGGAGTGTTATTTGAGAATTTCGTGTAATTTACGAACGAAATAAAAAACAGGCTAGAAAACAGTATTTGTTATTGCACGGTAACGATATTCACGCGAACGGCCAGTAGCACGCTTTCCCGTGCGCCGTAAAGTCACCGGAACTTTGTGCGCTATAGAATTCACAAGCTGGTTGTTTTCCCCGAATGGTGCCAAAGATTGTCCCGCCCCACCACTTTGATCACAGTTTTAGAACATGCAGTGGTGCGTTGACGCATATCAACGCATATCAGCGAACATCAAGGTTATCCGTACGCGCCAGTGCAACACCACCGAGACTTTTAGGCAGTGTTGGCCAGTGTCGTACACTGAATTTCTTTCCGGGTTTCGCGGGAAGAGGGTGTTCACAACTTTGGGCAAACATAAGAAGAGCAAAGGAAACCATGTAAATAAAAATCACTTTTAGTAATGTTAGAAACCTTAAGAACAGCTATATCCCGAATAGGTAACCTCAGTGAGCTTGATAACATCGATTATCCGCACACCGGTAAAAAAAATAATTATGGGGAGAGGGGAAGGGGGCGCAGGCCCATCCCATCCGCGTACCGAGCGTATGCAGAGTTTGTTTATCGTGCATCGCAATATGTTCCAGCTTACTCAAATTAGATTTAAATATTAAACAAAATCTTTATCAGCACTAGCTGCAATATGCAATCCGTCTTTTGATTTTTCCAGCGCGCATTTCGTAAAATTGTTGAGGCAGGAAATCGCCTGTAGTCATTATAGTTATTGAGGGGCATATGCTCTGTCGATCTTCGAATGTACAGCCCCTTTCATCATGCCCTCCCTGAGGTTTAGCGAGGTGATATTAAAAAGTTCCCATTGATGATGTATATTTACCGCGACATGATGCGTTAGCGTCTTCTCCTTTCTTGGCAAGTACTGGGAGGTCCAGCATACAGAAAAGGACAGGGGACAAATCTTGGGGTAAATCTCCAAAAGAGATTATAAAAACAAGTAAAGTGGGTGCAAAGTTCTTCACGGCGCCTCGAACAAAATTTGAGTACGCTGCGTAATAAACTCCGTTCAACAACACGTAACGAAAAAAATGCCCTTCCAGACTCTCTTCTGTTGCTGCAGCCAAACGCACAACCCCTGTAATTCGGTTATCTTTCACATTGTGTTGTAGCACGTAATGTAACAATAAAAAAAACATGGGCGAAACAGGTGATGCAATCCGATGTCCATCATCGAGCAGATGGACGGAATGTGGTCGCCGCCGACCACGTGACCGAGATGGACCACTGAATGGCGGATTCGCGCGGCAGCGGAGAGAAAAGAAAGACGGTACTCTCCAAGTTCCAGTGAATTTAGTACACACGGGGAGCTAGTGCCCTCCACATCCCCCGGCTTAGCCACTCTTGTGTGTTCCCCTCTCTTCGTCCTTGTCTACCTCAGCGCTATTCTTTTGTTACAATGCCGCTCTTCAAGCAGCTAAACTGATTAGGACGGGCTTCTGGGCAATTTGGTATTCATGGCAGACGAGCAAAGCGCAAAAATTACACAAAGGACGAAGGAGGACAAGTGTACACGTCTACCAGTTATGCGCTTTGCTCGAGCTACCAGTTAAGCTGCACTCCTTGTAGTGAAACTGCACTGCCACCCATGTGCGAATACTCAGGTGCGCCCGAATCAAGGACTTCAGGGGGAGCCCCCGGATGATATCCAGTGTTTTCATCTGTTCTCGTTTGTATTCCAGCAGTGGGCGGGGAGGGGGGAGAAAGAGTGCCTAAAATTTGCACCCTCGTATTCCTATTAACCCTTTTCAGGTATTCTTAAAAGGCGAGCTGAGGCACGTGCAGGGGATTGCAGGGACGATCCTTTGTGTACTCACGAAAGCTTTATGGCCATGTTTCATCAAAAAATACCCTCTGCGAATTCCCAGTGGAAGGCGTTCCGCTACTGAGCTCGCGGTTGAGTTTCTGTACTTTTGGCGAGTTTTACCGTTCCGACATTGACGCGCACGACCTCTATTAAGAGATTTTAGATTGGCGATTGCTGCTTCCACGTCGGGTTCACCAGCCAGTGTAGAGACCTGAAGAACTTCCAAAATTTGTCGTGCAGTATGGAACTGTTAACGTATTTCCCAAACTTCACGTCACCACTAGGATAATGTTAACCATAGCAATTTTTCTGTCGGTGGCTGTGAGAGGTCCTTAAGCAAGCTGAAATTGACACTCATATTGCTGGGCCATAATGAGCCAGAAAAGGCTTTCCTTTTCTTTATTTGCGATAATATGCCCGCTGGCATAAAAATAACCTATTTACAGGTAGAGATAGGCAGCCGTATCTCGGAGGAAGGCAAGAATCTGATCTTGTTCTGCTGAGAGTGGAAAAAGAAGAAACTGAAAAAACAAAGTTTTATGACATTATGAAAGAGTTTGCTTTTTCGAAAACAAGAAAATATCTGTTCTAGCCTTGATGGAGTGCGCTTCATTTAAATCATTCGGTTATTAATGACCAAATGATTTCAATGAAGCGTTTCAAACGAGAATAAACGTGTTTTTCTTAACAGGAGGCAATACTATCGGACCAGGAGAAAACAGGGATTGCCGGAACGAGTTTTCCAACGCATCATCAGCACTGACAAAGAATGGGGGCGTAGTATGCAGATTCGAAGTACGCAATATAATTAATACTTTTGAGCAATACATCGCGATGGTAATGAACGAGAAACGATAACAGCTGTTTACATGCCTACATGATCGTTCTCTTCTCTGTGGTTGTACGTAATTTAGAAGCTTCACCTATTTCGTGCCAAGCGAGGCGACAACACGGGACCAGCAAGGTAAATTTCTTTCACTTTTTTTCTAACTTTGTGGACTTTTGCACTTTTGCTGTATGGTACGATACATCGACGTGCTAAGACTGTTATACACCATCGACGCATGTATGCGCTCAGATGGCTATAAAATCGCCAGTTTTCATTAAATCTCTCTCTCTCTCTCTCTCTCTCTCTCTCTCTCTCTCTCTCTCTCTCTCTCTCTCTCTCTCTCTCTCTCTCTCTCTCTCTCTCAAGATGACTATAGTCCACTGTAGTGAACAATCAATCACGAAATCGCTCAGAATTCGCTTCCGGAAAACACCCAAGTGGTCTTTTTTTTAAACTTACATTAATATAAAAAATTCACGAAAGCTTGCGCTCAGGCGCAAGGCATGAATAGTGGAACTGCTGTAGGTGCACTCATAGTAATGTTTCAGTATAATTGTTTATTTGCACAGTTGCGGTGCTATTATTAATCGTGATCATATGCTTCGAAGAAGTCGTCGTCTTCTTCGCGGCGAGTGGTGGATGCAAAGTCATCCTCAGCATTGTAGACTTCCTCCAGCTCAACTGGCCAAGCTTGCACTAAGTCGCGCAAGGCTTGAACCATAGGAAAGCTGCAGGATTTTTTTTTCTACGTGAGCTCTGAAGGACACCTCACCATGCATTTGCACAAGTTGGAAATTGTTTATTTGCATGTTCCGTCGTTACTCTGCACTGTGCTTGTAGTATTCATCGTCATCTGCATCGATATCATCGTGTTCCTCATACCAAGCATTACATGCACGGTAGCGCTTGACGACAGCGCGGATTTTTTTTTTTTTTTTTTTTTTTGTTAAACCCACAGCGCGAGCCGGGACACTGCGGTCGCCGCGAGGCACGCGCTCACGATCGCTCGGCATTTTCTTGGCGTTTTTTCCTGCAACACCGAATTTATGGCTTCTACAACAGCTGCTAATAATGATGATATTATAATATGAATATTTACTATCATTATTATCATGAGGGGCGCGAAAATATATTTGCACTGGGCGCCGTCCCATCTAGCTACGCCACTGCCCAATTCGCTACCTAATGCCAGTACAATGAAGCAAGCGGCCTGTAAAGGGTGCACTCGTGCAGTTAGGGTCATCTTGAGGGGAAGCTACCTTTAGTACTAAAGAGCACGTATACTTAGGGTTGTTCGTTTTCTGGTTTTATATTTTAACACGAAAGTGTTTTATGCCGGTTTTCACCAAGATTTCACTAACGTCATATCCGTCACGGAAATGACGCCAGTACACCTTTAGCAGGACGTCGCTCGCCAAGCACACCCTCTAGACAGCCGCCGACCCGTAAATCATGCTCAGCTGCAGATTTCGCTGCATATTTCACTTTCGTGTTTTACCGATTCCTATTACAGAGAAATCAACCACAGTTTTTTTATATACTGGGATCCGTTTCTTTTTTTTTGGGGGGGGGGGGGAGGGGAGGGGGGGCGGAGAAACCTGCTCCGGTGGGAGCGTGACACGATAGTAGAGGAGACTGTCGTCAAGGCCAGCGCTAGAGTAGCGCCGCTGTTAACATAGCAAGTCACCATGCATAACTCAATGTAGTTCATACAGCTTCGCTATTTTTCTGTCTCCGCAGTAATCCAAGGTAAAAGTAGCAAAGAGGCACCGACCCATAAATAAAACAAAAAACTTAAAGATACGTTTTCGATTCTACATGAGGGCATTCTCACAATAATGAAAATGCTCTAAATGTTTTTTTTTTAATCGGCGTACGTTCCTCGGTTTTTACCGTTGAATTTACACATAGATCAACAAGTTTCCGCTTTCTTTTTGTAAATACTATTAGTGGTCTTAGCTTCACTAGTTAACACAAAATGTCAGGCATAAAAATGGGCCGTTTATTCACTGAACTTGAACGAGAATTCTGGAACAAGAGCAAGAATTCTTGCGTGGTTCCGAAAATGCTGTCTCAGGCTCGATTGCCCGCGACACAGCTGCGATACGTGAAATGCCAGATGCACGCATCCGGTATAACCCATTGTTCACCCATTCTTCGTGCTGTCTGCCAAAATGCTAGCAATGTAGACAGAATTTGATGCCTGTTAAATAGTCTCAGGTGGGTTTAATTAATTATTCCGAGCTTCACAGTTCCCGTCGTAGCACAGAAGTAGCATCTCCCTTCCTCCTTCCCTCTACTCTACAACTGGGGTCGCAGTGTCCCAATACGGCTCTTTTGTTTTGCCTTTAAGTGACTGGGGCTCAATGGCAACGTACAAGGCATTTACGATCTCCGCGACAGGCCCTCACAACGGTATACCTTTGAGCAGGTGCGACAGCCCTAACGACGTCCGCAAATCTCACCCTTTGAAAAAATATCATCCTGCGTTTGTTGAAGTAAAGCTAAATGGACGCAGCTGTCACACTGGCGTCGTATCGACAGATTCGTTAGTCACGTCACTCATCCCAGCGTATATCACACGTTTTCACGCGTAACCCGCCGTAGTAACGCAGCAGCCCTAACGGGATTAACGCACAAATACGGCCGTCCGCATGGCATTTGTGTACACCCACAAGCACACACACACACACGAACACACACACACACACACACACACACACACACACACACACACACACAACACAGAGAGAGAGAGAGAGAGAGAGAGAGAGAGAGAGAGGCAAGTGGCCTTAGTCGGTCCGACACAATTGACTATGGCGCAGTTCACTCGCCTGGTATTTTTCAGGCGCTTAACCAAAAACGTTGGAATTCAGTAAGACAGACCACGTGACTTGGGCATACTTGTCGTGGCGTAATAGCGAGAGTGTAAGAATTGGCAGGGTGCGTGCGAAGCTCACCTTTGACAGGCGCGCTGATCACTCGGAGCGCCTCGTCGACTTCGTCCGTGCTGGCGTTGGGCGAGAGCCCGATGACGCGTCGAACGACAAGGCCCGAGGGCCGCAGGCGTGCCTCCAGTTCGTTGGCCAGGGCGAGCCACGGCTGCTCTTCGCACACGACGAGCACTGCGTACTTGATGCGCAGGTCATTGAGGCACGAGGCCACGGCGAACGCCGCCAGGGCCACGTTGGGAGACACTCGGCCGAAGAAGGCCTCCTTGCCGGCTGCAGGCACGGCCGAACCGGCCGCGTAGCCGTGACAATTCCACACAACCAGCGGCTTCCGGTGCACCTGCGCCAGAACCTCGCCGGCCGCGCACACTTGTTCGTCCAGGCCGCCGACGACACCGGCCACAAGTGGGTCCTCCATGGCTTCGATGACGGCCAGCAGGCCGCCCGAGTCGCACAGCGTGCTGCTCCGCACCGTCAGCGTCAAGTTGGACTCGGCGAGGTACGACGTTATCTGCGTGTGGTTTGCCACCAGGCTGTCCATGGCGTAGTGAAAGGTGGTCGCGTTGAAGCCACGGCAGCGATCTTCGTGCGGCAGCACGACGACCGTGTGCCGGCGCTCGGCGGCTGCGGGCAACAGGAGCCCGCTGCAGCAGACCATGCAGGCGACCAGCATGGGAAGCGCTCCGGACATCACGCTGCCGGCGGCGGGTGACTGGTCGTTCCGGCGTAAGGGCCGCACTTGTCGTGGTTCGAGTAGTAGCTGCTGCCGCAACAGCTGCTGCCGTTGCGCATTGTGGGCCGCGTGGAAGGCCGGCAGGCGCCGAGGCTAGCTCACTGGCAGAAAGCCCGCGACCTCCCTCCCTGGCCGGTCAGCACTTGGCGGACCTCTGGCGCCGTGTTGTTGGCCGGCGCACGGCGAGCATCACGTGCCGCCGGCAACCGGGCGTGCGACGATGTGCCCCGAAGCGTGCGTGGAGCCGGGACCTCGGCGGCGAGTGCGGAGCGTCGTTGGCGCCACCGGCCGAGCCGGCGGCCATCGATCGAACCAAAATCAGAGCGCGCGCGGCCTGCTCGTGCGCATTGTTTGTCGGACTGCAGCTCGTGCCTCCGGCGGCATTTCCCGCTTCTCGCCACGTACCGTGCAATTCCGATCGAGATAGTCTAGTTACAACTCGGAGAACGTTGGCCGGGCAATATTTCGGACATGCTAGCCCGCAGCAGTACCACCTGGGCAGTGACGGACCTTCGGTGGATGGTCGTTGGATCGCAATTTCACCCCAGATGTCATGCCATTTAAGCGTGTCACGTAGCTGGGCTATTTGAGGTCAGCACTGATCTTCGGTTTAGTTCTTGCTCCCAGAAAACGCGCTCCCTAAAATGTACGAGAACTATATATGCAATCATCCTCGTCACCCTCCCTATATATAGTGCACGAAAAAAACCCTCAGTTTTGGACCGCCGAAGGCTCTAGTCCTGTGCTGCCCGCGCCCATTCTTTTCCCCCGAATTTTCTCATTCAACTCTCCATCGAGTTAGGTGTCTTCTCCTACTTCTAGTTCCGTATCTGGCTAGCCACCTTGTTACCCTCGGGGTCTACCAGCTGTCCGTTATTTGCCTTACACAGCCAGCGAAAGTCCACATTTTTCTTTTGGTGTCACCAGTTCGAGTTTGTTCTTTGATCCCTGACGCTGTTTTCCTACGCCTACACACTAAACATTTTTACACCCTTATCGTCTAAAAAAGGTGTAATAAAGGTAGTGGGAGGTCATTATAGCGGAAGAACGACGAAGCGAGACCGAAGCCACGGCTGCCCTTAGCGGGGATGATCACTTTACTGACAGGGGTGCTTTCGTGATGATTATGATGAATGGCGCATACGCAGTGGGAGATTTAACCTCCCCCCGCGCCCGAGATGATCGATGGGTGAACAATAGATCCGCAGTCCTAACATTTTGGTTTTTCTGTCCATAAGGCAAGTCCTTGCCACGCGGTCGGGGAACGCTATCCCCTCTTTCGTCTCCACCGGTGCTTGCGCCGTCGTGCAAATCTCACGACAACCAAGGGCCGCCAATGTAATGCGGATGACAACCAAACTCTCTGCCCTGCTTCCAGAAAGATTTCAGGTCCTTCAGTCTTCCGGCGATTGTCCTGAAGATGATGGCGAGCAACCTGGGATGTCTTGTCGTCGAGCTGTGTTCTTAGATCGGTGTTGTCGTTCCCTTGGGTTTTCTCTTCTGTAACTCCCGTTCCTGGCGAGCGCATTTTCTTGACAGGTTTCAGGTCACCATACGGCTCGGCCACTTCTTGATCACATATCTCTGTTTCCTGGCACTGAGCAGAAGTGAACAGCAAGGTTTCTTCTGCTTTCAAATGCAGAGCATTTCTTTAACTCACGATGTCACCCGTTCTAGGCGTCCGTAGTAGTCCGCATCGCTCGCAGGTGCGCCCTCTCCCCCGCTCCTCCTCGCCTACTCTCCGCTCGCATCGCGCGCTCTCTCCGCGGTCGGTTCGCGCCCAACAGGTGGGGGCGCGCGCGTCGCGGGATCAACAAGATCTGTGGCGTGATCGTGACGTCAGCATCGCGCGCGCGTGGCGCGATCGTGGCGTGATAAAGGCGGGTGTCGGCGAGGCTGGAACGCACTCATCGCCGCAGTCTCTCGTCAGCAGTTGCCGTCGTCGAGTCTCCGTTGCACGAGATGGAATCAAGACCTTCAACCAGTGGTGCTACGCAATGGAACAATAACGTGCGCCCCCGGAAATGCTCTGCATTTGATCGTGCCCCTCGCGAGGGGGATGTTTTTTTTTTCGTAATATGAAACGCCTCCACAACCTCGCGGGTGAGCCTATCTTTGTGTTGATACAACACCTCAGTATCTTCAAAGCATGGGTTGCATTTGCACTTGCCACAGTGAACGGATAGATGTGCACCTTTACCCGTCTTTAGTTTTTTCCTGTGCTCGCGCAGGCTCTTGTTGAGGCATCTGCCAGTCTGGCCCACATGCATCGAACCACACGATAAGGGTAGGCAATAGACAACCCCCAGTCGGCACTGTACAAGGGACACGTCGTGCTTCACCTGGCACCCGCCCCGCCTACGGTTCTGCACCTTAGCTTTTTTCTCAATTGCGGGGCAGACACGAGAAAGTTTATTCGGGGATCTCGTAGCTCAATTCGGGGCTCTCGTAGCGTACTCTCGTAGCTCAATTTATGTCAGACAGTTTGTCCACCGGTTTTTGTTTTTACGGGACTCGCAAGAACCCTTTCTGCGAACTTTCATGCAATCATCACTAGCCAGTTCATTGCCCACGTTTTTTCAATTTCAGTTCGACAGAATGACTGGCATTCGCCCATGACTGCAATCTCATAAACTCTTCAACGGTTTGAGCTTGTCGGATCTTAAGAAGTTCCGGCAAGGACTCGCCCTTCATGGCGTCTAGAACGATGCAGTCGAAACCGTGTTGCGTAGGCTGTACGTTTCCTTTAACGTCCTTCATTTCACCTGTTGCGTCATCTACTTCGACAGGAACCGCTGAGTCGTCCTTTTCTGTGGCAGACGTAGCCTCGTGCTCTTCACGCTTGTCTTTCGTTGGTACGCGCGATGCAACCTCGCTGCTGGCTCCCACGTTTATCTGGAACGTTCTTGTGGCTATGATCCGTTGCCTCGACATGGTACCAAACCCCTTGCACCGACTCGGCTCACCATCCAAAGTTGAGACCTGGAGCTTCGGCAGGACAGCTGACGAGGTTGATGGACGCGAGCCGCAGTGAGGGTGGTCGTCTGGATAGAATGCTGGCCGAATACCGTTGTACACGAGGGTCATTGTTCGAGGGTCATTTGGCTTGCCTGCAGTGCCTCTTGTACTGACTCTACTGCCGGGCGCCTTTCGAGAGTTCAAGGCCTAACGCAGACAGTCAATGTTTCAATCTATGGTTTCTCCGTAAGCCAATGCGTCAGAGTAATATCCCTCAACCTCATCATCGCCCAGAAGCTGTATACATTTCTCTTCAACTTCATAAAGTGCAGTGACCTTACTTTCCAGGAGGTCAATGGCCTCTTGAAGGTCGTGAGGAGTCGCTGAGACGGCTTCAATAAGATCCGTTGCTGCCTTTAGCAGTCTAGTACTTGCGTCGCGAAGGATACGTTGATGCCGGCGCAGCTTATCGATCGCACGCATTCGGTCGGTCGTCACTACGTGGTTAGGGCCAGCCATGCTGACTTCCGGCTGAGGGCGGGGCTAAGCAGCGTAGTAGCAGTCAAAGGAATGGGGTTCTACGAACCTCAAGCCGGAGGAGACGTCGGTGGTCTCCTTCGCCGCACGTGTTCATTCTCCCGGGTTTCGGCACCAGAAACATATAGCGGAAGAACGGCCGAAGCGAGCCCGAAGCCATGTCTGCCCTTAGTGGGGATGATCACTTTACTGATAGGGGCGCTTTCATGATGATTTAGATGAATGGCGCATACCCAGCGGGAGATTTAACAGTCATTACACCCTTTTTCTTAGGTTCCGGGATCCTAATTTGTAGCTTTGCCCCCATTTTGTGTGCCAAAAATGGTGATGACCGACTGCAACTATCTCGGTTTTCTGTAGGGTGTTGAAAGTGTTAGAATGGGTGTTAGTTTATTGATTACAGCAATGAATATTAATGTCATATACTTAGTTTTAAACACTTCCACCTCACCGCTTATGGATGATGATGCTGAAAAAACTTTATTATAGTCGTCTCTGTTAAGACGGAGTCACTGCTTGGGAGTGGCAGTGTCCTCGTCCCTTCAGACGGCGGTCAGTAACCCATGGGCCCTGGCGGCGTCTTCCGCCAGCTGGACGACTGCTGTTTGGACGTCGGGTTGTGAGCTAAGCAGCGCGGCCTCCCATTGCTCGTGCCTCGTAATGCGTACACGTGGTGTCTCCGGTTTACTGGGACACGCCCAAACCATGTGTTGGAGCGTGGTGGCTGCGGCGCCGCCCCACTTGCACTTATCTGTGTATATTTCTGGAAAGTTGCGGTGGCACAGGGCGGGGTGTGGGAAGGTGTTCAATTGTACCCTGCGCCATGCAACCGATTGCCTTCTGCTAAGTGTACGATGAGCGGCTGGAAGTGTACGTCGGCCTGATCTATAATGCTGGGTAATTTCTTGGTATGTAGCCAGCCTGTCCCTCCCCCTCCTCTCCCCCCCCCCCCCTCCCGTCGATGACGGCACGTTATCTTCGAAGTCGGCCTGGTAGCTGAATCGTCGGGCCGCTTCATGTGCCATCTCGTTTCCCGGGAGAGACGAGTGTGCTGGTGTCCATATCAAACGGATATGTTGTGAGGGCAGGATTGGTTTGCTTTGAATTATCTTGGCTGCAGCTTTGGATATTCTCCCTCGTAAATAATTTCGCAGTGCGGTCTTGGAGTCGGAGATAATGGTCGTGGCCGACGTGCCCGCAACGGCCAGAGCGATGGCTACTTCTTCCCCAATTTCGGGATTAGCCTCTGTGACGGAGCATGATGCGACTGTATTGCCCGGCTGGTTTACTACAAAAGCCACTGCCGCTCTTCGTCTGGGGTAGTCCGCCGCGTCAACGTAGCAGACCTCTGATTTGGAGTGGTACTGCTTGTGAAGTGCCGTGGCTCGGGTCTGCCGTCTCTCTTGATGATGCTCCGGATGCATATTTTTAGGTAAAGGGGTCACACTGAAGTGATCGCGTAACTCGTCCCCAAGCAAAATTTTTATTCCGTGTTGTCCGTGTTGGTCTACATAGGAGATGCTGAGAAGATTTAAGATGGCTCTTCCGGTGGCGCTTGCGGCTAGTCTGTTGTACTGTGATGTGCGCTTGGCTTCGACGAGTTCGTCTAGGGTTTTGTGTATGCCCATCTCCATCAGTCGTTCGTTAGAGGCTGAGACTGGGATGCCCACTGCCAACTTGGTGGCTTTGCGTATAATACGCTCAACTTTTTCTTTCTCTGTTCGAGTGAGCATGAGGTACGGGGTGACGTAGGTAACTCTGCTTATAATGAAAGCATGTACGAGACGTAGGAGGTTTCCCTCTTTGAGCCCATGGTGTCTGTTGGCTATTCTTGCGTAGCCTACTAATTTGAGTAGCCGTGTTTTGCAGGGCCCGTATTGTGACCGTATTGGTTCCCGTTTCCTGTATGCGGAGACCGAGAATACGCATACACTCTGTTCGAGGAATGCATCTTCCCCGTAACTGAACCTGTATATCCGGATCATTTCTCGGCCTTCGACCGGCTGTGGTGGGTCTGAAGAAGAGGATCTCTGACTTCTGAGGCGAACACGCGAGTCCGCGTGAGGAGACGTAGTTTTCAACAATCGTGGCAGCCTCTTGTAGTCTTTCTTGAATGTCTCCGTCCCTGCCTCCTGCGGTCCAGATTGTTATATCATCAGCGTAGAGGCTGTGATGCACGTCAGGAATTTGCTGTAGTAGGGGAGGTAACTTAATCATGGCCACATTAAGTAGAAATGGTGATAAGACCGACTCCTGTGGGGTGCCACGGCTGGGTCCCAGACTTATAAGGTCAGATTTGAGGTCATGTACCGTTATTCGGGCGGTCCTTCGGGTCAGAAAGTCGGCGATGTAGTTGTACGCCTTGTTTCCCACGTTTAAGTCACTGAGATTTTGAAGGATGGCACTGTGGGCCACACAGTCAAAGGCTTTAGTCAAGTCCAGCCCCATTATGACTCGATAATTAAGTGGGGACACGCCCGGGTTGTCAATTATTTGATGTTGAAGTTGTAACATCACGTCTTGCGTTGATAGGGAAGACCGGAAACCCACCATGGTGTGCGTGAAAAGCTGATGCGTGTCCATGTGGCGGTTGAGACGGGTCAAAACCACGTGCTCCATCAGCTTCCCGAGGCAAGAGGTCAGTGAAATAGGCCTCAAGTTCTCTAACTTCAGATCCTTTCCAGGTTTGGGAATGAGCTTAATCAGGGCGCTTTTCCACGTGGCAGGAAGGTTTCCCGTGTTCCACACCTTGTTCATGTAGGCGGTAAGAGCCTGTATGGACGAGTCATCAAGGTTGGTGATTACACGATTGGTAATACCGTCAGGGCCTGGTGCAGATCGCGTGTTGAGATGAGAGATAGCCTCATACACTTCTGCTTTGGTGATGGGTCTGTCCAGCTCGAGGTTTGGTTTACCGGCATATGGCCTGGCTGGTTCTGAGGGGGCAGTCTGAATGTAGAGGTCCCGCAGCTTTTGCAGTAATGCGGTTTCATCTCCTTGATGCTCGTGTAGAATACTCAGTAGGTTGTTACGCTGAGTAACGCGTCTTCCCTCTGGGTTTAATAGGCAGCGGATGGTGTGCCATGTTTTGGGAGTATTCATCTGCACCTCCATCCGATCACACAGAGTGTTCCATTGTTGGTTGGTGAGGTACGCGGCGTGTTTTTCGATTTCCTTGTTTAGTCTAGCGAGCCTTCTGCACAAGGAGCGGTTATGCCACTGCGTGCGGAGCCTCTTCTGTGTACTGTCTTTGGCCTCCCACATGTGCAGAAGTCGTGAGTCTATATTTTCAAGACTAGCCACTTCCGGTACTACGTGTGTGGACAGGTCGACGTCATTTTGTAAACTTTGCGCCCATGTGTCCAAGTCCTCGGTGGTAGGGTCCTCTTCTTCTGTGTCCTGCACCCGCCTTAGTTTACGGAACGTGTCCCAGTTTACTATCTTGTGCTTCCGGCCGGTGGGTTTAGACGGTCCTGCTGTAAGCGTAGTCTCCAAGATGAAGTGTTCACTGCCCAAGTCTTTAAAGGTGTTTGTCCCCGTAGCACTTGGAGCATTATATACGAGTGTGAGATCAGGGGTGGTGTCTCGTTGGACACTGTTGCCTCGCCTCGTTGGGTGTGCCGGATCCATCAGAAGTGTCAAATTGAGTTGTATGGCTTTCCAGACTTTCTGCCCTTTTTTAGTTGGCCTTGTGTAGCCCCATGCGGTGTGTGGAGCATTGAAGTCGCCCAAAATGGCCAACGGGTGTTCACGGGACGTGTGGAGGGCTTGGTGTAGTAGCTGCGTGAGGTTGCGCGACTGTTTGGGTGCGCTGTACACATTTAAAATGTACAATCTCTGGACGTGCCGGGCAGACGTAGGAAGAATTTCTAAAAATACGTATTCAGGGCCAGGGCTGTTGACATACAGTTGTTTGGCGGGGATGTTTCTGTCCAGCAATGTTGTTACCCGCTGCTTCTGTGGGGCGTCTGTGTCAGCTGCGGTCGAGTGATACGCTTTATACCCTGAGAGTTTGGTCAGAACTTCTGTTTCTTGTAGCGTGATTACATCAGGCGTTGGCTGTGAATTATGATACAGGAAATTTTGGTACTGGTGTAATACTCCCCTTTTGGATCTGTACCCCCTACAGTTCCACTGCCATATGCGGTAGATGTTATTACGTCTTGTCGTTATCATTGCGAGCTGTGTTTTGTTCAGTTTCGTTGCTCAGAATCGTGGCGGCCTTCACTGCATGCGTACGAGCGTAGGGAAGAGGCCGCGTGGGACCTGGGGAGCTGTGCGGAACAAGCGTAAGTCTATATTCTAGGGATGTCACCTTCCCGCCAATCGCCTCTTTGAACTTGGCGAGTGCTCCGGCCAGAGTGGTTACCATGTTGGCCAGCTTGTCAAATCGCTCGTCGAATTTCTTTTGATTTGATTTGATTTTTTATTCTTGAGCGAAAAAACAACAAACAAATCACTTTCGCGCAAAGGGAGCCGGGAAAAAAGCCGTAATAATAGCTTGATGAGCCCCAGCCCCCCGGTGCAGACAGGCGGCAAACGGCATTGGCTAATATTAAAAAAATTACACAAACAAAAAACGCAACGTATATACAATATATGCAGTGACTATTAACAGCACTCAAAATACATACTGAGCAAGGTTTAGAAAAGTAGTAAGCTTGCGAGATACAATAGCAATAGCTTGCTTTCCAGTAATTGTAGGTCGTTGTGTACTATTGGTTGTTGACTGGACGTGTTGTCCTCGGCTCGTTTCGGTGGGGAAGGGGTCAGTTCTGAGGAATGTATGACTTGAACTGCGGGCGTCATGGCCGGAGTAGATGTAGTGGTTGGGCTACGTTTCAGTTGTGCTATTTCTGCCTTGAGTTGTCTGTTTTCAGCCAAGACTTGATCAAGTGTGGCGCGTATGCTAGCTAATTCGGCATGTGCGATACCGGTTGATGTTTGGGAGGGGTCTTGGTGAGTGTGTCCCTGCGAACTGCCCTTTAGGGAGGCCGTCGCTGCCCAGCTCACCTGTGACATTCCATCTACTGTTCTTCTGATGCTCCGCCGATCATGCTGTACAGTGGAGCCGTGCCTCGGACCAACCAAGGTTCTTCGATTTAGAGCGAGGTCGTCGTTAGGCTGGTACACTGTTGTCTCCTGCCGATGCTGCGCCTGCAGGAGGCCAGGCGTCGGGCAGCCTGGGGAAAGAAGCGGAGCGGTCCCGTCGGCGTCCTTGCGAAGACTGACGAGCGGCTTGTTCTTTCCGCCACTGACGCTGTTTGAGAATAAATGGAGTGCGGTAGCGCTGCGCGTACTGTTTGTCGCCCGTGGGATGGTCTTTGCCACAAAGGGCGCACTAGATGACACATTCATGTTCGTCCATAGGATCAGCGAGTCCGCAGGCACTGCAGTAGGCACGGTCCGGATAAGGACACACATCCATTCGGTGACCCTGCTTGCCGCAGGTTGAGCAAACCTCATGCTTCTTCTTGTGAATGTAGCACCTGTACTCGGCTCCTCTGCAGTAGACGAAGTACGGCACTCTATTGCCGGAAAAGACGATAATCGCCGAATTTGTTTGGCCCATGCGTCTCGCATGCAATGCGGTGGGGTTTCTTGAGTAAACTATGCTGCGAGCTATATCCTCTGCTGAGTCGTACGCAGGGATATTGTGGATCACGCCTTTTACGGAGTCTTCTGGGGTCGTGACATACGCTTTGGCGGAGAACGAGGTTTCCCCTACTTTGAGCTCTTCGACGCGCATAACGTTCAGCTCGATCTAAGAGTGCAGTACTTACCACGAGGATGTTCTGCTCGTGGTTAACTCTGAGTAGGTCTTCTGTTGCTTCGGCCGGTTCCAGGCAGCGGCTTGTAGTACGCTGTCTCTCAACGGAGCGTCACTTACACGAGCTACATTCATGCCTTCCCGCGGGTGGATGACGACCTTGATATCGTCTCTGGGTGGTCTGGGACGGGGGCGCTTACTTGTACGGAGGCCTGGACGTCGTTGTCCTTGGGGGGTCTTCCCCTTGTTGAACGTCGCTGTGTCCTTGACGGTGGTGGAGAGGTGGTGTGGACTCGTTGCGTCACGCTGGAACTGCTGCAGGGCTTGGCCGAACTTTCGGCGATGGCATGGCAGCCATCCACAGTGTCACCGTGCTCTTGAGCTGTTATCGGTTCCCCTTCAACAACGGTTACCATCCGCACCGCTGTTCCAATGACTTGCCGCGACGTGTTCGGAGTTTGAGCGATGACTGCGCGATCGGGTGATGCGTCGTTGCTCTGTGCCGCAGCTGCGCCTGCTGCTCCCCGTGGCTCCGCCATGCCGGGAACGGCGAACCCACCACCGCCTCGCTTAGGCTTAGCGAAGCGGCGGTTCGGGCTTGGCTTGAAGCGTCGATAGCGTGGTCGCGGATGACTCGGGAAGCGTTAGGCGTACCTCCCCGGTTGTCGAAACACCCCAGGAAGGTCGTACACTTGTCAGGTAGGCAATAACTCGCGAGTATTTGGCGTTAGGTCATCAAAACCACGAAGCCGATGTGGAGATAGACTGTTCGCTCCTAGGCGCACGTTCAAGTCCCGCTTATGGAAGTTCTTTACACCGCCGTAGCTTCTCCTTTCGAAGCAGTACGGCCCCTTTATAATTGGATAGAATTACCTCTATGGTTTTAACTGTTTTTACGACAGGCACGGAAATCATGGAAGTCAAGTCATTTGTCGCTAATTTATCAAACTTCTCGTGTCAACGCCGTGTGGCCGACTACTAACCCTAGGCGTGCTCCGCCGAAGCTATGCCTAGTTGCCGCGCGTGCTGCGTGACCGCCGACCTCTGCGGCTGTCGCTCAGCTCGGAGATGGAGTAGTCCGCTCCGGCAACAAGCTCAGATGCCAAAATGTGTGTTCAAGCGATGTGCAAAGAAATTTCGCCCGAAGAATTTCACGAAGACGCCGGCTGGAAACGCGCAGGAGACCGCCTACCGAGAATCCGCCAGCTAAGAGCAGACAAGAAGCTCAATCATGGCAACGCCGTCAATCACAAGGCAGCGTTGAACGCCAAGAAAGCGAAGGTCTCAGCCATCAAGGCCGTAAAAATGCCGGCAATGGTGCGCGGGGAAACCAAAATCGTTGTCACGCCGAGGGGCGGCCTAAGCGTCGCCATACTCGGCTGATCGACATCACTGCAGCAATACACGCAGGGGCCGGGATCACCAAGGAAGCCGGACACTCCGATACTTTGTGCCTCAACGTTCAGCAAAACGTCGTCGTGATCAGTACACCCAAGGAAGAACACGCCTGTCGCTACGAGAAAATTAGCGAAATTAACATTCAAGGCAAGCTGCACGAGGTCGGCGCATACCGCACGGCTCCGCACTAAAGGGTCAAGGGAGTCATTCAGGGAGTACCCGTGACCGAAACACCGTGGGACATCGACGTCATCATCGTCAACGAAGGCAACCCGCTAGCCTTGGGAGCCAAAAGAATCGGAACCATGACGACGATCATCGTCGTCTTCAGCGGCACCAAGGTGCCGAATTACGTCAGATACGCCTCCGCTCTCATGAAATGCCAGTCATACCAAAAACAGGTGGACGTGTTCCACCAGTGCGCACGCATCGGACACCGAAAAGACGTTTGTCCGTCGCCGACCGACCGCGTCTTCAGAGTGTGCGGACAGCAGAATCCCTGAGAGAACCATCCGTGTTCGCCGAAGTACAAGCTCTGCGGCGGTAAGCACTTAACAGCCGACAGAGAATGCAAACCCAGCATTAAAATCCCATACGTCGTTCGCAAGAGACAGTGGGAACGGCGAAAGGTCGACAGCCAGATGTCGCTCGAGTACGACTTTCTATTGCTCGAGCAGCCAGCTTCGCGCAAGTCGAGGACTCCTTTCAGGAATTGCTCACAATCGAGAATAGGCAGTAAAAAGAGACGACAGAGCCGCGACGATAGTCCGCATAGCACTAAAAGATCACCGTCGAGAGACCGAGTGAGCTCGGCAGACGCCGTCCGATGCCCCAACGCAATGAAAAGCAAGCACGCAAGCGTCGACCGCAGGAAGCAACAAATGAGGAGCAAGGAGATTGAAACGATCGAGGCGCTATGAAAAGAAAATGCGGAGATTAAGGCCACGATCCTCCAATTAACCATGGCGGTGGCGAACATCAGCAAGGAGATTAACAACAAGGAACAACCAACGGAGCAAGCGCCGACCGCGCCGAGTACTAGTAAGGAGGCGCCGAAAGAGCTCGACTCCGCCAGGGAGTTTGAACCAAAGAGAGTTACCGAAAAGCAAGGAAATAAGGAGACCGCCAGCGACCTCGACGCTCGCTTCGCTGGTATCGACTCCCGTCTAGACAAGCTCGAGCAGCTAATTCTGGCAATGAAGACCACCATCGAGGGAAAGTTCAGCGAGTACGACAGCAAACTCTCCGTCCAAGAGAGGAACCCTCAACTAATGATAAACCACCCGATTTTCGCTCAACGACAATGTACCCAAGCACCCGGAAACAACTCACACCTCGGACAAACATGGCCACCGAACCAGCAGGCATAGTCGTGTGGCAGTGGAACTGCCGTGGCCTCCAACGGAAGCGCGCAGTGATCGAGCGCGCCAACCGAAATCCCGACGTGCTTCTATTGCAAGAGACTCTCCCCGCCACACCGTCCCTTCCCGGGTAGAGAGTGCACGCCGTCCCTCCAGAAGGCATGGGCCTGTGCACCCTGGTCAGAAAGGGACTGACCTTCGTTGAGCACGTACTCAAAAATGTCAAGATGGAGCACACATTTACGGAGCTTGTGCCGACCAAACGCAGAAAGGAAAGCGTTTTTATATTAAACGTATGCAGCAACCTGTCTCAAAGGCTACAGCGATTCAAGTCCGTGCTGCACAAGGCAAGCATCGCAGCGGGTATGTCCAAGCTACTGGCGTGCGGAGACTTCAACGCCATGGATCAGACGTGGGGATACACCAAGAACAATGCCAAGGGAAGGAACCTAGCACAAGACGCGCTAGAACTAAACACCCTCATCACGAGCATGCCTCACGAGAATAGGTAACTCCGTCTCTTGCGACAGCACACCCGACCTCACGATCGTCAAGAACGATGAACCGATCACCATCACCTAGAGAAACACCGGAGAAGACCTGGGAAGTGGCCACACGATTGTCGAAATCATTGTGCCCACTACGACAGAACAACCAAGCTGTACGAGAAAGTACGCGTGGGTCAACTGAACCGAGTCCAGGAAGCTCAGGGATCGAAAAGAAGCCGAAACAGACGAGATCGCATCGACGCGTGGACTGAGATGATCGGCCGAAACGTGCGCGACTAGTCCCGGGAGATCGAGACAAATGTCTATACAGACAGAATGGATAGCCGACTTGCCCACATTATCGAGGCAAAAAAATCCATACTAAGCAGGTGGGGAAAGCAGAGACTCAACAGAAGGCTCCACAAGAAAGTGGCCGAGCTCAACCACGCGATCGAAGAACACTGCCGCACCCTCTGCTGCCAGCATCGGAACGAGTTATGAAATGCGTCTGACGGCCAGCTACACAACGGCAAGACGTGGAATATACTCAAACAGCTACTTGACGAAACCAAAACCAAGTCCCATCAAAAAGACCGTCTCGACAAACTTCTGCATTGAAGGAAGAAAGGAAGCAAACTTTATTAAGAAAGGATGGCCCAAAGCTATCCTTTGCATCGAGACCACTGCATCGAGAGACTACGGAGAGACGGGCTGCCACCGTGCGAAAGAAGCTCCAAGACAAGTACGTCCGGATGACACCGTCGGTCCACCACGGTTCATACCGCGGCCGACCTAACGTGCGTCTGGACAGGGATATAGAAATCGAAGAGGTACGCACAGCCCTGCACGACCTGAACAGCCGTTCGGCACTTGGACCGGACCTCATCACAAATAAGGCCCCAAAAAAACTCAACGACCGCTCTATTGAGAACTTCACGTCGTATTGCAACAAATGCTGGAGGAGCGGCACCCTGCTGAAGCAGTGGAAAAAGGCTAAGAAAGTTCTCATCCCCAAACCCGGGAAGCCACTGAGCACGGACAATCTCCGCCAGATCTCGCTCACGTCCTGCGTGGGCAAGGTCCTGGAACACGTCCTACTCTACAGATGGCAAGAATTCCTCGAAAACGAAGACCTCTACCCCGAGACGATCATTGACTTCCGCCAAAACCTAAGCATGCAGGACGCCGTGATCCAAATCAAACATCAAGGCATCGACGGCGAAACCAGGGACACCAAAGCTGTCCTCGGGCTTGACACGCAGAGCGCCTTTGACAAAGTCACGCACTGGGCCATCCTCGCGCAGGTATCCAATCTAAACTCAGGCGAGAGGTCGTACGAATACATCATGGTCTTCCTCACCGGTAGGACGGCAGAACTCAGAGCCGGCGACCTAAAGACGGACGAGAAAATATTAGGTAGTCAGGGAACCCCCCAAGGCTCCGTCATCTCACCCATGCTCTTCAACCTCGTTATGATCCAAGTTGCCAAAAGACTATGCGAGCTCGAAGGACTGAAGCACACGATATACGCGGACTACATCACGCTCTGGGTGGACGGGGGCAGCGATTCCCACATAGAATCCACACTGCAGACCGCTGTCGACGCGATGGAAGAAAGCATGGAAGGCACGGTACTGCGTTGCTCCCCAAGCAAGTCTGAGCTCCTGATCTACCAACCGATCAAACAGAATCAAGCAGCAGAGGGAGCACGATTCGAACCAGCGACGGTAACACAGTACCGACATTCAGCAAGATCCGAGTCCTGGGGATGACGATCGAAGCGCTCGGCAGGAACGAAGACACCGTCACCCGCATCACGAGAAAGGCGGCGAACGCGCGACAAGACTTCTCAAGCGCGTTACCAGGCATTCAGGAGGAGAACCTCACCAGACTCATACACTCATTCGTACTCTGCCACATAGCGTACTTGGCAGCCTTCCACAAGTGGAAGAAAAGCTGAAAGAACAAGCTAGACATCTTGATCCGGAGGACCCACAAGACAGCCCTCAGCCTACCCGAAACTATCAACACGAAGCGTCTCCTCCAGTTGGGCATACACAACACGCTCGACGAGATCGCCGAAGCGCAAAGAACCGCTCAGTTGGAACGACTGTCGTCGACCAAGGCCGGCAGAAAGACCCTGTGCAAACTAGGCATCAGTTATCCTGAACAACAGGGACCAAAATGCCCCAAAGGCATCGGTAAGGGGTCGGCCCGCACGTACGGCGGAACGTGTGGGCCGACCTCTTACCGAGGAACATGCGCACGGAATTCAACGAGGGCAGAAGACGCGCTAGAGCCAAGGCACTAACGGACCCGCACGCGAAAGTCCCCGGCGCCAGATACATGGACGCAGCCGAATATGCCGGCCGCAACGGCTTCGCTATCGTGGTGGTCGACTCCGAAGGCAACTTCCGGGCATCCGTCAGCACGTCGAGCAAGCACATGAAGGAAGCAGAAGAAATAGCTATCGCCCTGGCCCTCGTAGACAGAGAAAACCACACGATCCTCGGCGATTCCAGACAGGCGGTGAGGAACTACGCCATAGGAAAAATTTACCCAACGGCGACAAGCATTCTGATCCGACAGACAGACCGCGATTAGAGGATTCGAATCAAGTGATTCCCGGCGCACGCTGGTGTAGCGTCGGAGAAGAATGCCAACCGAAGTGAAACAGCATACTCCCGAGCGCGAGGACTAACGGACCGCGCCCAAAGCAACGGCCGTCCCCTGTGGTTTAGCGCCAAAGGCAGAATGACCAGCTACAACGAATTGACCAAGGCCTCTCGGCTGGCCCGCAGACTTCTCCCGCCGCCCTGTAAAGGGCTGACTAAGCAGGTCACAGGCCGCGCTGTACAGGCATTTACAAACGAGGACGCTTCCGAGCCCAGCGCTACTGCACAGGACGTACCCGCAATCACACCCCTACGGCAAGTGCAGAGCGTGCCGCAGGGAGACGGCAACGTTCGAGCACATGATATGGGACTGCTCAAAATTCATCCAAGCGAAGCTAACTCAGGACGTACACCGCCGCAGCTTGAAGAAGCAACGCGGAGGGACCACCAGTAACTCCAGGCCGCGTCCGGCAGGTCATCGAGGCGCTCGCTAGGCAGGGACCGAGCGAACCGGCAACGGCGAGCGAGGATCCTCGCAGAGCACCCGCCAATACGACGACGTGGGCCACGTCCGAAGCGCGCGTGTGCGCTTCACTCCAGGCACAATAAACGCTTTCCCTATCTAATCCAATACGCAATAATTATACAGCACACAGATCAGCGGTAGTTCTTGAAAATTATATCCGCGTTATTACTGATAAAACTCTAAATGGTGTCGTTAGTCACGCCGAATGATAACACATTTTTCGCAAATTGTATATATGGTTCGCTCCTATCAATACGAATGAACTTTGTTTGAAAGGTATAAAAAATATTGCCCTGAAATGAACACACAAAACTTTTTCATCCTCTAATCATCCCCAAAAATCCTAAAAAAGTGGTGCAAGGTGGTTACACCTTTTTTGTTGTTGTCCCAACATCGTTTTACACATTCTCTGGGCCCACCCTAATGTTTTAAAAAGGTGTTTCATAGGTGTGACTGGGGTGGTAAGAGTTGGTTAGGTTCTTTTTGTTTGTGTTCCAACGCTCTTACTTTAGCTATGTGCGTAATTACACCCATTCTGTGCATCGAAAAGGGCGCTGCCCTACTGAACACCTTCGCTTTCTTGTTGTTTTTCTGGGCATTGAAAGGGTGCGAAATTCGTGTTGAGTTGAAAATATGATACTTTTTTAAACGCCATCATACCCCGCCAGTAAAATATGTTCAAGTCCACCCCCGCAGCTCCTCATTTCGAAGCTGTAGTGCTCCCTACATACCTGGATAAAATTATTATGAGAGAAGAATCGACACAACTACGAAGACTTCAGACAAATTCCTTTCCACATGCCACACAATTGCATATGATATACCCCACATCATACAGCTTCGAATGCCAGTTCTGCAGCGGAACGCCCAACACCCTATACCACATGGTGTGGGAGTGTAAGGGCGTCAAGGAACTACCGGAGGTCCTGGCGCCATCACCGGAGCAGTGGGAGGCCGTGCTGACCAGCGCGGTCCTGGAGAACCAGCGTGGTCTGGTGAACCGGGCTCTTCGTGCTGCGGCAGGCCATGGCATCCCGGACTAGGGACGCCAACCAAAGGGGGCGATCACCTCAAGACAAACGCAGGAGATCATCCTCCGCTCCTTTACCATCTATGGCAAATAAACGTTTATACTACTACTACTACTATTAACAGTGGCAACGCGATATTCATAGAATGCGCCAATCAGTGTTAGTCGCCTGAAAAGCCTTTTCTTTTTAGCACTGATGAGACAAAAAATTGCCCTAAATCAAGTACAATGATAACACGATAATTGCACAGTCTACTAATGGTTTGTCCGTATCAATAAAAAATCTGGTTGATGCCTCTTTCATAGGCATCGGTAAAACACGGAAGTGAAATGTGCCTTCACAGGAGCATTTATTGTGCGTCCATATGAACTTGCACATCGCTCTTCATATTACGTCGGTATGGCACCGGTAGACGCATCAACGTTAGACACTGGATTGCACGCGCCGGAACATTGATTGCGTAAATCCGACTGAAACCACTGCCTCTTGAAAACCGCGCGAACGAAACTGAACCGAAACCGAAACCTAAAGCAGTAGGTGGCGCAGAGTGCCTCATTTCACCCGCGTACCACGTACACTATAGTGAACCCTATTCTAGTTCACTATACGTACACGAAGACGCTGGCATCGAGGCGCCAACTGTCGGCGCTCATTACTGTCATGATGAGCTACTTCGGTTCTTTTCTCCTAGACGGCAGCATCTCCTAGACGGCATCTGAATGAAAAAAGTAGTGGGAAAGATATAAGGCGCGTTCGTAGACCTACTACTGCGCTTGATTTGTAGCGCAGTGGGCAAGGCGCTGTGTACCTCCCGTTGTGACAAGAGAGTTCGTTGCTCGAATTCGGGCGCAGCCGCGTCAATGGAACTTTTTCTGGCGACGTCATTTCCGTGACGGATATGACGCCTGTCAGATCTTTGTGTACCCGGGCATTAAACACTTTCGTGTTAAATAGAATTTTAACAGGTATTGGAAAATGAGCACCCCGAATGCACACATTACATTTTTTGCATTCTAGTCCTTTCCAAAAGCTACGAAAAGTGTTGCAACTTGCAAGGAGGTCACACTTGTCTTTTTCTTTTTTTTTTTGTGCCGAATCGTTTTATTCGCAGGAAATGGTGGTGAACTAATAAACACCCTTCCGTGACAATGTTGAAAGTTTGTGGGATAGGTGTTTGACCGGTAATGAAATTCCATGACTTATTGAACATAATAACTACAGCGCCTTTCCAACTACGCAGCACGATTAAAACATTTTTGCGAATCCGCAAGCTTACTTGTGTAGGGTGACATTACAATGCGTAATTCTAAAATTATTGCTAAATTATTTGACTTTCCCGACAAGCCCGCCGACTCTAGCAAATGATTTTCATCTGCTGCCTATAAAAGCAAGACAATAAGACGTATTTGTAAGGTAGGGTAGGGTGAGTATATACTCGCTCTCCCCGTGCATCCTACCTCTGGTTTCCTTGCTCACTTCATTTGTGGTCCAAGTGTGACTTGTGCATGTTGAATGTATCTGTATGTCATGCTGCGCGCTACACCTATTCCGCTTTGCCACGCGTGTCTACGCTGCCCACACCCGTATTTTAGGGTGTTAAAAAGCATCCTCTCAACCTTTATTTCATTCTTACACCCTCTTACACACATTCTTACACGTTCGGGGAAGTTCGCGCCCGAAAATTTGAAAAAAAAAATAATTTGACACTGACGGTACTGCGCACATGGAAGACATGACACCACGCACCTGGAAGAGGGAGATTTTATTTGGCGTATGCAGCTGTGGAAGCCAAAAATGATTGTGCTTCATAAGATTGGTTATCCAGCTCCTGCTGGAAAGAAAGTTATAGCGGGAAACACTGAAGCTGTTTGCGATTTCCAGTGCCTTGATCTTCATAATTCTAGGCGGTACGGGCGAATTGCAGCAGCACACACAAAAAAAATGTGCAACAACTGACCAAGGTATGCGGCATGCAATTGAGGAATTAGTGCGCCGAAATTCACCCACATGGTGTTGACGGATTGTATTTATTGGGTTGAGTTGGATTTTGCGGGGAATTCGTGTCCGTTCCGCATATCAATGCTGCTGGTCGCTTTAAAGCCTATTTCGGTTGTGAGCCCGCTTGTAACGCTCACACAAATATTAAGGCTATTTTTTCAGCAAAAGATGGTACGTGTTAGAATCGTGAAAATACGGTAGCTCCTTTTCCGGGAAACCCGCCGCTCCCCTCACCTCGATTCTTTGGACGGGGTTCATATAAACGCGGGAGGGGTCGAGGTAGCTGAACCCGCCAGTCGACTCGACCCTTTCTCGTTGAGTCCATGTATCCGGGGCTTTATTTTTCTTAAAGCATCCAACTTGTGCGAGGTCGCAAACGTGTTGCGACCGTCAGAAATGCGGGCACGAGTCAGCCATATTACACCCCCTAAGGGGCGCCAAAAACCACTGTGCCGCCAAGTGGTTACACAGCATGTCAGCGCTAAACGCACTGGATGAGAGTGGATCCCTCTTCACAGGATTCCATATGCTGCGTTCGCCACCTGGCCCCTGGTAACCAGCCGTAGCTGATCCTCCAAGGCGGGGCTGGACAGCAAGATCTCCCATCGCTGGCTATAGGGGTAAGGGTGGGGTTCTTAGTGGAGGAGTTGCTGATGAGGGGTGGGTGTTTTGGGCCGACGGCGCACTCTCCTATCATGTGGCGAAGAGTACCGAGCTGCTTGCATAACGGGCAGGTCTTGTCGTACTGATTTGGAAACATGCTATTCAGTAAGCGAGGGTGAGGGAAAGATCCTGACTGAATCTGTCGATACAGTACTTGCTGCTCCCGCGTGAGTTCTGGGTGCGGGGCAGGAAGTTTCTGCCTATCCTCTCGATAGTACCGCACTATCTCTCTGTAGGTCACCATAGGTTCACCTCCGGCCTCCTCCTCAGCCGTTGCCCGGTACGTTAACGCGCCGGCCTGTCGGTGGGCAAACTCATTGCCCTCCACCAAGGAGTGGGCTGGAACCCATACTAATTCAACATGGCTCTCTGGAGGTGTTTTCTCTCTCAGGATGCGAAGTACCCGCCGGGACACCCAGCCTGACTGAAAGTTCCTGTACGCCTGCTGTGAGTCGGTGTTCTTCCACATCTCTGATTTGAAACGATGCGCTTGTCAGCAGCTCGCCCCTAGTTGTCACCACCGCCACTGCTCTGGTCGTCCCCTTGTTTTTGGAGGCGTCCGTGAAGACGACACCGTCTTCGCTCTCCAGTAGCCTGTTGAGGGCACGAGCCCTATAGCCTCGCGCCTGCCGCCATGGTGAGCCGGATTCATGTTCTTTGGGAGAGGCTTGGTCTTGATTGCGTCTAGCCATTTGTCCGCAAGCTGTTCTCGATCGGTCAGCTCTGCCGTCCAGCCGATTCTTCCCTGGACACGGCGGCCCGCCTTAGTGTGACTCAGCCTTTGTTTTTGGCTGGATAGGTCCACTGCTCGTCCACTGTATTGTGTAGAGCCATCTGGAGGAGCTTGTCCGTCGACGCACCCATGGGAACTTCGATGGCTTGTTTCACTGCCTTGCGTATTACTGTGTCCACCTGGCTCTTTTCTCCTTTGTTCATCAGGAGGTAAGGTGTGGCGTACGTTATTCTTGACACCACAAAGGCTTGTACCAGCCTCAGGGTGTCGTTCTCCTTCAGTCCTCTCCACCTTGTTGCCACCCGCCGAAGCATGTGCAGGATCTGTCCTGGGGAGTGCATAAGCTTGCGCACAGACGAAGTGGCCTTGTTGTCTGCCTGGATGGTGAGCCCCAGAATCTTAACACTGGGCCCTGGAACGATGTCTTCGCCCTCTAGACCACCTTTACGTCTTCCTTCTGTGTCTTGGGCGCCCGGGGGCGGTAAACCACCAGTTCAGATTTTTTAGGCGAGCATCGCAGTCCACACTCCTTCGCGTATTTACCAACCACATCTGCGCCTGCTTGCAGCGTATCTTGAATCCACCCTAAGGAGCCTGCCTTCGTCGTCCAGAGCGAAATGTCGTCGGCATAGAGCGCGTGCCCTAAACCATCGACTACTCCGAGCGCCTTGGGCAGGCCTAATAGTGCCATATTAAAGAGAAGAGGCGACAGGACGGATCCCTGTGGGGTCCCCTTACTTCCCAACACTATGGGTGGAGATACCTCTTCCCCCACCTTGATTCGAGCGCTGCGGCCTGTCAGGAAATCCCGCACATAGTTGTATGCCCGCCCTCCGCAGCCTGTGTCCTTAAGGTTGGCTAGGATGCTAGCGTGGGAGACATTGTCAAACGCTCCTTTGAGGTCCAACGCCAAGATTGCTCTAGGCGATTGCTTGGTGGCTTGTTTTATGACCTCTTCCTTCACTTGCAGCAGTACGTCCTGCGTGCTTAAGTGCCTCCGAAATCCGAACATGGAGTCCGGCATCTTATCAGTGCTGTCCAGATGTTTTTGCAGCCTATTCAACACCATTCTTTCTATAACCTTGCCCACGCAGGACGTGAGAGAGATCGGCCGTAAGTTATCTATGTGTGGTGACTTCCCAGCCTTGGGGATGAACCGGACTTCCACCTCCTTCCAGCTGCCTGGCAACACGCCACTTTCCGAGGCACTGTTCAAGTGTCCAAGGAGCTCTTGTCTGGATTTGTCGCTCAGGTTGTTGAGGAGTCTGTAAGTAATAGTGTCCGGCCCTGGGGAACTGCGTCTATTACTTTCAGAAATGGCCGTTCGTAATTCAGAGTCGATGAAAGGCCTGTCCAAGACCTCATTAGAGGTGCCTCTGTACGGCCCAGGTTGCTCCACACTCTTCTGCGTATTCAGGTATACCTGTCTTTGAGGTCTTCCATTAGTTTCTTTGCACCTCCTGCGCAGTTGCTTAATGTGCGCGCCATGCTTCGGTTGGTAGCGCTTTTGCTGGCCAGTGGGTCTATGAGATGGCGGAGCAATTGCCAAGTCTTACGGGTAGAGAGTGTCCGCGCAGATCGTCACAGAGGCTGAGCCAACTCTCTTTACACAGCTCGGCGGCATACTCAGCTGCTTTCCTGCTAATTTCATTAATCTTCTTTCGCAATTTCCTATTATGTCGCTGCCGCTTCCAGCGCAATTGGTAAGGCTGCGTCTGGCTTCCCAGAGGTGCGCCAGTCGCGCGTCGATGCATGGAGTCTGGTGCGTCGAGGCAATCTTCTGCGTGTGCTTGTCCACCAGCGCCAGCTGCTCGTTTTCCCAGTTCTCGTACGGCCGGCCCTCCACCTCCTCCCCTGAACGGTTTTCCGGCTCTTTTCTTAGCTTGTCCCAGTTCGTGATCCGTGCTGTCCCCATCCTCGCCTTAAACGCCTGTCCTTTGATAGTGATACGTAGTACGTCGTGGTCCGAGCCCAGGTTCACTCCCGAATTCTGCCATGTAGCATCGAGGGTCCCAGCTAGGAATGATAAATCTGGTGTGGTGTCCATTGAGGTGCTTGTGCCTGTACGGGTAGGAGTGTATGGTTCGTTGAGGAGGGCGAGGTCAAAGTGGTCAATCAGGTCCGCCAATGTTCTTGCCCTCTTAGAACAAAACTTGTATCCCCACGTCGTGTGAGGAGCGTTAAAGTCCCCCAGGATAAGCAATGGTCGAGAGCGTGCCTTCGTCGCGGCGTCTTGAATTGTACCGGCGATATCTAGACCTTTCTTGGTTGGTCGGCAATACGCGTTGAGCACAAACACATTGTCTGCGCTTCCGATACTTCTGCTATTTAGCTCAATCAGGGTGTGCTCACAGCCCATCTGGTCAGTCAAGTTTTCGGTAGCTGCGATGGTGTTACGCACTAGGACGGACGTGCTTCCCTACGTATAGATCTGTATAGGTTACAAATCCTGGGAGTCTGGGTCTTTTATTTGTCTCTTGCAGAGCTATTAAATCTGGCTTGTACTCGAGAGATTCCACGTACTGCTGCAACTCCCCCAACTTTTCTCTGATGCCACGGCAGTTCCACTGAAGAACTACCGTGACGTCCGTTTTTTTCTTAGTTCGGTGCTCCATCTTGGCTCAGACTGTGATTCATCGCGCTGGTTCCCTTCCGCACTTGTCTTCGCATAAGGCACCCCTTTCCTGGTTTTGTGAGCGAGTAAAAGTTGATTCACGTTCGCCTCCAACGTGTCCATCTTGGCTACCCTCGAGCTCAATTGCGTCATTTGCGCCATCAGCTGCGACACCTGGCTTGCGAGCTGCGTTACTATATCTTTGATTTCCTGCATAGGCCTCGCCGACGTGAGTTCTTCCTCTGTAGGCGTAGTTGTAGTCTCATCGTCTTGCTTTGGTGATTCGGGCAGGGTGTCCCTTTTTGGCCACCTTGCGCCTCATGTCGTTTTCATCTTGGCGTCTATGCTCTACAGCCTCCACCCTGGCTAACAGAACTGATCAACTGGTTTTGTTTCTCTATTTGTTCAGTCTATTTCGCTATCAGGGACTTAAGTTTCACGCATTCTTGACAGTGTTGTTTACTTTCCTGCCCAAATGGGGAAAACTCGCTCTGGTATGCGATGGGAGATCGATCTGCCCAGCCCACCTGTTTGGGGTTGCTCCTCGCTGGCGTGGGGTTCCGCGACTTGGATGTCGACCTCGACACCCGCCGGGTGCTGCTGCTGCTGCCCGAAGCTGTGGTATCTGTGCCCGCCGGTGACCGGTCCCGAGACGGCCTTCGCTGCGGAGTTGTAGACCTGTTGCGGCCCCGTGCATGTTGGAAGGTCTGCCTATCGCACGTGCCTGGCATGGATCTCCTGTTCCTGGAAGTGGACCTGGAACTCGAACGGCTTTCCCTTCTCTGGAAGTGGATACTGAAGCGGTCTCGTCTTCCGTGCTGTGGATCCAAGTCGGCCCTCGTGGTCCGCTCTTCCAAACGGCCCTTCGCAGACTCTCGTTGCTTCAGCACGAACGGTACCCTGAAGCGTTTCGGGCAGCCCTTGGCAGCTGTCAGGTGGGAGCCTCCACAGAGGATGCAGTGGGGTTGACAGGCATGGCCAGCCTGGGGATCCCGTAAGCCACACCGGTGGCACGCATTCACATTTGGCTGGGGACATGCCGTCGCCCTATGTCCGACTTCATGGCAGACGTCGCAGACCGGAACCGTCTTTTTGTACAGCGAGCACGGGTATTCGGCTCCGAAAAGGGTTATCTAATAAGGTACTTTGCCGCCAGCGAATGTGATGACGACCAGGTTAGATTGACCCAATCGTCTGCATGCGTAGATTTCATGCTTGGATTGATCTATATTTTGCAAGAGTTCCGCCTCCGATAAACGTAGCGGCACTCCTCGGATGAGCCCTTTAACTGAGTCATCAGGAGCGAGGCCATAGACGTGTACGGGGTGGCTTACGTTGCCCAAATTAATTTGGTTCACTTGGTTCAGAGCCTTCGCTGCGTTCTCGAACGGAGTGCTAATTGTAGCAGTGTTCTGTTTGGCGTTAAAACGAACTTTTAGGTTGGCCTGCCGCCAAGTGAAATTGACGGAGTTGAGTAAGGCGAGAGAAATTTCAGCCTAGTCTACAGTGGCAATTTTCAGGCCACCCTGGGGACGTAAAACTAGCTTATAATCGTCCCTGGGAAACTGACTTGACTTGGGTGCGGATCTGCGTAGAGGCTGGTGCGATGGCGCTGCAGTGGAGGTCGTTACGGCTACCTCGTTCGCTGCTTTCCGCTGGCGTCGTCACTGGGCCCTGTTGACGACGTCGATCCACGTTGAGTCCGTGATGGAGTCTGATGTGAGCTCCTCATGATCTCTCTGACTTGATTCTTCGGCCATCATATCTTCAGCTTCACTTGCGTTCAGGCTCGCGGAGTCCGCAGAGCGGTCCCCAGCGGCGACGGTCGAGTCCAACATTGGGCGCGTTCGAGCTGCTCATACTGCGCTCGAAGTAGGCTTAGCACACCTAGTAGCGGAAAGAGTCCGACATTCGGCGAAAAAAGCACTCACAGAAGCCAAAATGCTGTCCTCCGAAGCACGACGATGAGTTGCAACAGGTCCTGGTGTTGAAATCAGTCCCGTTGAATTTCAGCAGAGGAAGGTGAAAATTTGCAGAGTCCATGCAAATGGTATTCGTTGTTGTTGTTGTTGTTGTTGTTGTTGTTGTTGTTGTTGTTGTTGTTGCGCCTTTAGGGATGGCACATACCCAATCAGGGGATCGGCCAATCAACAGAGGATGGTTAAAATGAATGGAATTCTTATCTAATCACGAGACGCTTAGGAAAGATAATTTAGACCGGTTGGAAAAAGTTTTGAGAAAAAAAAAAGTCCTGAAAAATCAAAGCGAGGGTGACCAATCGCAATCATAAAGAGAATCGTTTTGAATTTTCAATGTAGCGCAGGAGGGCAGAGCATACATCCTGGCGGCAGAACCCCGTTTCGGATGCCCCAAACGATAGGGTGTTCGCTCTCTGCGTATTCTTCTATCAAGCATACGCACACACGCCGGCATGGTTATCGCCTCCCCGCAGAACTGGCGCAAGGAGGGGAGCGGTTCTTTGTCCCGCCGAACCATGTGCACTTGTTTCGAAGAAGTCGCTTCCTTTGCAAGTTGCCGATGCCTGGGGCGTCTGCAAAACAGCCGGCCGTTGCCGATGCCTACACACACGTGTTGGGTTACTGCGGCTTCCCTGCGTCCCACTGGACTGCAGGCCGCACGCTTCCCCACCGGCCGCCTCCTTTCCACCGTTTCTACAAACTGTGTGTGTGCGTGCGCGCACAGGGCGCCAGCAGCTCCCGAGGCATCACGGGTGTTTTTCTCTTGCCGTTTGCGTACCAGAGGGTCCTGTCAGCACGCGACCTTTCGGGACGTTCCGTGTGCGTCAAGACGAACGGTTTTAGGCCATCGACTGATTTGTAGTGGCGGTTCGACCTTTGACGTGACGTTATGCGTCGAGCGCAGGCTTGGGGACCAGTCAGAGATCCTCAGACGTGCAGTAAAGCCTATTCGCCCCTAAGTGATTTCGGGAAGGGGGACCGCTGCACCTGCATGCTGCGGAGCATCGAATAATGATGACAAGTGCCCTCTTATTTCTTTTTTTACTGCTTTTTTACTGTCTTTCTATACTGTTTTTTTTTTTGGTATCGAAATTCGCCCCCCCCCCCCCCCCCGAAAACCAATCTTGCCCCATGTCTTGCGAATTATCAGTGCATTTCGCATCTAGTTGGTCTGGTGAATACTACCTTGCATAAACGTCTTTAGCATTCCCGAAACTGTACTGGGGACCCCATGGCTGCTTCGCATACTACTCAGGGTTCCCCCATACGGGAAGATGGTGAAATTTTTTTTATTGTTTGTAGGGTTTGAAGCGCCGGCGCAACGCAGACGATGAGGCGCGCTGTAGTGGAGGGCTCCGGATCAATTTTGACCACCTGGAAATCTTTAACGTGCGCTGAAATCTCGTGCACACGGGCGTTTTTGCTTTTCGCCTCCATCAGAAAAGCGGCCGCCGTGGCCGGGAATCGAACCCGGCGACCTCGTGCTCAGCAACGCAACGCCTTAGCCACTGAGCCATCGCGGCGAGTACCGGTTTTCTTTTCATTCCCGTATGACTGTTCTATTTATTCCTTACTTGCAGACCATTCATTTTTCCGTGGTTTCATTAACTTATACCTTGGTCCTTGCTATAAGGCATGAGTGGGCACATATATTTAACAACGCACAGCCTTTGAGTGTACTTAACCTTTTCGCGTGGCTTATATTCCCATAAAAAGCACGTTTTTGTTAGCTATTGGGTTATCACATCCCGAAACATATTTTCCTACGACGTACATATTCGAAGTAAAGCCGCATTTGTTGTCTGCGCTGCAAAACCAACCAACCTCTTACAGTGCCAATATCAGGTCTAAGTTAGGCGACAATAAATAGAATTCATTTTTGCTGACGTGTTCGAAGGAGACAGTGGGGGTATTGCCACGAACCATATTTTGGGTTTGTTCGTTTATGTTTTGTTTTTTGGTGACTGGCTGCGCCGGGCTATGTTACCTGTGTTATCCGTGGCCCAAGTGAAGCGCATGCCGCGCGTGTTATCTCCTTTCATAGGGAGAGTGCTTCGAACTAGCGTCACCAAGCTAGAATAATCCTCATTGATCTACAGTGTTCTGCATACAATTCGACTAATCGAGAAACCCTCGCGCCGAGGGATAAATTCCCGCGGAGCAGATGCCGCGGCATTCGACTCGCCGACGCTCGCGTGCGCACGTCACCTTGTTGACTGCTGCTTCACCGCCTGCGTATTCTTTGAGTTGTTAGGGGAGCACAAGTTCGCTCCAATAAACTTGTTTTCCTTGAAGACAAGTGCGTCGTCTTTGACTTCGTGACAATATGCTGCTGCCGTCGACGACGCCCGCAAGAGTAGCCAAGAAGTGAGCAGAACCGCCTCCCCGGGTAGCTCTTGTTGGCGTTCTGGCGCTCTACCAAGACGCATCTGCTTTTTTTAAGTGCCCTAAACATGCGATTTGCTTACAGATGCCACTATAACAAGTTGTTTAATGCACGGAAAGGCAAAGAGAAGCGAAAAAGAACGAAAACATTGCATGACCACCTATCAGCCACGCAGCGCCAATCCCGTAAACGCCGCGGAGAAGCGGCGACAGGCGACGCAGCGATCGCGAAGCTCGAGGAGTACAGTGGGAGGAATGAAAGTTTACGAACACGCAAAACTACGTCAAGATTTCAGCCTCAGTTGTGGGCGACTTTGAGCCCGGGAATACAAAACTATATTACACGGCAAGTACACCTTCACTTATAAATGGCGGGGGGTGACATGCCCAAAAGTGTCCCCGTTCGTGCACTCGTGGAGCACTCCCAGACACCCTTACAGTGTGTGTGTGGGGGGGGGGGGGGAGAGGGGGAGGGGGCAGCGATTCCGGACTCTCAGGATTTGCCCTCGACTTGGCGTGACAAGCTCAGACGAAATCGAGCTATACTCGGGTACACCTTAAGAATGACAACGGAAGTTTCCCCTGCGCCTCATCACCGCAGTCTGCTGGCTGTTCCTCCGCGCGGGCAAAGAGTGCGTTACGGCGAGTATTTTGAGCGTGACACGAGTCTTTTCGAAACTTTTCGCACTTAATCTGCGTGTGAATTACTGTAGCGGCGACGAAAAAAACTACTTCATAAATAGCAGACGATGTCACGCATTGATCCTCATCTCCTATCAAGACGCCAGCGCGCGTTGACATCCGGGTCCGCAGTTTTAGCGGATTGATCCGTTACAGAAATTATTGCCGCTCTTAACTTGCACCAGGGTATACCAAGTGACAAAGAAGGGTGCTCGTTGGTTCCCAGCACACCAGAGAGTGGATCGGAGTCAAAGGTTCACAAGCACAAACAAGCTACCTACAGCAAAGAGACGGTACACAGGAATTTCACTTTATAACATACACACACTGTTCTTTAAAACAATGCAACGCATGCAATACAACACTCCGCAGACGCTGAAATACACATCTTGCAACAATGGTGCACTGCTACACGAGAGAGTCAAGCAAAGAACACCATTTGCTGTGTCTGTCCGGTCAGTATACGGTGTGCGGAGGGTCACAGTGTGGGCGGGCTTAGAACTGGCGCGTACCGCGCTGCCTGTAGGTCCGTGGTTTTACATTGGCGAAGGCGTCCCCGTACCGAGCTCCATCGCCTCCGTCATCTAGTGGTAGCGTGGTGGACGAGCGACGAGCAAGAGAGCTGCCTTGGTGTTGACACCAGAGCCGAGAGCAAAACTTACGGGTTTACTGCATGGCGAGATGAACAGCGACGATACAGGAAGAGCACCTTTGCGGGCTTACATGAATCGAGCGGAGTAACGCCAGGATCCGATTCCACCGACGGATTGAAAGTAGCAAAAGGGGAACGCGTATTTATAATGAAAAGCGGCACACGGCAAGAAAAAGAATACACAAAAGACAAGTCATGTGATGCGTCCCACAGCGCAGGAGCATGCTGTTACTGGAGAGAGGGCGGGAAAAAGCAGCGCCACGTGGCGCTGCAAGGGACTCAGCCGCCACTGCCAGCGACAATGGCCATTCCAAAGATTGTGGCCAAGCCACATTTTCGGTCCCATGATTAACTGAAGTGGCCCTTCCCTCTCAGCATCAATTCTATGTGGGAAAGCATCTCGGCGCGCTGCGTGCCCTGCGCTGTCGAAGCGTGCGCACCGCGTCCACACGCGCGCACACACACACGATTCGTAAAGGCGCGTATATACTCCGACTTTTCCGGCACACGGTTGCGACCATGCGGTCGGTGACGATGCGTTGTCGCCGACGCGTGCGTGCGTGCGTGCCTGTGCTTGTGACATGGCACAGCCACAGCTAGGCACACCTGCAAAGCAACAAACGGGAACAAAGGATCGTGAGTCGTATTTAGGGAAGCGGGGTAACCTGGCACAGCAGACGACAGACGATCTTGAACCGGATGATGGGTATTGACAGCGATGAAGCGCAGGACTACTTTATTATGATTCGTATGAGCTTATGTAACTATTTCTGGCCATCATAAACTATCGATAAAAGTGGTTTTCTGATCACCTGAGACCTCATTTGGCTCCTGCCTACCGTGAATCGTCATCGCGCATTTCGTTTTACATATCCCAGGTGGCGCGGTCGTTCCAAGACAGGTTGCACGTCCAAATTGGCAGCCATTTTTTTCATAGTTGAAAATCGATTTGATTTATTTTCTGAACGAACAGGTAAATACCGTTCTTGTTTCCGGTGTCAAGAAAAATATATCACAAAATGCGACCATCGTAGAAATTCCAGCCAGAACGGAGCATCGGGTTGCTCAGGAAAACTTTTTAAAGACTTCCATTTATCGACTCGACTACCCACTACTTCGTCGACAACATGTGACATGACGTCTGTTCAGTCCTTATGCCGTTCGGAACGGAACGCTTAGCCTCCCGACAACCTAGCGAAGGCTGATTAGCTATCCTATCGAGGCGGCAACGCGTAAGTTCTATGGGGCCACTACGTTGCCGTCCCCGAAGCTTGCGGACAGCACCGCAGCGGTCACAACGACAGCAACGCCGCTGTGCCAAAAGCTGGCGCCTACCGTCAGTCACGAGACTTTCACTACGACTAATGTACCACTAGTTGCGAACCAAGAAGCGTTGGGCTTCCAAGCGAATGCGTCTCCGTTCGAAATCAGTCCAAACAGACAAATTATGCCTGCCCCGCTTCCTCGCACGCACCTACTCGCCCCCCGGCTTTGCCACGGAACTCATCACTTCAACGAGCCTCCGTGGACGCGGCGAGGGCCGTGATGTCCTCGAGGCCAATATGGCCTCGAGGACATACCATGGCGGCACCTACAAGTAACGTCACTTGTAGGATGCCGGGTTATGTTGTCGTCTGCTAGAGCACATTTCCTGCGCTTATGCGACCGCACGTTTTTAGATGCGAAGCATCTTATGGTCGGGGCTATGTCCCTCCCTTGTTGTTGTTGCGCCGTCCACACCCCCACTGCGCATGCTCGGCTTGCTGAACGCCCGGTGGTGTCTTATCCTTTAATGGCTCCTGGAGCGGCAGTGTTGCCGGTGTCTTCCTGGGCCGCCACGAGACGAGCACGCTTCCCTCTCCTCCTCACAGCCCTATAAACCTCCTCTCCTCCCTCTCCTCCCTCTCCTCCTCACAGCCGTGCACACGCGCTGCGCGCTATTCCACTGCGCATTCGCGTCTCTACTCCATTCTCCTCCTCACAGCCGTATAAACAGCCGTATAAACCAGGTGTGCACACGCCCTGCGCGCTACTCCACTGCGCATAATAATAATAATAATAATAATAATAATAATAATAATAATAATAATAATAATAATAATAATCGTTATTTCAAAGCACTGAATACATATTCGGGCCAGCCCAAGCCAAAAAAGGCTTGTGGGGCCGTGCCCGGCAGTTGCTGCCCATCACGGAACCACAATACAAATATTGTCGTCTTTAAAAAAAGGGAAAGGGAAATAAAGAAAAAAAAAAGTAAAAAGCGGGTAAAAAAAAGAAAAAAAAAGTCTGAGTATAAAACAAGCACCAGAAAATACATTCAACAGCTTCCACCATTCAACATTCAACCACGTAACACAAAAACGGCGTCTCTAACTTGAGCACGAGAGGTAAAGGAAAACAGTTCGGAGCGAAGGCAGTTGAGGATGGAAGGGACATAGAAAGTACGCAGCCGCTAACCATATTTAGTGCGAACCCTCGGCACAACAAAGCGATCTCGTAAGCGGAGGTCAATTACCACCAGATCCCCGTGGCAGAAGAAGACATCCCTAAAACTGCCATCACAACTCCATTCGGCCTGTTCGAATTTCTGCGCATGCCATTTGGACTGCTGCACAAACATTCCAGCATTTCATTGATGCCGTCACACGAGGGCTACCGTTCGTCTACGCCTACGTTGACGACATTCTGGTGGCCAGAACATCCCTGGAAGAGCATCTGAAGCATCTTCGCCTTCTCTTCGAGCGTCTCGCTGCTCACGGCATCATCATCAACGTCTCCAAGAGCGAGTTTGGTGCCACTTGCCTCGATTTCCTTGGTCATCGTTTGGACGCCACTGACATATGTGCACTCCCCGCCAAGGCCCAGGCAATCATCGACTTCCCCAAGCCAGTGTCGCTGACAAAGCTCCACCAGTTCCTAGTTCTGGTAAATTTCTACCGCCGCTTCATTAGGGACTGTGCCACGCTGCTCGAACCTCTCGACAGGCTGCTTTCCACCAAACGCTCATCCACTTCACTTCATTGGGACGATGCCGCTGAAAGGGCATTTACAGCCATCAAACGCGCTCTCGCCGACGCTGCACTGCTGGCTCATCCAAATCCGAGCTTTCCGTTGGCACTCATGACCGACGCGTCAAGTTCTGCCGTCGGAGCTGTCCTTCAGCAGCGAGTTAAAGGTGCATGGCAACCGCTAGCCTTTTTCTCCAAGCGCATGACTCCGGCTCAGACACGATATAGTGTTTTCGGCCGCGAACTGCTAGCCATGTACCTCGCTGTTCGTCACTTCAAACATCACCTCGAAGGACGCAAGTTCACGATCTTCACCGATCACAAGCCGCTCAGGTTCGCCTTGAACCGCCCTGACACCATCTACACTCCACGAGAGGTGCGTCAACTAGCATACTTCTAGGAGTTCACGTCCGACATCCAGCACGTCAGTTGTGTGGCCAATTCCCCTGCAGACACACTGAGTCGCATGGAAGATGTAAATGCTATTTCACCGAGAACGCAGGAAGCACCTACCGACCCGCTTGCAGTACACGAACTGGCTACGACGCAAGCCAACGACAACGAGCTCTCCCGTCTACGTGGAGCACCTACCGCACTCAAGCTTGAGAGAGAGAGAGAAAACATTTTATTGAGCATCTCCTTAGGTCAGAGGATACTTGTGGCCACAGGCATGAGCCGAGCGGCGACGTCGGTAGCTCGGGTGACCAGGGTGGTTTGCACGCCTGGGTCCGGGCTACGCAGTGCCTCCTCCCACTGCTCCTCGGATGTGATGAAGGGAAAGCTATTTTGAGAGCAGGCCCACATTATGTGAGGTAGATTTGCTGGAGCGCAATCAGGTGTGGGGTATATTGACGGGTGAATGTGTGTTAGCCTTGCGGGGTTTGGGAACGTGTTTGTCTGTAGGAGGCGCCAGACGTGGGCTTGCTCGTTAGTTAGGTTTTTTAGATGCGACGCTGAGAGCATCTCTTGTCGGCGGCCCTGTCCTTCCTGCGTGCGTCCGTCGTCGTCGGCGGCGGCGGCGTCCGCACTCTCCTCCTCTCACCCCCTCTCCTCTCCGATAGCTAACACTCTCTCGCGAGGGGCATTGGATTGGATTCGATTGGCTTGGCTTGGCTTGGCTTGCCTTGGCTTGGATTGGATTAGATTTGGATTGGATTAAAGTGGATTGTGTCGGATTGTGTTGCGTCATAGCCGCGGCAGACGCACTGGCGCCGGCGCGTGCCCAGGTGAGAGCGAACATTCTCTCAACATCTGCGGGTGTGCGGCCCAGCGCGCTCTCCGCCGGTAGGCGGTGCTGCGCGCGGTGTTGCGCTGCGCTAAAGTTCCTCTGAAACGCGCGCGAAAATCTAAATCACGGTGCGCGACCGCAATGAGCGGCAGTGTAATCACACACCACCACATATGTGACGACTGCTTATTCGCTAACAGGGAACGTTTAGTCTGGAATAATCAAGGTGGACTGTAGAATATCGATACAACCCAGGAGATGTAAGATGAAATCGTACGACGACGATTTCGGAAGAACCACACAAGAAATGAGCCAGAGTAATAACGCACACTGAAACATGCACTTTAGCCTGATTCGGCGTACGGTAAAGCGCAAAAATCGCTCTTTCTTGGTCGCCCGCTACCCTGCCGCGCGCTTAACGATTTATGCTTCTTCTGCACACACGCAACGTTTTCGTCCGCAGTCGACATAGGCGTGCGGCAATGATGCATACAGTTCCACACAAGAAATTTACGGCTGCCACCTTGCCATGAATATGGAAAGGCGCTGTCAGCGTCATTACGCGAGCAAAGAATTTCGAACGCTATCTTTGCTTCAACCCGCGTCGTAACTTACGGCCCGATGTTCACTAGCTGTCACTGCGCTGTCGTGTAATCTTGTCGATGCCGCCAGCGCATACCGCCAGATGCATTGCTGAGCAACGTGTTCTGATGACCTGTTTTGGGAAAATAAAGTTGTTCTAGAATAAGAGCGAAGCCGGATAATGACCTATATTGCGTCATAAGAAGTGCTTGCGCGTTTTCTAAAATTATATTTAATTTAGAATCATTTAAATTAAATTAAATTTGTAACATGTGCTGAATCCACACCTTTCTTATTATCTGATCTTATTAATGGCGGCATTGACGGAAGTCTGCACCCTGCATGTCGTATCTACGTGTCGTAATTAACAGCTTCACAACCAGTTGAAGGTTCGCAAGTACTCAGAAATTAGAGAGGGAAGAGGAGAAAGCAAGTGATGTGTCGAAAAAGCGTGGAACATATTGGTACTAAGTGGAGTTGTGATACGGAAACATTTCTCGAAGCGTCCCCCGCGTGCCCCTGGCGTGGTTGTTTTGGCACTACTCGCAACTAGCCTGAATTGATGAAAGAGGCAATATGACTTCCTTTGCAGGGGAAGAACCAGCAGCAAAATTCACCGTCGTCGTCAATTTCCTCGTTACACGGTGGCATAAACGAGCTGCGGCGCATCGTGTAAAATTAAGACAGATCAAAGCCATTCGAAAGCAAAGCGCTCCTCCAGCGGCAAGGTGCCAGAGCTCTTCGACAATGCGAGTCGATACGAGGCGCCGCACGCGTTCGGCTGGCATTATGCTTTCCTATTCACACGTGCTTATGTGTACGTGGATGTTTTGTTTTCATTGGAGTGGAAAATTTCACCGCCGTGCCTGCACGGTGGCGCTATATGTTCACTTGTAAATGGCACTGCACGGGACCATAATCCCAACGATTCAACAAATCTGAGGAAAATACTTAAGAACGGGAGCCTACTAGGCTCCCGTTCTGAATTTTGCTTATGTACGTGCGCCCATCTGGTTTTATGATAAAACCAGATGGGCGGACGTACATAAGAAAAATTATCGCTTGAATGTGCACAGCGGCATGGTGCGGAAAATTTCAATGGCGCAAACCATGCGGTCGATTTGATGCGAAAACGCAAATTAAACGACTACACACCGCGACATGCGTCTGCGTCTACGGAAACTGCTCAATACCGAGAAAGAGCGACTTCAGTGCGCGTAATGCACGCACTGTTAGAAGCCTCCACCGCCTCTCCCCTACAATAACTTGAACGGAGCAAGCGCAAACGAAGCACCCACGCTTTCCCAGGCCGCGTGTTTGTAAACTAAAAAAAACTCCCACCTCCCCTCGCGGGAACCCCTGTGTAGATGCGACGCATAGGAGGTTCCGTTGTTGTTTCCGTTAGGTTGATTCTCCCATCGCGTAAAACGTGCCGTGAACCCCCTGCCGCGGCTATGACGCAACGTGCCGCGGCTATGACGCAACACAATCCAACACAATCCACTCCAATCAAATCCAAGCCAATCCAATCCAAGCAAATCCAATCGAATCCAATCCAATGCCTCTCGCGAGAGAGTGTTCGCTATCGGAGAGGAGAGCGGCCGCCATTATTCCCACCGGGTGAAAATAACGCTTTTCGGCCAAAAGCGTTATATCCACCCATGCGTCATTTCCGGTTAAACATTTTGCTTACAAGCCAATAATTCCTTATTGTGGTGCTATAATATATAAAACGATAACTATTAAGCTTTAAAAAGCAAGCACAACGACAACATTTGTTAAAATAAAGCAAGTTTGTATCCTAACTTCCGGTTTTAACGACTGCCGTAGGTGAAGACTATATTTACATTTTCTTGCTTCACAATAGGTTAAAATTGTTATGCGCAGAATTATTTGAGCTTATTTTGTGGAAAAAATTGATTTGTGAGGCAGTTTGGAACAGTTTGGTTGGTGCAGTTCTCATGTTGGCCACAAAGGGCAGCGCGAGCGGTATAGTTTGCGCGGCGCGTTCAAAACTGTGCTGGAATTCGTGTGAACGTGTGAACGCAGTGTGCTCCTTATTCTGTCGTAGCTTTGTGATTTTTATAATTATACTGGGTATACTGTTATCTGGATCTGGTTGATGATATATAAACACAACCGCTGATCAATGGCGGGGGGAGGTCTAAGTAGCCAGGCCCACGACCACTTTGCACTTGTAGTTTCAAAGCCAACACGTCGCGCCTAGCCATCTAGGATGGCTGTGTTCAACGTACTCGCGAAAACAACGTGCAGGTGTACGACAATTGGCGCAAGAATGTCTATGTTTCCATACATATCAATAGAATAAAGTGCTAGCACACGTTTTATATGCAGAAAAACTTCATTCAAAGTCTCTTTGGAAGCGTCATAAAACCGATCCTCTTTTTTCTTGTAAATTTAGGCGATCAAGGTGACTACCCGGCCTTTCTACCACTCGGCTATTGTAATTTCGTGACGTGCGTGCAGAAATCTGCTGGACGCCAGATGAGCGTTGTCAACCAACGCATCGATCGCCGATCGGGATTGATGCACGTGAACTATGTTTATAAAGATAGTTTGAGGGCATATAAAGTATACTTACAAACATAACGCCTGAGATCAGCAGTTAGCAAAGTAACGGACAGCCTATCTCGCAAGTGATCGCCTATCGCCTAACCGTGTCAACTCAGCAGTAATGGCGATAAAGAGGGATGTAGACCTAAAAATGCGAAAAGGGGAGGGGATGCTAGTATATCTTAGTTATTTACGCCAATGGTACCAGAAGGCGTAAATGTTACTTATTCACACCAATATTGATTATTACTGCGTTTTCTGGTACCGGCGAGAAACTAAACCCGCACGCGCACGTACACTGCAGCCTGCATCTAACTTTCGCAGTTTTCTTACAAACATTGTTCGTTATAAAAAAAAAAAAAGAAGCTAACGCTCTACGTATATTCTTGGCGCTTATCTACCTAGTATATTATTATTAGCAGTTGTTTCCAGTTTCGAAATTTTACGAATTCAGGGGGGCAAAAATTGGGGTTTATACCGCGTCGATTCGGTCTTGGTGGGGCAGACAAATCTTGATCGCAGTAAAGAAATATTGAATTGACCCGAGTAAAACGCGTAGCTTTATACACTAATGGGACTCCTAGACTTGATCGAAGCAACTGATAAAATCAGACTAAACGAGGTTGAATTAACGATAGTTGACAGGCTCTCCATCGTTATTTCAACCCAGGCCTACGGGGACCGCTAAAAGTGTACGAAAGTGTGCTGTGCAGTGTGTGCGCTAAAACGAACGCGACCTTGGCCCACCTACTGTGGGACTGTGAACTAAATCCAGTGGAAGCAACCGCCTCAACGCGTTGGCCGGACGATATCACAAGTGCTATGGACTCGTCTGACCACTATGTTCAACTCCGGGCAGTCCAGCGGCTCGAGGCTGCTCTTGCAGGGCAGAAGCGTAGGGAGGCGCCGACGGGAGGTCTGAGGGATCACACCCGACGACCCTCCGCGCGTCGACCTCGTAGACGCCCGCAAGGCGTTGTCTCGGGGACGACTTAGGAAACGTCAAGGAGGGAGCAGGCCCTGAGTGGCTTCCGCCCACCTCCCCCCGCAGGACAATTCAATAAAGTCTTTCTCTCTCTCTCTCTCTCTCTCTAAAATTTAGTTTAATAAGCGGAAAATGGGACTGACAAAAATACATGGCTTTGCATACCCTAAGTCGGACCTCATGATTTAACTGAAATAAGTTAGCAGATATAATTAAGTTACATATCAAATAAAGAGAGTCGGCTACATTAAAGTTTGGAAACAGCTAGTGGAGAAATCGGGTTTTTATGAGTGCCGTATTTTGAGAAATTTCTTTTCCAGTCCCGCAAAGAAGAATTAATTACCAGCGACCTTTTGAGATGGCAGGATCAACGGGACAGCACAAGAAAGTGAGCTATGTTTCCTAACGCGCGCTTTTCCTTGCGACGTTTGACAAATGTTCGTATTATAATGAAACGAATATCGCCGGTTTATTTTTTAGTTAACGACAACGCCTGCACTGAGGGTTTAATAAGTTTGTAGGAAGTGGTATAAAAGTGTACTACTTTTCTCGGAAACCTGTGCTCGCGCTTTCTGGACGCTCTCGTGAGCCAGGGTGCACAACTAAAAAAATGCGTACCAATTTACCCTGTGAAGGTGGTTGGAAAGCGAAGCTGTAAACGACACCTATAACGGTTACCCATGCGACGTCACTTGAATTCATACACGTGGCTCTCCAAAGAGTGAAACCAGAGACAAGTGAAATGCACTTAACCGCTCCCCTATTACTTCATAGAGATATTCTTTGCTAAGGTCAAATGAATGCATGATCCATGAATGGTGTTTGGTCGAGTTGTATTGGTAAAGCACGTGAGTGGAAACTTTTTTTTCATAAAATGAAAGGCAGTTCAAACACGGTGTTAGACGATCGCACTTCTTCTCTGTCTGTGTCGCCGCCGACGGAGGCGATGAGATCGGCGGCAAAGACGGAGACGTGAGGTGCCATTCGTTAATTTGAGCTTAATGTAATTTTTGGTAACTCCTAGCGCATGCGCAAGGCACGAACACGATGGCTACACGTGCCGTCGGCGGAGCGCACAGCGGCGCAAGAGTTCGCGTGACCCTATCACGTGGCATTCAAAGAGAACGCAAGGGGTAGATCTGCACATGTGCTCGGTGAGTGCACCGTCTGTCTCCCCGTGGGTTCGTGGCTGAATCGGTAAGACGATGGGCTCTCGTTCCAGGTTCAATCCTGGCGGTGCCACTAATTTTTTTCATTTATTCGCGGGAGTTTTCTGCTGACACCAGCAGTCGCGGCAGAACCCTTGGGGGGTAGAAGTACAAAGCTCCACTTTAAAAATATTTACGGGTGAGCATTTAATTGATGGCGGTGCAGTCAGTGCGTGCAATGCAATTCCGGTTGTGTGCCGGACTGTGTTGACGAACTGAATTCGCTTCCCTCCTCTTCGTCCATCCTTCTTGCATGCCACTGCCCACTTTCGCCGAGACTTCAAACCGCGGACGGCGCCGTGCTTGTCTAAAAAGACGCCGAACCGCATACCCACCCGGGTGCGCGCTTATGCCGGCGTAGACAAGAAATGCTTTCGCGTTAAAACAAAAATTGCAGAAATGTTATAGGTTACCATTCTTTCTGGTAGCTTAAAACTGAATGTTTACAGTTAACATAAGCTCGCTGTGACGCTTTAACAAAATGTAATGTTCATAAGCTGTTTCACTGTAATGAAGAAAAAAAATCTTGTAATTCGTGGATATTTTAGTGCGAAAGCCTACATCGGCTAGGTCGGCAAAAACACGCATCAGGCTGGCGCCAGGTTGGCGTGCGGATATCTGCAAAACGCGTAACCCTCGCCACGCGCTCAAGTCCCATTGGGTGCGACGCGTTCCATAGCGCGTGCATCAGAAATCTCGCCCGAAGTCTCGATTGGCGTCCAACTTAAATGAAGAGAGTGTTTCAGCCAGTGTTCCTAACATCTGGATTCAAGCAGTACGGATTATGCAAGTATCTGCATTGAGTCCGACGAGGGCAGGCAGAAGACCCGTCCACGGATGTATACCGAAAAGAAACACTTTCTTGCACTCCTCTCATACGAATGCGCGCTTAGAGATCCTCTGCAAATGTTGTTATTGGGCATTATGGCGCGTTCGCTGGGAAATCATGCTTTCGAGAGCCCTCGAAAAAGAAAAAAAAAAGAATCGAAGTCTCAACTTTAAAACAACGAACGTCATTCATTTGCCTAAAATCCTGTAGAATATTGAGAGCAAACTACTTGATTGTGTATTTTTGCCCTTATTAAGGCGCCCATGCATAGTTGCGGATTTTCAATCAGCACTGCAATGTCGGATTCTTCCGATACCTTACGAAAAAGTTCTCTATCCACGTTCCAAATGTTGTTTTTTTTTAATGCAGAGCATTTCAGTAACTCACGATGTCACCCGCGTTTACGTCCGTAGTCCGCACCGTCCCCTCCCTACTATATAAAAAAATACTATCCGGCGCCCGGTTTTGATCCTTGGACCCTGCGGGCGGAACGCAATGTACATGGTGCTCTACCCACTGCGCCACAAAGCCAACACAGAATGGGACGATACGAACGCGCCTTATATCGTTGACTCATTCAAATTACTGCTGACGAGCGCTCTCTCGTCAGCAGTTGCCACAAGTGCAACAACATTAACGTAACGCAGACTACTTAACGTCGTGCGCCCCCGGAAATGCTCTGCATTTGATCGTGCCCCTCGCGAGGGGGATGTTTCACTGCGTCTTCTCTCGGTCGCGGGACCCGTGGCGCCATCTGGCGGAGGCGCGGCACAACTCGTAGCACTTTGAAAAGATGCGGCGCCAGCCAGTTCAGGTGTTTAGATTAGCGCGCGAAGCGAGTGTTGTAATGCTGGCGCGGCGGGCGCCCCGAACACTCCCGCTGAGTGGGACGCTGACTTCCTTGTGGCCGTGTATGGGGTTGCGCTGAATAAAAATTTTTCAGGCAGTGTGGGCGCGCGTCGCATCCATTAAATTCTCATTGTAACATTATAATAAGTGTTGATTACAGCATTTCTGTATACGATGAATAAATCCGCGCTTGGGAGGTTACTTGGCTCTATATTCCCTATGCGGAAGTATTTTATTATTAGGCATAAAATGGTCAGGCCTTTCTACGGCCGGCTGCGCTTTGGCGACCATCAATAGGAGGAGGAAGCAAAATGTTTATTGAGAAAATAAAAAACGGTGGGTGGTACAAAGAAAATTTAAAAAACTGCTCGGCTGCACGCACCGCATGCTGGCCTCAAAATATATATGCACTCCGGCGAAATTCACTTCAAGTTTCTTCTATTCCTCGCCAACAAAAAATTAAGAAATTTGTGCCATCGCGCACAATGTGAAGGTGGACGACATGTGACACGATTTTTGGCTGCAGGAGGCATACACCAACGAAGGTCGCGCAGGAGAAACGGACCTCATGTGGCCGCGAGCTATGCAAGATGACAGCTAATTTCGCTTCATTACTGCGCCCCAGTGCGGACGATTCCCGCCACCGCGGGGAGTTGGAGGAAAGTAGTCACGAATGTAAATGGAGCGCGGGGGAGAGAAGGGCACATGCGTTTTTGTTGACGGAGAACAAGAATACACGGAACCCTAGCCGTATACAGACAAAATTAAATTATTGCTAGAAAGTATGGGTCAATTGAGATTCTCTGCTTGATTGACGTTGTTTATTTGCTGTAAATGGCTAACTAGTTTGATTAGTCGTACGTGACCAAAGCTTGTTGAAGGGCGACCACATTGAAGAGTGCCATAAATTTTAGCATCATGTCAAGCAGTTTTGAAGTTATTGGCTAACTCATGTTGGTTTATTGTGGCTTATTGGCTAAAATTAGTAATTTTATTAGCCATTACATCACTTTGTCCTTTTGTCCAGGGCTCCTTATTGTACAGCTTCAACGTTTTAGGAAGTCAATAGGAATTGCCAAAACTGCTGTAAAATTAAGATTTTTTAAAATTGAGAAACACTCGACAATGACAAAGCTAAATTTATTCCGAAGCGGTAAAGTACGCATCCTGTGCTTTTATCATAAATTATCTCTGCCGTTATTTCAATGGTGCACTTTTTCCTAGTGCGATAGGTCTGTGCTACGAAAGGTCACTTTGAGACACACTCTGTTGCTTCTTGCGCTTATTTTATTTGTAAGATGAGTTGCAAAATACAATAAACTTTAATTTACCCAAACTCAATGACACTGCTTTCTCCTCGTTGAGCGTGGATGTGTGGCTTTGGTATGGGCACGAAAAATACTCCACTCGGTGATGGGTCAGCAGGCACAACTGCATGTGTGAGGGTCCTCTCCTATCTGTCTAGGCATGCACTCTTTTGGCCCTGCTGCCTGATGCACGAGCCTTGCTCTGGATGTCCAAAGAAGGCACTGCTCTCACGCCTTTTGTACACCGTGCCAACTTTAGCACTCTAACCATTTAAGTGGTCACGTCTGCCCTGTTTAGCAGTGGTGTTGGCTACCCGTCTTTTATGTTGTCCACCAGTGTTGACTGTCCATGGCTGTCATATTCAGCCTTTCCTTTTTTGCCCCCCTTCACCAGCTGCACACTCCATTTCACACGTGCAAGAGGTGACATGACTCAAAGCCCACATGAGCCATCGAGATGGCGTGTCCCCGGTATTACAGCACAGGCAGGCGGTGAGCGGTGCTTCTACTTCACACCATTGGCGTCTCCCTACCAATGTCGGCAGCGGCACAAAAGCAGCACCACCTCAGCCACACGCTCCCTTTTAATCTGTACTGATCTCTTTCTAATGACGGATACACGGTAAAATTTTTTGCCAACATGCTCCACCTATTGCTCACACGTAATGAAATTAAATTATCGATGTGGCTTGAGGACTATTTATTTTGCAAAAGTAGCATGCCAGTATACTCCATTTCATACATAGTGTGCAACACTGCCTAGGCTAAAGAGTGTAATAGGAAACTTTTTGCAATGAGAAAAATGCTTGAACAATGAAAAAGTCTTCATACATGTTCTCAACTTGTGTGTAACCTGACAAAAAAGTGAACAGTGGAACAGTGCTCCCAATTTTATTAATGCAACAAGTGTACATCACGCAGATGTCATACATTTCTGGGTATCACACATGTACTCCTACTGTAGACCAAAAAGAAGCCTTGGTGCTGGGCAGGGCTACGCCTGCAGACGGCCACGGCTGCTTGAACCTGCATGGAGATTAAAAGAAACATGGCAGTACATAGAAGAAATGTAGCAATTACTGGCATGAGAAAAAACTCGCCTGCAATTATCTGCCACACAATTTACAAAGAACGTCATGCACAATAAAATAGGTGCGTACGGGCATAATACTATGGAGCAGCCTTTCTTGGTCCACATGAACGCAGAGGTTAACACTGCAGTGAACCCACTTGTGACTGCCAGGTGGACAATTTTGAATAGAGTGAAGGCCATTACAGGCACACAAGGAATGCATTATTATGAGAATTTGGTGTGCATACGATTCCTGCTACAAGCAAGGCCGGAGCCCTGCAGTTGGTCGCTAGTGTTGCTTGTATAGCAAGCACCTGCCTAGAGATTACTGCACGAGGTGAATATCACAGAAAGTTGCCCTACGGCTGCCATTCACACAAGAACTGCGACACTTCACTGCTCAGTGAACACCCTATAGACTTCACTGAGCAGATTTTGCTACCCAGCAAAAGCCGGACACAGATTAAAATTTACCTGATTCATGCTCCCTTCCTTCCCCACTTCGGTTCAACAAAATCTCTTTCCCTTCCTTCCCCACTTCGGTTCAACAAAATCTCTTAAGTGTCTGTACAAAGTTAAGGCATAAAGTTGGGCTAGTTGGTTATATGACTGCATTTTACTAGCGAAAAATAGACGCGGACGAAGAAGAAGTACACAGGACACTCGCTAGACCTGTGTACTTCTGTGTACTCGCTAGACCGTGTCCTGTGTACTTCTTCGTCCTCGTCTATTTTTCGCTAGTAAAATGCAGTCTGTACAAAGGGTAACTTCACTTCGCTGCTTAATTTATGTGTGCCTTGGATGGTCTGCCAGCATACACATTTTACTGTAAAAGGAAAATTTTCCAAGTGTATTACTTGAGCTAGAGAGGTGTAACTTTAGTTATTCATTGGTGGTGGTTGTGGTTTGCGACGGGAAAAGGAAAGGAAAGTCACTGGAAATATTTTGAGCTCGGCCAGGTGAGCTCCCTGCCGAGCTCAAAATATTTTCAGTGAATTTCCTTTCCTTTTCCCATCGCAAACCACAACCACCATATAGCCTTAGCCAGCACATTTATGTAATAAGTGGATAAACATACATCTTTAAGAGAAGCCTAACCTTATGTTTCATCAAGGCTCACCATCGTGCCAGTTTGCCACATCTGAAACAAGTGGGCTCAACTTTATAGAAAAAAAAAAAAAAATCCAAAACCAAACAAAAGAAACAATTACTAGACAGAGCTTGACAAAACAATACAGACAAACTTCATTAATTCAAACTCTAAGGAGACGAAAAATTTGGTCGGTTATGATTATATGGGTTTTAATGACATACGGCCAACTGAAAGCAATGAGCACCAAAAATGAAACTTTGTTCAAATTAACCTGAGTTTGAACAAGCCAAGTACGTTTGATTAGTGGTACAGTGCACACACCAATATTACCACTTTCCTGCCCACGCCTGTTCAAATCGATAGCAGTTTATCAATGCTTTCAAGTTCAAATTTTGATATTTTTCCATTTGAATCTAGCGCTTTCCGAGCACGCACTAAGAGCTGGCTTTATCTACTGAGATATTTACTTCCTCTTCACTTTTGTTTTATTGCGAGGTGTCTATTTTTACAAAGCGCCGCCAGAGTTATGTGATGGGTGCCCTGAAGATAAGCAATGGCTAAGGCATCACCTGCAACCATGCCATGGAAACGCCGCCTTTCTAGTGATTCTGACAAGCCCACATGTGAACGTTTGGATGATATTAGGAGTGCTGACTCCGAGGACAATTCTTATTCATCGTATTTTTGCATGGAAAGCGAAAGTGTAGAACCAGCTGGGAACCTGGTACCCCTGTCAACACAAGCCCCAGAAAAAGAAAAAGCATGGAAACTGTAAATTGTGCTACAAACAAATAATTGGGCCAGAAAACCATGTTTTCTGCAAGCATGTGCAAACAACTTATGTTTCACAAGTTCGAGGAACTGCTTTCTCCAGAGGCATGAAATCCACTAGGGATAACTCTTTTTTTTGTAGTTCAAGAAATTTTAGTTAGGGATGTCATATTTGCAGTACTGATGTTAATGCATTGGTACCTGTTCTCATACTAGAGAGTTTTAGTATAGCGGAAAGCACCACTTTAGCGCGCCCATAGCGTTAGCGGGCACGGTAACCGTAGCATAACGAGGCGCTATCTGTTTGCGATTGCGGCCTGCAAAACGTTAACGCTACAGCTAAAACGATATACTAAAACTCTCTATTGTCTCTTTTAAGATTAAAAACAGGAGTTTTACAGTGTTCCATGAGACAGACCATTTTAAACTTTTAACAATAACATCACAACTATATGAGTTCCTCAGAAATTATATTTTTCATAAACATATTAGGCATGACTTCACCTTTTTAAACAATATTTGATAATTCTCAATCTTTTCAACAATTTCACAAATCTAAATTTTGTTTGCGCAAACACGAACCGTTATGAACCATTATTTTTTTCGTTCCGGAGCTGAAACGGAACGGAACTTTTATTTATGGAACGAAACAGAAACCAGAATGAAAAACATTCAAAACACGACTTTTAAAGGGTTAAAAAAAGCTCCGCCACCTGACAGCGGATCACATAAACACCCGTGACATGCCTGTGACGGTCCGGCCATCCGAGGCTTCTTCCTCTGGCCAGCCACGCAGCTGGAGAACCGGTCGAGCTCTCCTGCGAATGCTCCACCCATTTGCTGCCCCGTGCACACATAAAGCTTGTGCGCAGGCTTGCTCCTGAGCTGCTGGCCGCTCGCTGGATGGCTGCAACGTCATTTTAATGGCTGCGCTCTCCTCGATTTCGGTTTCAAAATCGCCAATTTTTGCTGACCGCTTGCAGTGTCCACGTGCGTATTTCAGCTGCTGTATTTTGCAAGCTTGGTTTCTTTTTCAGCAGACTATATGGGAATAGTGTTATCAAGAAGTCGAAATTTTGAGTGCAGTTGGACTTTAAAAGCAGTAGCAACTTTAGTAGCAGAAAAGGGGAGGTGGGCCATTGGTTCATTCTGCAGCCTACTGCAGAACATGGGCCAGACTATGGCAACTCAGATTACTTCAATACACTAGTTGCAATTGCACTTACCTAACCGCTGTGCTTGGTAAGGTGAACACCATCCACTTTAGCGGTGGCCATGGTTCTCCGGGGCCATCCAGGTGGATACAGCCTTTGGGGTACAGGTACTGCAACGATAGGTCTGTCTTCCAAGCATCACTGTTGCAAGCTTTCAGGTGATCCACAGTAAATGCCCAAATTGCCTTCATGCAGGCTCATCTAGCACGACAAGATGGCAGACAGCACAATTATGACACTCTGGTTGACGCTTACATTAGATATGAAAGTTCAGAACTTGTCAACGAGCATTGTTGTAACACCGAATGTTGGGCAAGTTGGTAAATCATCTTGAACGAAACACACACAGCGCTTGTGTTGTACATCCCTCCGTCTTTCGTCCTGTTGTTTTGCGCACTGTGTGTGTTTCTTTCAAGAGCATTGTTGAACGCTCTACAATGTTAGTCCCAACATGCAGCACTAAGTGTACAACATTCAGCCGTTGGGTGCAAAAGAATGCATTTACACATGCACTTGGCACTCGTCAGTAATGCACGTACATATCCTAGCCAGACTCCACTGCCACTGCCCAATAATTCAAAACTACCTTGATTAGGACGTAACTACTGTAACATAGCCCTAGCTCTCCCTCTCTTTCTTTCACACACGCATTGATGCAGTGTTGAAAGACTGTGCTGGGTATTCCAACACTGATAAACAAAATGCGTAATGATAGCACTTAATGGTGAACAGCGGTATGCTCTTTCTCCAGCTAAGAAAAATATTGCTTATGTGGTGACGGTTATTTACACCTGGGAACGGTCACGTCGTCAAGTCAGGCAGAGTTCGAGCGGACGTAGGAAGCCGGGGCTGAGGTTCGAGCTGTGCGAGGACACACTTCGTCTCCTTCCAAAAGCGCTGCATGGCACATAACCTTATCGGAAGATTGTCCACCAACAGGACATGACAGGACATAGCCACTGGAAAATTGTCCATCTGCTAATGTTCAGGTTCTTCGCTACACTTAGAAATATAAGAAATTGTGCATTTAAGGCTAGTCTTAGCCTGTGCAAAAAAGAAAAGAAGAAAAAAAAAAAGCCTGTATAAATATGGATTTTAACTTATAGCCTCTGTACAGATAGTTGTTGGCGGCGGTACCTCGCCATGGATTGAACAGCGTTAAGACGGGACAAAGTGAAGCGAAACAACCACACGAGCTGACTAACCACTGTTTATTTTGGAAGGAAATATTTATAGGGGAACAAAGCGAGCATCGTTATCTGTGTGCACTTTGCGGCACACGGAGAAACAGATCAAATAGGCTGTGATAGTGCGTATCTAACATGAGTTGCAGTGTTTTGCAGGTGAAACGTGAACCTCTCCTATCTCGCCAAATATGCGATTTCTCTGCCCACCAGGGCCACGGACAGCGTGCTCATGCATATCTCACATGCGCGCTGGCCTCTGCGCGCCTTTTCGAGACAGGACTCAAAATCAGGCTTAAACAGATCGCAACTTTTCACGTGCTGGGCAAGCATGCTGCTGGTCGTTGATCGCCCTGTCTGACCAATGTATTATTGTGGGATGGTGGAACTTCGTATACGACTTCCTCGTCGCATTTGACAGAGGGTTTTGCCAGATTCTTAGTACAGCTCTTGCGCACTTTCTCTAGCTTAGCTCTTCTGCACAGCCCCCTCAGCTTTTGGTCGATGAGAAAAGCAGACGTACGGGATGACTGCTCTCCTTGTGCCCTTCTGGCGGGAGTTTTTTTGGAGCTGTATACAGTCAAACGCCACTACAACGAACGCTTCAACTACGAAATAGTCTGTACAAGGAAGCATGCCATATGGCCTGGCCAGATTCTTATGTATTGTGAAGACCACTACAGCAAATTTGCCTGTTTAATAGAAGAATTAATGCATTCCCAATTGCTGAATTGTGGTCTGATAACGAATACCACACGTCACCATGTGTGCGGTTGCACACGTGGTAACGGGCAGCTGATAGGTGTGCCGTGAGTCATCCAGTTCAGCCAGGTAGCTGTAGGAATCATTAAACACATACAGTGCGTGTTGCATCGTAGCATCGGTTGTGATGGCCGACGGAAATGTCTCGGTGGAAGACCAGGCCTTGGTTTGCTCTGACCTGACAAGTGACCACACCGTGGAGGCTATCATAGAGAAAAGGGACGCCACAAGCAGTGAGGAATAGCTTGCAGAGGAGCTGAGCGTTATGACTACCGCGAAGCGGTAGCAGCGTTTGATGTGCTGCAGATATAGATCTCGTCACTCTCAGAACTCGCGCCGCAGATCACTGTGCACTTCAATAGGAGCAGGTCAGTGGTGGGTACGCATTCAGTGCATCTTACTACTGTGCACAAGAAAATTGCTGACTTTATTTCGCCTACTGCAGTTTAATTCTGACAATTATTTCTCTCAGTATGCTTATCTACTTTATTGGGTCACTGAAGTGCATGACGCATAAAATGAATAGACGTGTGTAACGAACAAGTATCGCGGTCCCACACGCTTTGTTATACGGGCATTTGACTGTAGTGCATATCGGCCAGGAGCTTGTTGGCTTGCTGTGCAGCAGCTGATCTGGATACCCAGCAGAGCGGAGATGCTAGATTTGAGCCCCAAAACTGGATTGCACCGAGTGCTCGCAGGACGTGAAGAGGGATGGCTATTGCCTTCTAAATCCAGCGTCTCCGCTCCGCTGGGTATCCAGATCAGCTGCTGCACAGCACAGTCAACAAGCTCCTGAGCGGCATGCACTCTCGGTCCCGCTGGGCAGAGAAATCGCATATTTGGCGAGATAGGAGAGGTTCACGTTTCACCCGCAAGACACTGCAACTCATGTTAGATACGCACTATTACCGCCTATTTGATCTGTTTCTCCGCGTGCCGCAATGCGCACACAGATAACCATGATCGGTTTGTTCCCCTATAAATAATATTTCCTTCCAAAACAAACTGTGGTTAATCAGCTCCCGTGGTTGTTTCGCTTCACTTTGTCCCGTCTTAGCGCAGTTCAATCCGGGCAACGTTTTTAGATAAAAACGTTGAATCCGGGCAACGAACCAACTAGCTCAGCTACAAACACTCCTGCAGTACCTGAGACAAGCGGACACTTGTTTGTTCGCAACCGATGCTGAAGAATTTGCATTGCCACCAGCGTACGCGATATCGTGCGTGGCCTCTTGTAAGGCACATAGATGGAAGAGGGGCAGATATACGCATTAGCGATAAGTTCGAAAGCCACGGGTCCGAACTAGTAGGCGCGTCCTTTGTCTGAAAATTTTCGCGCTCAACTGTGGCGGATCTAAGGAGCATAGGACAAAAGAATGGGAAATGTATATAATTTTACACATAGCACAAGGTCAAGCGGTAAGGTATCGCAGCAAAACAAGCGATTGAACAATAAACAGAACCACTTACCACTGTAGAAAGAACGTTGAACGATGCGGGAAACGTTACGCGGGTACGCGGTCATATCGCTCGCACATGGCTCGCACATCGGCTCGCACGAAAACAACGGTAGCCACACGACTACATCACAGAAAAGAAATAATTGTACAAAACATAGCAGGCGAACGTTCCTAAAATAAAGCCTCATTTAAAATATTTATGTCAGCAAATTTGTAAAACATTTTGATGCAAAAAAAAACAGCCGGATACGGATGTGACGCATGGGTGAAAATAACGCTTTTGGCCGAAAAGCGTTATATCCACCGGCCCCGGGTGGTAGCAGACATAGAGTTTCTCAATATTACCTAGAGCGGAAAGTGTCGCTGCGATCGCACGCCGACATGGGAATTGTGGGTAGTGTGCGAATCGGATTGGCAGCCAGTGGCTAGTACAAAGGACTATGGATTAGGCTTCTCGGCTCTGAAGTGCTTGTTAGTTCTGTTTTCGGTGTGCGTTTCCGTTTTCGGGATGCCAATTTCTGGCATTCAATGGCTATCACAGATATGTCTATATAACAGCGTGATTAGCACTTAACGCATGTGTTCGCGTTAGCGGCGAGTTTCTTAAGATGAAGGGGTGAACCCATGCAGTGACGGCGACAAGCGACGCCGAAAACGTAACTCAAAAGGTACAACAGCAGAGAGTACTGGGTGACAGCGACAAGCGAAAAAAAATTAATACACTGCCGCCAATGTCCTCTGTCGTCGTCGCTCGTCGCCACAGTTCACTGTATCGCCGCTGCCGCTCGCTTGTGGGCTGCTTCTGGCCAGCAAAAAGCGAGCGAACGTCCCAGCGGCCTGTTCATACCGCTTGCCGCCGCCGCGCACACTACAGCCACTAAATAAGCTATGTTAGCCCACACTATCCGTTTTCTGCACACATTCAGTTACGATTTTCGCATCGCTCGTCGCCGCCGCTGCGTTTACTTACCCCTTGAAGCATTCACTGCCTTGGCCAAGCGCAATGAGACAACACATAGCTACTCGACAAGCCAGGATTTATTTGCCATTTAACGCATTCATGCAATTTCATCGCGCGTGCTTGAAGACTTACTTGCGGTAATAGGCATCGCCTCTAAGTTTATTTAAATCTGCTTGGACAAAGCAAATAAATACGACGCGATTCCATCATTCCTGTATCTCTACGTTGCATCTGTTTTGCCCACGACCGCCTGCTGAAACACGTAGCATACGATAATAATACTGTATTGAGAGGAAGCAAGAGCACAGTTTCAGACAATCTAAACATTTTTTTCAGCAAAATATTAGAAAAAAATCAAAGAAAAGCTCACCCAGTTTGGAGTATGTAATAATTTAAAAATAAATCCGGGACGGCCCGCTGTATCTGGTGGCGTGAGACAAAGGCAGCACTTCTGCTTTTTTTTTTCTTTGTAACACCCAAATTTGTTTGGAAACATAAGCCCTCTAACACGGTGTCTTATACAAAATAAAATTTGTTAACAGCGGCACTTTTGGTAGCAATTTTTTAAACAAAAACTCAATTTGCGTAGCCACAAAGTCGTTGCCGGCCAAGCCACGCCGAACTTCCGGCCGAACTACACACTATGGCGGCACTCATGGAGGCGTAGAGCGCCTCCGCCGAATCACGTTGACGCTAGCGCCAGATTCCACTCTAGGTGAGTTAATGAGAAACTCTATGGTAGCAGACACTTGCCGAGGAGAGCCGCGGCTATGACGCAACACAATCCAACACAATCCACTTTAATCCAATTCAATCCAAATCCAAGCCAATCCAATCCAAGTCAATCCAATCGAATCCAATCCAATGCCCCTCGCGAGAGAGTGTTCGCTATCGGAGAGGAGAGGGGGTGAGCGGCGGAGAGCGCAGCTGGCACGGCAAGGAGAATGGGGGAGGGGCGGACAACGCCGACGACGACGACGCCGGAGGGACAAGGCGAGTGAATCAGATGCTCTGCATCTAATAACGGCGGCAATGAACATGTACACGTGCCGTAGGAGCAGAGCAGCTACGGCCGTGTTGCCCGCCTGGCCGGTGCACCTCGTCTTTCCCTTTTCACCGCGCAACCCCTTACCGAAAAACGCTAGCACCACCAAAAACGGGATCGGGAAAGGAAAAAAGGTGCAGTTTTCGTTCTCTGATTTTTACCATCCATGAAAGTTAAGCAGCACAGCGGCACCGCTAAACGTACGCGACTCGTACACGCGCGTCCGGACTCAAGTTCATAAACAAAACTTGTTTGAACTACTTTACTCACGAGTGCAAGCACTCGCAAATACAGTAATAATGAGTATTGTACACATGAGTACTGTGTACTGTACTAATAGTGAGTACTGTAATCATGAGTACTAGTACTCATAAGTACTCATACACATGAGTACTGCACTCACGATCACTTTGCTTACGTCTGTACTCACTCGTCCTCGTAACCACTTCTTTAATCTCGGCTGTGTACTCACTCAACATCGCTCTCACTTGTGAGTTTGAGTGCAAATGAGTACAAATGAGTGCACTCACAAGTGAGTAGGCCGACTTATGCTTACAATTCAATATTCTCACACGTACCCACACATAAGAAAAATATGTCATCCTTCACCCCCCTCACTATCAAACCACCAAGCATACATACCCCGATGACTGCAAACAGAAACATTGCACGCTCACCAATTCCTCTGGAAGATATCAATCACTACCCCTCTTCTCAACAGACTGCCCACACTGCAACTCAATCCTTGCACGTACGTATCATCCCGCATTCTCCTGCCCACATAACATCAACTCCATTAACAACCCATCCTTTGAGCGTTGGGTGTCTACGCTAACCAGCTGGGCGCCGGAAGTTCAAGAAGTCCTGGTGCAACGAGCCTTGGATTCGGCGCAGGCTCGCGGCCTCCTGGACATATGAGGCTGCCCCATCCCAATACTCTATCGCTCAAATAGATGCATTTACTTCTCCTCCTCTTGCCCTTTAAAAGGCATTCAGCCATTTCTGTGTCTCTTCGAAAACTTTTACAACGTGCCAGAGCAATTTAGAATTTCTGTCTTTTAATTTGGCAAACATAGTCCTGTTTAAAATGTGCGTTGGCGAAGACAGGTAGCCAGGGGTTGCCATGAGAACGTTTTTCTTCAGTCTGCTTGCAACACGAGAGGAAGAGATTTCAATCGATTCAGTCAAGGAATATCATAGACGTGGATTCCTTCAACGGGGCGAGGCTGATAACGTCAGCCGATAGCTCCTCCATCAATTAAAGGTTTCTCTCACTCTCAAAATAAAACTGCCCCGGCGTTTAAAACATAGCCAGGCCCAGGAAATGCAACCTCTCATTCTGCAGTAGCCAGACCATTGTACGAAATTGTGTCCATATCTATGCAAAATTGTTCTTTACTCACACATATGATCAAATCAGTTTTGTGCGCCACCTTTTTCTATCGCTTGCTTTTCGGGTCGATAACTTCGCGACAAGGCGCCCTTCCAGCATAGGTTTTGTTTTCGAAATGAGTTGAGGCGCCGGAAAGTGTCGGAAGGCAGACACGTCCCGAAGCCTCCTGAGGCGGTTTCTGGGAGAAAGGGAGGGGGGGGGGGGGGGGTATTTCCCCTCCGCACCCTCGTTCTATGATTATTGGACATTGAACATCCGCCTTTTCTTCCCTATTTCAAAGTAAAGTACACAGCCGAAGTCTCTTGTTTTGATGTACGCTGGAGTAATTTAAAGAGCTAGGAGAAGAAAGATCAAGTAAGCTTATATTGAAATCGCCCATAATCACTACATTTGTGTCTTCAAGAGATAATGTATGGAAAACTTCATGAAGGGCTTCGCCATGGAGGAAGAAAAATTCCATGGGCTTCACAGATGGGTGGTGGTGGATATTTCCGTCGTAGCTTACAGTGGGTGGGGATCACGTTTTAAAAAAGACAAAAGAAAAACGTCACATCTGGTATTTGAGTTGTATTAAATGAATGGGAATTTGTGCGTGGTGTCATTTAAACCGACCACCAATCCAGAGCATCAGTAACTCTGAGCATTTCCAGCTCCTCCCTGCCCCGAAACAGGCAGCACCCATCACCATGGTCATCACGCTTGTCGTGCGCATCGGAGCCTCGGAGCTGTAGCGTTGCATCGGTTGCATCGTCACCTACGGTTCAGTCGCGGTAAGTGGGCTGACTTGCTCCAAATCTGATATTTTTCGTGTAAGTTTTATCTGCCAGATTGTTTTGTAGTCACCGTCATGAAGGAAACGTCTTATTATGATCGCCCGCGCCACTGATAACCTTCGCATTTGTCTCTGCTGAAAACGTCTTCTCCAGTTCGTTTTCGATTTACTGATATTGCAGTGGTTGCCCTCGTTTGCAGATGACTACCGCTGCAAGACCCACGTTTGAGCCAGCTCGGGGTGGGGGTGGACGTAACGAGAAAGACCTTGGAGCTTTGTCAAAACAGTACTCCAGCCGGGACCTTCCCGGGCACACTAAGCTCAAATACAGGTGGGTGCATGTCAAGCAGAGGCATTCATTGGAAGCAGTGTAGCTGCTGACACGTCTCGTGTCTGTTGTTGCACAGGCAAACTGGCCAGGGCACCAGCGAGGAGCTCAAGTCCAAGGACTTCCGCCGCGAGCTCGAGGAGCGCGAGCGGGCGGCGCTCTACGAGAGGGATGGCAAGAAGCTGATCAGGGGTAAGCAGGCCGCGTAAGGGGCTGCCTCTCGAATTTTTCAAGTTGTGATGCTTATATAAAGATAGTGCAAGCATGCTTGCAAAGGCGGTAAGCGTAATGGCGTGCATTGTAAAATGCTGAGCAAGAGTGATGATGCGTTAGCACTTGGCAAAAGTAACTTGGCTTTCAGCACACGAGCAGCTTGATGAACAAGTTCAATTTACCATCATACCCAAAACTAATTGCATCGGATAGCTGGGCATTGTTGTTGGCCTTTGCAGGCCAGGGCAGCTCCAAATTGGTTCGTGGCTTCACAATGTGTGTTGATCAGTTGTGCAGCTATTGCAGTGTCTAATGTTTGGAATCCCGCCATTATAGATGATACTGAACCTGTTTCCGTGAACAAGGCACAACAACAGCTATGTTGTTGTTGGTGTGCCCAGTTTGCTGTGGCCACTTAAAGCCGTGGTACTGGCAGCAGCAGAAATTGCAATATAATAATTTACTCTGTAACGAAGTTTTGTCTCGATGAGTAGGGGCGTCAAAACAGGTGGTGCAGGGGCAGCGATGGCTCCCCCTGTTTTACAGATGGGGGAGCACAACTCCCCCAGTCAAAGGACACGCATAGTCTTCTTCTGAGCCCCAGACGGCTCTGGGAAAATTAGGTTTATTTGAAGAAGGCAAAATGCTCAAGGATCAGACAATATTCAACCAAAATCCTGGTGGTGCTGGTCAATATTTAAACAACAATTTTTGCCTTTATGAATGCTCCCAGTTGTGAAAAAATAGTGATTTTGATGGTACCCATTTTCAGCCTTCCGTTTTCGGTTGAAATGCCTTTGTGTGAAGCATTAAGATAGTCTCCTGTCTCGAATATTCGATGCCTGCGGTATCCATCAGAGGATGCTTTGTGTATTGGCTTTGCCCTTTGCATCCAGTTCATACTATCGGGATAGTAGCCAGCTCTACACAACAGTATGTCTAATAACTTTTTTTCCTAGGAAACTGTGGTTCCCTGAGCAGCTTGCACCAATCGCCTAATTACTCCCGCTCTAACAAGTTGTCGGCCGAGATATCAGCAGTGCAGCTATGTATTACAAAATATATATTTCGAAATATTACGGTGTCTTACCACTGCGATTTTCTTAGTATACGTAATGGTATACCAGACATCAGAAATATTCGGAACAAAATTAAAACAAATGATCTTAGTGCATACACGTACTCCATAATGATATAACACACATGGTAAAATCTACATGTACATGTTAATGCATAGCATAACTTCTTTCTTCAATTGATCTGTGTATTTAACTTGCTTTGTCAATATTCATTGTGTCAGCCTTCATTTGGTAGCATGAATGTGCAGGTCTTGTATTATGTTCGTGGTTGGGATGCATGTATTTAAATTTGCGGGGAGTATGTGTTGCTTTTGCAAATTTATTTTGATTTTTCTATTTTTTTAGATGTATACTGCTTTTAGTATAGAACCATGTAAAGGTTTAGTATAGCAACTGTGTATCATGTTTACTATAGAATCATGCAAATAGAGGCTTGTGTGCTACAGTTGCCTCATGTAGAGGGAGAAATCACCGTAAAGTCACTAACTGGCCTTTTTACTGTACTTTCCAGCATCTGTGATGCTAAGTGAATATTTTATTGGGTTTCATTTGGCTTTGTTGGTGGGTCAGTTCTGATTATTTATGTATACTGGTAATTGTGGCGCCACTGTAAAGCCCCTGCAGAAGTACTCAAAGAAAATAAATTATTGTATTTAAGAAACAGCCATAATAATAATACCTGATGATGATGGTGACGGTGATGTTGATGGTGGCATCTTTTTTGCTTCCCCAGGGAAAAAAATTGTTCCGATGCCACTGTCAATGAGAACAGCTGGTGTATGTTCAGGGCTTAGAGCAAAATATTAAAGCCATAGGATGGAGCTAGAATTACTGAAAAAAAGAAAAAAAAGACGCCAGAGCACTGGGAACTCATTTTACGACCAACTTCTCTGCAGCTGATTTTGGTCTCCTTGGGTGCCTGGTGTACGAATTTGACTGCCGCCACATTACCTGTCTCCTCTTTTCTTTTTTTTTCTTTTTTTTTTTTTTTTTTTTGTCCTAGGAGAGCCGTCAAAAAGGCCAAGGCTGGAACAGGCACCAGCGTCGAACCTTGATGCTGACGACTCAATCGAGGAGGTCAGTAGTGGCGACTTGTGCTACGTTTTTGGCTTGCCCTGCCAGTGTGCTTCCTGACATTGTGGCTTAACTAGCATTCCCTGGGAAAGAAGCTGCCGAGCTGTGTTGACCTAGACAACCAAGGGAAGTGCAAATCTGCCAAGGTTTCACTCCCTGTGTTCATTGCAGCCATCACGGTTACATGTCTCAGCAGGCGTAGATGAAAGGGCTGAACATTTATCAAGAGGAACTAAGTCCCCCAGTCTGTACGCAGTTTGCTGACTAGGTGGTTTTCAGGCGAATGGACCTACTGCAGTTACTCTTGGGACACGGGGGTGCCGGCGTAGCCGCGTCCCCAAGCAGGAGGGCCGGTGTCCCGTAGCATCGGGCGAGTGGCTGCCCCGGTGGCAGTGGGCAGAGCAACACTGACGGGAACTGGTGGGAAGCACCTGCCCAGGCTTGTCCCCCTTTGCGAGCTCTCCCTGCTTGGATCACTGTGTTCTGTGGTTTTCGGGCCATTTCGCTGGTGCAGCACTGCTTACTCAGTGCCCCCTGTCACTGCTCCTCCCATTGCACTGTCTCCTTGGCGCCAATTTTTGCATCGTCCTCCTCTCCCTTCGATGCCCTTCCCATGAGCTCCAAGCTTTTCTCGTGGCTTCCTTCCGTTTCTTGGCCCTGCTCTTCAAAGATCGCCCAACTCGTGCCAACCGCGTTGTAGTTTGAAAACTCCAGCAGTTGAGAACAAGGTGTCAGGCATACACTTCCACAGTTATGTGGAGCTGCAGTGCTGCGCACTCGTCACTATTTGTAGCCACATATTGAGGAATGAGGAACTGGCCGGGTGTCCCTTACACTTCCATTCCATCTGGTGTTGTGGGTGTGTGTTGTCCCATAGCAGAATTTGCACTCCTCGCTCAATGATGTGGAGTGCACCACATGCAGTTGTGGGGCATGGCTGAAGGAATTAGTTTCAAGTCCACGTGCTTGTGCTGCTTCTCCTGTGGATGTTTGAGGCAGGCATTCTCTTCCTGCCAGCCCGTGGCGCGCTGCAATGTCTCTGCTCCATTTGGGGCAGGCAGGCTCAGCAGCATCCTGAGCAGGCGATGCAGCAGGTGGCCACCCTGAGAGGCCTAGGCTGCTGCGTTGCCCCCCCCCCCCCGGGGTTCGGGCCTTGGTGTCCGGCACACTCCCGGCCGGTTTTGCAGGCTTAGAATGCCTCGGATATTATTTGAAGTGCCATCTTCAAAGTCTGTTGCTTTTGAAAATTCCTGCAAGCTGCTTGCGAGTCTGTGGGCACTGTGGCCAGTTAGTGTTTTTTGGGGGGAGTTGTAGTGATGGCAAGCGCAGCTCCTACCACCTCTGGTAAGTCCTATCCTGACTGTTCCTGGATGTATGGGGAAACTTTTGGAGTTGGCCACACCAGTTGCGTGTGCCTGTTTGATTAGTTGTTTGGGTATTCTACCGCGTCGGCATATCTTGAGCTGTCACTGCTGCTGTAGAGTCCCTGGAGTGCTTTGACTCCGGCTTGGCCTATCATCAGCTGTTGTGGTTAATGGAGTGCATGTTTCGTGGGATGTTTCCCGCTTCAGTGTGTATCGTGAGGGGGATGGGTTGTTTTGGTTTCTGAGTTGCCATTGGCCCTTGTTGTTGAGGCAGCACAAGGTAGTGTGTCCTGTTTTTGTAAGTTTCAGCCGTTCCAGTTGGCTCATTCTATGCCCATTCCGCCCACATGTTGTGTACTCCTAGTTAGTGATGCCGGAACTATATTTTCAGTGGGTGGCTGAAACGAAAATTCCTTCTTTCTAAATTTTTTATGTATTTCAAAATTTTTAAGCTAATCAAATCTCATTTGCTTGCGAGAAAAAACTTTCTTTTTTTTCAATAACCATGTGAAAAAATGTTTTTGTTACGCACTGCTCCTTTCTAACTACAGTGGAACCCCAGTTATATGTCCCCGGATTCTATAATGGACTAGTAGAGTCCCAGTAAAACAATGCCTCCCCGTAGAAGCAGTGCATTGAAAACCTTGGTTATCCAACGCAATTTCGTGCCTGACCAGCATTATCCGACAACCCACGCGAAGCACGCGGCTGACTTCCAAATGAAATAAAAGTGCCGCAGGCCTGTTTTGCGGACCTTAAACCTGCTCAATCGGTTCTCTGGCATAGCTTTGTTCCGAGTCTCATTTTTTGTTTCTCTTCCCTCCAGCAGCGGCCCGCACCTTTGCACAGTCGCTTTCCCTCTCTCCTCGCTCCCTTCTCTTACGTCTTGTTGCGCATTGGTCGCAGGGGCAGTGTGCAGGTGTTCATCTCTCCCACTCAGCAGCGAATCACCAACACGGTTACGCTGACAGGCTTCCACACGTGTTTGTCTGAACGTGTGTCCCATAGTTAGCACTGGGTGACATGAATCGCGGCAGTGGACTGCGGTACAAGGTTTGTTTTAATGCCATGTGATTGGCACCTGCACTGCATTATTCTTTTCGCATTTACATTTTTTAGTGATTCAAGTTTTTGAGCCCTTTTGCAGCATTAGTTTCTAGTTTACATTTGAGTTTCTTTCAAATCCGTCACGCGAAGCTGTCTTTGTGGGCGTAATTGTTGTTGTTCGAATTTTATCATGCCAACATTTCACTATGCTTGTTGATGATCCCATGAAAGTTGTATAATCGGGGTTTTACTGTACTTTAATGCACAAACTGCGCTAGTTAACGGACCCAATGCATTTGTAGTTTATTGTGTATGAGTGCGCATTTTATATTTCCAAAAGAGCAAGACTAAACTGGCCTACCAAAGTAACAATATACCAAAGTAACAATAATTGTAAAGAATGGTGCGTACCGTAGCGAGCGCTTCCTGCTGGTCCAGTAGCAGGGCCGGTTGCTGTCGTGCCTTCTGAGTGAAAAGACTAGCTTTGCACAAGCTGAATTTTTTTATTTATAAATATTTTTAGAGTTCAGAGTGAGAATCAAGTGAAAACACACTCGGCAAGCCACAGCATGGCCTTTTTATTTACCCGTAATTTTGTGGTTCCCTACGTCAGAAAATGTCTACAAACAATGCTGTCCAGTGCTGTCCAGTCGGAAAAATGAAAGTTCCCCTTTCTGCAGCACAACCCTCAGAAGGGGGACATGCCTTAGGCTTACAGTAAGACTTCTTTAAAGCTTAAAGCCCTGGCCCACGTATGAATCCTTCTTGCCACCACATTATGCATGCCGCTGGATGCCTGGACCTCAAGTACCCCCCCATGTGCGTTTTACGTTGACCCACCCCGTTTCACTCTACTTACGAGAGCTAACGCACCTTGCATGAAAGCAGAACCGCACACCTACCACACACTACACACAACACTCTTGCGGCTTCAACAAAGACATGGACTAGAGGGGAGAAAAAGTTCTGCGCGGGGCGGCATGGCGCCCTTTGCTGCCCGCTACATTCTCAGGGCCCACGCATATCTTGCTGCCGAGCAGCACATGCCGGTGGATGTGCCCACCTGAAGCCCATTCATGCAATTTTTACTTTCGCTCACCGCATTCCTTGTCACCTTGGAGAACTGATTGGTCATCCATCGTAGGCATGCCCGTCTGTCTGCCACCACCGCTTCTGAGGGTAAAATTGTCTGCCTCGTCACCCCCTATCGGTGCAAGCTCAGCAACGAAATACTGGTCAGAAATGTCTTGGCTTGCCAGTCCTCCTTGAGCCTATATGGTGGCACTCTTCATCTCGTTTACTGCCTTCACTTACTGATGACAAGCGCTTGCTTCAACTGCCAAACCATGACGAGTAAATATCCTTTGCTGAATTGGAGCTGCTTTGCCCTGCGGTGAGAACGACCCCAACGGGCAATTGTCTACCGCGTCGCGACGCTGAGTCGCTACAATACCTATAGGAATCCCGTACAGGAAAGGCTGAGATTGCCTACGGACATTGACAAACAAACGGCTCCCGTGTTCTCGCCCAGCAGACCAGCATCAGCATGTTGGTCGGGCAATCCATGGTTGCGTTCTTGCCTTGTGAGCCTTATCAAAGTAAAATTGGCTGCTGTCATGTCGTGGAGCAGCAAAATTTACATCAAGGTGGAGTTGAAATCTGCGAAAAAGATGTCAGTGGGGCGCCGACCTCCAACTGGCAGCCACCACACTTCCCTAATCCCAGTCGCTCAATAAAAGTCTCTCTCTCTCTCTCTCTCTCTCTCTCTCTCTCTCTCTCTCTCTCTCTCTCTCTCTCTCTCTCTCTCTCTCTCTCTCTCTCTCTCTCTCTCTCTCTCTCTCTCTCTCTCTCTCTCTCTCTCTCTCTCTCTCTCTCTCTCTCTCTCTCTCTCTCTCTCTCACACACACACACACACACACACACACACACACACACACACACACACACACACACACACACACACACACACACACACACACACACACAACCCTGTAGACACTGCTGTGGCAAAGCGCAGTTGCCTTTTTGTGTAGTAAGTGAGACTGCTCCGAAACGGTGAAGGGTGCAGAGGAAAAGAAAGGCTACCCAATGCGGGAGTGCCCCTTTCTTCCGCCATCTTTCTTTTCGGGCCTTCTGCAGACACGAGGAAGCAGAAGGTGCAGCTGGTACAGTGCCTGAGGAAGAGCGTGTAACCACAGTCGGGCCACCCCGCCATTCTGTGCAGCCGCCGCTTGTGCCTCTCCATCAAGTGTTCTCATGTTCTTTGCCCCGAGGGCCTAGTGCAAACCCTTGCCTCTCTGGCTGCATAAACAGCAGCATGTGGCCCTCTTGGCTTGTATGCGGCTTCGTTGAGAAGACCACAGAAAAGATGTGGTGCGTTTTGAGCCGCTATCCCTGATACTGTGCGCTGCACACCAGCTATACGACCCTTCTCCAAGAATGGCTTGGCCCCCAAAGCTGCATCCACAGCCTTTGTTACTTCATCCAAGAGGGGGAAGCTAAAGCAAAAGGGAACAGTTTTGCAGAAAGGCTTATTAGCTGTCGCTTACACGTGCTACCAGGAAAATAGTTGGGGGGAGTGAAGCTGGAACCCCCCTGCACCAAAAAAATTTGGGGGAGGCCCCTTTGGCTACGGTCCGGGTGTCGGCCTTTGTGACGGCAATGCCATGAAGTGTCGTTTAACTCTGGTGCTGGTTTTCCTCCTGTTTGTTGTAGTGTTACGAAGGCACATACCTCCGGAGCTAACCAGAGGCCACAATTCTTGTGGTGATGCTTCACTGCGTCTTGTGTGCCAGTTGAGCTGGTGGTTGTCTGAAGGGTAATGACAGTGTGTTGTAGCTCTGGGATAGCTCTTGTTGTGGCTGGTAGGTTGACCATGGCCAAAGCACATAACGGCGAGGTGATATTTGGGGATACATCTTGCTGGTGCCTTGAATTTTCGAGTTTGCAGATTTCCTAGGCTCACAGTGGTTGTCCACGACAAGCGAAGGTCTCTGACACAATCAGGCTTTCTCTCCACATTGGGTGTTTTGGACATTTTCGAGTATGGCTGCATGCGACTCATTGTCAGATACTGCCCCTTGGTGGCGTTCTCTTGTGTTGCCAGGGGATTCTCGATTTTATTTGTCGAGTTATATCTTGGCCCAACTGGGAGGCAGGGAGAGGTGCGGTAGCTGTACATGGTGTTTGCAATTCCTCCTCTGTTTTCTGTTGTTTTTTCTATACGGGGCCCAGTCTCTTGAGAACCATGTGCTCCATTAGTTAACCCCAGCACGACGTCAGTAATATGGGTCTGAGGTTGCATATTTTAATAGGCTGTTTGGTTTTGGAATCATTGTGATGACATCTTTCCATGTTGCCAGTGGTCTGTCTTGCTCCTGTACTTTGTTGGTTTCTTTGAATGTTTTGAAGTCTTCACTTTTATTGTGGAGTATTCTTTGTTATTTTGTCGCCTTTCGTCAAGCTGTTTCCCGAGAGTGTGGCCAGAGAGGAATTGTACTCACACTGGGTGAATGGTCGTTCAACGCTGAATGTCCCTTAGTGATCTGATTGGGTTGCAGCTGGTGACATGTACCTGGTGGTGTTGTTTCCCAGAAAATTTTGATTTGTTGCTTGCTGAGCATCCTTTTAAATGAAGCTTCTATGGCTAGGATTTAGGATTTGTTGTGTCTACACACACACACAAATGCAATGTAGGAAAGGTGGCTTACAAAGACCAAGCTTATCAGCACTCACGTCTGAGCGGAAACTTTTCCCTAAAGTGTCAGGGTGAAAGAGCCAACAACAAAAGCAAACGTTTCACTGCTCGCACGCTTGCATCAGAACAGAAATTCTCCCTTAAAAAGGAGTGTGAAACAGCCTACAGAAGCTAACTCGTGTCCCCAAGCAAACGCATGTTGCTGGTCGCATCGGAGCTATGTTTCTTCAGAGGAAAACGAACGTCCCGGTGGGTGTGTTATTGAAGCGCATCACCGTCAAAGTAGCACGCTGTTCAACACATGATATGGCCTCGCTTATACGTCTCATAATCTGGAAAGATGTGTGAAAGTGTGCGAAAGATCAACGCTCGAAGAGGACTAAAATGTCCTCGTACCTTTCACCTCAGTTCTGGGTCGCATCTATGTCGTGTTCTAAAGAGCTTTGCTGGTCGTGCACTTTTGCAGGGCGAGAATGGCGAGTTAATTCTTTTGGTACCTGGCAATTTGCAAGCGAGATGTGCTACATGTTTTCTGGTAGTTGACTTGGGTTCGTTTTGTAGAATGAGTGATCTCAGAACGTGTCCTTTATGATGAGTTCACTGGTTAACCATCTGTGTGGAGTGCATGGGCGCTTTTTTTTCCTTTTTATTCTTTTGACCCACTTGATAACCATTCGGTTTGTGTTGTGACGACAGTTCGTAAAGCCGTATTTTTACTGTTAATTAAATTTTTCTCTTTTTTATTGCTTTTTTAGCAGGAATTACGTGAACATTTTTTGTCTGTGATTCTGACCGACCAAGCCAGCCATTGAGGAGAGGGAGTGAATGAACTTTAATGAAACCGAGGAAAGGCTTTGGAGAGGCGTCCTCATTCCCGGATGCCTTGACCTTGGGCCGCCTCAACATTCCTTCCAATCAGGCAGAGCTGATCTTTGGGGCTGGAGCTGACCAAGGCTCTCTCCCAAAGTTCTGTGGAAAGTAGGAAGTGGGGGGTCTACGGTAGATTTGTGGCAACCACCTTCTATGTGTCTGAGTACAAAGAACATTTAACCTTTGGAATACCCACGAATACAAATTTCAGTCATCTTGAAAACAGGCACGGAAATTGCGTTGACTAAGAAGAGAAATACACAGGACGACGCGCTCTTCTCTTCTCTTCTCTTCTTAGTCAACGTATTTCCGTGCCTGTTTTCAAGATGAATCAACACCAACTTGCCAAATTTCAGTCATTTTACCGTTACCTTAAAAGAAATAGTTATCAGAACAATTGCAGTGATGCACGTCGATATGCTGCTAATTTTTTATTTTAAATTGCCTGCTGGGCAGAATTTCCCCGACATCGTCCTGCCAAGCTTTTTGCCATCAGTTTCCACTGAGGCTGTTCGGTTACACTGACTTGGGGAAGCAAATTAACGCGTGGTGGTAGGCTGGGGGACCCGGATGCGTGTTTCCAAACGCTTCGCTGCACAGAGCACTCGCGTGACGTGTGTGATGCCACTGCGTGCGCTATTCTTTTGAGCGCATGCTAGAACGAACCCACCGTTCTGGCTCTGTAGCCTCGGCGTAGAGCACTGAGTACTGGCGCTGACTGCTTGGGTTTGAGCCCCAGCAGGTCTACTATCTCTTAGTGTTTTTTCATTGCCTTACCTATTTTTTCTAAATTTAATTTTCTTTCTAAACTGAAATCTACGCATTTTTTTTTTTTTTGTTAATAATGGTGTTTCAGTATGTTTAGGTTGCTTTAGGCTTGAGGTGCTGCCGATGACCACATTGAATTACCGTTCTTCATCACGCGAACAGACATGTCACGTGGGTGCTCTGTGGAGCGAAGCGTTTGGAAATGCGCGCCCCGGATCCATATCTTGCCGTTGCAGGTCAACTATTTGATGAAGAGTCCCGTTAAACCATCCCTCTTGCCGCGCGAATCACCATGGCTTTGGCGGTTCTGGGTCACGATTGCAGAGCTGGCTGAGCCTTAGCCCCACCTATGAGAAAGGGCAGGCATGGGTGGGCTGAGCAAGTTTGCCTTGCGAGAGCTCACCCTTTGAACCGGCAGGGTCACAGAAAGGCACACTTTCGGCATGAATGTGGTCTTCAAAACGCATGAAGCTAGCGTCCTGAGTGTGGGATTAAGGGGGGCTTGCATGCAGCGACCTGACCCAAAGCAGTTCCAGCCCTCATGACACAGGCGCACTGTTAGCATCCGCCCTGCTGAGTGTTTGTTCCTGCTGGTGTGAGAACAAGGTGTGTGCCTTATCACTGCAGTGATGGTGTGGCTGTCAAGTGTAACAGCTGTCTTAAGTTTGTCTCTGCTCATCTGCCCAGGATGACGACAGTGATGACAGTGACGAAGATGACACCGCGGAACTGATGGCAGAGCTGAACAGGATCAAGAAAGAACGGGCGCAGGAGGAGGCCAAAAGGGTGCGTTTGTTCTCCACCTTCCTGCACAAACATGTTGTTTGTCGACGCCTCTGTTGCACCCAAGGAATTGGTGAAATTTTCACCAGTCGTCACGCTGCTCATTCGTCACAATTTTTAGCATTACCAGTTTTCCATTATTTTAAACAAACACCAACTCAAGAATCATTCATAGCGCTGTCGCTAGTACAGTAAAATATGAAAATAATGTGGAATATGAAACTTTTCGGTGTTGGCCAAATGCAGAATTTGCCAGTGTATGAAGCGTGTGCACACATTTCCTTTGCGTTTACAAGTTAGAGAACGTGAGTGGTATGCAGTCGCACAGCGCGTGGTTTTTTCTTGGTATGAAGAAATAGTGGCTCAAAGAATGGGGCAAAGGCAAAGTGCGTGCAAGCTGGCATGCTCCCATGCATACTTGTGCTGGCCTGCACTGGAACTCGGGTGTGAGTTTGATGCCAAGTGAATGCCAGGTGAAGATCAAGGGCGAACAGGAACTCTCGGGGATGTGTGTGTACTCGCGTGCACGCATGAGCAGTGGTGGTGTGCTTCACCTTGAAGGTGGCAGCGCTCACACAACAGGGATGAGAGTAGAGAAAACGGAGACGACACGGCGCTACTACGGTTTTTTCTACTTTCGTCCCTGTTGTGCGAGTGCTGCCACCTTCAAGGTGAACAGCTACCAACTGGCCCTGGTGAATGAATGAATGTATGAATGCATGCATACATATGCATGCATGCATGCATGCATGATCCATGCATGATCCACGATGATCCATGCGTGCATGTATGTATTTGTTGATAATTACGAAGAGAGGAAGGTCCCCCAGCAGGCTTAAATTGTCTCACCTAGGAGTGTACACCAGAGTGCCTGCTGGTGTAGGGGAGGAAAGAGTGCATAGGAATAGGGGGATAGGAAAGGAGGTTAAGGGGGCCCTGAAAGGAACTCTTTGCACCACGCAAGCGTGACTGCCCATCATGCTTCGCTTCTCGGTGACATCTGCAGGAACGTCCGGTTGCGGGCAGCATCTGCTTCTGTGATGTTCTGCGCCGCAGTACAGTGGGTCGAGTAGCTGCAGCATCGCTTTGGGACGCGGTTGTCCCAAACTTTCTGCATTCCGTTTTGCGCCGTTTCTTTCTTTTTTTTCTTTTTGTCATTTTGCTTATGAATCCTGCACTCCGCTCACGGCTGCAAAAAGCTGACTGAAGGAATGGGACGGGACTGTTACGCTTCCACACCACGCCGAAAGAACGCGCGAAAAGAGAATTACCCTGTCCCTGCACGTACTCACGGTGACGACTTGGTTGGTCATGGGAGTCTAAAGTATGTGAGTGCGTGACTAAAGAATCGCCTCAAAATTTGTTAGAGTGAGCATGTACATGCATTCCTAAGCGACCTCAGTTTATATATGGCTAATTTGGCTGCTTGTTCACGCCAGTGTCGAGCTTCGTCGTGTTGTGGTGATGCCATACATGCGCACACACAGGAAGTAGCAATATTATATTCCGTTATTTCGATAGGTTCTAAACATTTATAACCGTAACAAAAAAGTAGCCGAAGAGTTGCACAGTACGGGACTTTTTTGGGGGTTTTTTAGGATGTGCCATGCATTCAATTATTCCTCTTCCTCCTCCCCCCCCCCCCCCCCCCCCTTCCCCCAACTACTTCTTTCCGAAAAACTCCAGACAAGTACACCATATATAACGAGTGGTTTCGGTAGAGTAGTGCGAGCTTTGGGGCAGTGGCTGCCCCTTTGTATGACCTTGTATTTGATTGCACAAAACGAATATTCCACCCTCGCTTATTCTCTTGATGGCCTGGGGGCCCTTTCCTCTTTATAAAGGCTCTTCGTTCATTTTTTTACGAGCTCAGAGCTGCCAGTTGCTTTATGTGGAGGGTTTGGTCTCTGGCCGCGGCCCTCTATTCCCCTCCCTCTTCCCCTCCTCTCCAAGCCCACCTGTTGTCTTGTTTGAGTGTATGGAAAGAAACAATTTTTGCTCTATTCAAAAACATGCCAATTTCGCAAAATACACTCATCAGTATTTTTTCCCCTAAAAGAACAGTTGCCTTTTTCTGTATACAAAGAACGAGTTTAAAATAAACAAATTGTGCCAATGGCTTAGACGATGCATGGACGTTTGATATGGTAGCTCCACAGTTCAACCAGAAATTTTTGTTTTTGATTTGCAAATATGATACGCAAACTATGCCTTCTTAAACAACCACGCAAAAAAGCAAACAAGAACACTCTGCCGAAATTTGAACCTGCGACGTTACCGCATTTTCACGTGTATAGCCCGCACCAAAAATGCAAAAATTTCAGTGGCAAAGTAGTGGTGCAGATAATACTCGGGGCTTTTCCTTTAGTGCAGCTTCACGGCAATGCGTGTTGTGCCATGAAGCTCCTACGCAGTAACACTAAGCCTTTCATGGCAGCGATTGCGCAAAAAATATACAAGGACAAGGAAGAAAAAACAACATGGATGGAGCCAAAGATGACCTGGTGTACAACAGTGAGGACTGCGGCTCAAGTGATTGCTCTAGCGAGCAGTTGGCACTGAGTGAATTGTCACTTTCGCCTTGCAGTCAGTGTGTTCTACTTGCTAAATATACGCTTTTTCTGTCTACAAAGTATGTGATGTGTTCCTTGAACAGTAGCTTTGGTGCAGCCTTTCCTGTATCAATTGTGTGGGCAATACACGAGGATTTTTTTGCTTTTCCGGTGGGCTGAAAGTGGGGGTGTGAATTATATGCAGGGGTGGATGGGTTATACGTGACGGTATACCAGTTAACACAACGCTTTAGGCCACTGCTCCACGGCACAATGGGCGTTTGCGCCGAAATAACCTGTATACTAGAAAGAGACCCAGCATTTGTGTCACATCGTTTTCTGCTTGATTTCAAGCATTCCTGGCTGGTTAACTAAACATTTCTTGAATAGCAGTCGTGCAGTAGGGTTCCATGAAGCCCCCACCATAGCTGATCTCCAGCAATAGCACTGTTTTGGCTGCGACTGCAATTTTGCCCTGTGAGAATAATGTTCGCCGTGCTTTTGTTTTACGCTTTACGCTAGAAGCTTTGGTTGATACTGATTCCTTATTACCTAATATACCTCCCATAACTCCTCTCCTGCTCTTAACTAAGCTTATATTTTCTACAAGCATTGCTGGTCACGCACAAATATGCAGTTTGCAACTCCGAGAAATTAATTGTCAAAATTCTTTTCCCAGAGTTGCAAACTGCATAACAATCTTGTAAATGCGACGCAAATAAAGGCGGAGAAGTCAGGTAGTGCCTGTGGCCTTACAGCTGCCCAAAAGCCAACTTCCATTGCCTGATCTCATAGCCTTGATAAAATAGAAACCATAACGACATTGAAACCAAAAACATGCTATTTCCGCCAAGTTTTCGGGCACAGGGCATTGTGGAGATCATATCTCGTGGCTCAATTCAGGCTCTACGGCGCAGGACAATTGTGATGAGAGTTTGGCGCAATAGGGGAGGTTCGGTGCAGGCAGCCACAGCTAAACAGGTTTTGCGCTCAATGGCCCAAATGGCGCAGCTGTTGCACCCCTGCTTATGAGAGTGAATGTTTTGCCAAGAGACATTTTATCTGTTTCTTTGAGACCTTGTGTGCGCGGGTCTCCTTCTGTTATTCTTCATGTCACTCTAGGTACATCCGCTCAGTCGCCGTTTACGTCATCTCTGCTGGGCAACTGATAGCTTCACTTTTCGATTATTTATGCAATTATATTCAAGGTAATTGCACAGAGAGTGGTATATTCGTCTTCTGGGGATCCCAATCTATCTATTTAGACCAACTTCGGTTTTGACTTCAGTGTCCCTGTTACTCGGACATGCAGAGTTGATCAGGCAATGGTTTTTGGCCCGTGCTGATAGCTGCACTGTTGCCTCGATTTCAGGAAGCTGAGCGCAAGATCCAAGAGGAGCGCATTCGAATGGAGAACATCCTGAGTGGGAACCCTTTGTTGAATTCAAACAAGGCCGAGTTCAAGGTGAAACGGCGGTGGGACGATGATGTCGTGTTCAAGAATTGTGCCAAGGGCGACCTCGAGAGCAGCAAGGAGCGTCACTTCATCAATGACACACTGCGTTCGGAGTTTCACAAGAAGTTCATGGAGAAGTACATCAAGTGACTGCTGCACAGCCCTTCCCTAGCCGGGCCACACTGCCCGTTGCAACCCGCCTTCACTGCGCATGAGAATGATGCCCGACTCAGTCCTCTGCTGGCAATAAACCACGTGGGTGCTAGAGAGGGAGATTTTGAGCGTGCTGCCAGCTGTGATTTATTGAAGCACAAACATTTCAAAATACTGCACTGTGCGTGAAGTAATCTTCAATCCCCCCTTGCAGAAAGTGGCAACTTAGGGTGGACTGTCTCTCCCCTCTGTGTGCAGTGCTGGGCTGTCGGTTGACATGCTCACCATGTGTGCATCCTTTAGGAGCAAAAAAAGAAAGATGGAGTTGGGTTAGTTATGTATTTTTTTGCTACATGTGCAGCCTTGTTGTGATGTGTTTTTGTACCCTGTTCCTCTAAGAGACAATGTACTACAGAAAGAACTAACCTTTCTGTCCACATGACTGCCCTAATGCTGTAACAATGGCTTCGGCACTTTATGCCAGAGCGCAGGAATATTGTGCCAACACAGGCATTTTTGTTGTATTTTCACATAGTGCAGTCTTTGTTTGCTTCCGATTTAGAGCGGAAGCCGTGACAATCCACACTATTAGCAGTAGCGCACTGTAGCCAAGACACATGCGAACCAAGCTACATATTGCCATGACGCAACTGCTGTTCATAGGAACTGAAGAATAGTTCTTATTAAGGAGAGCCTGTTCTTGGCAGTCTAAACTGTGGCATTGCAGACAACCTGCTCCACAAGCACAGCGATGACCCGTCATCATCTGTGCAGCTGCTGGCCATTGACGAGGATGGCAGAGGCTTACAGCATACCCCCGCTCTGGGTGTATGCTGCAAGTTGACCGGACAGTGCCACATCAGCTGTGGTGTGGGTGAAGCATATAACAACAATATGTGTAACTTCAGGGGCGTGGTTTCTTGGGCAAGTTGGTTATCCACAATGAGAAAAGCGCTAAGGGGGGGCGAAGACACAGCAAGAGTGCACTGTCCCATCGGCTTGCTGTGCCCCCTCCCCCCCCCCCCCCCCCCCCCCCCCCTGCAGCACTTTTTTTGCTGTGTTAACATGTGTAACCTACCTTTCAATCATTGTTTGTTTACTACCACCTGCCGAATGCCACTTGAGCAGTGGTGTACCTGGCGGGAGATTTTCCCTTTTGGGCGGAATTTTCAGCTGTAATTTTGGTCAAAAGGTAATTTTTAATAGATACAGGGAGTTTTAGGAGTCGTGGAGTAAAAATGAAAAATATTGTGAGTAAAGGGGACCTCGCATCATTTATTTTCTTTTCTTCTAAAAAGTTTTCTGAACAACACCTCATCGTATTAGGTATGTTTCAAATATACGCAGTCGTGTTCCCGCAAGCCACAAGCATTGAAGACCACTTCCAATCCAGTTAATAAAACAGGAAGGAGAAAGAATACAGCATGATAGAGAGCTAGTGAAGTGTGAAGCGGCGGTGGCTGAAGGCCAGAAGCCTGTTCGCATGTATTCCTGCGCATTATACAAGTATTTCGGGTGTGCCTTAGTTCGCGTGCTGTCAACAAGAGACGGCACCCCAATTACCCAACAATGTCTTCTTTTTCGTATTAGCAGTTGAACCGCCATTCAGAGGGTCAACCAGTTTTGAGAGAAGCTTCCAAGGTCGGTTTGTGCAGAGCATAGTTTGGGAGCCACCTGAAAGGGGCCATGCAGACAAAACACAAGTTTGGTTCATTCGAAAGATTGCCTCGTTAGAACCATACTGACACCACTTTTAACACACACTTTGCTCAAATAAGCTGTATAATTAGGAAAAATGGAATGGCCATGCAACCCACTAGCTCATTTTCCGCAACAGAACCAATGGCGTCATATGCGCCCCTCTGTGCAATTGGCTGAGGCCAGCAAATGCAAACTCAAATTATGCACGGCTTGTAAGCTTGCCAAGTGAGCTTTTTGCGCTTAAATGTGATGCATATTCATCTTGTAGCAGTAGGAGTGGTGCGATGAACAATGAAACCTACGAAAATACACGTCGGCATGTAAGTGCCGATGCGCACTGCGGTTGGTACAATGCACACTATGCTTGTTTTAACTGCACAGCAGTCTGCTGCTTTGGAGTTGTCTTACATGATACTGGCCAATTGGTGTAAGCGACGTTGTCTTACGTGAACCTGTTTGCCGAGGATAGCCAATGTTTCACAGAACGATTACTTTCTACCGTAACAAAAACAGGCCAGATGCAAATACGGTCAAAAACAAAGCAACGGCGGACAACGGTCCGTGGATGAGTATGGTAGTGCCATCTAAAAGGACTGACAGCAAGCAAGGCTGTAGAGCCAAATGACGCAGTGGAAGTTCGTTTGAATACGCGCACTTATGACTTCATTGCTGACGTCCCGAAAGCACATGATTTGGCGGGAGAATCAAAATTTTAACCGAATTGATTCATTTCTCGGTGAATACGGCATCATTTGCTGCCAGAAAAGCGCTAGGGGTACTATAAATCATGAAATCTTTTGAATAAAACAAACTTGTATTTTGTCTGCATGGCCCCTCGAATGCAGCCATACCGAGGTGGGTGTTCACAGGAACTCGCTCCACCTTTGTGGGGCAGCTTCCCCTGCGTCACCACCTGGCCGATTAGCAGCTGTCCCCCGTTTCAGGCCTGCTATCATGTGGCTAGACCAGCCTCCCGGTTAGTGTAGCTGGTGAAGTTTGACTGCCCTGGATAGGTGGTGCCACTGGGTTTGAATCCCGGACTGGAACAACTGTTTCTTTGACTTCAAAGTTTTTGAGAAAGCTTCCCTTTGTAGCTGCATTCAGGTGGGTGTCAAACTTTCTATGAAATGACTGCCACTTTGAGTGAGGACTCCCTCGCACCTCTGTGCCTTCCTACCTGCACCAGGGAAGTGCCAGCGCTAACAGTATGGCACATTGATCGTGTGAATTGTGGAAGCAGCCCAGTTTGCCCTGACCTGGCACCTGCGTTGTCATTAGTCGAGGGACTGCACGAGGGAACCCACTGGAGAAGGAGGTTGGAAGGGGGGAGTAAGAGGATTGCTAGGAGTGAGGCTCGGGCAGCTTGGTTCATGGTCTTGAAGGAGGGGAACAGTGCAAAATTGGACAAGCACGAGATGAGGGAAACGACAACACGTCTCTGACTTGCACATTTTTTTCTTTTCTCTTTTCTTTATTTCGACTGCCTGGACATAAAAAAAAAAATGCAAGTCAGTGCCGTGTTGTTTCCTTCTCATGCTTGTCCAATTTTGTGCTGTTCCCCTCCATCAAGAGTAAGAAGAGTTGTGATGCAGCAGACCAATAATTCAGGCCTCCATTACAAGCGCAAAGAAAAACGCAAGCTTTTTGCAAGAAATATGGTCCTCAGCTTTCCTTGTGATTGGAAGACAAGTTGGTGGTCCTGGAACAAGCTGTGATTCTGTTTGCCACGCTTGATCCGTGTTTTCTGTAAGGAGCCCAGTCATTGTTCCGTGTGTGCTCTACATTGCAGTACAGTGTGACCAGTTGTTTAAACAGAGTAGCTGGGATAATAAGGGCTCGTAGTTTGTGCAAGGCTGAATTGTGGGTGCCTGGCAGCCAGAAAGGATAAGCAAGCTGTCATCTCGATATAAATTCCAGTGAGTGCTGAAAACAGTGGCCGTGAGGCCAGTCATGCGCACAAAGCCTCCTTTGCCACGCCTTGAGAATCGGACAGTTGTGTCCGATTCAATGTCGCTCAACAGGGCTTGCAACTTTTGCACGGCGTGAGCGGGATGGCGTGGATTTCCTGCGGGATCAGGCCGCTCACGAGGCGTGGCTAACGGGGTGCGAACTCTCATTTACGGCGGAATGTTGAAGCAAGCATTCACACTTGGAGCAGACTGCACGGGCACAGCTAGCCCTATTGGCTCCTGTGCACGAATGTTTCAAGGGGACGCAGCGATGGCTCAGAGGTACAGATGCGGGAGGTACCGGGTTCGAATCCTGGTACCGGCGGACACCCACCGGTTTCTTTAATGGGTACAGGCATCCCTGCCGTGTGCAGACCCTTGAAAGGGGATTTCATGCCTGGAAAGCTGCCTTTACCCTTGCGAGGGGCCCCTGACCCTTGTCCATCTGGCTGGGCCCCCGGCCACCATGCCGCGTTGCGCCATGGCCGGGGGTAAAGAGTCTGGCGGCATGTCCTGCCACAAGCGGTTGCGAGTTGAGCGTCCACTGTGGCTGTGGAAGGCACCATGTGCATTCGTGTGTCTTGGTGGCGCCAGGCACCTACCGGTAAAATGGGTACAAGTGACTCCCCGGCATGGCGCTCGGCCCTTGTGTGGGACTGCAGCGCTTGGGAAGTTCACCCGGCTTGCACGAGAAATCGCCCCTATGGAAAGGGGTAACTGCAAAAATGCAGGCACCTTTTTTTTTTTTTTTTTCTGGCAGCGGCAATGGCTTTAGCCCCCTCCCCCCCCAATAGTGAAAACAAAAAGGTGCCCCAACTCCCAATAAGACCCAGTTGCGAAGACCTCAAAATTTAGCCTAAAAGAAGAAAATGCATTCACGCAACTCCCGTTTTAGCTATGTCAGTTTAATTAAACCTACTGGAATACATGTCAAAATGTTGCTATGCATGAACGCCGACGACAGTGCACGGATCAGCTGATTGCAGTGCACATAGCAAAGCACACAGTACTCGAGGAGAAATAGCAAGCACAAACCATAGGTGCATTCCTGCTTCTGGTGCCCCTGAGCACAGGCATTCTCTGATCGCGGCAGCGGACTTTCCCGCAGTACACCAGTGGCATTTAGCTAAACGGCAAAGGGGAGGTGCTTTGGGGGAGCACTTTTAAAGCAAAGCTTTCTACCTCTGGCAGGCAACGGTTCTTGCGCGGCGTGCGGGACAATAAACACCCAACGCGGCGACAGCGGGGCATGGAAGGGGGAGGGGGGGGGGGGAGCGGAGGGTTTCATTCACGGAGCACACTGTAGATGGCGCGGTGAACTTACCCAGCGTTCCCCGCGTGGAGGTGCCTCCTCGTCGGCGGGTGCGTCGGCGGTACGGCTTTGTCTGCTTTAGCGACGCATGTTTTGGGCCTGTTTTGGCACAGCTTCGCGTCCATTGCGCGCTTCCTTCGCACGGCTTAACTTGTTCGACTCACCTCCTGGGTAACCCAGACCTAATGGAATTAAGTGGCCGTACAGCTTAGATACGTTAAGAATTGGTGTGCAGGGCGTGGAAAAAATGTAGGTGCCACATACAGACATCTGGCTGCTAGAGAAACGCTACCTTTTGCGCACTGCGCTTGCCACGAATGGGGCTCCATTTTCTAAATTGCTGAATACCAATTCGGTTGTGTTTTAAGAGGTATTACAAAAGGTGAAAGGAGCAATCGGTTATGATAAATGGCGATTATAAAAGTTCCCTCGGCTCTCTCGCAATTCTCAAACTTACGAAACTAAGTAGTTTTAATGGGCATAAATGTGAACCACTAATTAAGCTCACATGCCGAACTGTCCCGGTGTCTGCTCTTGTGTCGCGCGTTGGTGTAGCAGCGAGCTAGCACATCAGGATGGCTAGGTTCCGCTGTCTCACCTTTCGAAAGACGCTCCTCTCCGTTTTCTCTCTCACGACTCACGTCCGGGCTAGAGCGGTTCTAACCGCCGCTCTAACCCGGCCGTGGCCGACGCTGCTGCGTTCAGGACGCCGCCCCCGCGAACTCCAGGTAACGGCTGGTAGAATCTCTGGTTTCACTCTTTGTAGGTCCACGTGTGTGCATTCAAGTGACGTCGCATGAGCAGTTGTTGTGGGTGTCGTTTAACGCTTTGCTTTCCAACTACCTTCACAGCGTGGATTGGAGCCAATTCTTTTTAACTCCTTGGCAAAAAAGGTAAGGAAATGCTCTTGGGATTGGGCCAACCATGCCTTCATGCTTCTCTTTTCCCTTCCCGATAACGTGGAAGTGCTTGAGCTACCACGGTCAACACTCTTTATGTAACAAACCGCTGGGCACTGAAATAGCCCCCATTTTGTAATCAAGTGATGTGCATAGAGGATCTGTATATTGTAGCACAAGCTACACTACCTCTGGCAGTCTTCGCGGGGTGACCAGTTTTGCCGTTGAGCGCCAGAGGTCAAACCACACCCCGGCCCTTCCGCAAGCGCCCGGCCGGCACGCAGCAGCGGCCCGATGACGGTGAGAGATAGGCGCTCCCTGAAGCTGCACGGAAGGTGTGCGCCCGCTCTACTCGCGTGCCATCGAGCTCGGGTCTCGCGCAGCGAGCACCCAGGCGTTCTCCTTCAAAGCATGTAAGCCGACTGAAGTGCGCTAGGGATTTTTTGAATATTTTGAAGCGCGTGTGCGGTTGAAGACCATTTGAACTTATGCACAAAATAAGCTTTCCTGGTCCTTTGAGCTTGTATTGAACAATATTCTATTTGTATGCACAGACAGGGCTGAGTTGTAGTAGCACGGTCAAAGAAAGATTTGCAAGGGGGAATAGCACAGTAAAGTATGGAATTAAAACAAGCGGCGTACTGCCGTACAATCTTTGAGTAGGGCCTCGGCATATTGGGTGAAGGTCTTGCCAATGTTAATTCGCGCGCAGCCAACGGGATTAACCGGGCCCTGTTCTATTCATGCCAGGCCCTGCAGGCGAAGAGGACGCCGACCCCTGTTTATGTGCCCATGGCCCGATCAGAGCAGCCTCTAACCCAAGGCTTTGTTTTTGTCCTCCGCCGATGCCCCGTCGCCGTCGTCGTCTTTGCCCTTTAGTTGAGGAGGCCCGTGCGGCGTCGCGGCGTCTTCCTTGGGCGGCGGCGGCGGAGCGGCTTCCTTCTGGCGATCGTCGCCGTATGAGGGCCCGAGTGGGTCCTCCGCTTCGCTGGTCGTCGTTCCGTTCGGGGTCATCTTCCCGCGTTGCTCGACGGCACCCTCCAGCTCGATGCGCACGTTTTCGGCTGCCGGTGATCGAGGATCGTCGAACGTGTGGGGCTCGGGCGGGCTGTCGTCGGAGCCGCGCGTGTTGGCAACGCGCCGACGCACGTTCAGCATCCCGTTCTCCCGCGCCACGTCCGCGCGGCGGACGGTGCGTCCCGCTGAGTCCGCACCGCCGCCGGGCACCTCGCGCACAGCGGCGGCGTGGTCGGCCACTTCGAGGTCCGTGCTTACAGGGTTGGATTTGCGCACGACCCGGGTGGAGCCGGTCGACGCGTTGTCGCTCTTGTTTAGGCGGCGGCCCTTGGTCACCAGCATCGCGCGACTGTCTCCTCTGGGTGCCGCCCCGGACGGGCTTGAGCTGCCCGACGGCACTCGCTGCGACCACACCGAGTCGTCGTTGTACGCGGCGTCCAGACTTGCTGTCTGGGCGGAGCCTGCGGAGAACGCCGGGAAAGAGGGCGGCGGTGGCGCAGGAGGCGCCGGAGGCACCACTCGCATCTCGCGAACGATCACGGCGATTTCGTTGTTCCAGCTGCCGATGTCCTCAACGAGCATGCGCACGCTCGTGCGAAACCTGTCCTCGAGCTCGAGCATGTCGCTGCTGTACGACGTGAGGAAGTCTGTGGCCTGGTCGTGGCAGTTGAGCAAGGCGCGGGTCACCGTCACCTCGTCCTGCGGTGCAACGTCGCTTACATGCTGAGAAGATGCATCGAAGTGATGAACAGTTACTTGTCATTTGTCTGTCTGTCACACTACGTTCCCTGTTGCAAAGTACACTGGAGCTACATTTTGTTTGTCTTCTCGCAACACAAACGTGTGGACAATCTTCGTGCTCACGTTACGGAAACTCCTCTGGATAATGTTAATCTGACGTCGTTCACTCCACGTGTGTACACTACTATATATAGAAGTGCGCTCCTCGCTACCCACAAGCATCTGCCAAACCACAACACTGGAAGCTACACATCGACTGATGCACGAAAATGATCGGCGGAAGCCCTGAACGGGACAGTTAGCTAGCACCTAAATGGCAAACTGCAAGTACGGGTAAATGGCAAACTGCAAGAGGGCCGTGCTGTTGCACGTGCACCCACCCTGCAACTCTCTCAATTATCGCAAGCAAGGTCTGGATATGTGATCACGGGTGGGAACGGGCCAATCAGTGGCGTAACATAAGGCTATAGAAGCGCGCTTCAAGTCTCGAAACGAATATATCGATCGCAGATTGCATTCGAGGCACATGATTGTCAGCTCAAGGAACGGCCAGGGTACAGACCAGCGCTGCAGCGCATGGTTCTTCCAGTGACACAAATATATTTTCGCCGGCTTTCAGGGAGTGGCGATACAGAGTTCCTTTTACGGTGTTCACGCCGCTATCCCTCGTGCACCAGGCTCCTCATGATAGCCAAACCTTGTACGCAGCATAGAAGGCCATCGTAAACGTGCACTGACCCCCTCTTGCATACGTGCAAGTGTAGTCCGAATACCGTAATTTTTTTTTCCGAAGCAATCAGAGCTCAACTCTCTTACGCGTGTTTTTCTCAATCTGGACTAAGAAAGCCTGGACTATCTGGACTAAGAAAGCCACCCACTTTTATGCTCAATAAACGTTTTCCAATCCAATCCGATCCTGCTCGGATTTCTCTTGCACGTATCTAAATCGTCTCGAGTGCGGCTAAACACCGAGGCATGGATCGAAAACAGTGGACGGAGCGACGCCGACGGTGCATCGCACGTACGCATCGAACGTTTGTCGCCAATTCACGCGCACGACAAGCTGTGGCGCCGTCGTGACGATCAGACGCATGCCAATCGCATGCTGTAGTCGTGCATGTGTCTACGCTCTCATTCTGGCGTCGGTTCGCAGCCCTATACCCAGTCTTCGTTGGATACCACTATTGCATGATTGATTGATTGATTGATTGATTAATTGATTGTAGACCCGCCGCGGTGGCTCAGTGGCTAAGGCGTTGCGCTGCTGAGCACGAGGTCGCGGGTTCGATTCCCGGCTGCGGCGGCCGCTTTTCTGATGGAGGCGAAAAGCAAAAACGGCCGTGTGTACGAGATTTCTGAGCACGTCAAAGATCCCAAGGTGGTCAAAATTAATCCGGAGCCCTCCACTACGGCGCGCCTCATCGCCTGCGTTGCGTCGGCGCGTTAAACGCTACAATCAATCCATCAACATAAGGCTATAGAAGCGCGCTTCAAGTCTCGAAACGAATATATCGATCGCAGATTGCATTCGAGGCACATGATTGTCAGCTCAAGGAACGGCCATGGTACAGACCAGCGCTGCAGCGCATGGTTCTTCCAGTGACACAAATATATTTTCGCCGGCTTTCAGGGAGTGGCGATACAGAGTAACTTTTACGGTGTTCACGCCGCTATCCCTCGTGCACCAGGCTCCTCATAATAGCCAGACCTTGTACGCAGCATAGAAGGCCATCGTAAACGTGCGCTGACCCCCTCTTGCATACGTACAAGTGTAGTCCGAATACCGTAATTTTTTATTTTTCCGAAGCAATCAGAGCTCAACTCTCTTACGCGTGTTTTTCTCAATCCATTGTCTCCTGAGAGGGGGGGGGGGGGGGGGGGGGGGGGGGGAGTGAAAAGGATTGGTGTACACCCTCCCAAATTTTTAATAATATCGCGGCAGCGATGACTGATCGGCCTGCCAGCGCCTTATCACGATGTGCGGCGGCCAAATAGGCGAGAGTACGCGCACGCGCATAAAGCCATATCCGTGGGAGCATGCATCGTCTGCTACGCTGTTTCCTCGAGAGACATGGAGGAAACTTTTCTCCATGTCGAGGGCGATGTACCCCCCCCGCCATACATATCGTATCTGCATGACTTCGTTTACTAGAAACCGGGGTTATTTGAAGCACCACGCACCTCCAATGCGCGCTTGACGTTTTCGCGTATAACTTGCCCGGCACGTTCATCAGGTACATTTACGTTGCTTAGATACTTTCGGCGGCTAGCAAACGGCTTTCATTGACAAAAAAAAGGCTTTCATTGACAAAAAAAAAAAAATCAGGTGATCGTTGCTCTAAGGAGAACATTATAGCAGACGACACTCGTACAGCACATAGCTCTACGCGCGTGCGCGTACTCTCGCCTATCTTCATGGCCGATCGGTCGTCGCTCCCGAGCGATATTAAAATTTGGGCAGGGTGTACAGAGGGGATTAAAAGAAATGCCAACACGCACAGCCTTCGATGCATGCTGCACCATCTGGCTGCAAAGTCAGTAATCTGCGCGCATGCGCACTTCGCGAGCGTTTGAGAGCTCCATGTTCTGTGTTGAGAGTCGATCTGGCCGACATTTATCGTAAATGCTTCGTCAAGAAGCGACGGCGGTCGTTTATTTTGAAGCGCCTTTTCACGCTGCATCGCCACTGAGCAGGATGATTGTTGGAAGGCATCATATCTAGCTGCAACCAGCCTACTGCGCATTGGCTCCCGAGTGTAGTAGATAACAGGATGCTCAGTAGCGACCACGGCCGGACTCGACTCTCCTCCGGCCGTGGTGGCGACCATAGAGTTTCTTACAATACTTACTAAGAAACTCTATGGTGGCGACAGACAATAAAAAGACGCCACAAAATAAATGACCGGCTTCGCTTCTTTATCAAGCATTTCCCCTAACAGACACTCTCAAACGCTCTGAAAGAACTAAGCATGCATGCGCGCAGTTTACTGACAGTGCAGCCAGACGGTGCGGCGTGCGTCGGAGGCTGTGCGCTCCGTTGTTCGCATTTGTTTGATTAAAAGAAATGCGAACGTCTCCCCCCCCCTCCCCCCTCCCCCTGTACCTCCATAGAGTGCTTATTGCCAGGCGGCAGCAGTCCCAGCACGCGCGAGTTCCGAACTGGGAAAGAAGCACCTAAGAAAGCCGGGAGACGTATACGCACGGCACTGGTGAAGTTGAATCCGGCGGGCGACTTGGCAAGGTGGTCCACGTGGTACGGGTTGAGCCCCGTGCGTCCGGCGGTCAGGGCATCGCTCATCTCGTCCAGGTAGAGGCGCAGCTTGCAGTAGCCCACCGACATGACGGCCGCGCAGAAGAGCGTCACAGCGGCGCTGCGCCAGCTGCACGGCTGCAGCCTGGCGCCGCCACCGGCCGAGTGCGGCTCCGGGCTCGTCTCGGGCGCCACGAACAGCACGGCCACGGCCCACAGGGACAGCGACGCGAAGAAGGCGCCCGTGTGCCACGACATCATTGCCCCCCGCTCCTTGGCACGGTGCTGCTGCTGCTGTAGGCCGCCATCGCCCGCCGCTCTGCAGCCTACACGATGATGGGCGCGATGTTCTCTTTTTCTTTTTTTAGGCGTGGTGGGATGCAGTGTTTCTTTTTTGTATAAAGTAGAGCATGAGAAGTACAGAAGCAATGCAGAGCGCATGGAAGCAAATGCAGGCGCGTGACGAACGTGAAGAAATCTGAAGACTAGCAAAAGAGAAAGAAATAGAAAGACTGATAAAGAAAAGCGTGCGCGTGGACGGCGCGCAGACGGAGTGCGTTGAATGTTTATTGGAGACAAGTAAAAAAGAGAAAAAAGAAAGGTGGGTGGCCCTTTTTGAGTCCAGGAAGCCGCGAGCTGTCGCCGCTGCTCGTTCCACTGAGATGCTGATCTTCGGGCCGCGCTGAAGCACTGCTGCCGCTGCTCTGGGGTCGGGGCGTTGGGTGATAGCGGCATTCCCGCAGGAGGCGGTTCAGAGAAGCTGGCAGGAGGGGCACTCGTAGGGTTATTGGGCGGGTCCACAAAAGTTTGGGTTTGGAATCCGCCAGAGGCAAGCGCCGCGTTAGATAGCAAGCAGGAACGGGTTGGATGAGAGGCACCACGGACGAGTCGTCCACACGCGATGGGAATGCCCGAAAATTGATTTCGCGGACCTCATTCCCTAGGAGGGAGGCATGTCCGGCCGTCCATATGATCCATGGCTGCAGGGGTGGGCTGGAATTGTTCGCGGCTTAAGCTTGATGGCGGAGGAGGAGATGCGATCGGTGAGGTGAATGCGGCTTGCTTGCTGATAGACTGCTGTAACCGTGGCCTAGCCGATGTGGCTGCTATGGCACTCACAGCGGCTACGTATACGCTCCGCACCGCTGCGAGTGCGATGGCGGTTTCTTGAGTGGTGGCGGTAGCGGCGCAATCCTTGGGTGTCGAGGCTGGCCGGTTGGAGTAGGCTGCGGCATCCGTGTACCGGGCATCACTGGAGCATTTCTTCTGAAAGAGGCGTGCACTCGGGCTAGCCTCTCGTCCGCACTGTGCGTCCGGGCATGGGAGACACACACGTACAGCCGCGTGCGATTTGAAGGTAATCGCGCGAGCGTCGACCCAACACGACGATAACGCCCCCGCGCGGCTTCTTTTACTGCGCCTGGCTCCTGGTATAAAGGAGGCTATGTCCTAGCTTACGCATTCTTCTCTCCCGCGGTCGCTGTTTATTCAAGCAGACATCACTCCTGGGGCAAAACCAGTAACGCCTGTCTCGTTTTTTCATCGCGCACGCAGCGACGACGTCCCACCTGCATCTTACAGCAGTTATCGAAGAGGTGCGCACAAACACATTGTTGGGAAATAGTGGACATTTATAAGAATCGGTGCTATCGCCGCTCACGATGACCAAGAAGAAAGCACAGATGGGATTACAACCACACAAATTCGTCACAAAGCGGAAAGGGTGGTTTACTAGCCGCGGGAGTGATGACCGTTTGAAGGAACAGCGCTCGAGGGAGAGGAGACTGCATAAAATATAGGTCCCAGGCACGCTGAAAAATGCCGCGCGGGGGCGTTATATTCTTTATCAGTCATATCATATCAGTCCACGGCCGGACTCGACTCTCCTCCTCCCGCGAGGAGAGTCGGGTCCGGCCGTGATCGGTTGAAGCTTGCGCGATTACCTTCAAATCGCACGCGACTGTACGAGCGAAGATGTGAGCGGCGGGACGTTGATGGATGTAGGGAAGGGGCGGCCTAGCTGTGCACGGACTGTTCGACCCTTAGAGAGACAGCCCAGTTGACCGACTTGCTCTGCTTCGAGTAGTTCTGCGAGCTTAATTGTTGTGAAGGCCGAGCTTGAGGAGGTTTGGAAGCAACTACAAACGGAGGCGCTGCGGCTTTGAGTGCGGTTAAAAAGGCGAGCGATGCTCAAGGCGCAGACACAGCGGAAAAAAAGTCCACTGATTTATCCAAACCGTCGCAACCCTTCAAGGTTTAATTTCGAGAGCGCGGGAAGGGTAAAGTTCGAGCGTGACACGTGGGCGCGGCAGTTGGCTGCCCTGCGAGGCAGCTGGTAGCGCGATGCTCACACGAGGCTGTGTGTGCACAAAGGAAAGCCTGGTAATACGATTTCAGCTACCGCCATAGAGTTTCGTACTTGTATGAAACTCTATGGCTACCGCCAGAGGCTTTCCGACAGAGATTCCGCAGTTTGTCGAAGAGGGAGGGTGCGACAATCGGCGGGTTGGCTTGCACCTTGAAAGCAAACCTCGCTGAGTGGATGAAGGGAGCCGACACGTTCTGCAACTTGGACAATTAAATCTCGACGCTGTAGCAGTTCTTTTCTAAGTGCCTGAAGCCACGAAGCTATGGATCTTGGACAGGTTGAAACCGTGCATGTTGAAACCGGTACGTCGCGCGTTGAGGCGGGAAAAAACGGGGTAGGGGACGAAGGGAGAGCGGGTGCCTAGGCTGTGGGCCACCAGTGGGACGAGACGACTTGCCTGCGCGAAGGAGGATTCTGAAAACGTCGCCAAGGAGGAGGCGCAGCTATTCCGCCAAGAAAAAGGCAAGGAAACAACGTCAATAAGCGTAAGAGCTTCCACTGGGAAATGAGGACAAAAGGGAAAGCGAAAATATACAAATGCTACTAGTTTCTAAAGGCTCTGCTAACTGAATGAATGGTCCCGTTCAGGCACGTATGTCAGAAGTATGGTATAAAAACCTCGCTACAGTTTCGCAACTTCCATACACGTACGTCCGGTAGAGGACCCACTCGAAAAACCTAACTAGCGCACTTAATCGAGTAAACTGCAATTTCAGAAGGGGCGCTGAGCCACCGGGTGTCCTGCGTAACGTATGCCTATACTCTGCAGACTCAGGGTCTTCTTAAACAGTGCGTATTTGAGCTGAAGGTGGACGAAAGGCGTTGCGGAGTTTTGCGCGACAGTGAGGCAACCATTGACGTCGGTAACGTTCTGTCACAACGACTAGTGTGTGTGGGTTAAGCCGATCTAGGGAAGCGGAAGCGTTGGTCCTCCAACGGCTATTGCTAATTTTGTAATGAGATGGCCACCCGGGAAACGGAAGCGGTCGTCTCGCTGAAACCCCGACACCAATACCAATATATTACCAACGGTAGCGACCCGTTTGCTTATACTATAGGGACCGGGCGGCCGTTGTATGGCACCACCGTCACTTCAGCGAACAGCGCCGCCCGTGGCGAACCGCTCGTCAGTGGAATGCCGGTGGCGGTCAGCGCAGCGTTATTGTGCACGCCTTTGTGCCGTTTTAAATGCGAATGCATTTATTAGCCGGGGGTTGTCTTGCTCCGTTGGCCGGCGTGCGCCTGCATTCCTCCAGCGCGAGCGCACGTGAGCGCGCGCCTCGTAGTTCTGCCTTCGTCGTCGTCGTCGTCGTAAATGCGAATGCATTTCTTAGTCGGGGGTTGTCGTGCTCCGTCGGCGTGCGCACGCAGGTGCTATCTCTCCGCGCTCCTCCTCGCCCCTAGCAACAGCTGTGGCGCGCCTAGCAACCGGAGCAGGTGGTAGCTCGGGCGGGAGTAGCGGAGGGCAATGGGAGAGGACACGCCCGAGGGAACTTGATATCGCACGCCGTTGCCACGTCTCCCGTTCGAGACACGTCTCCGTACAAGGACTTGTACACCCTTGCCTACACCGGAGACGGAGTATTTGTGGTGACCGTGTACCTCGCGCCCAACCTCGCTCGAGACGCCGTTGCCGCGCAGCTGGACGCGGCTATGGAAAGTGTGCGCGTGCGCTCCAAACCCTCTGACCCCATAGTCTTGGTTGGCGACTTCAACGTTGACGTGCGCAAGAAGAGTGGCGAGTGGCTGGTCGAGTACATGCAGACCAGGCACTCTATGCATTGTCTCTCTGCCGGCTTCGACACGTGCCCCACTACCATTCACGGGAGTTGCATTGATCTGGTCTTTACGCGAAACTGTGACGCGCGTATGCTTCTCAAAGACCCTTTGACCGTGCACTTTAGCGATCACAAGGCAGTGATTGTGGCCGTCAGGTACAACGATAACACAAACAGGTGCTGATGAATAAATGATTACGTTCACACTCTCGTCATTAATTACGCCATTACTCGCAACACACTCATCGGTGCACCCAATGCATTCGCATTTCTGCACGATTCCCTTCGGGGAGGTGCGGGGGAATTTTTTCTGCGGTGCGGCTTGCAAAGCGTACATAATCACCAGGACTTTTTTCAACTCGGTAAATCTTGAGCGTGGATGTGACCTTTACGAGGCATGCCATGTGTGTGATTTACGCCCATGCTCAGTATTTACAAATTGCAGACGACGCTCAATGCGCCAAGCTGGAAGTCAAGCTGGAAGTGAAAGTCCGTTCCTGCATGTAATTTTTTCATGCCTGCATGCAGTTTCGCGTATCGAGGAGTATATTGCAGCTAAATGCTCCCACAAAGCCGGTGTGTGCAACCGATCCAGGAATGCTGCGGCGCTGACCCTTGACAGTTGATGACAAAACGGCGTCGACATCGTGCACAAGCGAAAGACAAAGTTGGGGGTGCCTTCTAAGATTAACTTCAAAACAGAAATTGTGGTGGACGACGCTTCCGTAACTTCATTACCTACGGCTGAAACGTGTTTAATTTCACAGAAATACTTTAACTACAGTCATCGGGAATCGTTGATAGAATAAATACCGCATGATAGTAGAACGATATTGCTTGTCGTGGAGAAGCATTGATTTATAAAAATTGCAATGGTTGCTGGCTAGTTGGTAAATGGTTTTTTCAAATACCAATTCCTGCGTGGCTGAAGGACGCAAGACAGGAGGGTGCCCGAAGCCTGTACTCAGCTTCACAACTGAATTCTGCGGTTACAAGCTGCCACGCATACGCTTGAAGAATCATGCACATACGTGGCAGCTTGTAACCGCAGCATTCAGTTGTGAAGCTGAGTACAGGCTTCGGGCACCCTCCTGTCTTGCGTCCTTCAGCCACGCAGGAATTTCTCGTATGGGTTTCCTTGGTTGCCTTCTTTGATTAGTTGAGCTTCGAATTTGACCAGCACGCAGTTTGGTCTTTTGATCGCAGCGTCTTTGACTTTGACCATTTCCCATTCATTTCGCACGAAGAAAGCTTTGCGTTCAACCATCGTAATCATTAGACGAGGGGCTAGATGATTTTGCTGTTTAATTTTGAACTTCCATGCACCCCTCTCCCAATCTAAACTTTTTCCAACGTGTCGGAAATGTGTCTGTGCTAGAGGACTCGGGCTGATGCACCCATATTTGAGGCAACTAATCGCGCGTTTTTAGTGTCTTCACAAGGCATTACACGATTTTTTTAGGTACTCTGTAAAGAATACTTAAGCATTAAAATCATCGGCTGACGTTAACACTGCCACATTTTTTTTTAAAATATCGGTGCCACCCTTTATTCCACGCAGGTGGTAAAAAGGGAAGGGGAGGAGGGATGGTGGATGGTTTGTGGCTTGGGCTGTTGGGTGTGAATAAATTGGGACTTGATAAAATGACCACCACAAACGTGGGAGTTCCACTTCGGCTTTCAGACTCCCATGCTGTCGCAGTGTCGCTCAAGAAAACCGAAGGCACAAAGCTCATGGTTTCAGAAAGTGTAAACTACCGCAACGTTTCTACGGCTACACGGTAATCCATATCGTACGCAAGTGCCTTTCTCTTCAAAGCACACGTATCGAGGTATCCCAGCGCTAAGGCTGGCGTGGAAGCCGTAGTCATTGAAACCAGTGAAGATAATTTAAAGTGGTAGAAATGAATACTAATATTCCTAATAGTTTTATATACTCAGATCATGCGGTGCCATGGGCGCAGAGCGCTGCAAAAAGCGATCATGTCAATGTAACCCATTCCCACCCTTAGAAGCATCCAATAAGTTTGCGTAGCTGTTAGTGCATTTAAGAAGAAACTAATACTAATAATATTAGTTTTATTCGTACTCAGAACGGGTGGAGCCAAGCGCAAATCGCTGCAAAAAGCGCTCATGCCATTGCAGCCGATACCCAACTTTAGACGCGTCCGACAAGTTTACGTAGTCATTACTGCATCTAAGAACCCAACACATCTGTCTAGACTTTTTTTCATCTCACATATCCGCTCGCAACACCACCAAAACATTCAAAGCACCGAAGCAAACACGACAAAAACAACGGGAGGCTGTGTAGTCCAATGCACCGGCTCATTCCACTGACGAGGGGAGCGTCGAGTGGTGGCGCCACCCGTCCAGCTGCCCCGTCCAGGGAAAATGGCAGACTAGATAGAGACAATGCGCGGGCATATGCCTCGAAGATGGAAACACGAGATACCGCCGGCCAAGTGCAGAGGCGCGCAAGACGGAAAGGCTACGGAGCGTGAAGGCAGATTGGAACGGGTATATGTATACGATTAAGGAGCAGCGTCTTTACTGTGCGCTGCAAAAGCCCTCCACGAGCAGGAATCGTCGAACGTGATGCGACGGGCCGGCCAGTTCTCAAGTCGAGCATGGGGTCATGGGGTAGCGTGAATACCCAAATGGAAGGCAGATTAGTCAGCGAACGTTAAGTAGAACGTCAGAACAGACGCCTACAGGGGTCCAAGAAAAGTTGCACCTCACGGCGTGCGACGCGGCTCATGGAATGCCTCTGCTGCTGCTGAGGGAGCGAGACAGGGGCCGCCGCATTTTTACGGCGGTCATTTGAAGGCCTTCGATGCCGATGTTGTAAGGCACGCGCGTTGCGAGGCACAGAAAGTACAAAAGGTCGGAGCGCGAGCCGCGAGAAAGGGATCACGTGCAGCACGGGTTCCTCTCAAGGCGTGCCGCCTTGAGAGCTGGAGGTACGACCAACGTCGCTAGAACTTCATTCTAGTAACACATTGCGTACGATGGGGAGCAGTCTCCTGGCGATGGACAGCGAAACGAAGGGTGCTGTCTGGAGGGCTGGTCAGGTGGTGGCAGGCACGGCCGCCAAGTTCAACGGACACAAATTTAATCGCAAATCAACGGAAGGTCCAACTGTGCTTTCGCCTTCCCGTTCCTGGGAAGTTCCACGGTGCAAGGTGTACTTTGAGGTGACGACATAGCTTGCAAAACAAACGTTCACTCGTCGTTCTATAAAGTCGCCGGACAGACGCCGATGCTGATGATGATGCTTAGCGGCTTCCCCTTTGTAACGGGATGGCGTTGCACAGCGACCTTAGTCATAACGCCACTGTATAACCACCTCAAAAAAAAGGCACCCCTTATGGAATTTTTCAACTAGTCTGAGTTCTATGTTCAAACGTCTTCCCAGATTGTTCTCTGTTTCTTTTTCACCAACGTTTTAACTTTCCTTTACTAACCTCTACTGGTGTCCAATTCACTTTTCCGTTAACCTTAAAGCCAATGGCTTCCGGAAGGGTTTCCCCACTGAGGACTGGACGGATACCTTTGCACTCCGTTACAATATGTCGCATATCCTGCCACAACCTGCGCACAGTTCTTCCTGTACCGGCTCGCGGATGAGCGTTTTTGTCCGCAAGCAACCCGCCCGAGCTTCCAAAAGCAACGCACTCCCTTTGGTATTATTGAAGAACTTTTCCCTCGTGATCTCCCGCTTCCCGATTCTGTATAAATCTAAGAACTTCTCTGCATCCATCCTCGTATTTCAGGTGGTTTGTTTCTCATTCTTTCACTTCATTTTTTATTGCCTTTGTTGTTTCCCCTACGCTTCCAGGTTTCATATACTTTGTCCTGAGCCTTCTGGTTCTTTTCCTCCACTGTGTGTCCACGCTTTTCATGTAAAGATACCGCAACACTTTGGCCGCCCATCTGCGGTCATCAATATTTTTAAGTCGTTCTTCAAAACATATTTTGCTCTGTGCTTCTCTCACTTCAAAGGAGGCCCATCCCATGCCTCCCTGCACTGCCTCATTTGTTGTATTACTGTGTGCTCCTAATGCCAGTCGACCTACCGCCCTTTGATTTACTTCTAGTCCTGATTGAATATCTGATTTGACACACACTACTGCGCTTGAAAAGGTGAGTGCAGGTGCCACTACGCCCTTCCAGATTTCTCTCACTACTTCATATTTGTTATATCCCCATAGTGCTCTGTGATTCATGATAGAGGCGTTTCTTTTGTCTTGCATTCTTAAATTCTCCTCATGAGTTTTTAGATACGCCTGACCTTCGTTTATACTATGCCCAAATATTTGTATTTCGTTACCCACGGTATTGTTGCTTGTTGAACGAATAGCGCTTTGTGACGGGCGCCGTCATTAAAAAACTCCCACCTCCCCTCGCGGGAACCCCTGTGCAGATGCGACGCATAGGCGGAGCGGCGAAGGGACCGCGTTTTATAGCGCGCATAACGTTGAGGGGACTGCGTAAGCCGGTCCCAGTCGATGACGACGTTGGCGTACTTGTAAAGCGGCGTGGACTCTATAGTTCATATCACAAGCTAGCTGCAGCACTGTGGAGGCTACATTGTTATCAATAGTGCGCCCACTGAGGGCGCCTAATCCGCCGTGAAGGAAACAGAGACGCTCATGTGGAAAGAGAAGATGGAAAAGAAGGGATCGCTGGGAATCTACAAAGCAAGCAAAAAAGAGATCCGGAAAGAGAACTTTTATGACAAGAATAAAGGTAGTGCGTTGCTCTTTGAGGCGCGGGCTGGCTGCTTGAGAACTCGAACTTACACGAGCAAATATTCGTCCCAGGATGAGACATGTGTTGTATGTGGCAGGGATAAAGAAACAATCTACCACATAGTAATATGATGCCAAAAGATTCAGCCGGATAGAATTGGGGGAAAAGTCCTACTTCCTGAGGCACTGGGCTTCGCAATAGATGGAAACATTAACTGGTCAGCAGTAGGTATTACCAGAAAGCATTGAAGGACTCTGGTATTACTAAGCAGCGGCTAGAGTATTGGTGGAAAAAAAGCAGGGAAGTCGATAAAATAACAGCCCGGCCAGGGGTAGCGGCAGGGCAGAATTAAAAAGAAATCCGAATTGAGGGACTAAATTTAAATTCAAACTACTAAGATAGGCTAGATGGCGCACGCCATCACCCCGATTCAAAGGGGAGGCCTTCAGTCATCATCATCATCATCAGGGGGTCCTGAGAGGACACTACCTTCTCCCCTCTCGGCAAGTGGCACCGCACGGCCCCGGCGACTTTTTTTCGCTTCCTTCGCGGTGAGTTAGGCGCCCTGAGGAGGACAACAATGTAGCCTCCACAGTGCTGCAGCTAGCTTGTGATATGAACTATAGGTGTTTGAGCCAAGCGTGGATGTTGCTTCGCCGGAGAACGGCGCACCGGTTATATGCGCAGCGCGCCCGAAGGAGAGGAAACCGCGGAAGAGAGAGTACTGCACATGCGCCGGCCCCAGCGCGTCTGCCGCGGCTATGACGCAACACAACCCAACACAATCCACTTTAATCCAATCCAATCCGAATCCAAGCCAAGCCAAGCCAGTACAATCCAAGCCAATCCAGTCTAATCCAATCCAATGCCCCTCGCGAGAGAGTGTTCGCTATCGGAGAGGAGAGGGGGTGAGTGGTGGAGAGAGCAGCTGGCGCGGCGAGAATGGGGGAGGGGCGGACAACGCCGACGACGACGACGACGCCGGAGGGACAAGGCGAGTGAATCAGATGTTCTGCATCTAAAAACCAGAACCCCCGACTTTGATGTGCTAAACTCTTACCCCAGTTCAGCGGCTTCTCCCCCGCATCTGTGAGCTGTTGCAGACACTGTTCGCTATCTGCTAGTAGTACTATGTCATCTGCGTATATCATTCCCGGGATATGTTGTTCCACTCCCTGCCCATTGTGGCTATAAAGCGTATTGAAACCTATTTTACTGTCTTCACGCTTTCTTTCTAGTCTGACCATGTACAGCATGGACAGCAATGGCGACAGTGGACAACCCTGCTTTAAACCTCTCTTTGTGACTGCCGGTTCAGTGCATTTTAGGCCCTCCCAGGTAATTTAAACCTCGCTCTCATTGTAAATTCCCTGCAACGGCTGTATAGAATCCTGGCCTAATCCTTCCCGCTCAAGAATACTACATAGAAGTTCTCTATCTACATTGCCGTAGGCTCCCCTTATATCGAGAAATGCTATCCATAGTGGTCGCTCCTGAGCCATTGACACCTCTATGCATTGGGTTAGGACAAATAAATTGTCCTCTAAGCGCCTTTCTTATTTGAATCCATCTTGTAGTTCTCCCAGTATGCCGTTCCCCTCTATCCACTCCTGTAGTTCGGCTTCCATGGCTTGCATTGCCAGCCTGTATGCCACTGAGGTAACTGTATAGGTCTGTACGAGTGGGCATCAACCCTGTCTCCTTTACCTTTATCGATCATCCTCATTCTGCTCTTACGCCAATCCTTTGGTACTTGATTAGTTTTTATCACTTTTCTGATTGCTCGAATCAGTTGTGCTTTGCTTTTTGGGCCCAATTGGTTGGCCAGCACTATAGGAATTTCATCCGTCCCTGTTGCCGTATCAGCTGGAACATTTTCTTCGGCTTTTTTCCAGTTTAGATCCTCAAACTTTAGCTCTCTATCTTTACGCACCTAGTTGCCGCACTCTCTAAAGGCTGTAGTCCTCTCTCCGTTCTTCTCAACTTCTCTTGTACCATTGAGCGAATGCCGCATCTTCCCCTTTTAGTACCTGACCTTCACCGTTTATGGCAAGGCGTTGTACTTCGGTCTTTTTCCTTAGTTCCTTTACATAATTCCAAAACTTCCCTGGTGCGCGTTTATCCTTTGCCCGTTTATTCGAGACCCATCGCTCGCTTTTTCGTTTCAGTTTTTGCTGTACAAGTTTTTGTACTTCCAGCTTCTTTAGGCGGTACCAATTCCACTTCAAAGTTATTTCCTCTGCTTGCATCCCCAGTCACTTGGCCTCCCTGTGCTCTCTCGATGCTTGCTGTCTGTGTTACAGCCTCCTTGATTTTCTTGTTCCGCCAGCTGCTAGGCTTCCTTTTTCCTTTCCAGTAGTTGCGTTCGCGTTCAGGATTTTGGCAATATTAGCGATTTGCTGATCGCTTAATTTCAAGTCGTGAACCACCGTTTTCGGGTTATGACTTTCCATTTTTTCGAAAGTCAACGTTATCCGTTTATGGTAACTTCCTAAGCTGTGGGTTCCTATTTCATCTATTTTTTCATTAAAGTCACATTTTCGTACACTCCTTCTGATAGTAGGCTGTAATCTATACTGGACTGTTTTTCCCCTCGTTCTCTAGTAATTCGCCCCTCACATTTATTCCCTCTGTTTACTACAGTAAGATTATATTCTTCACTCACATCCAGTACGAGTTTGCCATTGTGGTCTGTGTATCCGTGCAGGTACTCAATGAGGGAATTCATGTCTCCCACTAGAATCACCTCTCCCGATTGTCTTAGATCGTATTTTTCATCGTATTTTAGACCGATCTTCTCAAGCTGATTGCGTCTTTTTGGATTTTTCCAAAGCATTTGACAAGGTGTGTCACCGACTTTTACTTTTTAAGCTAAACCGACTTAAACTTGACCGTATACCGTGCTTAAGTAGATCGAGTATTTCCTTCTTAACCATTCACACTCCGTTACTGCAAACAACTTTAATTCTTCTCTGTGCCCCGTTTCTTCTGGAGTTCCCCAGGGATCGGTTCTTGGTCCTCTACTGTTTCTTTTCTACATTAACGACCCTTTGTCTCTCGTATCATCGAACATCCATTTATTTGCAGATGATTGTGTTATCTTTCGGGGAATGAACACTGACAGTGACACTAACGTACTTCAGTCCGATCTTGACAAGATGAATGGCTCATGGAATTAACCGTGTCTAAATGTAAAGTCATGCGCATATCACGGAAACAGCCCCCCGTATACTGTTTGACCAACGTTTCGTTAGAGCCCAATTCTTATAAATACCTTAGTGTCCACATTTCAGCTAACCTAAATTCGACGCTCCACATAGAACATGCAATTTGCAAAGCTAACGGCATGTTGGGTTATCTGCGCCGTAACTTCTCAAACTCCCCAATCTCATTAAAACTTCTGCTTTATAAAACACAAATCAGGCCAAAACTCGAGTATGCTGCGTCAGTCTGGGACCCCTGCCGTGATAATATAATTACTGCTCATGAAATGGCACAAAATGGTTCGCTTCATTCACTCCGACTATAACCGTACTGCAAGCATCTCGTCCTTGAAATCCATTATCGGGCTACCATCTTTAGCTTCCCGTCGAACCGTTGTTTCACAAACTATACCATCATCACACTTTACACAACCAACTCATTTATCAACCGCAATACGTTTCTCGCCTAATCAATCACGCTCAAAAAGTTGGCATGGAACATAGCAGCACACGTCATTTTTCCGAATAATTCATCCTGAGAACATCCCGTGATTGGAACCGCCTTCCCCCAAATGTCGTGGCCATAAATAACCGTTTATTACACAATGCATTAGCCAATATTGTAACACCAGGATAATTTGTTTTATTACCATAGTTGCTATATTCTCATGTATTTTTGCTTTGTTTGTGTAACCCACTCCCCTCTGTAATGCCTCTTGCTCTGAGGGTATGATAAATAAATAAATAAATAAATAAATAAATAAATAAATAAATAAATAAATAAATAAATTGAGGTCCCGCCTATTGCAGCTTACCAGTTTTTCATTCTTTTCTCTAATCTCACTGTCATACCGTTGACCGTTGACTAGATCGCCCTCCAGCGCGAGAGAAAAGAAGCTGTTCGAGCGCGAGCCACTCGGAGGTGTTCGGATGTTTTCGGCTCCCCGTCGGGCCTTCTCGGCAGCTTTCGTAACCGGTCATCTGTTTGCCGCGGCTTGACCGATACCGCCGGCCGATGGAGCAGAAGATAATTTAGGGAAAGCCTTGCGAACAGAGTTACTCAATATATACCTTGCGAAAGCATTTACGCTCGGCACTGTTTCAACGTGTTCTTATTAGGTATTTTGAGTCGGGAACAAACAAGAGTATATAAAACACTAAACGGATGTGAATGGGTGTCGCGGTAGCCATTGACCATTCACGCAAGTGAGATTTCATGCTCAGCGAAAAGACAAAAATGGGTGGCAATGCTTTATACAGGACTGCAACGCCGGTAAGCGCAGCTGACAAGAAATCGTGACCCCTGCGATCCCAAACGCATGAATGCGCGCTCTGCAGCAATCCCCTCCAGACAATGATGCTACTTGCAGTCGGCATTTCTTTGAGAATGCGGTTGTGCGAAGCGGTACTTTACGGAGCTTGGAGGCAATGGAGGGGAAGCACTACTGAACATTGAAAAGATGCACGCTCGCAAACGATGCAGTGCCGTCGATTTTATCGTTGGCTACAGCAGCCCAGCTACTCAGTCCCAGCAGCTCCAAAAAGGTAGCGTCCGCTGACGGAACAACGCCCCGAAATGCACGGAAGGTAGCTGGGCTGCTGGAAGAGAGAGAGAGAGAGAGAATGCTCTTTAATGTGAACTTGTGAGGTCAGCCCTGCTAGGGACAAGGCTTGCTACACCAGATGGGGGGGTGACTACGTTGATGAGTGGTGCATATCAGACATCAGGGTTACAGTAGGAAGAAGACAAACATGGAGTTAAAAAAATGAAAAAAAAAGGACAAGAAAAACAAGAGATTGCTGCCAACAGAGTCCGGACAAAAAAAAATACAATTGAAAAGAAAAGCGTTAATGGAAACGCTCAAACAAAATGAAAAGTAAACGACGGGAAAAAAATAACAACACCAACCCAAGAAAAATAAATAGATGAACGCCACAGTGCGAAAGAGAAGATATCATGACACACTTGCTTTGTCTCTGATCTAGAGAGATTTGTCCAGTTCAGTCTCTCGTAGGAACTGGAGCAGTACTTTTGTACCTAAGGTACTGTCAGCACTATTGGCCCAAGGCCCAAGAAAATGAAAAAGTTCGAGGCTGCCTCCATGACGTACACGAGAGAGGGAGCTCGCTGCAGTTTTTCGCGCAGCAGCGTATCGAGGGCAGACGCAGAGCAAGTGATTTACAGTCTCGCGCACACCGCAAGTCCGGCACAGGGGGGAATCTTCCCAACCAATCTTAAACTTAAAACTCCGAGTAAACGCCACATTCAGGCGCAGTCGGTGCAGAACTCCTTCACACCGCTTGTTGAGGCCGCGTGGAAAACGGAAGTCACAATAGCGTGCAGTGGTAGATACCTGCGGTGAGGGTCCTGCCACTCCGACCTTTGTGCAGCCCATCCACTTGCGAGGATAAGGGCGTTGCTGTCCTCTCGGGAGAAAGGAAGCTGGGTTGTGTTGCTCAGCAAGTGGCCTGCGCTGGCGGCTGCGTCGGATCTAATATTGCCTTGTATGTCCGAGTGACCAGGTACCCACTGAAGAATGATTTCATGGCCTTCGCGCACTGCCATTGTGTGAATTTCGGCAATTTCACATACAAGCTGACTGCGGTTGTTGTTAAGCTTTCGGAGCGCTTGTAAGGCACTGCGCGAGTCGAGGAATATTACCCATTGCTGGGCATGATGGCCGCTGATGTAATGAAGTGCAGCCCTCACAGCTGCCAGCTCGGTAGCAGTCGAGGATGTTTCATGGCTAAGTTTTCTTTCGATAGTGCACCGGGCTGATGGGATCCACACGCCGATGGCGGATGAACCCGGGCGAACCGAGCCATCCGCATAAACATGTGTGTAGCCTTTGTAGGTACTGTAGATATACTCGAGTGTGAAGAACTTGAGCGCGGCCGCAGGCATGGCAGACTTTTTGCTAATTCCGGGTATCGTCGTGCAAATTTTCCATGGCGCCAGTACCCACGGGGCTACTATCGACTTTTGAGGCTGTTGAAAATTCGCCGGAAGCAAGTGTCTTGCATACTGTGTGGAGAGGTCTGCCAAAGGATGCGTATGACACCGAGTCAAATGGCGCAAAGACGTTCGAAGCACCTCTTGGCGTTGTAGCACTGTGGCGGAAAAGCACCGAGCTTCGCAAAGGGTTCCAACCGTCGATGTGCATTCAGGTAGACCCAGGCAGGTGCGCATAGCTTTTGCCAGCACTGAGTCTATTACCTTCAGGCTTGTAGGCGATAGCTGATGTAGGGCCGGCAGGCTGTAACGCAAGAGGCCGACAAAAAGGGCTTTATATAGGCAAAAGAGTGAGGATACAGGGCAGCCCCACGAACTTCCACCGAGCATACGCAGAATGCGCACAAAGCACAGAAGCCGCTCCTTCAGTCGCCGAATATGTGGGGCCCATGACATTGAGCGGTCAAACGTGACACCGAGAAACTTGTACGACTTGACATATGGTATTGGAGTGCCCTCTACGGTGAGCGTATAACGTGAAACATCGCGCCGCGTGAATGCTATCGCAGCACACTTCTCCGGGGAAAATATGAGACCGCATCATCTGAGATATTTTCTCATCCTCAGAATTGCCTTCTGGAGTGTGGCGCGAATGTTTCGACGGTTCCTGCCTGAAGCCCAGATACAGATGTCGTCTGCGTAAAGTGAAATGTTAGCGAAGTTCCGTAAAGTACCGCTTCGCACAACCGCATTCTCAAAGAAATGCCGACTGCAAGTAGCATCATTGTCTGGAGTACGCTGAAGTTTCTTCGGCGTAACTGACGTTGCACAACTTGGGTAAGTTGAAGCACGAATCAGCGGAGACGAAGCGATGTTGTCGAAGTCACTGGCGGTGCCCGATGTTCAGAAAAGCTTCGGCGCGGGTCTAAATGAAGTTAGTACGACCGCACTCTCGCAGCTGTTTTAACAATTCGGTGAAATCACGCATTAAGATCGCGTTGAGTGAGCTCACACGGTGAGCTTACACAAACAACGTTGCTTTACACGCGAACCACCTTGCTCCGAACAGTCTTTGGGGAAGCCACGGCAGTCTAGGATGATGTTACGAGTTCTGCCGCCAGATGCCCTTGCAATCAAAGGTCTACGCGGGGCCCCACCAACTTTAGTTGACAGCTTTTGTCACGCTGTGTCCACACCTAAAAGTATATCTTACAGCGTGGGAAGTTCTAAGCAATCCCCGTAGTTTGTTTTTGTTTGTTTTTTCTGTAGTGGCCGTTCCCGTAAGCGGAAATAATTTTATTCGATGCCGAAATAACCAGGTAAGTTACTTCAGCGAGCTCGGTGTTGAACAAAATACGATATAAAACACGACCTTTGTGGAAAGTGCGAGAACGAACGAATGATCAGTTTACTTCTTCGCCCCGGATTTTAAAAACACCGTTTTATTGTTGCAACACCTCATACATTGGAAATAAACGCTCTATAAACATCGATATGAACTTAAAAGTGTCCTCTTCGACTGTCTGAAAGCCACCCATGAAGGTACAACTCCTCGACTGATCTCTCGCATTCACCCATTCGTAATAACATGTGCTGAAGTTTCGAGCTGCTCGCGGTTTAGTGTAAGCCTCTTGCGTTGGTTCTCTCAAAACATTCCAAAGCAATCATTTTCTTCGTTGGCTTGCTTCTCAAAGAACATGAAATCCTGCGAAAAAGAAAAAAGAAAGCGGGGGGGGGGGGGGGGAAGTGAGCGTAACGGCATCATTTCACTTTTCGGGGCGCACTCGGTTGATTGGGCTCGCACTGCAGAGCGAGGCGAACACTGAGCCAGGCCTATTCAGGTTTGGTTTCTGGTGCTGCCTGAAATATGCGTTGATCTAGAAAGGAGCAAAACGGGAAATCCATCTGCCGTGAGTGATAGCGACGCGTGCGCAAAGTTAGCACTTGTTTTCTACGCAGCGGAGGTCTACACCTGAGACCACACGGGGATCTTTGACGCGGGCCGAAATCGCGCCCGCGCGGCTGTTGCACGTTTTTCGCTTTCGTCGGAGAATTAAGCCGGCGCCAAGCTTGCCGGAGACCGGGATCGTGAGCTCGCGTTAAGCGTCGCGAAACAGAGACAACATCGAGAGCAGTTCAGAGTAGTGGACAAAGTTTCCCAGGAACCAACCGTACACAATTCTAGCAGAAAAATAGAGCTTGAAGTTACAGATCACGCACCGTCGTCCTCCGCAGGTAAGCGAATGCAAGACAAGTGAGATATGAGATGGGGAGGAAGGGTGATGTTCGCAATTATCCACCATCCGAAAATGCCTCGTCCCGTCCCCACAAAGGGTAGAGTTCAAAACGGCCCAACTCCGCACTTTCCCACAAAATCAGCATAATCCTAGCTACGCCATCGACAGTCGCAAATATGCATTCGCGCATCTTGGTGGATTCTCCCGAACTCCGTGGCGGCGAGTTGCCGGTTTTCGATCGATCAACGGATACTGGGTGTCTATTGATAAACTGACGCCCGCCAATGAAATAAGCAGCTTCAGCATCAAACAAGGGCGATGAGCTTTCTTTGCTTTAGAAAGTAATACTTACGATAAGAAAGGCTGCGCCGATAAGCACGGCCTTGATGTTGGTGTCCAAATCCATGGGGAAAGAAATGCCGAAGTTTTCAGCGTCTGTAAAGGCTTCTTTTAACAGTCCGGACCATTGTTTAGAAATTCGCCCAACTTGCACATCTCCGCCTTTCGAGAGGACCTGCCGAAAAAGCGGGTTTATTTCGGTCAATCAACGAAATGCCGAGACAAAATGTTAGCAGCAACGGCCGCATCGAGTACGTGACCACCAACGCTGCAGGGACGCACTGCTGCGACACGACCACGCATGCCGCGCTAGCCTCGGGCCCTTCCGTTATTTCGGGGGTGACGTTGGCAGTGAACAAGTGCTGAGCGCAGTGTTGCGTCTGCCCCGATTTTATGCGCATAAAGCAGTGTCTTTTCAGGATGGGACCTGTATACTGATGCGGCCACGTAACCGAGCGCCGGTTTCTAGGGACAGCGATACAAATGTATACATCTCTGTTCACACGGGACTCTCCGGCGGCGCAATTTTGCAGGACGGCCGTGTGCGGGGGAGATTCCTTGCCGCCCCACTAGAGCCAGAGCAGCGCTTCATCGCGGAGCTTTCCTGCCGCAGGCAAAAAAAAGAAAAACGCTTTAAAAGGGTTCGAAGGTATAAAATGTAAAAAAAAAAAAAAAACATCACACGCTTATTTGTGATCTAATCATGGTGCAATGAGGCTGACAAACGTTTTAGCGCAGAATCTTCAATGCGCGAATCATGAGTCTGCTGACGGCCATCCTGTTCCTGGTAGGGCTTACGCACCTTATGTACGTATTTCAGTGAGTCCAATGAAATTTCATGTCCAGCCAGCAGGAGGAGCGCACACAGAGACGTAGTTAACGTCGTAAGGTAAGGTAATGTAGTTAACGTAGTCCGCAGTGAACGCGCGCACCTCGAAGACGACGTCGTTGCAGCAGCAGTTCCAGCGACAGGCGGGTCCCTGGATGCGAAGCACCGTCTCGTGCAGGGCGTTCTCGACGCGGAAGCGCGGGTGGATGATGCTCCACTCCTGCACCACGTAGCCGATGGGGGTGCCCGGCGGGGCCATCACTTCCAGCGTCTGCGAGGGAACGCACCATAGTCTGAACATGCCGCCTCGAAACTTCCTGCAGACGTCCCCGGGCGCCACTAAATTCAGCCTTCCCACCTATCCATATGTACACTTTTTCATAGTTCCCCTTCCCGCGTTATCGTAGGCAGCAAACTGCGCTGAGGTGCAATCATGCACACAATTTTTGTGCCAACGAACTCGCGTTTTACCACCACCAGAAAAGAACGGCCGGAGACGAGTCGTTTGAAAATGTGCAGACGATCATCCGAAAATCGTACAATGTGCAGCAGCAGCTGTTGACATTCAGCTATGCTTAACGCTTGCCGTAACTGTGCGAGCAGGTTCCCGATTCTTCCAAATATGAGCGTAACGAACAGGCAGGACCGACGCCAGTCCTGCCTGTTCTTCTTTCGTGCTTTTGTATTTTCGCGCTAGATTTTGAAATATGTAATGTTTTTAATAACTATCTGATCCTGGCTAGTCGCTGGACGGTGGTGGTTTGGCCGGTATACTGTTAATTATAAATTATAATAACAATAGATAGCAGGCACTCCACCAGAGACATGCGCATGCTTGTGCCAGATTCCGGGCACTTACGATTAAACATGCTCATTCACTAACACCTTTTATGACCCGTCGTTTATTCGACCTTCAGCATTCTTGAGCGTTACAATCGCATAAAAAAGTTTGTCCTTCGGAAGAAAAAAATGGCCGCATATCAGCTCCTTTCGTTGCAAATGTCGACGAAAGACGATTGTCTTTGCCAAGTAAATTTGTCAAGTAAATGCTTCCCTTCGCTTTACCGCTCACCTTTCACACTGTTCCTCTTCCGTCGCGCTCCCCCTGGTAAACACGCTAGAGGTTTGCTCAAGACAATTTAATTTACCGCGTCCCACTGCTCCAGGCCGGCTGCCTCGATGCCAGCTCTGCCGTACGGCGGAGACGTGCGTGAACCGAGGCGCCCTACTTCAACGTTTATATAACCATGCACGTTGCCCTACTCAACGTGCGTTCCAAGCTGAACGTTGAACCAATCTAGTGGAACATTTCGTAAGTGTTGCCGTTTGATTTCTTAAAATGCCGCCAGCCGCTATCGTGGCGCGGGCGACAACAAGCGACGGAGTAAGTTTTTTTTTTTTTTTCAGTGGATATAGTACTATTTCACTTGCTATCGCTAAATAAAGCATCCATAAATTTCTTTTAAAACAACACTGCAAATATCACTTATGTATTGATTTTCTGCATCATATTTGCGTAGTGGTTTGTTCTTGTTCACAATGTTGACAAGTATGAGCATTGCCTCCGGACGGACGGACGGACGGACGGACGGACGGACGGACAGACAGACAGACAGACAGACAGACAGACAGACAGACAGACAGACAGACAGACAGACAGACAGACAGACAGACAGACAGACAGACAGAAAGACAGACAGACAGACAGACAGAAAGACAGACAGACAGACAGACGAAAATTTTCCCGTTCAAGTAGCCCAAGAAAGGCTATCTATCGCCTTAAAAAAAAGTCTTTTATACAGTCAAACCCGGCTATAATGAACCCAGATAGAGAGAAATATCCTATATATCGAACAAAAACAATTCAGTTACAGAAATATATGGGAAACATATCCCTTATAACGAAGTTCACATCCGATATATCGAACTCTGCGCGCCTAGAATGGCCGCCGAAATGCATGGTCTCAGAGCGGCGATTGAGATGTGGATGGGCCACGACCACGGAGCAAGAGCCACAACTGGGACATTGCGCCTTGCACGGAGCGACTTGGCGGCCGACACTTTCCGCACCTATTTACGACGCGTTGGACTTACGACGGAACCCGCCCAGTCAGCGAGTCCGGACCAAGACGGCAGCTTCGGTGAACTGTGGAAAGAGCTCGCCAACGTTGTCGATGATGTCGCGAGTGAAAGCCGTCCGATGCTTATAATGAAGCGCTTTCGGCCGTCGATGTGCTTCCGCCTATGCTTCTTCGATTTTGGAGAACGCGGACTCGAACTGCTGCAAACAATGTTTCGTGTAGAGGATGCTATGCTAGTGGTAGCCGCCAAAACGAAAGTGAAAACGAAACTCAACGCTTTTTTTTGCAAAGTAGGCAGTTAAGGCGGAAAGTAGCTTTATTAATTGCAATAAATGGAATATTTTGGGTATGGTTAATGGCTACTTTACTGTGTTCGTTTCTGCATGCGGGGATGATGAAGTTGGGGAGGAGGGAGGGGGGGGGGGGGGGGGCTCCCCGCAATGCGAACTCTTAACAATAGGCTCGTTATAGGCTGGTTCGGCTATATCGAACTATTGGATATATCTAACTAATTGCGGTGCATATTACAGTTCGCTATAAACGGGTTTGACTGTAGAACGGAAAGAGACCCGTCGAATCCCGACATCTGCGTCTACGCCAACCACCAGAAGATCCCAGTTGCAAAAAGCATCAGAATTCTCGGCCTACGACTGCAATCCAATGGTTACAACAAAGAGACAAGAGACAATCCTTCATCTCGAGAAAGCACTCAGCTCACCATGCGACTCGTCTCCAGAGTGGCAAACAAGAATAGAGGTATGAAGGAAGACACGCTTACACGGCTCGTACAAACCTTCGTAATTAGTAAAATCACCTGCAGCATTCCTTTCCTAGAACTAAAAAAATGATTGATTGATTGATTGATTGATTGATTGTAGGGTTTAACGCGCCGACGCAACGCAGGCGATGAGGCGCGCCGTAGTGGAGGGCTCCGGATTAATTTTGACCACCTGGGGATCCTTAACGTGCGCCGAAATCTCGTACACACCGGTATTTTTGCTTTTCGCCTCCATCAGAAAAGCGACCGCCGCGGCCGGGAATCGAACCCGCGACCTCATGCTCAGCAGCGCAACGCCTTAGCCACTGTGACACCGCGGCGGGTACAATTCAAAAATGACGAGAAAGTAAAAATTAATGGCTTAATTACGAAGGTTTATAAACAAGCAATGCGCTTACCAGTTACCACGCCCAACGAACGCTTCGAAGCGCTAGGCATCAATAACTCGATTGACGAACTAATTGAAGCGCAACAAACAGCCCAATTAGAACAGGCTATCTAAAAGCAAAACGGGAAGACACATTCTGCAGTCACTAGGAATCCGAAGCGGAAGTTCCCACCCAAATGAAGTTGACCTCCCACACGAATGGCGCAATACATTCGCATCCCGCCACTACCAAGAAATATGCATCCAGTGCTAAACGTGGAAAGAAGACAAGCTAGAGCACGAGCCCTTGACAAACGAACACATTGTGAGCCACAGGAGGTTGTCTGCGTTGACGCTGACGACGGCGGCTCTTGTCTCCGCCATGGCAATTGCAGTCGTCAGCAATGACGAAGTCACAATGACGTCAGCATCCACGCCGGCTAAAGATCCCACTCAGGGCGAGGAAATGGCCATAGCCCTTGCTATAAATTCTACCCGAGCAACCACAATCATAAGCGACTCGAAGTCCGCCATACTTAACTTCGCGAAAGGCAGGATCTCCCCTGTATCAGCCTCGCTGTTAGAGAAGACCACTAACCAAAGAAAAATTCTTTTGCTATGGACTCCAGCCCACTGCGGTCTACATGGGAATAAAGTGGCCCACGCAACCACTCCAGCTCTGGTCAACCGAGCTGTGTTGCCTACGACGCCACCACAACCACCATCCTCCCCACATAAGACCTCGCAGGAAAGCAAAGAACAAGCACACGTTATTAGATCTCACAGAGACAGGCTAGTCACATACAGGGATATAATAAATCACTACAGGTTATCCAGATGCAAATATCCGCCGGCCAACCACACTCTTTCCGGGAAACAGGCAGTCACGTGGCGACGGTTGCAGACAAGCACTTTTCCAAGCCCTGTTTCCCCCAGGCCTTTACTCAAACCTCCGCACTTTGTGCAACAGCAGAGCCGACCTACACCACATGATATGGTCCTGCCATGAGCTCCGAAAAAATACGACCGGCTATAATAGCAAATCCGATGTAAATACACTTAAAAGATACAAAATTAGGACGGCAGAACAATGGGAGTCTGTTCTGCTCAGCTCCACATCGGATGCACAACTCACAGCAGTCCGGATGGCCGAAGCCGCCGCGAGGATCCAAGGATGCCTGGCTGATGGCTGAGGGAGGGAGACCGTCCAAGTCATCTACCCTTCAGAACCCATCTCGGCATCAAGTACATCTATCTCTCCGTACCCTGAGGTTGCGGTTTGCGGTCCACTTCAGTACACAGTAGATTAAGAGAACAGAATAACGCAACTGAACGAGCGAACACACGAGTATCGAAGCTAATTATACTTACTAATTGCAGTACAAAAATGACAGTCACGCAAGAAGTGGAGGAAAGATATGTCGACGGTGGACGTGAATCAGAAAAATAGTGCGCGAAACACAGTAAATGATGTGTCTGCCTTTAATAGATCACCACTCAAGCGTTCGCCAACACGTGGTCTTAGGGAATAGGGATTGCCTGAAAAAGGAGACCCAGTGAACCAAAGGAACGTGAATTTTAAGCGCGGAGCACTTCACAGGCCCGGCTTGCCGCAGCTCGTCCGGGATCACGGTATCTCTGGCCACTCAGCGTAACGCGCGACGCACCAAAGCGGGGGCTTCGAAAAGATCACCGCTTCCCCTGGTCAGGATCGAACCTGCGTCCCTCGCGTTACGAGGCCGATGTCCAACCCACTGGGCCGCACAGGCACACGTTTCTCGCATGCGAAGTGTTGGGGTGATATCTGCGCTGCGCCGGGGCCACAGAGGCTGCCGTTGCTAGGCCGCAAATAACAACGAAAAAAATCATGAATGGACGCATTAATTAATGAAGACTTCATCCAGCGTCTCTTTATTGGCATTTTCAGGGGCTGCGGTGCCTTCTCTCGACTCCTTCGGTACCACCAACGACAGGCTGATACCGACACTAGTCAAGAGAGGTCGCCACAGCGCTTTTGGCAAATCACTGCTCCGCAATTGAAAGATTTCGCGTTGAGTGGAATTTCTTCAATTTTTTTACTGCCATCATCTTGACAGTAATCCAGCTTCTTCCACCGGGGTACGCCACTGCATGGCCCACGACTGCGAAAGCGATTGATATAGATTTTGCTTGGGAAGGACCTTCCACGCCACCTGCGCTGCTAAGGGCTATTGTTTTATAGACGCCCGAAATATGGTCCATGGCAGGCCCGATTGCTTCGGCCGTCGCGCGCGGGCGGAGGCGTTCGTGGGATGGTGAGGCCCTGATGACCTTACCGCCCGCGACTTGCTCGTTCTCCAAGAACCGCAGTGCATGCATCAACCGCAGGCGCTTGCTTGTCTACACGCGCGCGTAGACAAGCAGTAAGCGAGCATCGAGTACACTTTTCTGCTTCGACAGCGGTGCTGTGTAACCAAGCCGTACGACGCGTACAGAAAACGTCCAGTCGGGGGGAAGAAGAAGAAAAAGCGGGACGCTGCCCGTGGGTCGCCTCCATGCGCGACTGCTGGCCCGGCACGTAAGAAGAGAAGTCCCTCCAGGTGAGGCGGCGGCGGGAGAAAGGGGCAGTTCACAAATGTGCTGGCGATTACCACACTCCCTAATGCGATATTTAGGCGCAGCAGCAGTGCGCTGAGGCAGCACTCACTCGTTGGCTCTCTTGACGGCAGCGATGATGAGCCTCTGCGTCGGCGGCGTGAAGTAAGCGTCAGGAAGGGACCGCGAACCGAGAACGCACACGCCCCTCACATTGTCGCCAAGCATCGCGCCGTCGATCGCCTCGTGCGGACACAGCATACTGCCCCCTCCCCTCCTCCACCGCACACTTTCGGAGAGCGCTGGCTCTCGCCGCCGCGGCGAACCGCCCTCTCCAAACGCCACCTAGAGTTGCCTCTCCTCCCAATTTCGCGACATTCTCCTTCTTTGCTTTCTTTCACTCGTCGTTCGCTTTCTCTTTCACTCGTTGGTCTTCCCACCGTTCGCTCGGTCACAATGACGGCGACGTGGCTGAGCCCCGACACGGGTGACAAAGGGCTGCGCCCGAAAACGCGTCCTTTGGTGTGTATCGAATCTGGGTCCCTCGCATTCTGAAACTGGCGTCTATCCCATTGAGCAATCATCGCATTCTGGGCGCATAGCATTATTTCCTTTGGGTTATTCGTAGCGTTGGCTTTGGACTTCACGTGAGTGAGTGAGTGAGTGAGTGAGTGAGTGAGTGAGTGAGTGAGTGAGTGAGTGAGTGAGTGAGTGAGTGAGTGAGTGAGTGAGTGAGAGAGAGAGAGAGAGAGAGAGAGAGAGAGAGAGAGAGAGAGAGAGAGAGAGAGAGAGAGAGAGAGAGAGAGAGAGAGAGAGAGAGTCGTTCATGCGTTCGTTCGCATAGCTTGAGCTTGGTCCTGTTGCGTGGCGCCGTCCAGACTTGCGCGTGTACTTGCGCCACGTGATGACTCGCAAAAAAAAGAAAAACAAGAAAACAGTTCACGTGCATCCGGGCCTCAAATGGAGAGCACAGGACAGATCTCGCTACAGACGCCGAGTTCGCGAAGCCGGTTGCCTCTGGTTCTAGGGCGTGAAAACGCAGTCCACTTTGGGAGAGGTGTGAAAGACTGCGGACAAAACGATCCGGGCCTGCAGTTATGAAGAACTTTCAGCGGGTAATTCGGAAATCCCACCAGCCGGGTCTCCGACGGAGGGAGAGGGGCCGCCAGTTCTGCTGTTTCTCCAGCCTCGCACCACTAGTGCACGCTGCGCCATTTTTTTTTTTTTTTTTTTCACTGTTATTGGAGTGGAACGTCGGGCGATTTGTAGATTCCGTTGCCGACATGATTTCCAACGCGAAATACTAAAAGGGCAAAAAGAGAACGGGGGTGTAGAGAAGTGAAAACTGTGAAATCACGTAGATTGTGTTTTGGTCTCAAGTGCATATTTCAGGCGGTCTCGACAATGCACCGCAATTGAAGCCGGCACCTGTCTGGCGTCCTTCGCGCTGTGCGATCTTGTCGTCGCTGTTGATGCTGTGGCATATGTAATTTCAGTCGTAATCAGAAACTCTAGTATAAGCTGTCGGTCTGACACAAAGAAAAAAATGTTTATCTAATCGTACTGCATGTATTATACTGCAAATATAATGTACTGAATTTAGTCAACACTGGCCCTTATTTTCTTATAGTTCATGTGTGTCCAGCCTTGGAAAACAGAGTCGCTCAGTGGGTGCCACAAAGGCGTCAAGATTTGTTCTTGTCCACTTCAGAAACAGATATTCGCCGGAAATGCGGAGGCTTCTAGCGGTCAGTTCCGACCAATCTAGCTCGAGCTTGGAACGTTCCCGAAAATGGAGGATGAACGCACATCATTGACGAGGTGAATTGAAAGTAAACATTGTAGTATAGGGGAGGTGATTACGAGGCCCTTGTGCACCGACGTTACCAAAGGGGCTAGCTTGATCGGGCGTCTCCCTTCCCCGCTGCATTATGATAGACGTCCTTCTTGCACTTATGCATCGAGTGCTGGTGGACACCTTTCTCGCTTCGATTTGCTCAGATTTGCCACACTGACCGGCATGCACAACATTCTGCTGCTCGGTCAACGAAGAGAGGTGCGAGTGCGTCTGGGCGTGCGCACGCGCGCTTGTGTGTGGGCTCGTGCAGTTGAAGGGTCAGCTCTTCTTATTCCCCTATCTTGCGGCTAGTGGTACGCAATTTCCTAGTAATCTAAGAAACGCGTGCTTGCCCCTTTATAGCACAGCCCGTGGTTCTGCTCTGCAGCTTCGCCGCAACGAAACTCCACAACCACCGCTAATGGTCAAGTAGGCCCAGCCTACGATTTGACATCGAGAAATATGGTCTTCGTTTTCGCGTTACATGCGTGCACTACGTTTCGCACTACGGGATTTAAAATTGCTAATTGTACTTCCGAGACAATTTATACGTGATTCATCAACTGTGCTCTCTTGGACTCAGTGACATCTGTCAGTCGACTGCATTGCGCGAAAGCCAACTCGCAGCAGACTCGCAGTGCACATTAAAAAGAAAAGTAAAACGTAAGCTGGTCGGCTAAAAAAACTAAATATATTACCTGTAGTTTTTTTTTAAGCGAAGCGTTATTGTTCTCTTTGATGCCGTTGTACGCCAACACGCCCTGCAGGAAAGCCAACTTTCTCTGACGATGATGATGAATGATCGTGGGTGAAGTGACAGAAAAAAAAACGCTTCCCGTTGCCGGAATCGAACTTGGGTCCCACGCGTTATGAAGCCGGCGTCTATCCGATTGCTTTACTTCGGCTTTTTTTTTTCATTTCGACATGGTCGAAGCGAACGCCACGCAGCAGGTACCGATTCGCGCCGTGCACCCCAAACCCAAACTTTAGGCGTTCGGAGTGCACACCCAAGAGTTTTTTAATGCGATAGATTGCCCTACTGCATAGCAGGGAGGTTTGTAGGTACAACACTGCACCAGTTGCACGCAGAAAGCCCAAGAGCTGTGGGTATTCCAGAAATGGGGTGCGTACCTCCAGAGTAGCGCGTACTCTCAGTGTGGGATTGGCCGACCAAAGAATCCATCGTGTTCAACTATCGTCGTCGCTAGACGGACGGGTGCGAGATTTTTCTGGAACGTCTACGTTATATCAGAACCCCAAACGGTCTACTTTTACAATACGAAATTTGAAATCATTTCAAATGGTCACGTAGCCAATGACGATGCGGGGTCCCTTCAGTAGACAAGTTTTATTCGAGCAAACGTGTGCCCCGAAACTAACAAGAAGCAAACGCAAGCGTTGAAGAAGTGTTAAACAAAGTGGCAAGCATGATCGAACGTCGGCAAACCTCCCGTATCTAGAAACATCAATTTAGATCGAGAACATTTCCGATTAACCAAGAGCAGTCTGGGATAGTAACCGCAAAGAACACCCTTTTTCTTTAAAACAATGTTACTGGTGCGGCGTAATTATATACGTAAGAAGGAGGGAAATTGCGCTTCGCTTAATATAGCCAGGCGCGACCGTGGACGCTGGTAACAGAACGCAAGTAAACAAATCAAAACAAATGCTTTTGTGCGTTTTTACCGTAGCGTTAATTCCTTGCCTTTTGTAAGTGGTTTATTGCGCAAGCGCAATCTGTTCATTTGTTCGTATGGTTTTTAAAGACGACAGTCTTTTTTGGGCTACTTGAACGCGAAAATTTTGGTCTGTCTGTCTGTTTGTCTGTGTTTGTCTTGTATGCCTGTCTGTAACTCGATTCAGCCACTAGGTCAAAGTGAAACAGAAGCTGCACAATAGGTTCATATACCCACAGCCAAATCTGAACGTCTAAGTCCGGCGGTACTGTTCATACTTGTCAACATGGTTGAACAAGAACAATAAATTACGCAAATATGAGGCGGACAATCCATACATAAGTGATATTTGCAGTGTTCTTTTATTAAAAATTCATAGATCCTTAATTAAAAATTCACTTCATCTCCTGCTGTCGCTCGCGCGCGCCACTACAGTCAAACCCGATCATAACGAACCGGGATAGAGCGAATTATGCTATATATAGAACAAAATCAAATCCGTTACGAAAATGCATGCGAAACACATTCCTTAACGAAGTTTACATAGGATATATCGAACTCGGCGCGCCGACAATTGCCATATGGTCTCGCAACGGCGATTGAGAGTTGAGCTTCGCACGGAGCGACGTGACGTCCGACATCTTCCGTAATTGTATCCGACGGACGGGATTCACGACGGAGCCCATCCAGTCAGCGAATCCGGACCAAGACAGCAGCATCGGCGAACTGCGCGAAGAGCTCGCCAACGTTCCAGATGCCGTGCTTAAAGGAGTGTCCTTCGAGGATTTCCTGAGTGTAAACGACGACATTGCTGTCACTGTGAGCCCCTCAAGCGCAGACACCGTCGCCGATGTCCTGGCAGCTGGTGCTGCTTGAAGCACCGGAGACTGGGGATGTCACAAGAAAAAGCCGTCCGAAGCTTAATGAAGACCTTTCACCAGTCGATGCCCTCCGTCAATATTGTTTCAATATTAAAGGACACGGACTTGAACTGGTGCAAAAGATGTGTCGTGTAGAGCATCTATAGAGTCTCTTAGTAAGTATACTAGAGAAAACTGCGCCTGGTAAGCCATGTCGTCGTGGGGGTTCATGGGAAGACCCCCTTTTTGGCTTGGGCTTGGCATGACAATTGGATTCTTAAGCGGTTTTGGGGATTTGCTTTCTTCACTACGCATTAACACGTTTACGAGCTACAAGGAAGCCGAAATTCTGCCTGTTCTGCGGCAGCCGTGTTCGGTGAAACAGCAGGCAGTACGTGATCGCACCTGACGTTTCTCACGCCGCAGTCGAATGACGTATGACTGATATGCCGCCGCGAAAGTTGTAACCGACAAAAAAATAAACATAAGGTACTTCGACGAAGACAAGATACGACAGACGGATACGGGCGCTTGTATGCGTCCTATCTTGTCATCGTCCACGACTGTTTAACGCCACGTTTTCTTTTTTCTTGTTAAACTAGCTGACGGTCGGTGCACCGGTTCACCACGAAGGCAAAGTTTTCATAGGCACGCTCAAAAAACTTTCCAATCTCTTCAAACAACTTATTATTTCAAATAATGGTAAAATTAATAAAATCAGAGTCTCTAATGAGTTTTACCCCCAAATATTAACATTGTTCGTAACTACAACCTTGGCCTGCGGAATAGCAGGCCCAACCGTTTCGGCAAAAATACGCTTTACTTCCTTTTTGCTTAGTTTAAAACAGCCTGTTTTTATTTTCCACATACATAATTGCACACTATTCTTCGCGTTTTTGTGGCACTTTGTTTAGATTTGCGGTGACTAAAACGTTTCAATCCAAGCTAGTGATGAAACTAAGGCGAGCGCAATGTATAATGGCGGCCCATGACGACACAGACGGCCTTAACGTGAGCCGCATAGACGCTAGAGCAAACTCTATGGTGCAGAGAATGCGGTGCTAGTCCGGGCCGCCAAACGAAAGTGCAAACAAAAATCACCCCTATTTTGCGAAGTGGGCAGTTAAGGCGGAGTATTGCATGCATTAAATGGATTGCTTTGTGTAAGGTAACGGCATACTTTATGTGTTTGTTTCTCTGTGTGGAAATGGCAGGGGGGTCCGCGTATTGCGAACTCGTAACAAAAACATTCGTTATAGACGGGTTCGGCTATATTGAACTGTTGGACATATCGAACTGATCGCTGTGCACATTACAGTTCGCTATAACCGGGTTTGAATGTTATAACTCGTGGCGGCATTTTAAGAAATGAAGCGGCAACAGTAGCGAAGGGTTCCACTAAATAGGTTCCACGTTCCGCTTGGAACGCACGTGAAGTAGGGCAACATGGTTCTATAAACGTTGGAGTAGGGTGCCTCGATTCATACGCGTCTCCGCCGAACGACAGCGCTGGCATGGAGGCAACCAGCAGTGGAACACGGTACATAAATTAACTTGAGGAAACCTCTAGCGTGTTAATCTTGGAGAAGTGGGACGGGAGAGAAAAAGCACGAGATGTGAGCGGTAAACAGAAGGGAGGCATTTACTTGCCAGGGGCGCCAGACGACTATCGTCTTTCCTCGTCATTTGCAACAGAAGGAGCAGATACGCGGCAATTTTTTTCCTAAAAACGCCTTGCATTCCTCACATACTTTGTTGTATCGAAGTTTCCTTCGTTCTTTAGTATTTTTTTTCTTATCTTGTATGGCTGTTAACATATATCTACGTGCACAGTCAACGTCCCCCACCGTATGCAATACCCTCCAGTGAGGGTCTTTAAGGGCGCTATGAAAAAAATTGGCCGCGTATCTGCTTCTTTCGTTGCAAATGTCGTCAAAAGACGATAGTCTTTGTAGACATTTGCCAAGAAAATGCCCCCCTTTGCTTTCCCGCTCACTTATAATGCTGTTCTGCGCAAGGCGATTTGAATTTACCGCGTTCCACTGCTACAGGCCGGGTTCCTCGATGCCAGCGCTGCAGTGCGGCGGAGACGCGCGTGAATGGAGGCGGCCGACTAGAAGGTTTATAGAGCCGCGTGGCCGTGCTCCACGTGCGTTCCAAGAAGAACGTGTAACCTAGCAGGTGGAAGCTTTCGTTGCTATTGCCGCGTTATTTTTCATACGCCGCCAGGAGGCGCCGGTTTACTGCAGTAGATGTGGAGTACCATTTGCTATCGAAAAACCAAGCATCCATGAATTTTTTAATAAAGAAACCCTGTAAATATTCCTCGTGTACTAATTTCCTGTCTTATATTTGCGTAATGTCTTGTTCTTGTCCCACAAAGTTGACGAGTATGAACATATAAACCGGGCTTAGACGTTTACATGTGGCTGTGAGTATATAAGACTATTGCGCAATATCAATTTTACTTTGGCCGGGTGGCTGAATCGAGTCACAGACAGACAGACGGACAGACAGACATACAGACAGACCAAAATTTCTGGGTTGAAGTAGCCCAAGAAAGACTATCGTCTTTAATAAATAAAGATAAAAAAATTGGCCGCGTATCTGCTACTTTCGTTGCAAATGACGTCAAAAGACGATAGTCTTTATCGGCTTTTGCGAAGTAAATGCCTCCCTTCGCTTTACCATATGTTGTTCCTCTTGCTTCGCGCTCCACCTAAGGTAAAGACGCCAAGTGTTTGCTTAAATCATTTTAAATTTCCCGCATTCCACTGCTCCAAACCGGGTGTCTCGATGCGAACGCTGCCGTCGGCGAAGACGCGCGTTAATCGAGGCACCCTACTTCAACGTTTATAGAACCGCGTTTCCCTACTCCACATGCGTTGCAAGCAGAACGTGGAAACTATCTAGTGGAACCTTGCGTAACTGTTGCCGGTTGATTTCTTAAAATGGCGCCAGAAGCTATAGTGGCGCGGGCGACAGCAGGCGACGGCGGAGTGAATTCTTTTTCTGCAGTTGATGAAGTATTTAATTTCGCAAAAGTCAAGCATGTTTGAATTTTTATAAAGGAACACTGCAAATATCACTTCTGTATTGATTTGTTGTCTCATATTTGCGTAATGTCTTGTTCTTCTTCAACAATGTTGACAAGTATGAACATTACACTGGACCAAGACGGGTAGAGTTAGTTGTGACTATATAAGACTATTGCGCAGGCATTGTTTTGCTTTGGCCGGGTGGCTGAATCGAGTCACAGACAGACAGACGGACAGACAGACAGACATACAGACAGACCAAAATTTCTGGGTTTAAGTAGCCCAAGAAAGACTATCGTCTTTAAAAGGCTTGGTTCGCGGCGTCACGTTTAGCAGCCGATGTACGTTGCGTACCTGGAGACAGCAGGGGAACCAGCACGTGCTGCAGCGGAGAGGCCTGTGGATGTACATGACCTCCCGCTTGAAGTTGTCCAGCACCTTCATGCCGAAGGGACGCATCGGGCCGCAGCAGTTGCGCGTGCAGCAGTCGGTGTCTGCACGTTGCCAATGCACGAGCGCTTAATTCACAGGCCGCACTCATGTAGAAAAACAACACAACTCTAGAAGCACGGGAACAGGGCTGCTACTTGGCTCGGCACAACGAAGACAAAACAACCAAGTCGCGAAAATTACAGCAGAACTCCCCTCCGGCGATGGAAAGATTTGCGGAACGATCGCGGCACCGCCCTCATTGCACTCCTCTGAGAGTAGAAGCACCTTCATTTCTGCCGGACGGCATGGAAATACCCTCACGCAAGCTGGTTACAGTTGTGTACCTTGACGTATGTCTATAACGCGTTCCTCACTATTGCGCTTTGATCACCAGGCTCGTGCGTGAGCTCACTTTGTCTATGTGAGAAGTCCTCCATCAGTTCAACATCTGGCACGCAGTGTCAGTGGCGCACGCAAGCTTTAATTACGAGGGACCCCGATAAAAGGGGGAAGGTGAACATCACACGAGAAGAAAAAAGTAAAAAAAAGTAAAAAAAAACATCTGCAGAAATTCAGAGAGTTCTCTCCTAATACGTATACATATACAATTCTTATTCCGCTTGTCTAGAGCGTGAGGACTTTACAGCCTAAGTTTTTGGTTTTTCTAAACTCTGCCCGACCATCTCCATTGTCGCTATTAAAACGAATAAAGGTTTTGCTTCCGCCAAATGTGCAATTTTGTGGAAATGCAGGGCGTTACGCGGTCCGGGGGTGGGAGTTCTCGGTAAAGAATACTACGCATTAAAAGTAAGAGAACCTAACGAGAATTCAATTTAAAATTTGGGGGATGCTTAGCGTTTATCAGGCCCCGTTTGCACCCCGCAAGAACTTGCTGAGCGACGGGAACTTTCCGCGCCTGCTCACACGCCGTCTGCTGGGGCCTTACGAACCCATAGTTATCGTGGGCGCCGCAAGGTGGCGCTACGGAATTTTTCATGTGGACGCCCAATGGCGTAAGAGGACGCGAAAGCTGACATCCACATACCTGATGACCGATCGGAGGTAGTTAAAAAGGAAGTGGAGGAAACAGAGACGCTTATGTGGGCGGAGAGGATGGAAAAGATGGGGTCCGAATCTATCGAGCATTCAAGCAGGAGATCAGGAACGAGAACTTTTAGGACAACAATAAAGGCAGCGCGTTGCTCTTTGAGGCTCGGGCTCGCTGCTTGAGAACTAGAGCTTATATTTCCCCTGCCCTTCCCCCCCCCCCTCCCACGGGGCGTTCGACCTCTCCCTCCTGCATAAACGCATTCCTTCATATGAGCAGATATTCGCCCCCAGTCTCATGTCCCATAGACATGTGTGGGCGGTGGCAGGGACAAAGAAACAATCAACCACGTAGTAACAGAATGTCTAAAGATCCAGCCAGCTAGAATTGGGGGGAAAGTCTTGCTTCCTGAGGCAGTGGGTTTCACAGTTGATGGTAACATTGACGGCTCAGCAGTGGATATTGCTCAACAGCGGCTAGAGTACTCGTGAAAAAAAAAAAGTAGGAAATAAATCCTTAAAGGGCCATCACGGCCAGAGATAATCAGAATTAGAGAAATACGAGTTGTAAATTGAGTAAATTGAATGAATTAGTCTGACTAACGTAGGCTAGAGGGTGCATGATGATGATGATGATGATAGGTTTTCTTGGCGCAAGGGCATCAAGACCAAAGAGCGCCAGTACTACTATGGTGAGGATTATTCAAGTGGGAATATGAAGTGCAGAATGTATAATAGTAGACGTTTAAAATTTCTGTAAAAAAAAGGAACATCATTAAAATTGGGGTAGAGGCCTGCCAAGTAAAAACAAATATCATAGCGGCAGGAATTTTCTACACTTGCCCCATGCCACCGTCCTTGCCGCAGCAGGGCGAGACACTCCCGGGCTCAAGCGCGAGATGGTGACTGGGCTCGAGGGTGATATGACACATACCTTAAAAAATCTACATCTGACAGGTAATTACAAACACGGTTAACAGGAAAAAAATGGCTCGTCCGATAAAAACAGGAACGGATGTTGAGGTATCATGCGTGTGTACAACTCTGGAAAATGGCGTTTTCTTTGGGGTTAAAGTAGTCTGCATTCCACTAGTACGTGAATGACTGATAATAACCCTCCGCGTCTCGAGCAGCATGGCTGTTCTGTTCCTCTCAATAGGTACGCATGTACAGCATGCGTATGGCCTATCCGCAGTCTACAGAGGGTTACCTCTGTGATCCTGTCATGTTTCTCAGAGATAGATCTTCCCAATTTAGGTTTCACCATGTGCAATTTCTTTCCTGTTTGCCCATTACACAGTCTTCCTGCCATTGGTCGCGCAGCCTCTTTCGTGCGTCCGTTTTTAAGATCCTCGTAGGGAAAGCATTTAATATCTAGTCGCCCCGAAAAGCAGCAGAGCATTCCGGTCGCTTGCTCATATCCGGGTATGCCGCATTGACGTGGGACCCAGAAGATTATAATTTCAAGTTTTTGCTTGTGTTCTGAGCACAGCAGTTATAGCAGATTATTAAAGACTGGATTTTTTTGTGACTTTTCTTAGGCTACAGCCTGCACTGCACTGTGAGAATCAGTGAATATCACTGACTTTGGGCTTTGCTCTGAGTTATACATTCTACAGCCATGACAAGGTCGTGTGTTTCAGCAGTGAATATGGATGTGGCTTTGGGCATAGTCTTTGACATGGAAAAGTTTGGGCCATGTGCAGATCATGATGCTGCGCCAGCTGACTTGGAAGCATCTGTGTAGAACTCAGATGCCCGCACTTTTTCTGTAAAAGCAAAAAAAATGCTGCATAATTAATTCCTTTGGAGAGGTTCTTTAAAAGATAAGTCACAAGAGATAGGGCAGAGATTTCACGGAGTAACCAAGTCAGCAAAGCTGTTTTCTGAGCGTGAGTGAAGGCTACTCCGAGGCCAGTGGCCAGTGCCTTCACAGACCGAAGAAATGGCTCCGCCATGGCAGGTCGCTTTTCAAAAAAGCTGAAAAGACAGCTTTCCTAGAGAGTTGTTGGTATTTCCAGTGAAGGATGTCACTTTTAGAGCATAAGTCAGCCCAGTGTACTTCCGCTGTGCCTCTAGAGACCACTGATTGGCTTTCACATACAGTCCTATAACAGGGCTTCTCGGGAAAGCGCCGGCAGCCAGACGAAGGCCAAGGCGGTAGACAGGGTCTAACACCTTTAGTGCTGTTCTTGTGGCGGACTGATAAACAAGGCACCCGTAGTCGATGCGCCACCCCACAAGGCTACTGAATAACGCCAATAGGCACTTTGTGTAAGTCCTGCTAGAAGGTGCATGCCGTCCCCGATTCGAAGGGTAAGCCATTAATCGCCACCACCACCATCATCATCATCTTAAAAGAAATCGTGCGCTCATGGTCAACGTCGCCGACGGCACCGGCCTTTCTCCGACACGGCACCCGCTAAAAATAAACAAATTCACAGGGAGACTTCATCTCGCTTTCTTTGCTTCGTCTCTAACGTAGAAATCAGCTGGGTTACAATTTAGGGAACTAAGGGATATTCAAAAACGCGCGAAAATACGGTCACCCCTTTTACCTTGTTAAGGACAAGAATTCCGAAAATTTTCAATCGCACGATATCAGTGATTTTTAGACGCAAAGATTATCTCTATAACTTAGTAGAAAAAAAGATTTCGAGAAATGTGTGACAAGAACAAGTGGGATAGTATTAATTGATCTTCGTTAGTGGAAAAATTTTAAGAGTCGTTCAATTTGAAGAATTTTATCACTGAACCCACCAGAATTACAACCACTTCTACTTGCATTGATCATGTCTCAAGTAATAGTGACGACGTTTTTGCAGGTGTCTATGACTTGAATATTGCTGATCATTCTCCAATTTTTGCCTTAATTTCTCTGTGACAGACCCGCTAGTTCTATAGCAAGCCACTATGAACCAAGAAACCGCGTGTAGATTACAACAAGCTGCAGACAAAACTGACAAATCGAAATTCTTGCTTCGTACACGACTCTGACTGCGTTAAGACGGCGGTTTGGGCTAGTTGGTGCGTGCTGAAATTCGAAACAACGCAAAAAGACGGGTCATCGCCTTGGGTCGTCGTTTCCTTGTCCCGTCTTTTTGCGCTGTTTCGAATTTCAGTATGACTCTGACGTTCACAGGGAACATGCAAATTTTATAAACCATTTAACAAACGCCATAAGTGAGTGACAACCCAAGTTCATGCTAAATATACTGAACCCTTATGTCCTGGATGAATAATAGAATACTGGAAGCCATTAAGGAGAAATATACTTGGTATCATAAGTGGAAACGTCAAAAGCAGAATTTGTACTATTTACAGCAGTTCCGTTCACACCGGAACCGTGTTGTAGCGTTGATAAGAAGAAAAAAAAGGAATACAACAGCTCTCTTATAGAACGCGCCCAAGGGAATACTAAGCAGATGTGGGGTATAATAAATAGAGTGATCGGTAAATCTCCTAAAAAACAGGTTCAGCCTGACAGAGTTGCTGTAGACATTGTGGATAATTTCAATGCCTTTTTTACAAGTATAGGACCCCAATTAGCTTGCAGAATTTCTGCGACTTCCTATGAGGAGAATATTTCTCATATTGATAGTACATTTTCTTTCAGAGATATAACTAATGACGAGCTAGTTACAATCGTGGCTGGCATGGCAAATAATAAGGCAACCGGATAAGACGGCATAGCAGTCAAAACGCTGAAGGACAATATTGATGTTCTCGCACCGATTCTGCTTAGAATTTTCAACCATTCTCTGCAAGACAGAATTTACCCCGAGGTTTTAAAAATTGCCAAAATCAGCCCAGTTTACAAGCATGGGGATGCTAATGAACCAAGTACTTATCGCCCTATATCCGTACTCAGTGTTGTAAACATAATTTTTGAAAAGCTAATTTTGTTGCAACTGCGGGTTTACATAGATTCTAATAACATTATAAATGATTTCCAGCACGGTTTTAGGCAAAATAGGTGCACGTCGACAGCGGTCATGGAAACGACACAAGCAATATGCACATCTTTGCATTCTGATGAAATAGCAATTGGAATTTTCTTAGACCTGCAGAAAGCCTTCGATACGGTGGTGCATTCAATTTTGTTACAAAAATGACAAAAGTACGGCATTCGTGGACCGGCTTACAATCTTTTCACGAGTTACTTAGATAACAGAAAACTGTTTGTCTGGACAATATTTGCTCTTCACACATGACTGTAGAAACCGGAGTACGACAGGGATCAGTGGTAGGACCAGTGTTGTTTTCTCTTTATATTAATAACTTTCCGAACATCCTAACTTGCTCTAAGGCAGTATCGTATGCTGATGATATTGTCATACTTTTTACAGGTAAAACCCTCTCCGAGGTTTAACGTATTATTAATCAGGAATTAGCAAGAATCTCCTCTTGGTTCAAAGCAAATAAACTGACTATCAATGGTGCAAAAAGTAAATATATTATTTTCACTTCACGAAGTAAAAACTTAGGCGAAGCAACATTGAAAGTTTCCATAGATAACTGAGTTAGAACAAGCTAATACAATCAAGTACTTGGGTGTTACACCTGATTGTCATTTGAACTGTAAGACCCACATAAATAACGTGTGCTCAAAACTATAGCTTCTGTAGTGTGTTATGTATTGCTAAGAACTAGGATGTACTTTGACCTGTCCACGTTGAACATTATTTTTCTCTGTTTCACTGCCACCTGACATATTGCTGCGATTCTTGGGCTTTTACATTTAAAACTTACCTCGATTCTTTGTTTAAATTTCAGAAAAGAGCCTTCGTATTATAACCTTTTCCCAGATCCACACTCCTACTGAAATATTGTTTCGTGACCTTCAGATCTTGCCCCTAAAGCTTCTTTCCGAAATGAAAATTTCAAATACTGTGAATAAGATCCTGCATAATAATCACGCGTTATCACTAAATTTATTTCTTATTCAAGCCAGCAATACTAGGCATGCCGATAATGTAAACTTTAACCTGCCGATAACTTATAATACCTATGGCGAACGATTAATCCAAAACTTTGGTGCCAAAATCTGGAAAAGTGTACCCCTTGAAATAAAGATGGCTAACAATTTTATTTTTTATATAAAAAGGTTCTATCGTTCGAAGCTAGCCTGAAGGAAACACCAATATAAATAGCAAGAAGGCATCGTGGGCAGGCACCAGGTTGGTGCGTGAAAATATATTTCTGGGAAAGTTTTATGTTAACTTTCAATTGTATGGTTCCGATCTCTTAAGCGGCTATTCCTGCCGAAATGAATCGAGGTTTGTGTTGCTGTGTACTCGGTTTTTGTGGCTCTTAGGTCTGTACATGTAGCTGTGTATCTGTGTCTACATAGTGTTGCGACCGGGAGGGCGCACCCGAGCCGAGCTCCGTCGCCTCCGACATACGTGTGGTAGCGTGGTGTGAAGCGAGCGGCCAGCCGCTGTTGCAGCCGTGAAGAAGTCCAGAAGCCGTAGGCTAACGTAACTGTTTACTTCATAGCGAGAGGTGACCCGAAGCTAAAGAACAATGCCTCGATGGGCGAGGTAACAGTACAGGACTCGAGCAGAGTGACAGCAACGATTCACTGCTCAGACAGGAAGGGGTTATAGCGCTTGAGAGGCTCGTATTTATGCCCAAAAAGCGCTAACGGTCAAAACAAGCGTTCCCTCTAGATTGTGCACACTCCACGAACGTCACAGACACACACAACACTCTTTCCAGAGTTCGTGGGCAGTCGGAAGTAGCGGCGCACGCTGAGCCCGAGAGAGGGGGGAGAGGAGGACTCCGCTGCGATCGCGGGGCCTCTGTGTCCTTGAAGCGCGTTGAGACGTGCTTCGCCGGTAATTGTCGAAGTTTGAAACGTGCCGAAAGCGAAGCGTCTGAGCCGGGCTTGTCGAGACTTGAAAACATGAGTCACCGACACGGTGGGGCTTGTTGCGTCGTCATGCCATGGAGGCTTCGCCGCACAGCCGAGGAGGGTTGCAGGAAAGTACGGTGGCGGGCCGATTCGTAACAATAGAGGCTGAATGTATTTATTTGAAGAAAAGAGTACTGTAAAGTTACTTTTTTATTATTAAACACTCAATCTCGAGTGTAAGACTCAAATGTGTAAAAGTGTATACTTGGTTTTCCCTGTATTGATAGATATTGGTTTTTATTTTCTTCACTCGCGGCTTATGAGTGCCTTTGCATCATGTATTTACACACTCTGCGTACACCAAGTATTGTACTTGTTTCGCTGAATTGTTAATTAAGTTTATGTTTTCCCTGCTGTCTATCTTTATCTGGGCCTCAAGTAGCTTCGGCTATTGGCCCAACATCTTGTTGCATATTTGTAATGCGCAAAATTATCTAATAAATATGAAATGAAAAATGAATTAATTTGTATGCAGACGCTTGATCTTGAATGGTTATTCCGTATCTTAATATAGATTCCCCTAAACTTTTATAAACCATCTTTCTAACAGAGATGTGAGAGATTGACCTCAAGGTATACAGGTAAACATAAACCAGCCTTAAACGTTTAGCAATATACTCAATATGGGAACACCACGATAACGTATCATCAAAGTGTAAACCAAGATATTTCATGCTACTTGTAAGTTTAAGAGGAGGGCAAGAGCAGGACTGGCATCTGTTATTGTGTAGGTAAACGAGATGTGATGCCGTGATTGTTTTGTGAGGAATCTGAAAACATAAAACAGTTGTTTTAGAGTTGTTTATAAAAATTCTGCTGCCGCTGTACCAATCTAACAAAGAAATAATATCCTTTTGACAGATGCGTGCTCCTTGTTATACTCTGAGCGTGGCCTCCGCGATCGGCTACCGGCAACGCGCCGGCAGCCGATCGCGGAGGCCATGCTCTGAGCATGGCAAAGCAAGAGCAGTATCGTCCGCATATAAATATATTGCCGATTTAAACGTGACACTAGTTATATCATTACAGTAGAGGTTAAACAACATCGGCCCCAGAACTGAGCCTTGGGGCACCCCGCATTTCACACCCAATGGTTTGCTGAAACAGTCACCCACTTTCACATATTGCAAACGGTCGGAAAAATAGTTTCAGAAAAAATTGTTAGGTATGGACCTCTGAAACCAAAATTTTCTAATTTCTGAAGGAGCAGCGAATGGTCAATAGTGTCACAAGGCTTTTCCAGATCAACAAACAGTGTGAGGACATGTTGTTTTTGTCAATTTCCCTACAAATAAAGTCATTGAATTCTTCCAGCAAGGTCGTGGTGCTCAGACCGCTACGAAATCCATACTGAGCGTTACTGATTAAATTATATTTCGTACAAAATGAGGTCGGGTTTACGTCTATTATTTTTTCCAGAATACAGGCCAACGAGTTTAGTATGGCGATTGGCCTATAATTGTTTTTTTTTTTGTATAAAGGCCTGACTACGCTGCTTTTGAGTTCCTAAGGAATTTGACCTGTCAATAATATTTGGTTGATAATGTACAACAGAAGAGTTTTGATGCTGTTCAAATTGTGTATCAAATCTGTGATCCTAATTTTGCCTCTTCCTGGAGACTTCGTAATCGACATCGACTGGAGAACTCTCCATAAATCATCTTCATAGACTGTTGGCATGTATGCGGAGTTAACAGAATATTTGGTTGATTTAAACACATTCTTCGTTATGTCATTACGTGTCAGATTGTTTACGGATTCAAGAAAGCGCTCATTAAAGTTATTGGCCAGAATCACCAAACTTGTAGAGAGAGAGAGAGAGAGAGAGAGAGAGAGAGAGAGAGAGAGAGAGAGAGAGAGAGAGAGAGAGAGAGAGAGAGAGAGAGAGAGAGAGAGAGAGAGAGAGAGAGAGCTCTTTATTAGAGGAAAGCAGAGAGGTCTGCCGGCATGTTAACGCCGACATGCTACTCTGCGGGGTACGGGAGGAGGGGAAAAAAGTTGCATGCAATAGGAAGAAAGGTGGAAGAGAGAGAAGAAAGGAGAACATAAAAGAAGTGAAAAAAAAAAAAAGAGGAAGCGTGTGCGTTGGGGTCCGTCAGTGCGACACGTGAAAAGTCTATGGGCGTTTGTACAGTGCAAGAATGGTCTGGTCCTATATCAGCTCAGCGACGCCGATGTCATTGAGATATTCAAATAATGCGGTTAGCACTTTACGCTGAGAGGAGGGAGATGGCCATGCTCCCAGAAGTGCTTTTAAAGTCAAGGAACTGTGGTTGAGGCACTCGATCTTCTGTGCGAGGTTGTTTCTTGCTTGATAGTATGTAGGACACTCCAGTAAAATGTGCTCGACGGTTTCTGGTGAACCGCAGTTGTCACAATAGGGGTTCGAGGTTAGGCCAAGGCGATAGCGGTAGGTATGTGTTAGCGCCACGTTGAGACGTAAGCGATGGAGCAAAGTCTCTAGCCGACGTGGAAGTCGCTCCGGTAACCTCAGTGCCAAAGTTGGGTCGACATGATGCAGGAATGGGTGCTGGTTTTCCGGGAGAGACCAGAAGGTGCTTCTTTCCCTGAAAACAAGCTCCTTTGCTAGCCTAGAGGCATCGTGCTTCGTGAAGAAAATGTTCCTCACGTTCCGCAGTTGCAATCCTCTCTTGGCAGCCTCATCTGCTTTTTCATTGCCTATGATGCCGCAGTGGGCAGGGATCCACTGCAGTATCACGCGGTGTCCGGCGACACAAACTAGATGATTTAGGTAAGAGACATCGCGGGATATATGTCCGTGAATGCTGAAGCAGCTGGCACGTCGAAGAGTTTGCAGTGCTGCCTTCGAATCCGTAAAGATTACCCACTGTGCTGGCTGCTGGAAATGCATCCTGATGTGCTTTATCAATATTTCGTTTTGGTGGCTTGCCAACAATATTATTTACTAAGTCCCAAGTTTTGCGCGCATTTTTACGACATGCGGAAAACTTGCTTAGTTGGTAGTACTTTTTTTCCCGTCTAATTTTTGCGGTAATTTTATTTCTCAGCTCTCTAAATTCTAGTCTTGCAGCGACATCATGAGGATTGTTGTGACATTTTCGTTGTGGTTTACTTTTAAGATAACAAAGTTTTATTATTTCCTGATCTATACACGGGTCAAGGGTTTCTTTGCTTTAACTTCACTTTTTTTTTCGCTTTTCTGTATATTTCCTCAAACTTCTGAACGGCTAGCTCGTAAGCTTCTGTATGGTGGCGAGTGATAGCGAATCCCAATCAAATGAAATTATTTGTTTATCGAATTCAACGTTACTGATTATAGTGGTATTCTCAGGCATCAGTTGTACTCTTGAGACTACTTCACCTAGCACTGTTATGGTTACAAAATAGTGATCAGCCTCTTTTTCTTTGATAATTCTGCCTAGAAAATCTAATCTTTATTGGCCATAGTTGTCGAGATATGATCAATGGATGTTCGGGTAGGCTTATTCCCGAGTAGTTCCTCTCTTGTGTATCCATCTATATGGTATTCCATTCCATAACTTGCCAACAGGGTTAGGTAGACTACTGTGTAGCTTTTACGTCTATATTAAAATCACCGGCCAGTATAATTTGTTTAGAAGCGCCATACTTCTCTAGACATTGTGACAGTTCGTCTAAAAAACTGGGATATTTTTCTTAGGGGGCCTGTATACACCACAGACCAGATATTCTCCGTTAGCCTCTGTCATCAGTACACCCAAAATCTCGGCCTCACTGAGAACCACATCAATGCGGTCACATAACCAATCGTTCCTGACATACACGAGGATGCCTCCTCCTCTTCTATCTCTCCGGCATACTGCAAAATTTTGGAATCTTTTATCTGCAACTGAGAACAGGAGTCCTCAGTTATATAAATTTCAGTCAAGATTATTACATCTAACTTCATTAAATATTTCGAAATGAGCACTTGTAACGTACCAAAATGCTTGTGCAAGCTTCTTACATGGACGTTCAACAGCTGGAGTGCAACTTGTCCCGATTTTTCGGTTGCCCATTCATTTTTACCTTTTGACCAATCCCTGAATGAGATATAGCTTTCCGACATGTTTAGATCGGATCTCGTGAAAGTAGAAAGCAGCGCTAGGTAGGTACCTTTTTTCGTGTTTTAGTGCATCATTTAGCTGTGGAAGCTGGATTATAGTTCCCTTTTATAGATCCCTTTTATAATTCGATTCTCGATGTGTAGCAAGGCGAAAAAAAAAAACGAAGCCGTTTCCGCGTTATGTCTAGTAAAAATAGTGACTGATATCCGCCCGCATGCGGTTTATTCTCTTCGAAGAGAGCGATGTGACTGCCGAGGCGTCGGCTAACCAAAGCTGCTTTTCGATATCATACGAGCAACTAGCTTTGTAAATCAGGGCCCGCCTTTTTACGCGCAATGTCAAGGATTGCTGCAACGGCAGTTATTCTGATGGATAAATAACTGTCGTACGGTCTATTTCGTTTCGATTGATAGCAACGCGATGTCTGAATTGCGCCTAACTCCATAATCCTGGGCAAACGTTAATGAGAGTTCTTCTGTAGAAATAACAGTGCAAAATGCGGCGCTACCACTCGCATTTGAAGGCGGCTCTGAGGGGCCGCCGGTTCTAGCGCGGCCGCTTCCGTTCCATCACGTACGTCACGTCCGGCCGCCGGTAATGGCCGACTTTTTTTTAATTCAGTTTCGGTTCCAAAAACGCCGATTTCGTGAGCCGTTTGCGTCGCTCCCGTTCATGTTTGAAACGTAGTATTTTGCATTTTGCACTCTTTTTTATGTGTACTATTAGGTGGCATTATTTTTACGTTGCCGAAAATTTGAGTGCAGTTGGCCTTTAAGTGTTTAATCTTGTTAGCCCTGCAATTGCTAAAAAGCTTGATAATATATGGAGGCATTAGCATGAATCATTTTTAGGCGCAAAGACTGATTTGATTAGATTACCTTACGGGCCTGACAACTGCTGAGGGCTTTTTAGGTGCACGTTTGACACAGGTGCTGGTTTAACATTGAGAAAAATCCTGTTGTTTGTTTTTAGGTCATCGGCATTTTGGGAATATTCTGGGATAATCTTAAATAATAACTCATAATATTGAGATGTCTAAACTAATGCTGTAATCTTGCGGACAGAAGATATTCTGGGAGTAATACAAACCCTTTCAGCCAGGTGTTATTTATTTCATGTAACTCAGAGTAAAATTTTCAGAAATTGTTGATTTTGTTTTTATGGATTTGTTTAGTAACCGTTGGGCGGATATATTCATGTGAGATAACTGGATACCCAATCGGATACCCTTTGAAGTGAATTTACTTTTGAAATTTCCAGTCCTGATGCCCAACGGTTTGAATTTGAGCCATGATCGGTTGGTCGGTCCTCATATTGAGCTCGCAAGGGCAAGCTCAGCCTTACGCATTCGCTTGAACACAAGGAATAATCTTAAGCAGTTGCGTTATACTTGGGCAGCGGGACCACAAAAGGCCCCGATAATCTATGTTGCGGTATACGGAAACGAAATGCTATATGTAGCCATACCTTCTGCGGCGTAGAATACATCTTGTCCCATGCTGTTCTTTATGGCGTACTTGTTCGCTGTTTCAAAGCCAGTGAACACTGGAATGAGACATAGTCATGGAGTTACTGCTATTGGAAGACCCTTCGCGAATGCGGCAGCAAAACCTTGAATATAGCACTGGAATGTGCCCTGACATTACACTGCATCATCAGGGGCGGAATTCTTAGTTTTTTTTTTTTCATTTCATGTCCGTGTCAAAGTGTTCGCTTCGAGTGAGCCCTGATTGGCTGAAAGCAGTTGACTAGATGTGACACAGCACATCCATTGATCAGAGGTCCTCCAAGAGCAACTACACGATTCAAATGGACACGAAAATGACGTTTTCGAAACGGGGGAACGAAAAAACACACACAACACAACACACACACACCAAACACACACACAACACACACACAACACACACACACAACACACACACACACACACCACAACACAACACAACACACCACAACACAACACAACACACACACACACACACACACACACAACACACACACACCACAGCACACACCACAACACACACACACACACACACACACACACACACACACACACACACACACACACACACACACACACACACACACACAACACAACACAACACAACACAACACACACACACGTAGTGCTCACAGGGTTTAAAGGCGTAAGAAAAAATGCGGGCACTAGAAGAGAAAAAACAACCAAGACAAACGAAGGCGCTTCGTTTGTCTTGGTTGTTTTTTCTCTTCTAGTGTCCGTTTTTTTTTGCGCCTTTAAACCCTGTGATCATGTCGAACCATCTGGCCCACATTAAGCTATTGCTAGTACGTAGTGCGTACGTACGTACAACCTGTGCAGCTCACAGCTATGTGCATGATGAACTGACTTGTCGTAGTCGGAGCGTACCTTCAAGTAGCTGCACCTTCTGCTTGATGATGACTTGGTCAATCATGCCCAGGTACTCGAGACCCGGCGGTATGTGCGTCGGGTTCATCATGGTGCTCGCAGTGTGTTCTGACAGCTGGGTCACCGTAATACGCGAAGCACGGACGCTGAAAAATGTGAAAGTATTAGGAGGGTGGAGCTTAAACACGAAACCTAATGTCGGATATTAGTAAATGAAGCGTCACTTATGGGATGAAATAATTGGCGTACTACATAGGAGGGGCTTCTAAAAAGGAAAAAAAAACGAGTAGCACACCTTTTTCCTCACGACAAATTTAACAGAAAATGATTCTAGCGCGCGCTGCATAGGCCTCACGTAATAACACCACACAATGTTCAGTCAGGGACTGATAGAACCTGGGACATTGTAAGGCTGCTGCTGCTGCCGAAATCAGACGGAGCAGAGAGATAGCGGACCCAAGTAGAGCCTGGTGTACCGTCGTCAGGGAGTCACGCTTAGGCTTCGAAAACTACGCGGTTTAAATAGTCAACCGTTCGAACCTCGTGAACCGCTTGCGCTTGTCGTACATCTCCCCCGTTGTTTAGCGGAAAGAAAACTTCAGGTGCATTTCAGGCGAAATCTGCGTATATAACCGGCAGCCACCACATTAATTTAGTTAGGAACGCTCTTTAGGTTGCTTTTTACGATAGTAAGCGAAAAAAGCGGCCGCGCAAGACAAAATGGCGCGTTCGAAATGCCGCAGAAAGGCTCCAGCCACGCAAGAAAAAAAAAAAACGGCGCGTTCGAAATGACGCAAAACAGCTCCAGCATACGAAATTAAAGCAAGCACAAAAAGAACAGAACGCCCGCTGGCGCACTTTCAGGCAGGGATCGCGCGAGCACTGCGAAAGCGGGAAATTTGAATTGCATATTCACAGGGCGGCGAAGAGCGCGATGGGTGGTAGCAGTGAGCGGATAACGGCGCCACTACCCATTATGGCGAATCACTGCTGTGCACTTCCAACAGATTTCACATTGAGTGTAACGGATTTAATTTTTTTTTCCCACTAAGCCGGAAAAGGAACGCGCAGAGGTACCTGCACGCGGCCAGCCTTTATCCCTCTTTGCAGTCACCGCCACAACGGCACTTGGTGCAACACGGTTCCTGCCTACGACGTCTCGGGAGCGCGCATCGACAGGGGAGCAACAAAAAAGGAATTGTCCATCTTCGGTAATCGTTCTTCCGGAGACCTGGCGGGGTCCAAGAAGTCCGGTGCTACGCGGCGGGCGAGGTTTTTTTATTGAATGTTACGACGCACAAGAACAGCCCGCATCAGTCGCAATTACAGAAAGCAGCGCTGAAAAAAAGTTATTTCTTTTGCAGTGCGCAGCCAGAAGTGGCGAAGACCGGAGATGCCGAGCGGAACGCGTTCCGCTCCCGCTAGCAGACGACGCTGGCTTTCCTAGCGCAACTCGCAACCGCAGCGCCGCGGTGGCGAGAGTAGCGGCCGGCCGCCTTTTCTCCACGGCCGCGGCGGGGAGATACGGAACTGAAACTAAAGCGTGGCAAACTGTTCGCATGGCGACGCAATGAAACATCCCCCTCGCGAGGGGCGCGATCAAATGCAGAGCATTTCCGGGGGCGCACGACGTTAAGTAGTTTGCGTTGCGTTAATGTTGTTGCACTTGTGGCAACTGCTGACGAGAGAGCGCTCTTCAGCAGTAAAATTGGCAGCCTCGGCGCACGTTGAGTACGAGAGAGGGGAGAGAGTGTCCTTGAAACGTGCCTGGGCGCGCTATCGAATGTTGATCGCGCCGATAGCGAAACGTCTGAACCGGGCATGTCGAGGCGAGCGATGCGGACAACTACGGACGCCAAGAACGGGTGACATCGTGAGTTATAGAAATGCTCTGCATTTAAAATTAAAGCCGTTCCGCGCAATGTGAAAGCTGTCGGAAGTGCAAAGCAGTGATTCACCATAATGGGCTGTAGTGCAGTTATCTGCTCGCTGCTACCACCCAATGAAAATCAAATTTCCCGCCTTCGCAATCGCAATACCGAAACTGCGCCAGCGGTAGTTCTGTTCTTTTTGTGCGTGCTTTTCCGCCCGCACGTGCCGGCGTTCCACTGCCACTTTTTTTCCCCTACTATCGTAAAAACCAACCCAACGAGCGTTCCTAACTAAATAAACGAGGGCGCTGTCGGTTAATTACGTATATTTTGCCTCAAATGTACCCACAGTTTTTTTTTGCTCTAAACAACGGAGAGATGTATGACAAGCGCCAGCGGTTCACGAGTTTCGAATGCTTGACTATATAAACCGCTTGGCTTTCAAAGCCTCTGTGGGACGCCGCGACGACGGAACGCCGTGTGGTTCTACTTGGGTCCAGCGAGCGAGCTACGAGGACAAGGCGAGTCCCTAAAGTGTTCTGTGCTTAAAAGAGTTGTTCATGGGTCGCCTTCCCGTAGACCTGTAGCTGCCGAATGGCACCTCGAAGATCTCCCTCTCCCTTCGCCCACGGTAAGAGCGCATTCCCATGGTGCATTCAGTGAACCGGGGGTGCAGCCGCACGAGGCGCAGTGCGCTGACAGCGTGCCGCCTGTAGAAGACCTGACTTTGTTGGCGTGCTCTCGCAAACGTTCATTCAGGCAGCGGCCTGTTTGTCGTATACATTCAAACCCGTTTATAGCGAACTGCAATATGCACCGCGATTAGTTCGATATATCCAATAGTTCGATATAGCCGAACCCGCCTATAACGAGCTTATTGTTACGAGTTCGCAATCCACGGGAGCGCCCCCCCCCCCCCCCCTTCCAAACTCCGCCATCCGCGTATGCAGAAACGAACACAGTACAGTAGCCATTACCATACCAAAATAATCCATTTTTTGCAAGTAATAAAGCTACTTTCCACCTTAACTGCCAACGTTGCAAAAAAAAAAAAAGGGGTGATTTTTGTTTTCAATTTCGTTTTGGCGGCTTCAACTAGCATAGCATTCTCTACACGAAACATTGTTTGCACCAGTTCGAGTCCGCGTTCTCAAAAATTTAAGAAGCATTGGCGGAGCCCATCGACTGCCGAAAGCGCTTCATTTTAAGCGTCGGGCGGATTTCATTCGCGACATCATCGGGAACGTTGTTGAGCTCTTCCCACAGCTCACCGATGCTGCTGTCTTGGTTCGGACTCGCTGACTGGGCGGGTTCCGTCGCGAGTCCCGCGCGTCGGAAACAGTTGCGGAAAGTATTGGGCGTCACGTCGCTCCGTGCGAGGCGCAATGTCTCAGTCGCGGCTCTTGCTCAGTGGTCGCGGCCAATACACATCTCAATCGCCGCTCCGACATCATGCATTTCGGCGGCCATTCTAGGCGCCCAGAGTTCGATATATCGGATGTGAACTTCGTTATAAGGAATATGTTTCCCATGTATTTCCGTAACTGAAATATTTTTGTTCGATATATAGCACAATTAGCTCTATCCGGGTTCGTTATAGCCGGGTTTGACTGTATAGGAGCGTTTGCACGACAACCGAATCTCGTACACGACGTTACTCACACAGTCGACGTAACGTGTCTCGTGCTTTTTGACGCACGCTGGTGATTTGCTGCTTTCTGCGTTAACGCGCATACACAGACGGCTCAGTTTCTTCCGAGCAGAAAACACAAGCCGTACGCCCGCCTACCGTTGTCAGATGGTGGAGGGTTTGGCACATGAGTGCCGCACCCCAGTGCTACAGAACCCAACCAACCATCATCATTCAACACCTACTACACCACTCATGGTGTAGTAGATTCCATGGTGTAGATTCCAATTTATGAGCGTGTACTGCTTCAAGTGAGGCGGGAGGCTGGGGGACAGTATCTCTGCCAAGTCCTTCAGCGGCGACGCGAAAACGTTGATGTCGGGAACCGCTTGTTGTAGGCGAAACAGGGCATTAGCTGCCCCGTTATAAAACAGCGAAGGAGTGCCAGCACGAACGACGTTATTGCGGACGGAGCTCTGCATAAACAAACCAAGACGAGTGCTAAGAAAATAGGACGCGAGACAACTGGTAAGTGGAATGTCACAGCCCAGTGCTACCTGCGTCCACTTCACGTGCAGCGCTGTCGCTAGAACTCCCACATCGGTGAGCCGGGGTGAGCCCGCCTTGCCAACAATCTTCTCGCGCATGGCTCACTCCATGCCATGAGTCCATGGACGTACGGGATGACGGCTGTCTTGTGTCGTTCTGGTTGCAAGAGCACTTCTCCGGAGCCTTCGAAGTGAGTTCGCGTAGCAGCTTAGTTTCCAAGGCACGCAGGAGGTCCGTCGGATACCCGGCACACCTCAAACGGCAAGCTTGCGCCTCAAAACTCTGTTGTGCACGGTGGGGGCAGGACCTGTTCAGGGCATTTCTTAGCACACTTGTGGCAACTCCTGTAAGGTCCACTTATGAGATTAGCGGCCAGGCGCCCGGGCTGCGCGTGAGAACCCACCACTCTGCCTGACGACGTAGCACTGCCAACACTGCATGCAGAGCAGTCGATGGCGCGCACGGGAGACGGATCGTCTGGCCCACCGCATACCACAGGGTTAATCCCCCATTGAGAAAGCAGACGGCGCCGCCCGATTCCGGGAACGCGTTGACGTGCGGAGGTGGTGGGATTACCGGCGTCGAAGCGCACGCCGTGCAAGAAACCATTGTTAAAGCGCCCCCGCCGGCTCAGTGCACTGTCGCCGTCTTTCGCTTTCACCCCGCGGGGTCGCACGAACCTGCTCAACACCACCTAGACTAGGTGGTGTTGACCTGCTCGTCTGCGGGCGTGCCGTTGACCCGAAGGTGGCGGCGCCTCAATGAATATTCCGTGGCGTGCTGAGTGACAGCTGCCTACGTGAATTTGGGCACTCCCTTGCGCGTGTACGAACGCTACAGGGGCGTTCCCGAGAGAGGGGTGATCTCGAGGTTTTATAAGGCCGAACTTGGCCGTTTGAAATCGTTCTTGTCTGAGCGCCGAGCTGGGCAGTTCCCGGCGGGACAACGAGTCTCGAGCGTTAAAGCTAGGTTGGGATTTGTGAGCCCCCTAGGCGAGGTTAAGATCGCGTCGGAGGTTAAGGGTACAGCGCCGTACCGGGCAACTAGACGGATCTTGCGGCGAGACAGGGTCTCGGCCGTTGTTTCTCGAGCGGTTTGTGTACGCTCCGAGAATAGGAGAGTTAGACGAAGTTGAGGAGCTCGAGTGATTTGTGCGCACTCGGAGCTAGCGTCCAGCCGAAGTTTGAAGTTTTTCTTTTTATTTCTCATGTACCCAGTTTTCGTACTGTAAATAGCTGTATATAAACACTTCGTTTCATTTAATCAACCCCAACGCCTTGAGTTCGTCAATTTGACCGCCGTCTCCAAGAACTTCAACACCATCGCCCTGCCAGCCTCCTGCCAAATCAACCGGAGCCCGGGAGATTGGGTTCCTGATCGACACCGGACTTCGGGGAAACGATCTTTACTACTCCCCTCTTCACCAGCTTCGAGTGTGCTGAGCTGTATGGTAATAGGCTCTTTTGGGACCTAGGTGCGCACTCCCAGCAGGTGTGCTCCTCCTCAAAATGCAGACTGAGGTCCAGAAATCTCATCTGGCCGTCCGTGGGCAGTTCCATGGTCAAGGTGAAAGCCGTGAGGTGCGATTGGAACACGCCAAAAATCGCTTCAGCCCCTTCACTGGTTGTCCGCTTCTCGGTTTCAAAAACGACTAGAAAATCGTCCACGAACCTGAATACCTTTAGGACTCCGTGCTCAGAAAGGGCTCCCTGTAACTGCCTGTCCAAGCGGGCAAGCAGTAAGTCGCTCAAAATGGGGGCCAGGCACGATCCTATGCAGATTCCATCTTTTTGGATGTACAAGCCTCCTGCGTGTTCAATGAAAGTCGAGCGTAGGTAATACCGTAGCAGCTCCATAAAAGCAGACACGCTGGTGCCGCATGCACTCTGGAAGCGAACCGCTCCATACTCATCTACACAGTCGCTCACCGCTTCAAGTATGGGGTCCTGAGGTAGTGAATAGTCACGTCGGCCGAGAACGCTCCTACTTCCTTTTTGCCAAGAGTGTTCAGGAATGTGTTTACTTCATTCGGGTTCCGTACAAGAAACGGGTCATCAACGGCCAAGACGGACAGTGACCGCTGGAGGTAAAGACCTAGGGAGTGCTGCCAAGTACCTCTTTCGCTAACAATGACCCTGAACGGGCATCCCTCCTTATGCGTCTTGGCAGAGAAAAAGACTGTCGGATTTAGAGCATTGGCTCTTTTGACTGACGCAGCGAGGTCGACAAGCCCCGAGTCAATGCATAGCTGCACTGCCCGCTTCTTCACCCAGGAGGGCTGAACGTCTTTGAGCAAGCGAAAGTTCGAAAGCACAGCGTCTCCCGCCTTCTCATTGTATAAAGCTGAAGGCATTACCGCGAATCCTCCCTCTCTGTCGGCCTGTAGCAACTTGAGCCCGGCCTCCCGAAGCAACGATACACTGCCTGAACGAAATGCTTGGTGGGGTTTCACTTCCCTCGGTAATACGTCAACGCCAGCGCTAACGCACCAGTTTGTGTCATCTGATGACGCACCTGTTTGTGTCAACTGAGCCGCCTGTGTAAGCGCGTTAACGCAGAAAGCAGCATATCACCAGCGTGCGTCAAAAAGCACGAGACACGTTACGTCGACTGTGTGAGTAACGTCGTGTACGAGATTCTCTTGTCGTGCAAACGCTCCCATATAGGACAAACAGGCCGCTGCCTGAATGAACGTTTGAGGGAGCACGCCAACAAAGTCAGGTCTTCTACAGGTGGCACGCTGTCAGCGCACTGCGCCTCGTGCGGCTGCACCCCTCGGTTCACTGAATGCGCCACACTCACCTCTTACCGTGGGCGAAGGGAAAGGAGGTCTTCGAGGCCTTCCAAGTCAAGAGGAAAGGGAGCGACTGTATCAGCGAACCATCCGTGTCACTGTTGGATAAGGAAATCGCGTACCTACGTGACTAGTCGTCTTCAAATTGTCACGCGGCGAAAGATTGTCGTTGCCATACTCACTACTCAGTTGTTATCACCTTTTTTGTCAAAATTTTATTTCGTATTTTTATGTCTCTTTCCTTCTCTTCCCCTAGTTTTTCATGTATATATTTTCTTGCGAATTAAAATCGCACAGTTGTTCGTCAGCGCTTGTGTCGTCTATTACTTGCTTAGTCCCGTCCTCCGCGCTGTTTTCAAATGATACGATGTACCAACAAGCCCTTCAGTTCACCCTTTTGAGAATACTATCTTCAGCGCTGAGGGAGAGATGCGGCCTGTACAGTAGTTGCGGCAAGCCTGTTGCGATTCTGTGAGGATTGCCACGTAGTTAGAGGAAGCCGTGGTCGCTGCTAGAGCGATGGCCATCTCTTCAGCCATCGTGGTGCTTGCGTGGAGAAGGCTGAGAGAGGTAATATTGACCGATTTGGAGTCGACGACAACCAGTGCGTGAGCAGGGCGGGATGTATACGGAGCGACGTCCGTGTATCGGGTGTCCGGTTTGTTGTGGTATTCGGCTCGGAGGCGGGTGACACGGGCCTGTCTTCTGCCTTGATTGAAGGAAGGGTGCATGTGTTTGGGGGTGGGAGACACGAAGATATGAGCGCGGAGTGACGGAGGAATACGCTGGGGGGTGTTTAAAGGCAGAGGAGTGGGGTAGCCTAGTTTATGCAGTACCGTGCTACCCGTAGGGGTGAGGGCAAGGCGAGTGACTTGCTGGACCCGCTGTGCTTCGAGGAGCTCAGAAAGGGAATTGTGGATACCTAATTGCAGAAGGCGGGCAGTAGGCGGGGAGGCCGAGGGTGATTTTGTACGATTTCCTGATAAGGGCGTCTAATTTGATTGATTGATTGATTGATTGTGGGGGTTTAACGCGCCGACGCAACGCAGGCGATGAGGCGCGCCGTAGTGGAGGGCTCCGGATTAATTTTGACCACCTGGGGATCTTTAACGTGCGCCGAAATCTCGCACACACGGGCGTTTTTGCTTTTCGCCTCCATCAGAAAAGCGGCCGCCGCGGCCGGGAATCGAACCCGCGACCTCGTGCTCAGCAGCGCAACGCCTTAGCCACTGAGCCACCGCGGCGGGTGCGTCTAATTTGGCATGTCCCTTTGGTTTGAGGTTGACGTAGGGAGTACCATATGTAATGCGGCTGATCAGTAGGGCTTGAACAAGACGGCAGGTGTCTGGTTCTTTTAGGCCATGATGCTGGGTGCAGATTCTTCTGATGAGATGTTTGAGCTGGGTTACTGTGACATGAAGTTGTGGGGGAATCGCCGCCCCAGAGCCACCTGCGTGGAACGTCACACCAAGTATACGGAGTGAGGGCTCTTGGGGAACGGGCATTGAATCGAGCGTGACTGACGGGTCCAGAGTGGGGTTTCGAGGTCGGCCTCGGGTGCGGGCTCGAACAACGAGGAGTGCGGATTTATGTGGTGCACATTTCAGACCACGCTGTTGCGAGTACCTGAGTGTGCAATCGACGGCTTGCTGGAGAATGTCTTGTTGATCTCCGGGTGATACTTTGTTAGTCCAGAACGTGAGGTCATCCGCGTAGAAAGAGTGCTGAAGGTTGGGGATGGCAGAAAGCTGGGCTGGAAGTCGAAGAAGGGCTATGTTAAAAAGGAGTGGGGAGATTACAGAACCCTGTGGTGTTCCTTTCGGCGGAGTCGGGAAAGGGTCAGACTGGAGGGGGCCAATACGGAGCGTTGCGGTGCGGTTCTTGAGAAAGGCCCGGACGAAGTTGTATGTGGCCTCCCCGCAATTGGTTGCTTGGAGTCCTTGGAGTATTGCTGTATGCGTGACATTATCAAATTATCCTTGTACATCTAATGCAAGTATGGAACTGGGGTGCGTTTTGCTTAAATTTTTGATAATTTGCTCCTTAAGTTGTAAAAACACATATTGGGTAGACAGGTGTGCTCGAAATCCAAACACGGTATGAGGATAGAGGTCATTGTCCTCCAGGAATGCCGTAAGTCGCGAGTGAACGAGGTGCTCGAAGAGTTTACCCAGGCATGATGTGAGTGAAATAGGGCGAAGGTTGTCAATGGAGATTGGTTTGTGCAGTTTCGGGATGAGGGTGAAGTCGGCGTGGCGCCACTGGGGAGGAAGGGTGCCGGCTGCCCAGTGCTTGTTGAAGAGAGCAAGGAGGGAGTTGAGGGTGTTTTCATCGAGATTTCGTAAGGTCTTGTTGGTTATTCGATCTTTTCCAGGAGTGGTATTGCGCGTGATGCGGGCGAGGGCCTGCTTCAATTCTTGAATCGAGAAGGGGGCATCAAGCTCAGGGTTCGGTGTACCCTTGTAGTCGTTACATGGAGAAGGTGGCGGGGTTTGCGGATGACTAAAAAACTTCGTGCGTAGGGTGTCTAGAAGGTGGGCAGGGGGATGGGGGTAGTTATGAATCACACGTTGAATGTGGTGATACGTGGCAGTCTTGGAGTGTTTTGAGCCCAGCAGATGTCTCAGAATACGCACGCTTGGTGCTAAGCATACCCTGCAGCTCGTCGCAGAATGAGCGCCAATTTTGGGGTGCGGAGTTTTATTATGTTTTTATTTACGACGAAAATAATACATAAAAACATAATAAAAACGCCGCAAACCCCCGCCAGCCGCTTTACAAAGGGACGCGAAATGCAGTGTTTTCATGAATTACGGAACGCGCCGGAACGAGTTCAATGCGAGGTGACAACAGGGCGACCAATGCCCCTGTCACAGTGCGGGACATAAAAACAAACATGGGGGCCGACGCAGCAAGCTGAGCGCGTTCTTTTTGTCTTGCGAGTACATTATGTGCATTTAGTGAGAGTTTCTTCCTCATCAATATTGAACGCATGCTTGCCGATATCGCTAATACCTGCAAGTCTGCGGCAATAACGTAGCCATGTCCGTTTTGAAAGGTAAGGAAACGCAGGTAAGCATGACCATTATCAGCTAGACTTCGCACACTTACGACGTATTGCTGCGGCAACTTAGGGTGCGATCATTGCGCGGGAAATAAAAAAAAGTCGTATTTTGACGAGGAACTTAGGGGTGCGATCATTACGTGAGTGCGATCATTATGCGAGTAAATACTATTTTAAAGTACTGCGGCCAACCCGGGCACAAGTTTGCACGCGATAATGGCTGAATGACGGGGACTCACCAGTGGAAACGTCGCTAATTCGCTGCGTGTAAGCGTGCCTGATGCCTGAGGACCAAATAAACATCGCTACGCGCTAGGCCGTGACGATCGCCTCAACTGTCGGCTGCCGCCTGGCCCCGTGGGCGGTTCTGGATCGCTAAACAGGCTCGGATGTCAGCGCTTGCACGGAGTCCGACCAAGCGTACAGTCTGCCCTGCATGCGGCGAGTTGCGATTTGAGTGGCCGGTCTTCGTAGTTTCTGCGAAACGTGGCTACATGCCCCGCAGAAGTTGTTTTAGCAGCAGTCTTAGCTTAAAAATACACACGTATTCCGCCATATATACATGTATGCACGTACGTATGTATTCATGCATGTATATATGTATACAGGAAGGAAAGCCGGAAGGCATAGAGGAATGGTTTGGCTTTGCTATTACGATCAGTGAAGAATTAACATTTTAATTTTTTGTATAAAAGAAAGTGGGGGAAGACATGTATCCAGAGCGGGGACAGAACCCACGCCTTCCGATTACATGTCGGATGCCTTACCCATTCGTGCGACTGTATTATCCGTCACATATATATTTAGCACCGCTGTATCTGACGCTTGAGCGCGATAGCCAGCGCCCGCCTACCGACAACACGGGCTGAAGGGGGCCGCCTTCCGAGCCCCGGGGCCGTTCAGACACAACGCGCTTAAAACACACTTGAGCGTGCCTCCGCCGCATTCAGTCCACATCAATGCATCGGGATGATACGTTCACGTGCAGCCCTCGATATGGTGTCCGCGTGCCTGTCGGCCTGCCGCACGGGGCGTCTGCCGCATCAGCAACACGCCCAGCGCACAACATGAATGCGATGCGCTCAAAAAGCCGATACGATGGTCGCGTTCGAATTGGCTGTTGAACTTCTTGTGCGGAAGTCACTCATCCGTGCTAAACTCGAGTTGGGTGCCTCATTTTGTGACCCTCTCACGAATTAGCTGATTGACGCCCTTAAATCTGTACAAAACCGCGCAGCCCGTTTTATTCCGAAGAAGTTTGTTCGACCGGTCATCTAGTGGGACACTCATGAAACGGAATGATGCACCCCTCCGTCTGACGACGACGATGGTTGAACGCGATTCTTTCTCGTGAGGGATTCCTTAATTGTCGTCTGAGTTTTGACTCGCAGATGGTTTGGGTTTTGGCTCGTTGAGCTTTGACTTTGAGTCACACGCAGTTTTGATACAGTGGCTAGAATTCTAGCCACTGTAATTTGGACTTTTGATCGAAGCGGCTTTGACTTTGACCCTTCGCCACTTGAGTTCGCACGAAGAAAGCTTCGCGCTCAACCGTCGTCGTCGTTAGACGGAGGAACGCATGATTTTTCTGTCTAATTTTGAACGTCCATACACCCCTCTCCAAATCCAAACTGATTCGACCGTGTCGGAATGACCCAATCGGACAGGCGTCGGCTTCATAACGCGTGGGACCCAGGCTCAATTCCGACCACGCGAAGCGTTTTTCTCTTTCGCTGCACCCACGATCATCATCATAGTCAGAGAAAGTGCGTTTTCGACGTCATCAGCGAGACATAGAAAGCTTCGCTTTAAAGCTCCATATAACTACGCACTGCGCAGGAAGACTTCGCCCACGTGTCTCTTCTCTGAAATATGTAAGGGCTTCATACTGCACTCCATGACGCATTATTCTTGCCACCAAGTTACTATATCGCGTCCTACAAGTCGACTTGCCCCAATGCCGTACTGCGCATTTCATTTATTCCTAAAACATCACCGGAGTGGAACAGTCCTATCATCCCTTGATGCTTGTTAGCGATGTCGACCAGCTGACAGACTATGCGTCCTGTTGCGTTTATATGAATTGTCTGTCTTGTGACAAGTATTGTGTATTTCGCTAGTTTGTGTGATGAATTCATTTTTGCTGTTGGCAATAATGCGTGCGTTTTACATATTTTTCTCCTTTGTAGAAATCTATGGGTCGGAAACGTTGCGCACACTGTTGTCATACTATAATCCTACTTGCGTCAACTTTCCTGTCCCTCCATCGTTTCCCCGCTTTTCGTAACTGCACTTATGTACCACACCCCTCAATAATGCCAAATGGCCCACGAGGGCATTTGAAATGAATGAATGAATAAATGAAACTTTATTAGCATAAGAATGGCGACTCGGCCTAAGTGGGGGCGGGTGGGGAGGGTGGTGTCAAATAGGGCTGGGAAAGTTTACATTCTCAGATGGACGCGAGTGGCGAGAGAGAGAGAGAGAGAGAGAGAGAGAGAGAGAGAGAGAGAGAGAGAGAGAGAGAGAGAGAGAGAGAGAGAGAGAGAGAGAGAGAGAGAGATAAACGTTTATTTAAATCAACAGGGGGGATTGTACTGAAGCTTGAAGGAGGCGTCCTCAGTCCAGGATGCCTTGAGCGCGGGCAGCATCGACAGCCCTTTGAACCGGCCGAAGCTGGTCGTCCAGGCTGGTGCTCGCCAAGGCGCTCTCCCAAAGCTCGACAGCAGAAAGTTGCAGGTTGGGAGGAATCAGTGGGGATTGGTCACACCCTCCGACCATATGGCGTAGCGTTTTGGGTTCTCCGCAAAATAGGCAAAGCGGGGAGTTCCGTCGGTTGAAAAGGTGAAGCCGGTTAGGATGGGGGAATGTATTTGTCTGAAGAGCGCGTAAATGACTTTCGAGCGAAGTCCCGAAAGGAGGCAAACACCTGCTTGGCTATATACAGCCAGTCCTTCGAACACGTAACGCTGCTGGGTTTGCAAGAGGTGCGCTCCGCGTGCTGTCCTGGACACTGCCAAAGTAGATGATCAGTGGTGGATGTGGCTCCTGGAGAGCACGTCACGCACGTAGGTGGTGCCATGGCCGGCGGGGGCGAAGTGCTTGCGGTAGTGCCTGTGAGAACGGGTGGCTGCCCTTTCTTAGGTATGTAAGAGAACCACTTGAAAAGAGTGTCCTCAGTAAGCGCCACCCTAGCACGAGCCTTGTGGAAATAAATAAATAAAAAATAAATAAATAAATAAATAAATAAATAAATAAATAAATAAATACAAAAGCAAGCCGTCTGATTTATCTGGCGCCGATGCGACCATAACTTTTCACCAACCACAGTTTTTTCATCCTTGAAATTAACCACACTTTGCTCGCGCCGACACATAGAATCACTATTTTCTTTTCTCATCGCGTCATTCACCCCCGAAGAAACTCAACTTCACGCGAAAGCTATCCTCCGACAACCCTGGTAGGTCCTAGACCAATTTAATGAGGAACACATGTGATGGATACATATGGACCACGCTTCCGCGCGTTCAAAGCTGGTAAAACTCAGCCGTGCCCTTCCCTTGTGAGCGGGGGCCGAAACCGTGTCCGAGAAATCGGCACCCCCTCGAAATAAAAAGGGCAGCCCAGAGACATGCTGTTCGCGTGGCATTTTTTTGCCCCTCGCAAGCTCTCTGGCTTATCGCATTCACAGGAAACAGCCCAAAAAAAGTTCATGAAAAGCGCAGTAACGAACCAAATTCGCGGACTGCGCTGGCGGTGTCATTTAATCAGTGCCACTATATCCTGCAGAAAGGTCTACACCAGCAGCAGCCCATCGAACCTGTGCTTCAATGACATAATTCGTCAACACCGCACGTGCACCTCAAAAATGGCGCGGGCGTTTCGTGTTCGCCTGTGCTATTGCACGACGGGGCTGAAATGCGTGTCCATTGTGGGGCGAAGTGCGACGAAGCAGGAACGAAAGCTTATCGAAGCCTTTACGATAAAAAAATACCGGCGAAAATGCGTTACTCAGTGGGAATCACAGATAAACAAATCGCTTATCTTAGCGGAGTACACCGATTACAACACGAGTGCGTTTGGTTTGTGCTTCGCATTGTCGTGGTCGTCAGTGGGTTTCTTCTTTCCTCTGTGCAGTGTCTTTTACACCACAAAAATCCCTCAGTACGTATCGCCTGTCATCTGCCGCCAAGGTAACACTAACCAGGTCGGTACGCAATAATCCTCGATAGACGCAATAATCCTCGCAATAATGCTCGATAATCCTCGGAACGTCGCCCTTATCCCACGCACAAACGCGTTTAACAACAATAAAAACTGACACCGATGCAGGATAGTTATAAAATCCAAAAGAGACGTTTCGGCTCCTGTACGGGTGCCTTGTTCACAATGAAAAATGGGAGCGAAAGTGTTTGCTTCAAGATGTGACGTAGGCAACGTGCGTACACGTGTGGGAAATCGCCGTCATTGCGATTAATGTGTGCTCCGTGGTCTAGATTGTCAGGGATTCAAGATAAAGCCGTAAGGTCCTATTCTTCTTTTTTGGGATTATTCTCGCATTGGCCCAGTCTATTTCGTGGTGAGCTGCGTCTGCGTATTCGGCGAGAGCGTTAGAAGACACGTTCTTCTTTCTTGCGTCATACATGTGCTGCTTTAACCTTTGCTGAAAATTGCCTGTCTCGCCAACATAGCTTCGGTCGCAGTCTGCGCAGGGAATGCTGTAAATAACGCCTGGGAACTTTTCCTTTGTTAGCTTGTCCTTCACGTTCACCAGGGAGTGCCGTAACTTTTGTAATGGCACGTGCGCTACCTGTTCACTGTAGGGGCGTAGAACACGCGCCGAGTGCCCGAGTGCACATACGGTATCGGAGCACGATGCTAATGACGCGTGTTGCCGGACAGTGCAGGAGCTGACGTTCCACGGAGCGCACAAACGAGTCAGGGTAGCCACTTGCAGAGAGGTCTCGATGCACGTGCTGTATGTCGGCGGCGACATCTTCCGGTTTCTTGCAAGCCCTCTCCGCACGGCTTACAAGCGAGGCGATGACAGACCGTTTGTGGGAGGCAGTGTTCACAGTCTTAAAGTGCAGGTAGCGACCCGTATGGGTGCTCTTTCTGTACACGCTGAACGTCAAGGATTTTCCTTCGCGCTTGACCAGGACGTCCAGGAAAAGCGCGAAGGAAAATCCATCACCACACACCGTTCCCCTTGAGTATGGGCACGCAGGCGCAGGAACTTGCTATCACGATTAACGAATTATGCAAACCTGCTCCCACAGACCTCGTTGCTCTTTGGGATATGTGTCCAGTGTCCTGTCTCTTTTAGACGAATCTACGAAAGAAACTCACCGAGAGAACTTATTTTACAGCATTTTCTACACTTATAACACACATACCCATACACCAGCGCTGCAGCGCTGCAGAGGTGCAGCGCTGGCGTAGAGGTAGAACACCCGCCTCGCGAGCAGAAGGACCGTGGTTCGAATCCCGGTGCCGGACAATTCCCACCGGATTAAAAAAAAAATACGCGTATTGATGGAATTGCACAAAGGAGCTTGGGGTGCGGCCTGACCCCGGCGACCATTGCCGGTAATTGCACTCCCTCACCAGAGCAGGATTGGCCACCCTGGTGTAGTAACGGCCGCAACCTCCCATGAATACGCCAATTAACCCACGGCCCTCAGTCCCCAGCAGCTGCGAAACAAGTGACCACGGCGGCGGTCAGACCTGTGACGCAGCAGAGAAGAAGAAGAAGTTGTGGTTTTTTGGCACAGCAACCTCTCGGTTATAATGCGCCAGACGCAGGGTAGAATAGTTATGCAACGGTTAAACGATGTTATTCAAGGTGTTGTGAAGATTAAAAACATTTTAAAAGGACTCAAAGATGCACATAGCTAAAACCGGTGTAGAAGGCCGGTGTCCTCAAAAAATTTGAAAACGTTACTAAAATCCACCAACGGTTCATCACTAAGTAAAAGCGCAGGGTGTAAAGGGATGCAAAAGGTGTATAATGCTTTGAAATGTCTAATGCGTGCTGCTTCAAGGTGTGGGCAGCTTATTAAAACATGGAGTACGGTAAGAGGATCTCCACAGTGGTCACACACGGGTTTCTGTTCTTTCTGGATCAGGAAGCCGTGTGTGAGCACAGTGTGACCTATTCGCAGTCGGCATAAAATAACCTCATAAAAACGATTTCTGTGTCTGCAACTTTTCCATTCAGATAGGTATGGTTTCACTAGGTGTAACTTATTTTCAGTCTGTCTGTCCCATTCAGTTTGCCAGTACATTGTAATGGACTTTCTTATGGTGTTCCGAAGGTCCTGGTAAGGAACCTTGGACTTCGTTATTGCACAATGCTTAGTATCGTATGCTGCTCTATCGACAGTTTCATTTTCTGGAATGCCAATGTGGCTTGGTATCCAACAAAAGACGACACTAACCCCTCCCGATGTAAGGCGGCACAGTCGATTTTTTAGCATACCTACAGCCGCATTTTTTGAAGGGACAAGGGAGGTCAAAGCACGTATGGCGCTTAAGGAATCTGTAAAAATCGCCACTTTTTGTAGTCCACTTGCTATTACGTCTTCAATAGCTGAGGTTATACCAAAAACCTCTGCAGTGAAGACACTGCCCTCATCAGCTATCCTCTCAGCTACAGTAACTGCCGACGAGTTTACAAAAGCATAACCAGTATGACCAGCAGTTTTTGAACCATCAGTAAAGTAGTGGCAATAGCTACTGTATTTATCCTTAAGTGCAAGAAATTCTTGGCGCAAAAACTGGTGTGGAAAAGCTTTCTTGTCGTATTTTAACAGTGACAGGTCACATTTGACAGCACTATAGTCCCAAGGGGCTAAAGCATCCGATAAACTCAGAAGAGTTGGCGGGCATATCTTGAATGAGTACAGAGTCATGTACTCCTCCAAACGGAGGGCAAGAGGGCGGACCACTCTTGGTTTGTTCTCATAGAGCTTCTTGTACTTATTTTCAAACAATTCTTCGGCACAAGGATGGTCATTTATGCATGCTATTTTGGCTGCATATACTCCACTTAGGTACGCTCGACGGTACTGCAGAGGCCACTCATTGCACTCAACGTAAAGACTATCAACAGGGGAGGTACGATATGCACCTGAGGCAAGTCTGAGGCCCAAGTTGTGCACTGGATCGAGTGAGGTGAGAACAGATTGGCGAGCTGACCCATAAACAATACAGCCGTAATCAAGACGAGACCGTACAAGTGAGCCATAAATTCTGAGCAAACATGCGCGGTCGGCCCCCCATGACTTGTGCGACAAAATTTTCAATATGTTAAGTGTCCTCATGCAGGTCATTTTGAGTGTCTTTATGTGAGCCCCAAACGTTAATTTGGAGTCATAAATGATGCCCAAGAATTTGTGCTCACTGTGTACTGGAACGAGCATATCCCTGATTTTTATTTCAGGCTTGGCATGAATACCTCGTTTCCGCGCGAAGCACACACATGCACACTTCTCAGGAGAAAAGCGAAAACCGTTTTCATCTGCCCATCGTTGCAACCGATTGACCGTGGTCTGGATTTGTCTTTCACAGACTGATTGGTTACATGATGAAAAGGCAATCTGCAGGTCATCGACGTAAAGGGAGTACATAACTGGTCGAGGAATAACCTTTGCCAAGGAATTTATTTTAATGGCGAAGAGTGTCACACTTAGCACACTGCCCTGAGGTACTCCATTTTCCTGGCTGAAAGAACGGGAGACTGCATTGCCCAGTCTCACAGTAAAGGTTCTTTCTTGAAGAAAATCTTGTACACATGAAAACATTCGCCCTCTGATTCCCATTGCTGCCATATCCTGCAGAATTCCTTCTTTGGTGGGGTTTTTTGGCGCAAGGGCATCTAAGGCCAAGAGCGCCATTTCTATGATGAGGTAAAAATGTGCTAATGAAATGAGTGCAAATAGTGCATAAAATTACTTCGGTGTAAAGGGCCGGATCCAAAAGATGAGTGAGGAGCGTGATGAGGCATGGAATGAGCTAACGGTGTATAGGGCCATGGTAAATAGAACCCTACGGATGAACAAGGTGGACGAGAATGCTACTTTCTAAAACAAACCTGCTTTAAAAAACCGATAGCATCAAGGTATTCCAAAACTCTGCTGAACTCGAACACAGGACAGTCTGATAAAAACATTGCAATGTGCCGTGGCATATTCTTACGGTACATTTCCGGGAAATAGCGTCTCCTTTCTGGTTCCATGGCCGAGCACTCAACCAAAACATGGAGGACTGAAAGACCCTCACCACATCTGGCACAGTTTGGAGGCTGGTCACCAGTCAGGAGGTAGGAATGCGTGCCATGTGTGTGTCCTATTCGTAGTCTGCATCGCCAGACCTCAAAGGCCCTGTTTTTTTCCCTGGCAGCTGATCGACCGATTATAGGTTGTACCAAGTGAAGCTTGTTGTTGACTTCTCCGTCCCATTCTTTCTGCCAGAGCTGAAGGAGTATGTGTTTTACTGCTGGTTTCATATCGAGGTAAGGTACTTGCGTGATGTCAATACTGGTTCTTTCAGCTGCTCTGGCAGCAGCCTGGTCGGCTTCCTCGTTGCCAGCTATGCCACAATGGCCAGGAACCCAGCACACTATAATTTCTAAATTTAGCTGGTGTGCTTTGTACAGAGCTTTAAGGAGGGCAGTAAATGTGGGATTCTTGGTGCCCTTTCCTGTGGACAGGGCCGTGACAACGCTGAGTGAGTCTGTGAAGATAACAGACTTTTGTGTTTTGCTTGTGATAATGTGGTCCACAGCCAGATATACTCCGTGTGCTTCTGCTGTAAATATGGTTGTGTTTTTATGCATTGTTTTTGCTATTGAAAGATGCTGTCCAACAACTGCACAGGCCACAGCCGATTTGGTTTTCGATGCATCAGTGAAAAACTGAGCAGCCTTGTACTTGTCTTGGAGGTATGCGAAGTGCTGTTTGACTTCCAATAGTGAGCCTTTCCTGTCTACTTGTCTAAATGAGGTGTCGCATGATATGATGCTTGTATCCCAGGGTGCCACGCATTCATCTGGGGTCATTTTGAGAGTGTCATCAAACGAGATCGATAGTTTTGTAGAGATGGAATTGATCAGCAGTGGAAACGGTTGAGCTAAGGAAGGTCGATTTGAAAAGAGCAGCATTCTTGAGTTATCTCTAATCAGGGAGTCACACGGGTGCTCGGGCTGTGACGTAACCTTCAGGGCATAAATAATACCAATAAAAGTTCGCTGGTACTCCAGAGACCAACAGCCTGATTCAGCATAGAGGCTCAGTACTGGACTAGTGCGGAAGGCCCCTGTGGCCAACCTGATGCCCAGATTGTGGATAGGATCAAGCATTTTCAGTGCAGTGCTAGAGGCTGACCCATAAACTACACATCCATAATCTAAGCGGGACAAAACAAGACTTTTGTACAGGTGTAGTAGACACTTCTTGTCAGTGCCCCATTTCATGTGTGCTAGTATCTTAAGCACATTCATTGCCTTCAAACACTTCAGTTTCAGATGCTTCAGGTGGGGGGTGAACGAGAGTTTCGAGTCGAAAATCAATCCGAGAAACTTATGTTCTGTTTTAACAGGAAGCGGCTGTCCATTTAAGTAGATTTCTGGTGCAGGGGCAATGCCCCTTTTTTTCGAGAACAGTACACAGGCACTTTTTGAGGGGTTAAATTTGAAGCCATTCTCATCTGCCCATTTGGACAGCTTATTCACTGACAGCTGAATTTGGCGTTCACAAAAGGAGAGATTGCAGGACTTGAAGCCGATCTGCACATCGTCAACATACACTGAGTAAAACATGGTTGGCGGAAGTACAGTGCGTAGGGAATTCATTTTTACAATGAAAAGTGTGCAGCTCAGCACACCTCCCTGCGGCACCCCTGTCTCTTGTGTGAATGGTTTAGACAGAGTACTGCCGATCCTTACACGAAATGTCCTATCAGAGAGGTAGCTTTCAATTGTTTTTAGCATATTTCCTTGTATCCCAAGGGCACAAAGATCTCTCAATATACCAAACCGCCAAGTAGTATCATAGGCCTTTTCAAGGTCAAAGAATACAGACAGAAAGTACTGTTTATGCGCGAACGCATATCTTATTTGGGACTCCAAGCGCACAAGTTGGTCAAGCGTGGATTTTTGTTCTCGAAAGCCACACTGGAATGGATCCAGGAGCCTGTTTGCTTCTAGAAAATGCATTAATCTTCGGTTGATCATTTTTTCAAATACTTTGCACAAACAGCTAGTCAGAGCTATAGGTCTGTAGCTAGATGCAACTGCTGGGTCCTTCCCTTCCTTCAATACTGGAACAACAATGGCCTCTTTCAGCCTTGGAGGGATATATCCATTGTTCCAGATCCTATTAAAAAGTGATAGTAATGCAAGTTGAGTTTCTGGGTGCAAGTTCTTGATCATTTCATAGTGGATATTGTCAGGTCCAGGTGCTGCTTTACCAAGTGTGTTTAGGCAAGCTTCAAACTCAGCAATAGAAAACTCAGCATTATATGCCTCACTTGGAGGTGATTTACGATGAAGTTGCAGTTTTTCTTCCCTACGTTTCAATTTAAGAAACTTGGCTGAGTAGTGCGCTGCACTTGAAACCGACTCAAAGTATGCTCCCAGTGCATCCGCCTGATCTTCCAGAGTGCCACCAGCATTATCAACTAGAGGGCGGGGGCAAGTCTGCTGCCCTTGCAACTTGCGTATCCTATTCCATACTTTATTTTGGTCGGTGTAAGAGTTAATGCCCTCTATGTACTTCTCCCAACTCTCACTTTTTGCTATCCGTCTCACTCTTCTCGATTGGGATTTGATGCGTTTGAAGTTTATGTAGTTTTCAGTCGCGGGAGAGTTACGGAAGAGGCGCCATGCTGCATTTTGTTTTTTCCTAGCACTTTGGCAGTCCTCATTCCACCAAGGAATCGGCTTTCTTTTTGGGTTACCAGAACTTTGTGGGATGCATTCACTAGCAGCTTCAATTATGCGCTTTTCGATAAAAGAAAGTGCGCTGTCGATGTCCAGTGAATCTAGATAGTCACGTGGAAGACAGGTGAGCTGTCGAAACGTTTTCCAGTCAGCAGACCCCATCTTCCATCGTGGTACACTGTTCTGCCCATGTGTCGACACTACCTTCTCTTTCAGCACGATTGGAAAGTGGTCGCTTCCATAAGGGTCATCCAGGACGTGCCAGTCCAGTAGTGGGAAGAGAGTAGCAGTGCAGAGAGCTAGGTCAACTGATGAGGATGTTTTGTGCGTGGGACTAAAGTATGTGGGCTTCTTTTTGTTCAGTATGCAAGCTCCAGTGGAGACTAGCAATTTTTCTATCATTCGCCCTCTTGAATCGTAGTTTTCACAGCCCCAGAGAGGATGATGGGCATTGTAGTCTCCTGCTATTATGTACGGTTCTGGCAGCTGGTCCATTAGATTTTCAAATTCAGATTTCTGTAGTCGCTTGTCTGGGGGAATGTAAATGGAGCAAATTGTTATTAGTCGCTGCAACCATATAACTCTCACAGCTACAGCCTCTAGTTCAGTCCTGAGTTTAACTTCCTTAGCTGTGGTTGACCTTTGAAGGATAATAGCCACACCACCCGATGGTTGGTTGGTGTTTTGCCTGTCCTTTCTGTATGTGATGTACTGGGGTAAAAAGTCTGTGTGTTTGCTGCTTAAGTGGGTTTCTTGGAGACACACTGCCAGAGGTGCATGCTCCCAGAGCAGCTCTTTAACATCATCCAAGTTTTTCAGAAGCCCCCTGCAGTTCCACTGCAGTACACTACAAAAAGCCATTGCTAGTATTGAGAAGTTTGTAACTAAAGACAGGCTCAGCTTGTTAGCTACCAGAGCCTTTTCCAGTAGGAGACACCTTAGGGAGCTCTGCTTTTTTTATCAGTTCCTGGGAGTTCGTACGCTCCAGCGGTTTGTGGCGATCCTTCGGCGTGATTGACGCAGAGGATGGCTCACTTGTGTCCATAGCCTCCAAAGAAGGCTTCTTTGTTGACGGTTTGAGACCTGGGGCCTTGGCTGGCCTCCGGTTCTCCTGTGAGGTTACAACCGTCTCAGTGGTGTTAGTCAGCTGTGCAGACCGCGAGGCTGCAGCTGACACATTGGCCGTTTTCGGGCCACCATTTCCTTGAGGTGCAGCAGGTGTCGCTGTTTGCACCTGGGGGGCTGAAGATGTCTCCTCAGGCCCTCTCAACGAGGTCCCTGATTGGACAGTTGCCGCACGTGGCGCCGCCCCCTGACGCGCCACGTCGGCGTATGCTATCTTATGCGTGATAGCAAGACGCCTGCGTGCTTCGGGGTAAGAGATGTTTTCTTTTACTTTCAACGCAATGATTTCTTTTTCTTTTTTCCATTGTTGGCATGAGCGTGAGTATGCAGCATGGTCACCGCTGCAGTTGACACAGTGTGGTGGGGCAGTGCAGCTTTCCGACACATGGTCGGTTTTGCTGCATTTTGCACATGTCTGCTTACCCCTGCAACTCTGTGATCCGTGGCCGAATTTCTGACAAGTATAGCACCGGCGCGGGTTGGGGATGTAAGGTCTGACTCGGATTTTCACGTAGCCAGCTTCTACGGTCTCCGGGAGAACCGTTGTGCCAAAGGTGAGAACAATGTGTTTGGTAGGGATTTCTTTGTTTTCACGGCGGATGACTATCCGCTGAACTTTGATGACATTTTGCGCATGGAAGCCTTCGAGGAGTTCATTTTCAGTAAGGTCTAGGAGGTCTGCTTCACTTATAACACCACGCACGGTGTTCATGGAGCGGTGAGGACTGACAGTAACAGCGTTGTCACCAATTTTGTCAACTTTGAGGAGCTTGTCACATTGAGTCTTATCTTTAACTTCAATCAGCAGGTCGCCATTGGACATCTTTTGTGCCTTGTAGCCAGCCCCAATGAGGTTCGACAGACATTTGGACACAAGAAATGGAGACATCTTTCTCATTGTTGTGTTCTCATTTTCCGAGTGCATCACGTGAAAGCGTGGAAAACACTCCTGCTTCTTTGAGAGAGAAAATTCGAAGGTGGTTGCCTCGGTGCGCCCCCTTTTAAGAGAGCGATTCATGGAGAAGGGATTTGAAGATGCCATACAACAAGTATGTGTTCGGTGGCAAGGCCGGTCGCCCACCACCGAGCCCAACAAGGGAACGTGGCTTTTTCAGCACACGCTAACCGTACCTTGCCACTATAACCCTATGCTTGAAATCAAGAGTGATGTCTTTGCACAGGGTTAACCCTCGCCGCCTGGAGAAGCATGGAAGCAAAGAAGGAAGGAGATGACAGGACAGGGTTAGGAAAGACGATAGGAAAGCAAAAGAATGAAGAAGAGGACAGGAAAAGGCGACTGGCTGATTCCCCCCAGGTCGGGTCAAACTGGGGGCACCGTCTACGGGAAGCGGGGGCCGAAGTGGTGTGTTGCCTCTGCCAGGGGGCCATGAAGGTCCAAAACAACCCTGGCTTTGGCTCAACCACCAGGATGCCCTTTTCCCCGGACACGGCAAAGCCACGCACAGCCGAGGGCGTGGGTGGGTCCAACCCACATGGGCTCGGGGTCCGCGGTGTCGCCACTACCGTCACCTTGAAACGCAAGGCGCCCCTGCGGGCATCCTGCAGAATTCCATACCGCCAAGTGGTATCATAAGCCTTAGCCATATCAAAAAAGACAGCAAGGCAAAACTGGTTGTTAACGAAAGCATCTCGTATCATTGTTTCAAGCCGAACAAGGTGGTCAGTTGTAGACCGAAACTGCCGAAAACCACATTGAAACCTGTCTAAGTAACCTGAACGTTCGAGAACAAAGACCAATCTAAAATTGACTATCCGCTCAAATGTCTTGCACAGACAACTGGTCAACGTTATGGGTCGGTAGCTTGATGGACAGTCGGGTGGCTTCCCATCTTTCAGTAACGGAATTACGACAGCCTTTTTCCATGCTTTGGGCAGCCTACCCGTTTTCCAGATTTTATTAAAGAACTTCAGAAGCACTTCTAAGCAGCTATCATTTAGGTGTTGTAGAAAAGCGTAGTGAATCAGGTCAGGGCCAACAGAAGTAGCCTTGCACTGAGCTAGTGCTCTTTTAAGTTCGTACAATGTAAATTCTTGGTTGTAGTCTTCAGTGTTGTTGCTAGTATTTTTAATCCTGAGCTTTTCAGCACTAGCCTTATGTCTCATGAACTCTTGTGTGTAATTTGTATCGCTAGAAACATCCGAAAAGTGGGCACCTAAAACATCCGCTTGCGTTTGCAACAAATCGTTCCCACCGTCGGTAGAAAAAAGTGGTACCGTAAACCGTCTGTAGATGCCTCTGACTTTGCGTACATGGTCCCAGACTTTTTTTGCGGGAGTGGTAGTGTTTATTGTGCTTACAAAGTTTTGCCACGAGTTTCTTTTTGCTTCTTTTCTGATTTTTCTGGCAGCAGCTCGGGCAGCCTTAAAGCTCAGGCAGTTGTCCATGGTAGGGTACCGTCTGAACACACCCCAGGCCTTGTTTTGCTTTTTCCGAGCTTCGCGACAGGCATCATTCCACCACGGCTTTGGCTGCTTAGGGATTCGGCCAGATGATTGTGGGACGGCTACTTTAGCAGCTTTAACAAGTTCCTCGCAAATGTAGGCATTTGCTTCATCTATGGACATACTGCTCATGTCAACTCCCTCAAAACTGACCAGATCCTTAAATTTTCCCCAGTCTGCTCTCTCGAGCCTCCATCGGGGTGGACAGTTTTTGACGGCTGGAAGTGGCTGCACGTCTCGCAACAAGGCGGGAAAGTGGTCACTTCCGTGTGGATCGTTCACTACACTCCACTCAAAGTCCATCTCGAGCTCTGGCGACCCAACACAAAGGTCTATCGCAGAAAAGTTTCCCGTACCCGCAGAAAAATATGTCTTGTCTCCATTATTGAACACAAAAAGACTGTTATTCATCAACCACTGTTCGATTTGTTTTCCCCGACTGTCGATTTTGTCACCTCCCCATAGGCAGTGATGGGCATTAAAGTCCCCCATAATAACAAATAGTGCAGGCAGTTGCTCAATAAGATCATCAAGTTCCTGTAATGACACATTATCAGATGGTGGCAGATAAAGTGAGACAACAGTGACCAGTTTGTTGACATAAACTTGTGCTGCAACGGCCTCCAGTGTAGTGTCAAGTTGTATTGACTTTAAAATTGTGCCCTGTGCCACAACCAAAGCCACACCCCCTGAAGCGCGGGTGCTCTCTTCTCTGTCCTTTCTGAGGAGGTGATAACTGCGGAGAATTTTATCGTGTCTTTTTGTTAAATTTGTCTCCTGCAATGCCACCACTTGGGGCTCATATTCATCTAACAACTTGTGTATGTCGTCAATGTTGTGAATTAAACCTCTACAGTTCCAGTGGATGAAGGGAACCGGCATTTTAGTTTTTTGGATGAGCTACAATTACTTTTTTTTTTTTTTTTTACTTTTTGTCAGGTGGTTTCCTTGCAGGAGGTTCACTTCTTGCAGGGATCTTGGATGCGTTCTTCCCAGTACCTTTAGAAGGCACGGGTAGGAGAGATGTTGAGTGTCTTCCAGTGCCCCTTTGGGGCCCTGAAAGGGACGAAGTGGAGGGAACAACGTCCATGGCCTCCTCAGCCGGAGCAGAGAGGGCCGGTGGTTGCACAGCCTCAGGGGCCGGAGCGCGTGCAGTCGGCTGTGGCTGTGCTGGCTGCTGCACGGGGGGAGACTGGGCAAGGGCCAGGTCAGCAGAGCTAAACTGCGTCCCTACCGATGCCCGAGGCGGCCCGGCCCCCCGGCGCGCCACCTCGGCGAAAGTGCCTTTTTGCACAAACGAGAAGCGTCTTCGCGCTTCTTGTATTGACAGACCTTCTTTTACCTTGATAGACATTATTTCTTTTTCATTTTGGAATTTCTGGCATTTCCGTGAGTACGCAGGGTGTGGCCCTGCACAATTGACACACTTTACTTCCTGCGCGGCGCAGGAGTTCGCGTGATGATCAGTACTCGCGCACTGGGCGCACGTCTCTTTGCCCCGACAGCTCTGCAGTGTGTGACCAAACCTCTGGCACTTAAAGCACCGGCGTGGGTTTGGGATGTATGGACGGACTCGATGGACTACATAGCCAAGTTTCAGGGATTCAGGAAGCTTGGTGGAGTTGAAAGTCAAGACAAGGTGATTAGTGGGGATGTCAATGTCGTTACGTCGGATCATGATACGCCTGACAGCAGTAACATTTTCCTCTTGCAGGCCCTCTAAGATTTCATCCTCCGTGAGGTCTGCGAGGTCAGGATCTGAAATCACTCCTTGGCATGAGTTTAGGCTTCGGTGAGCCGATACTTTTATAGTTAGGTTTGCTAACCTTTGCATTGCATACACTGCATCAGCCTGGGCTTTGTTTTCGCATTCAATGAGGATACCTCCAGAGGACATCTTTGTAGCTTTGCATTTACCGCCGAGGACAGCTTCCAGTTCTTTAGCGACTACGAATGGCGAGGCCTTTCGTAGGGGGCACTGGCTGTCGGTGGATTCGATAACAAGAAATCTTGGAAAGCTTTGTTCTTTTAGTTGGAATGGGACCCTTGATACAGGGTAGCTCACTGCGGTGCGAACTCGTTTCCGAGCCCGATCATGAGGAGGTTTTGTCGTAGCCATAAACTAGCAAATAAACATTCAGCAGCCATGCTGGCCACCCACCTCGGAGCCCAACACGGGAACGCAAACTTGCGTTAGCCATACGTGGCCACTATAACCCTGCATAAAGAAACCTAGGGTGGCCATTCACACAGGGTTAACCCTTGCCGCCTGGAAGAGGAGATCGGAAAGCAGAAAAAAATAGAGGACAGGAAAGATGGAGAAAGAAGACAGGAAAGCGAAAGAGTGGAGAGGGGGACAGGAAAGGGCGACTGGCTGATTCCCCCTCGGCCGGGTCAGTCCGGGGGTGCCGTCTACAAGAAGCGAGGGCCAAAGTGGCGTGTTGCCTCCACCAAGGGGCCCTAAGGTCCACAACAACCTCGGTGTCGGCTCAGCCACCAGGATCCCCTTTTCCCTGGACACGGCTAAGCCACGCACAGCCTAAAGCGTGGGTGGGTCCAACCCACATGGGCTCGGGGTCCGCGGTGTCGCCACTACCGTCACCTTGAACGTACAAGGTGCCCCTGCGGGCTGACGCAGCAGAGGGTTGCTGATTGATTGTGGGGTTTAACGCGCCGACGCAACGCAGGCGATGAGGCGCGCCGTAGTGGAGGGCTCCGGATTAATTTTGACCACCTGGGGATCTTTATCGTGCGCCGAAATCTCGTACACACGGGCGTTTTTGCTTTTCGCCTCCATCAGAAAAGCGGCCGCCGCGGCCGGGAATCGAACAGCAGAGGGTGCTAAGAGGGGATTCTTAGCACAGCAGAGGGTGCTAAGAATCCCTGGATCCGGACAGGCCGCCAATGGAATCTGAACCTGGCAACGTTTAACGCGCGAACCTTATCTAGCGAAGCAAGTCTCGAGGTGTTGCTCGAGGAATTAGAGGGCATTAAATGGGATGTAATAGGGCTTAGCGATGTTAGGAGGGCAGGCGAAGCCTTTACGGTGCTGAAAAATGGACACGTCCTATGTTACCGTGGTCTAGAGGACAGAAGAGAACTGGGAGTGGGATTTCTAGTCAATAAAAGCATAGCTGGCAACATAGACGAATACTATAGCATTAACGAAAGGGCAGCAGGTCTTGTAATTAGGCTCAATAAGAGGTACAAGCTCAAGGTGGTGCAGGGCTACGCGCCCACATCCAGCCACGACGACCAAGTTGTGGAACGCTTCTATGAAGATGTGGAATCGGCAATGGCTAAAGTAAAAACACAGTATACCGTAGTTATGGGGGACTTCAATGCTAAAGTAGGCAAGAATCAGGCTGGAGACAAGGCAGTTGGGAACTATGGTCTGGGCTGTAGAAACAGCAGGGGGGACCTACTAGTTGAGTTTGCAGAACGGAATAACCTACGCATAATGAATACCTTCTTCTGTAAACGGGAGAGTCTGAAGTAGACCTGGAGGAGCCCGAATGGGGAGCACAAAAATGAAATAGACTTCATATTATGCGATAACCCTGGCGTCGTGCAGGATGTGGAAGTGCTCGGAAGGGTAAGGTGTAGTGACCACCCTATGGTAAGATCTCGAATTAGGCTAGATTTGAGGAGGGACCGCAAGAAGCTAGTACGAAAGAAGCCGATAAATGAGCTAACAGTAAGACGTAAAGTAGAAGAATTCAGGATCGCGCTGCAGAACCGATATTCAGCTCTTACCGAGGAAACCGAGCTTACGACACAGGAAGCCAGCGACAACCTTACACGCATTATCACGGAGTGTGCAGTAGAAGTCGGGGGCACTACAGTTTACCAGTATCCTGTCTAGCCATATGGCTAGACAGGATACTGGTAAACTTTCACAGGAGACGAAAGATCTAATCAGGAAACGGCAAACCATGAGAATCTCTACTGCAGCTGACAGAACAGAACTAGCCGAGCTCTCGAAGTTAATAAGCGTAAGACAGCTGACATACGGAAGTATAATATGGAGAGGATCGAATACGCTGTAAAGAACGGAGGTAGCCTGAAAGCAGTGAAGAGACGTCTTGGCGTGGGGAAAAATCAGATGTATGCACTTAAGGATAAGCAAGGCAATGTCATCACAAATAGGGATAAAATAGTCACAGTGGCCGAGGAGTTCTATAGGGATCTGTGGAGTAGCCAGGACATCCAGGATAATGCCGAAAGAGACAGTAGTTCAGAGGAGATAGACATCCCACCAGTAACGACCGAAGAAGTAAGGAAGGCTTTGAAAGAAATGAAAGGGGGCAAAGCAACTGGTGAGGATAAGATAACAGCAGACCTCTTGAAGGATGGTGGAGAAATTGTACTTGAAAAACTGGCAAACCTGTATACGCAATGCCTAATGACCACAATGGTACCGGAATCTTGGAAGAACGCGAACATCATCCTAATCCATAAGAAAGGCGACATGAAGGACTTGAAAAATTACAGGCCGATCAGCTTACTGTCAGTCGTCTACAAGGTACTTACCAACGTAATCGCTAGCCGAATTTCTGCAACCTTAGATTTCAGTCAACCTAAAGAACAAGCAGGGTTCCGAAAAGGTTATTCAACAATGGACCATATTCACACGATCAATCAGGTGATAGAGAAGTGCGCTGAGTATACTGAACCCCTATATATAGCCTTCATAGATTATGAGAAAGCATTTGACTCGGTCGAAACCCTAGCAGTCATTCAGGCATTACGGAACCAGGGGGTAGATGAGCATTATGTAAGAATACTAGAGGATATCTACAATGGGCCTACAGCTACCATCATCCTCCATAGGGAGAGCGGTAAAATACCTATAAGGAAGGGTGTCAGACAAGGAGACACAATCTCTCCAATGTTATTCACAGCATGTTTACAAGAAGTATTCAGAACGTTGGATTGGGAACAGGTGGGAGTAAGGGTTAATGGAGAATACCTCAGTAACCTCAGATTTGCTGATGACGTTGCCTTTCTAAGTAACTCGGGGGACGAATTGCAAAGCATGCTTTCCGCACTGGGCGAACAGAGTAGAACCGTGGGCATGAAAATTAATATGCAGAAAACTAAAGTAATGATCAATAACCTCGGGACAGAACAGCAGTTTGAGATAGGTGGCGAGGCAGTGGAAGTGGTAAGCGAATATAGCTACTTAGGCCAAGTTGTGACCCCAGATCCCAACCATGAGGCAGAGATAATTAGAAGGATCAGAATGGGGTGGGGTGCATATGGCAGACATTCTCAGATAATGAATAGCAGCCTACCATTGTCGCTGAAGAAGAAAGTGTATGACAGCTGCATCTTACCGGTGCTCACCTACGGGGCAGAAACTTGAAGGCTCACTAAGAGGGTTCAATTTAAATTGAGAACGACTCAGCGGGCAATGGAGCGGAAAATGATAGGTGTAACATTAAGGGACAAGAAGAGAGCGGAGTGGGTCAGGGAGCAAACTGGTGTTAAAGAAATATTAGTAGAAATTAAGAAGAAATGGACGTGGGCAGGGCATGTGATACGAAGGCAAGATAACCGCTGGTCATTAAGGGTAACAGAGTGGATCCCTATAGAAGGCAAGCGTTGCAGGGGGCGGCAGAAAGTTAGATGGGCAGATGAGATCAAGAAGTTTGCAGGGATAAATTGGTCACAGTTGGCACAGGACCGAGGTAATTGGAGAATAATGGGAGAGGCCTTTGCCCTGCAGTGGGCGTAGATAGGCTGGTGATGATGATGATGACCCATACACCACTTTTTACTAGGACGCCTCGAAGTCCGTTTCTGCTCTCACTGCTGCACATGATTTTTCTGCTGCACATGATGTGCTGCACAAATATTTTCTGACTTCAACATTGTATAACTATTATATGTCGCCGATGCGCATGATTCATATGCGATAATGAGCTAATATAAATTTTCAACATGGCCAATGTTGTGCTCTCGACCCCCCCCTCCCCCCCCCCTCCCTCCCCCGCCGAGAAGATTGGAAATGGCGCTGGCCGTAACTAATGAGCAGGCTCCAATAATAATACTAATGAATAGTCATGCACCTTTTTGTACGTCTACCACCTCCCTGTAACTTCTGGAAAAAAAAAAAGAAAAAGACAGCCCGCAAGATCACGCAGCCAATGCCAATCTGTTCTATAAAAATTCATAGGCGACAGCCGTGTATACTTATTTACAAGTCAAGGTATTTTTTCCGTACAGGACGTTTCGGCACAGGGCGTCACGCATTTTGTCTTGCAAGCAAAAACGGCACTACAGCAGATAACACATGCCTGAAAGGCAGCTGGTGCCTTTTTATTCGCCCAGCGCTCGTCCTTTCTGCTTCTTCCACAGTTTTCAGCTCTGATTTGTTTTGGGCGTGCACTTCATCGGTTTGATTCTTTCCATTTAGTGTATACCAGCGCGCATGCTTCTATGATAAATGTATAAATACGAGACAATGCTTCAATAAATGTTAGTTGCAAGTGAGCGCTTGTCCCGTCGTTCTTCTTTGTGTCGTTGTTCAAGTCGCGCTCTATTTTAAAGCAAAGCTTTTTACCTCTACCCCCCAAGGGTTCTTTCGCGACCGTTGGTGTCACCAGAAAACTCCAGCGAACAAATAAAAGAATTTACTGGCACCGCCGGGAATCGAACCTGGAACCAACAGACTAACAAAGCGAGAGCCCGTTGTCTTACCGATTTAGCTACGAGCCCACGCGAAGACTGGGAAGACAGGTGATGTACTCACCAAGCACATCTACGGTTTTACCCCCTGCATTCTCGCTGAATGCCACGTGAAAGCATCACGCGACCACTCACGCCCGTCTAACGGCCCTGTGCGCACCTTGCTCATGTGCTAAGAGTTACAAAAATTAAAGTAAGCTCACACCAATGCATGGCATCTCACTTCTAGTACGCCAATGTGCTAAAGCCTGTGGCCTCCAGTGTTCACGTAAACAATCACAGCTCCTTGTCGTCCGCCCTCACGCCAAATCAAAGGAATACATTCAAATACTCCGTGATGGCCAGGTCATCACTCCAAGCCCCAGCATCAAGATCCTGGGCCTACATCTCGAGGCTAACACCAAGAGTGACGTCTCCTTGCAGCGCTCAAAAACAGCATTAATCAAATACACATGATCAGGCGAGTTGCCACCAAGAAGCGAGGCCTAAAGGAATCCGGTACCTTTCTATTAGTTCAAGCTGTTGTCCTCTCGAAAATCACTTACGTCCACACCTGCCTGCTTCTCGGCAAGGAGGACATAAAGATGTTTTATATAATGATTAGAACTGCGGTTTAGCAGGCCATTGGTCTTCTCATGAGTGCGTCCACACAGAGGCTGCTTAGCACGGGTCTCCACAACACGGTGGAAGAGCTGATTGAAGGCCATCTTTCTAACCAGATGGTCCGACTCAGAACTGCGATGGGTAACCGCATGCTTCACCAGATTGGCTGGGCAGCCCAGAATGTCACTCCGCTTGACGTACTCCCAGACTCTTGGCGACCAAAACTAAAGATGCTCCCTTGGCTAAGAAATATGAACCCCTCACATTACGAGGGTCACCGAAAAGCACAGGCTCAAGTCCTAAACACCACCCTAGGTGTGGATCATGCAGTTATCTACACAGACGCCTCCAAACATCGAGGGCAGCAATACGCCATCATCGTGGCTACCTCCAGAACCAACCCCCTTGCGTGTACCTCGCTTAGGACCCAAGAAATGACGGCAGCAGAAGAGGCAGCCATCACCCTGGCTCTCACTCAACCAGGGGTTCGGAGGGTAGTCACCAAGTCCCAGTAAGCCTACTGGAATTACCAGTCGGGTGGTGTGTCCTGACCTGCACTGCGCGGGCTAAAAAACCACTCCCCAAACGGTTCCACTCAGCTCATCTGGACACCCCCTCACGCTTCAATGGAGGGCAAAAAATACGCCCACCCAACGAGCCTGCGCTTTTACCTCCCATGCTATGGAGCTGCACGAGGACAGTCACCCGCTTGTCACATTCAGGGAGATAACCCAGCATTATCGCCTTCTGAGACAGACCGTACCTTCGCCTTACCCTGACCTTTCCAGAGAACAACAAACTACCCTACCGCTCATACAATCCCGGCTCCTTCCCACAGCCTACGCGTCTTCACTTAATGCATCCGAATCACTACGACGCTGAATGTAAATTTTGTTTAGAAGTAGGAACACTCCGCCCCGTAATCGGGGTGAGCGACTTTAGCCCTGAGCACCCTCCTCTCTTTCCCGTTCACTACCCAACAAGAGCAATGGGAGATGCTGCTGTCCAGGCCCTCTCTACCTACCCAGCTTAAGCGGGTGGACAGAACACAGGCCGCGCGGACTGCATATGGGCCCCTCAGAAGAATGCATCACTCCCCAGGGGGGCCATTCAGAAATCTGAACATAAGAATTTCTTCCTCCTTCTCCTCCTTCTCTGCCGCAAATCTCGTCGCCTCCACAAGTGCAAGAAATGCGGCAAGCTCCTCGACCAACCCGACCAGCAGCATGAGTGCCACATGAACTGTGTCAACTGTCACGGTGAGCATCCAGCCGATTACGAAGATTGCCCCGCCAGGAGAGAAGCAGATGCTGAAACAACAAAGGCTGCTTACCTCAAGAGAATCAAGCTTAGGAAGAACCAGCAAGAACAAGTAACACAAAAGCACGTTCAAGTACAGGACCCCAAGACCCACGAGCACCAACCAAAAAGCCAGCCGCTGCAAAGGAACCATGCGAGCCGAGTCAGTCAGCCGAACCAACGAGACGCGAGGCAAGGAAGGAGCAACAGCTGCAACTCAACTCCAGGAACCCGACGGGCTCGGAGCCTCAGCGCCGGACGGCGAAACACAGAGGTGAGTCGGCCAGCCTTCCTCCCCTTCACCCCCACTCGTCACACAGACAAGCACACACACAGAAACGAACACAAGCCGATATGGCAGTCCCAGTCCTACAAGCAGGCACTTGTGCGGAAAAAAACGATTCCGTCAATAGCAGAGTCGTTGGCAATAAAAGAACAAGCGCTCACGCCAATGGAGACCACTGAAATGCCGGCAGCCCCAAATTCGGCTGCATTTCCTACCCTAGAAGACACCGCAGAGCCCTTAGCAAATAGTGCACAGGCGCCTATGCAGATCGCAGAGACGTCGACGCCACCTATCGCAAGCGCCGCGCCTCAGCCTCAACAAGCGGCGGAACCCCACGCAAAACGATCCCGTAGTGAGGTCTGCACAATGGAAGACCGTCTCGCGCAGCTAACCAAGCAACTCCTGGAATTTCAACAATCCCTCGCAACCCAAGAGCAAGCCAGAAATGACCGCCTAACCAAGCTAGAGCAACTCACCATCACGATGGGAGAAACTTTGGGCAAATTGCAACAAACGCTCGAAGCCATGCAGGTTCGCATAGCCAGACTCGAGACTAACTCCACGCTCGAAAGCTCAACGATAAGCCGCTTCACATCAAAACAACGCCTACACCCTTACAGTCCCAACGCAAAAAACGCTAGCAGCAATGGGGACAACAACTAACCATAGTATGCGCACGCCAACCAACCCAACAAACCAGGAAGTACTAATTTGGCAATGGAACTGCAGGAGTTTCAGGAGCAAGAGAGGCCTCCTTACAAGATACATAGAAGCAATGCAACGAAAACCAGACATAATATTATTACAGGAGACAATGGGTTCACCAAAGATAGCAGGGTATAATACATACGAGCCGCAAGCAACCCAAGGGAAAGTAGCGAGCGTTGCAACCCTGGTCAGCAAAGCCCTAACTGCGCAGGAAATCACCGAATACGATGACCAGCACTTCAGTGCCATTACAATCAAAGTACTTCCGCAGCCAATGCGCACGGGCAAAAAGGGGTGTGAACTGTACGTAGCGAATGTGTACAGCCCACCGAGAGCCTACAACGCGGACTTCAAACAACTTTTTGTAGACACTACGCATAAGGGTGCCGTCAGCATTATAGCTGGGGATTTTAATGCGCAACACCCCGCATGGGGGTACAAGAAAACTACCGCCAAGGGAAGGAAACTGGAAACGCTGATCTGCAACTCCGGGTATACGATCCTCAACAACGCCAATGAATTCACCAGGGAAGGCAACTCAGTCGAACGAGATACCAACCCAGACTTGACGCTGTACAAGAGAGCCTACAAGTGTAGCTGGACGAACACACGGGAAACACTAACGAGTGATCACTTCATTATAGGGACCCACTTAAGTATTCGAGGACTCAAGAAAGAGAGAAAGTCCATCCGTCTCACAAATTGGCACAAATTTCGGCACAGCGAGGATCAAGAAACACCCCTTCAGGATCTCGATCAGTGGGTAGGGCAACTGCAAGTGCGAATGGACAAAACTTCCACAGAAGTCCAAGCCAACGAACAGTACCCCGATGTAGACGCCCATCTTCTACATATATGGGAAGCGCGGCATGGACTTGTTAAGAGGTGGAAAAAACAAAAACATAATAAAAGACTCAAGCTCAGGATTGCCCGTATCTCCAAAGAAGCGCAGGATTATGCAGAGGCGCTTACACGTACCAACTGGCATAACCTGTGCGAGAAGCTCAACGGCAACCTCAGCGCCAAACGTACGTGGTCACTTTTACGCAGCCTCATACAGCCAAACCAGTCCACGACAGACAAAGCTAAGGACATAACTCGCCTGCTACACAGACAAAACAAAGATCCGGGACAGACACTGGAGGAACTAGCCAGCATATACCTACCTCCCAAAGATGACCCGGAATATCGAGACTATGCAGGAGACGCAAACGATCTTCAATACTTGAATGGTCCTATTACCATAGAGGAAATACAGGCTGCCCTGGAGTTCACGAAACGCAACACGACACCGGGACCGGACGGAATACAGTACAAGCTCATCAAAAATCTCTCGGATGAGGACTATGCCCGCCTTGCAGCCTTCATGAATCAAGCCTGGGAACAAGGCGAGATCCCGATAGCATGGAAGACGGCTCGGGTCATACTAATACCTAAACCAGGAAAAAAACTCGATCTCCACAATTTAAGGCCCATATCATTAACGTCCTGTTTGGGCAAGCTCATGGAAAAGGTAATATTAATCAGGCTCTCCAAGTACCTCGAGGACACGAACGCTCTTCCGCACACGCTCATTGGCTACAGAGAGAGGATCTCGGCACAGGACTGCCTTCTCCAACTCAAGGAAGATATATTAGACGACCCCAGCACTGCTCAAATCCGAGCGGTCCTCGCCTTAGACCTCTCGAAGGCATTTGATAATGTCTCGCATGACCTAATACTGGCCAACTTGCAAGAAACAAACTGCGGCTCAAAAATTTACAACTATGTGCGGAGCTTTCTGCGTGACCGGATGACAACACTCACGTTGGGACCAATCGAGTCCCGTGCAAAGGAAGCCTCCAATCGTGGCACACCTCAGGGTTCCATACTATCACCCCTCCTTTTTAATATCGCGATGAAGAACCTACCAGCGCAACTTAACCGCATCGGTGATATCAAGCATGCAATATATGCCGATGATATCACCATATGGACAACAAAAGGCTCCCCAGCACAAGTCGAAGAAGCACTTCAACAATCGGCCGAAGAGGTCGAGCGCTACGCCAGTAGCGGTGGCCTCGCCTGTTCTGCTGAAAAATCAGAGCTTCTCGTTGTAACTAAGCACAATAGCAAGCAACAACAAGTCCAACTGAAGGTGATACTGCAAGGCAGAGCCATACCCCAGCGTTCGCACATCAAAGTACTCGGATTGACACTACAAAGCAACGGAAAAGCCAACCATACGGTCCGGAAACTCTTAGATCAGGGAAATCAGGTGATACACATGCTCCGAAGAATTACGAACAGGCACCGGGGTCTTCGGGAAGCTGATGTCCTTCGCCTTAACGCAGCTCTCATCACTTCCAGGATACTTTATCATTTGCCATACCAAAATCTCAACAAATCTGAACTCAAAAGCATAGAGGTGCTTTTAAGAAAGGCCCATAAGATCGCACTCGGGGTGCCCACGTATACCTCAACAAAGGCACTGGAAGACACCGGCACAACAAATTCTTTGGAGGAACTGCTTAACGCGCACAAAATCAATCAGCTACAACGACTGCGAAGCACGGCACAGGGCATAAGCATCCTTCACAACCTAGGATACGACACCAGCCAATATGAGGGAAGCACGTACGGACAACTGGAGCCTTACATACGGGGGAAAATCTGCACTGCTCCTCTACCCCGCAATATGCATCCGGAGAGGAACAGGGAAAGACGAACCCTTCGTGTTAAGGCCATCCTGAAGCAGATCAACAAGACCGAGCCACAACCCGAACTCTACTACACTGACGCCAGCCTCCTAGATGGGACGGGTGTCACCGTTGTCGTAGACGGAAGTCATACCCTCATCACAGCAGCCACAGAACTTGACCTCAATGCAACCGTCGATGTGGAGACTAGGGCAATCGCGCGTGCTATAGAGCACTCTTGCCGTTCTGTGCCAGACACCGGTACAGTGTACATCTACACCGACTCTCAATCTGCATGCCGGCAACTTATCTGCAACCGAATGCACAGAAATACCGCTCACATACTGAACAAGGTATACTCGCATCAAGTCAAAAGTGCTACAAGGTAATCTGGGTACCTGGGCACGAAGGCATGCCAGGAAATGAGAGCGCACACGCACTTGCCCGAGCGTTAAACCACCGGGCGCCTGAGCATGCACTTCCACATTCAAGTGAACGTAGGGCGCAACCAGGACCTCAAGAACCAGTTGACACCAGGGATCTGCTACGGACAGCCCGTCAAAACAGACAAAAGTACCCAACACCACACAAAACACTCACTCGTCGGGAATCCGCTGTACTAAGGCAAATTCAAACAAACACGCTACCTACTGTACACCTAACACACCGATTTCAACGATTACCGGGTACCCCCAAGTGTCCTAACTGCGGGGACTACCCTAGCATCTATCACACTCTCTGGACATGCACACAGAACCCTAACCTTTCCCCCATACCCAATCCTAACCCCACTTCATGGGAAAGAAGGCTGGCCGACTCTAGCGCGGAAGTGCAAAGAACACTCATTGAACGCGCAGAGAAGGCCCTGTCGGCTATCCCGGGAGCTCCGGACTAGGGGATCCGTGCAAAAATAAAGTTTTCTTCTTCTTCTTCTTCCGTCCGCGGCGCAGAGACGGAAAAACTCACATCGTCTAACATCGGGTTGGAGCTTACTTTAATTTTGTAAAAAAAGTTTCCACTCTTGTGCTACACCAATACAACTCAACCAAACACCGTTCATGCATCATGCATTGATTTAACCTTACCGAGAATATCTCTTTGAAGTAATAAACGGTGTGGTTAAGTGCATTTCACTTTTCTCTGGTTTTACTATTTGTAGAGCGATGTGAGTGAATTTAAGTGAAGTCGCATGGGTAATCGTTATGGGTGCCGTTTACAGCTTTGCTTTCCAACCACATTCACGGGGTGGATTGGCGCGATTTTTTTTTAATCATAACGTGTACTGACTTCGACGATTTACTGACTTGACGCCTACCGCGAAACGTTCTATCTCGTGCTTCGCACGTCAAATCACCCTTTCAGTTTGTAATGGCCTAATGTGTTACAAGATTCCGCAATGTAGCGAACAGAACGATGGCCGGGAGTCAGGAGGAACGATTCGTATTCGTTGTGACGCACACTTCCATGATAGCTATCGCAAAATGTGTTCCAGAAATCAGAGCACTAATGCAACGACCGCGCGTTAACGAAGCCCCGCTTATACAAGATTGCGGCCTACAACCCCCGAAAAGATAACAGCTTACAAATTATTCTAGGTAACGGGACAAATATTCAAACTCATTTGTAGCAATAACGTGGCTGCTGTACGATTTTTTATGCTCCACCGCTGTTATTAAACGCTGGTATTTAAACAGCCCATAGACACAGGCGTAACTGTGGGGTATGGTGGTTATCGTGATGGGATTCCGATTTCAACAAAAAAGGAAAGGATATAAAATATATCGCACCGTCATATCGCTTGGCGCTGGCTCGGAAAACATTAGGTCTGGGCGGGAAAATAGCTGGTACATCATAACTACTTTATCTGCTTTCCTAATACATTGCATATCGCCCAATTGTTTAAAGTTTGTTTTGAAATTGCATCACTGCTGTTAGGAAACAGCGGTATTATGATTTGTTGTATGTATTTTGTTTTATTATCTTTTTAATGTAATAAATCTTTTTTCTCACTTACCTGATGAATGAACTTAACGAACCCGTTCGTTCGTGTTTAGTCGGACCGAAACTGGACCGGAACGAAATGAATTCGCCCGAACGCGAACCGCAGCCGAATCGGTTCGACACACACTCTATGATTATATATATATATATATATATATATATATATATATATATATATATATATATATATATATAGTAATTTTTCGCGGCACCGAACCATTTCCTATACGCCCCATGTATTTGTTGCCCTTTATTTCGAAGTATTTTTGGGCCAAACTGCGGATATCTCGAAATCTTGACTGAGAGTAGAACGAAAATTTCGCCGCCGCGCACCGTTTCACAAGATTCACGCGGTGCTGCCGCGCCGAAGTCCCTGAATTTTTTTCTCGTTTAGCCGCGCCTTCTACAAAGCCGATGTTTTCCCCGAACTTGAAGTCTGAGCCTAGAGGCATATAAACATCGTGGCACGTTTTGTGACGGTAGAGACATGCCCAGAGGTACAGTGTACTAGAAGATAGAGGTGTGCCGTGCGGGGAAAAACCCAATGGAGAGCGCGGGTCCCTTTTGCGATGAAAAAATTTGCATGGAGCGCAGGCGAAATAAGGTTGAATGCAGCAGCGGTGAAGATCGGCTCATGCAATGCGTCAAGCAGATAGATGACTCCTTAGGCGCGAGTGCGACCGCAAAGCAGACCAGCCTTACGCAGTTCTATTCCGATAAGTAAACTTGCAGTGCCACAAAGCCCAGTCGGTGAACGTCTCTTGTATGTTTTTTTTCTGTTTCAAACCTTTCTGAAAAAGCAAGATTGGAAGCTGCTGTTGAAGACCTGGTAAGTAGTAGCGCAATTGTTGCAAAGAACTCGATATTTCATGGAATTCGCGCAAATTTTCTTATCTCGAAAATCCGCTTATGTCGAAATATTTCGTGGTTTTTATTACTTCGAGTTAACGAGGTATTACTGATATATATATATATATATATATATATATATATATATATATATATATATATATATATATATATATATATATGCGGGTTCTTTGTGTCTGTGAATATTCGCCGTATAATTTAGTTTATTGTTATGCAAACATACGTATGTGTTCCCTTCTTTTGTTTTTCCGTATATTTTCTTTTTTCCTGTCCATTCTAAGACTTCTGTCGGGCTAATGAGCCGTACTGTTTGCTTTGTTTTCATGCTCGAATTGGTGCGCAGCCAATTATGGCTGATATGACATGCCCGCCCGCCACTCAGCTGCTATCTGCCATAGACCCACCGAGGCTGTTAAAATAAATAAAATATCTTTTCGGCATCCTGAAGGCCTCGTGTAAATACATCGATAAAATGCTCGTGCGAATTCGTTGCGGTGATTGAACGATAGCGAAAAGGTTGTCATGAGAAAAGGGGCCACAAGGAGAAGTAGCGGGAAATCAGGCATAGTGACAATCGCTTACGTAATGCCGGCGGATAACTAAAGCTGTTTGCATGTCATCGCATTAAACTGGGCGCGGAACGACGCCCTGATAGACAGCGTGTGGGCTCCCCTTCTTTTATTCTGCATTGGTGCGAGGGCGAATGCTGAAGCGTTTGCAGCCCTCACAGCGACAGTATGGATAGGTGTAGTGGGGAGGAAAGGCACTATATATTCCGTTCCCGAGTGAAATATGAGAGCAATCGAGCAGCTTGATAAGAATAAGCAGTGCGAGAAATAGCCACGCTTGCAGTGACTGCCGCCCATATAGATATATATTTGGGGTGCGGTGTGTTCGAGTTGCTGCTGGGCTCGTCGCAATGTCGGGTTCCGAAGCAAAACGGCAACAGGGTCCCGTTAGTTAAATGCGACCGGAGGTACCGTTATAGTGTCGCATCTTCCGGTCACGCTCACAGGGCACACACAGCCTTTCATCGCCCCTACATTTGTCGAAGGGTGCCGTGGAATCAAGGCAAAACAACAACAACAAAAAAAAGAATCGGGGCTGCCATCAACTCAAACGGAAATCTTTCGCGATATATCTTGCCACCGGTTGCGCGCTTTTTAAGTGGATATGCGTAGCGAGGTGTGGCGCCCCTCTCCATTAGTTTTCTTCGGGACATGGCGAACATATGGCGAAGCAGCATATTTTTAACGCCGCAGGTGCCGCCATCTCGGTTGGGGCAATGACCGGCATATTTTGCAACGCTATAGCCTGATCCGGCAACACGAACAACAATTTCAATCATATATATGCTGTCAACGGGCTTCTTGCCATGCGTGGGTGCGGTCAGCCGAAAGTACGGGAATTCCCGACGAAAACGCGAACCTTCGGCAAGAAATAACACTTCGGAGTAGCGCCCGCAGGCCCCAGGCCTCTGGGTTACCCAGCGGCCAGGGTAGAAATTGAAAAACACCGAGCCACCGACTCACCGGCTGCAGATCGCCCTGCCGTTCGCTGCGCGCTGTATGGCGATAGCGGCGCTTCCAGACAAGCTGCGCCGACACGGGGGAGGTTTCCGTTTCCATAGCTTCCTTATCTCTTACTTTGAATTCCTGAACGACACTCGAAAGGCTACCGCAGCGCCGTTTGTTTCTTGTAAATCTGAACGCGCAGGTACTGCGCACGGGGAATATTTTGCCGAAGATTGACTATGCCTAGCTTGGTATGTAATTTGCGAGTTAAGGAACTTTTCATCATCACCAAGCTTAATGCTGAGCACGTAGTCTACTCTTTCAAATATATTACCATCTGACTTAACATACTTGGCGTAATTAAATCCTGGCCCAATTCACTGAAATGTTGTAATTTTTTTCAGTAAGATCGCTGAAATGGCCACTTAATTGTAACAGCAGCGGGTTTAGTTTCTAAATGGTTCCTGATGGCAGTTCTGCTGGAGATAAAAGAATGCCCGTATGCCTCGAGTCCCATCATTAAAGAGACCCTGCAACACTTTTTTAAACTTTTTACTAAATGCTAAATTCTTTCAGAACGTAGTCAACAAACACACCCAATACTTAATAGGAGGTCACCTCAACCAAAAATTACTGCTCTATATATGCCCATCAGATAACTTGGAAACTTGTTCAAGAAAATTTTCTTTCTTTCCCGGTCTTGACATTCTTTGGGTGCTTGAATTACGTCATTTCGGCAGTGTAGTGGCTATTGACCGGCTTTCTTTCAGTTGCAACAATCAACGGCGCAAAATATAGCCGGTCGTGGTATAGACATTGCCTAACGCGTCGCGCGCTTTTCAATAGGAAGGGTAGGGACGCTTAGTTCAGGCACTCATCCGCTATGTGGCGCGCGCCGGCGGACATCTCGCCTTCTACGACGTGTGTCTGTCAGCTTGCCAGTTGGGTTTCAAGAGCCGTTTCGCTCACATCTTAGCCGCGACGGGGCACTAGTTGTGGGCGCACTGGGGATCTCGTCCAACGTGTCGCTCGCTTCATACTTGCTGCATTTTTCCAGAGATAACTGGCGGAGGCGGAGCTAAAATAGTGTAAGAACATGTTAATTGTCGGGTAGACAAATAGCGAACAGAAAAACGATATCTTCGGATGGTGTAGCCATTATTTTACTGATATTTTTCTCTCTGGAGGATTTAGGGAAGAAAAAATTGCGTCCACATTGTTTGTTCCGGTGCTCACTTCTACCATTATTTTCCAAAAATATCACGTGCTTGTAAATTTCAGAAGATTACAGAAAACAAAATAATAAGCAGCTGAGGGTCCCGCCACGCTGTCCGGGCGCTTCTACGGTACAGTCCTCAATTTTAAAAGTGCGTACCGAAGCGGAGTGCGAACAGCGAGGACAAAACAAGACCGAATTGCGGAGGGAGAGAGGGGGATGCCCCACTCAGGAAATTTCGGGGCCCGTGATCCAAGTAGATAAGAGCGCAAAGCCGGCATCAGCCTGCGGCAGCACAAATGATTTTGCTCCGTGGCAAAGGCGGTTTTATCAGCGACAGGCCAAGACAGACGGGCATGGTGAAAAACAAGAAGGCGTAGGAGCGCCGCCTGGGGAACGCTAAACAAACTTTCAACTATTTTGCATAGTTTCCGAGAAACGGTGCTTGCCGGCGGACATGAAAGCACGCAATAAGGCTACGGAGCGGGAAAGGGTAGGAGAGAGCAACAGGAGAGTGGCTGTTTGGCCATTTTTCGCTCACGCGTTGTTTGGCCATTTTTCGCGCGGCGTTGCAACAATGAACGTATTCGATAGCCCCCTTTAATAAAAAAGCCACAAAAGCAAAGCGAAAACGGAAGGCGGCATTGCTGCGACGAGCAAAATCACGCAGCGCCGTTCCTTGGTGTATTCACAGGGCTTTGGGCTGCGCGGCGGCGCTACCTCCGCGGCGGCGACGACGCCATATTTGAGGTTGCACTCCGCCGCGCGGGCAGCGCGTTTCCCGACGCGAAACGTGGTTTGCAGCGTGCTGCTGGCAAGAAGTTCGTGTGGACGGATTTTTTCCTGCGTGATTCGTGGGTTTGCGAATGCCTCGTCCTACCGAGTAGCTAGCTCTGACACACTACGTGAGACAATGGGAGCTCTCGCTTCCAAAATCCGGACTGCGCTGGTCTCCTACAACCGCATGACCCGAAGCAGGCCGCACGACAAAATAAAAAAAAAGCGCGCCGTGTATTTTTTTTTTCGCAGTGTCTAGAGTTACGTCCGATGGAACCCAAAATTGAAAACTAGAGTTACGTCCGACGGAACTATAAGCCAGTTTCTAGAGTTACGTCCGACGGAACCCAGAATTGAAAACTAGGGTTACGTCCGACGTAACTTTAAGCCAGTTTCTAGAGTTAGGTCCGACGTAACCCAAAATTGAAAACTAGTCACGTCCGACGGAAATATAAGCCCGACCTCTTGTTTACTATCACGAGCCATGAGTTGTAAATACGTAATGTAAATAAAGTGTTTACTTGGAGTAGACCGTCGTCGGCTATGTGCCGTTGGCTAACGAGCCAGCGAGTCATCGAGTCATCGCTTCGTTCATCGACGTTGGCGACCGATCCACACGTTCGAATTTTAACTGTCTCTCAATGAATATTTTTACAAAGCTCGATCTTGTTTCCTTTCCCATAACTGCAGGCTATCAGAAGAATATTTTTTTCTGCTATTTCACACCATCCGCTAACGCGGGATTTTCTAATGACCTACTCGATGCACTATATGTATTTTATTACAAAATTTCCTAATCGTGCCATGTTTGTTTTTGCCAATTTTAATGACCCCCACATTACCTGGAAATCCTCTAGGACTGTGACAACTCTATCGGAATCCTCTACTTTCCGATCATTAGGCACTTTTAGCATATCGTTACCCTGTTTGCGTTACCGTTTACCGTGTTACCGGAAGCCGCTGGCGACGGTGAAGCCTGTGCCGGTAAGTTACCGTTCGCGGTAACTCTCGCGCTGCGCAGTCGACTCCCGCAAACACGGTAACGTAAAAACGGTAACGCTATGCTAAAACTCTCTATTATGCGACTGCTTTTACTTAACACAAGCGACTACCCAGCTAAACAGGACAACATCTTCATCTGTATGTTCCACCTAATACTAAGTGCCCCAGACATTGTTTCAAATATTAGCCACATGCCTGACTTTAGCGATCTCTGTATTGTTTGTATTGCACTTGTCCCGCTGAATGTGCCATCTCATCATTCTTCCAACAAACCAAAAACAATTTGCGACTATGGAAAAGCCACTTTTGCTGCTCAACCCGATTCATAAATAAGTTTGGTTGACGAAAACTGGTACACGTTTAAAGCAGTTCTTGTATATTCCAGAAAAGATCATTTTAATGAACCGTAGTTCGAAATGGTTTAATGCAATAATTAGCGCTCTAAAAACCAAAACAAACGGCTTTTCTGTAAGGGTAAATATTCAGGTAATCTACAAGCCAGTATCCTCAGAGAGAAAAAAAAACGAGTATTCATGAAAAAAAAAAAAACATTAAAAGAAGCAAATCATGCTTACTTTAGCATCAGTCTTCCTTCATTATTGCCAAAATACCCCCATAAGTTCTGCATCGTGGTTAACTGTATCGAATGCTCGTATTATGTATTGTGTATTCCAAAGCCCTAGCTTTAAATAAAACATGCAAAGTTTTTGTTCATTTCTATGCAAAAATAGATTCGTCTTTTGTTGTTATTTCAACACTTTTTATTTTAACAAAACAAAATAAGTGGGTAAACCTAATTTAGAAAATAAAGGAAATAAAATAAACAAAATTAAGGAAAATAAAATAAATGAACTAAAGGAAATAAAATAAATAAAATAAGGGAAATAAAATAAAGGGAATTATTGTAATATCAAATAAAATAGTGGCAATTGTGCTGATTTGTTCTGATTATTGCTGACATTTTGTATGAGAGGGGGGTGACAAATTTGCTGGGGCCCCGGGTGCAAGGTTAGCCAGGAACGCCACTGGTCCGACGTAACTTTAAGCCAGTTTCTAGAGTTACGTCCGACGGAACTTTAGGCCAATGTTTTGAGTTACGTCCGGCGAACGTAAAGCATAAAAAAAAAATTACAGCTAACGGCACCAAATACCATGACGCTCCATGGTGTAATATGTCACTTGTACGATGCACGACGTACGATGTACGATGCAGCGCTGTGGGTTCGAATCCTAGCTGGGTTGATGGATTTTTCAATTAAATAATTAAAAAAATTTTTTATTTATTTATTACAACCTACCCGCCGTTGTCGCTTGAACTGTGCTTCACGTAGATAGCGCGCTGCTTCCAGAGAGACTCGTTTCCGCTCCGTCCGATGCGCCGTTCCCACTTAGGGTCGGTAGAAGCGATAGTATAGCTACGTCATCTACAAACTCAGCCAATCTTTCTCCCCTTACTTCTAACTCCTCTCCAGCCTGTATTTCTTTCTTAGCGTATGGCATGCGGTTGCGCCGGCGGAGTTTTCTGCGTACACGGCAGCGCCGGTTGTTCCTTTCGCGTGTCCATAAAAAGCTCCGCTTTAACATGTCGTGTATGACCAGCATTTTTTTCTTGCCTTTATTGTAGCGAATCGAGGGTTCAACACGTCAAGTATTCATCTTATTTCCCGTGCGTTTGTTTTTTACATCGAAACTGTATATCGTTAGGATACAGCAGGTCGCCCCCGTGGACGGAGACTAACGATTTTCAGCGGCGGATATATATACTGGGTGTTTCCGGGAAGACGAAGTAATTTTTAAAAATAGGCTTTCGGAGCTAAAATTGTTTTAATTGCGCCAAGTGAACAGGAACCGTGGCGGGAGCTATAAAACGGTTTCAAGTGCGATTTGATTGATTGATTGTGGGGTTTAACGCGCCGACGCAACGCAGGCGATGAGGCGCGCCGTAGTGGAGGGCTCCGGATTAATTTTGACCACCTGGGGATCTTTATCGTGCGCCGAAATCTCGTACACACGGGCGTTTTTGCTTTTCGCCTCCATCAGAAAAGCGGCCGCCGCGGCCGGGAATCGAACCCGCGACCTTGTGCTCAGCTGCGCAACGCCTTAGCCACTGAGCCACCGCGGCGGGTTTCAAGTGCGATTTAGGGGCATACTTAACTAGAAGTTATTAATTAACTTTCTATTTATTCTAGTTAGGTGCTTGGTTGTAACAGGGAAATTGTAAACGATCATGAGTCCATCCGATATCGATTATTAGATTTTTGAAATTGTAATTGCGTGCAGAGCCACAGCGCCCAGAACCTCAGCTCTCCAGATGCGCACAGCGGGCTCCGTGCGGGAGCTGAGCGCCGCAAAGCCACGCCCACGCGCTCATGGCTGTGCACGTCACGCGCACGCCGCGCTTTTTCTTCGGCACGAACAGAGGCAAGGGGAGTAGTTTTAATTGAACTTTCTCGCCCGCCCAAATGGGAGTTGGCATCATGATTGCCGAGTGTGGCCGAGAACTGCCGCCGTTTGCGTGCGGCGGTCACGATTCATCCGCAGATAATATATAAGGAAATACAAGTAAGAGAAACTGAGAACATTGTAATCCGGAAATCTGGCTAATAGATGCTTTTCGCCTGTTCAGATGCCCCTTGCCTCTGTTCGTGCCGAAGACAAAGCGCGGCGTGAGAAAAAATGTGAGTGACGAACGAGCTTATCATGATAAGCGTCGCGTCCGCATCATGCGCCGTGATGGTGACGTACTTACCTCATCCGGAATGTAAGTGTATGAGCATATTGATCTGATATGTACTACTACATAATTATTTTTGGTCATTTTTTTTCTAAAAAAACACACAACCGAATAATCCATGCATAATCGAATTAATCTATGCCAATTAATCGGGTTGAAATATTAACTGACACCCAACCCTATTAATTACTCTTGAACCATGTAAATTGGTTCAAGAGTCTTCAAGAGCTGTAAATTTTTTGTGCTTTACGTTATGCCGGACGTAACACAAAACATTGGCCTAAGGTTCCGTCGGACGTAACTTTAGTCATTGAAGGACTCTGCTTTAGTTTTCAATTTGGGGTTCCGTCAGACGTAACTCTAGAAGCCAGCTTAAAGTTCCGTCGGACGTAACTCTAGTTTTCAATTTTGGGTTCCGTTGGACGTAACTCTAGAAACGGCCGGGCCTAAAGTTCCATCGGACGTAACCCTAGTTTTCAATTTTGGGTTACGTTGGACGTAACTCTAGAAACTGGCTTAAAGTTACGTCGGACGTAACCCTAGTTTTTAATTCTGAGTTCCGTCGGACGTAACTTTAGAAACTGGCTTAAAGTTCCGTCGGACGTAACTCTAGTTTTCGATTTTGGGTTCCGTCGGACGTAACTCTAGACACTGCGTTTTTTTTTCCTTTTGCTGTTTCGAAGCGACGGCTAGGGCAGTGCTTGGAGGCTGTTTGTCTTCATTCGACGAATTCCCAAAGAAGTTATCGATAATAATCAGTATCGAATCTGTTGGAATCCGTTTCATCCAGGTGGGCCCCGGGACGATGGGCGCCGGAGCTTTCACCTCGCACCTCGTCACGTTTGAAACATTCGCATGCTTAAAATGTTCACAAATTAAGGTAGCCGGCGTACTTTATGGTTGAGACGAACCATACTGGCCTCCCAGCCTCAACATGGGCTATACTTCGAGTGTTGAGGTGAACGCAAGCGTACATGCAATATCGCTTCCCAGGTAATTGCGGGCATCCAAATTGATCCAATTCTTCTTCGTCGCCTTCGACTGTTCTCTAATGACCAAGCGTGTTACGTGATCAGGCACTAAAGCTTGACGCTGGGTACACAGTTTTACTACTTCAAAAAAATCGCAGAGACTAAAACGTTAACGTATCCAGGGACAAACTAGAGCAGCCTTTGTCACTTCTGCGCTGCTTTCGAAGTAGACAAAGCGTACGTGTTCCATAATCTTGTTCTGCTTATAATTTCCTCTTCGTCTTTACCGAAAGGAAAAGACTTGAAAACCATCGGTGGGATCTTTGTCGCTGCCACCATACCTAATTTTATCACGTATTTACCTCGCGATGGTTTCCACCCAGACCTTGTGCGTAATTGTTCCGCTTCATTAGGAGCTCAAATGGACGACTTTCGTGCGTTCAACGCACAGAACACTGCCGCCAGAGCACCTCACCGTCTCTCATACTCTTCAAGAAGGGTGCAACATGCCTGGGTGGCACGGTAAAACCAGCTCCTCTCTCACACGCCACCACCACATCAAATATCCTCGCAGCCTTGGGTGAAAAAATTTTCTCAACTCGCGCCACGGTCGCTTCAAGCAACGGGGGAAATAATGAAATCGGCGCACGGAGATGACACCGAGATAGCGCGAAATCGCCAAAACGAACCGGGTTATGCACGCCGCTGGCCGTGCCTGTCAAACCATCGGACAGTTGCATTCGTCGCGCGAAATCATACCGTCTTCAAGCACTGCCCTGGCCTTCGCTTCGAAACAACAAAAAAAAAAATGGCGCGCTTGCTTTCGTTGTTCGGCCTGCTTCGGGTCTGCGGTTGTAGACGTGAACAGCGCACCCGGAATTTCGCAGCGAAAACAATGCTGGCTACTCACTACGACCAGGCATTCTCTAACACACGAATCACGCAGAGAAAAACACCGTCCACACGAACGTTCTTGCCAGCACCGCGCCGCAAACAACGTTCGCGTCGGGAAACGCGCTGTTCGCGCGGCGGAGTGCAACCTCAAATATGGCGTCGCCGCCACCGCGCAGGTAGCGCCGCCGCGCGCGCGGTCCAACCGTCCAAAGCCCTGTGAATACGCCCTATATGTAGGGTGCTCTAAAGGGATCCCGTGCAACGAGATGGTGGCCACTTATCGAAAGTGTTGCAGAGTCTCTTTAACACCGCTGAGGCGGCTCAGTGGCTCAAGTCCCACGGCGGTTTTTTCTCGTAGAGGCACCGGGCTCGGCGCCCGGCAAAGATCCAGTCCGCAGCCCACCACTGTATACGGCACGCCTCATAGTCTAGGTGTAGCTTAAAGTGCTTAATACGAACCCCCCCCCCCCCCCACACACACACACGCACACACAAGCCAAGTAAAAAGAATTTGAATAATAGTAAATTAACACTAAAAACAACCAAGAGCTGCTTTGCATAGCAGTTTGCCTCTCCGCCACCCAACTTTATCCAGTATATTCCACCCAACTTTATCCCTGTCATAACCCATAAGTTTTCCCTGGATGGTCACGTGCGGCGATTCCGGCAACTTATTTGGCGCGGCTGTCTCCGACTTATCGTAGTCGGCGGTCGCCGTCTTATTGTAGGTGGGAACTTATGCGTACGGGCAAACGGGCCCAGAGTTGTAACTTTTTTTTTGTTTTCGTCGGGCTGCCCAGTACTCCTGGGAAAATAAAATTTTGATAAAAGGAAATACATAGACTACTCGTGGCTTAGGTTTCGGTTAACGATCGACATACTGTAACCAGGGCCGTGACCAGGGCGGGTAAGTGGGTTCTGACACCCTCCCCCCCTCCCCCCCCCCCCCCCGAAATATTTTCTGACTTCAACATTGTATAACTGTTATATATCACCGCTGCGCATGATTCATATGCGATAATGAGCTAATATAAATTTTCAACATGGCCAATGTTGTGCTCTCGACCCCCCCCTCCCCCCCCCCTCCCTCCCCCGCCGAGAAGATTGGAAATGGCGCTGGCCGTAACTAATGAGCAGGCTCCAATAATAATACTAATGAATAGTCATGCACCTTTTTGTACGTCTACCACCTCCCTGTAACTTCTGGAAAAAAAAAAAGAAAAAACAGCCCTCAAGATCACGGAGCCAATGCCAATCTGTTCTATAAAAATTCATAAGCGACAGCCGTGTATACTTATTTACAAGTCAAGGTCTTTTTTCCGTACAGGACGTTTCGGCACAGGGAGCCAATGCCAATCTGTTCTATAAAAATTCATAAGCGACAGCCGTGTATACTTATTTACAAGTCAAGGTCTTTTTTCCGTACAGGACGTTTCGGCACAGGGCGTCGGAACGCTCTTTTCGGTGCACCGACCTTTCGGGACACGGTGTGTTCGGAATGTGTTTCGGCACAAAGACGAATTCAGGCGAGTGCTTTAGTCTGCGCACGTTGACATGTGGTTGCAAGCACGCAAATCGTACCTATTTATTACAGATCTTCTTGTTCACAATTATGCATTCATTTATGCTAGTGGATGGTTATGCGGCCTTGCCAAAAAACACCTGTTTAGTTGTTGAATATTAGCTAGAATATTTGAATATTTTGGAAGCTTCGCTTTAAAAAACGCAGAAAGCCAGGACGAACAACGTTTGCAACGCTGCACATATATACTTGATACCGAAATACGGCAGCTTCGTAAAAAAATTACGCCCACCTCCTCTCGCGGGAACCCTGGTGTGATGCAACGCATCTCATGGGGGTTCCATTGGCGTTTTCCATCGTATTGATTACGCTTATAGCAGGGATTCTCACGCGAAGGGGAGGTGGGCGGACGACCGTCGACTGAGAGCGCCGGAGCACGGCATGCCGTTTTATATTCACAGCGCCCGAAGGAGAGGAGAGCGCGGAGAGAGAGAGAGTACTGCTAGGGTGCCTGGATGTTCCTCCTCGCTGCCCCGCGGGCGAGGAGGAACATCCAGGCACCCTAAGTACTGCACATGCGCAGCGCCGCCCGCCGGCGCCTAGAGACGGAGTGAGAGCGCCATGAGAGCGCGCTGCGCCAACCCGCAGCTGTTTGGGAGAGAGTGTTCGCTATCGGAGAGAGGAAAGGAGGAGAGGCGCAGCTGTGCGGACAACGCCGGACAGACGCAGGAAGGACAGAGGGGCGAGCATGAGATGCGTTGCATCTAAAACAAATTGGCCCTCAGTCCCACTCAGATGATTGGGCAATGTTGCTGCTAGAATACCAATGAAAATGAATTACAAGTGCGCCTCGAATTGCAATTCCTCAATACATTCTACTCCTGTTAATACGAAGTATACGAGGAGCCCAAAAAGACTTCGGACTAACCGAACTTCCAATTAAACAGAAAGCGCGATGAGAACATTGTCATTGGCACGCAGCACGTCTCCCTTGATTTTGTTCAGAACCTCGAATTTAACCGCCATTTCAAGCGCATGACATGGTTTGCCCTGGTATATAGTTCAGACTTGTTGCTGAAGTCGAAGCCTGAAGCGTCTAGCACGCAAATTGCCCACATGGAGTTGTGCGCAACATAGAGGGTTGAAGATCTGAAAAGAGAAGGATGCGTACGCTGGCGCCAGTCTCAAGTGACCTGGATGCACGCAACCTCAGTTGCAATGGCGCGGACATAATACCGAGCACGGCGGCGTTTTGGCGCTTAAACATTTTGAATTTCGTCGGGAAGTGATCGACGGCCACATCTATGCTCTTTATTCGAAATACCTTCCAATTAACCGATATTATTGGCTTTGGCTTCGAATTATCCAGCCATTTATTCCACCGAATCGCACGTATAATTGCCGGGACCAGAATTCACTCTATCCAATTAAGGGGGGACACTGGTCTTGAGGACTAAAAATGTGCCAAAAAATCAATTTTCTGTATTAATTTTATTTGCAGTCTATAGGTCCCAAAGAATGTACCTGCAAAATATTATAGCTGTACCATAAGTATTTACAAAGCTGTCACCATTTGAAGTTGGATAAATGGCCATTTTCCCCTGCATTTTCGAACTTTGTGCCTTGTTTTCTCAAAACCAGTTTTTTTCCCATGGGGTCAACTGTCGGGTACAATATCTTGAGATATACTGGTCAGATTTGCGTCATTCTTGCTGCATTTGAAAGCTTAAGAACTGAACAGTGCAATAAAACCAGAAAAATATAAAATTTCTTTGTACTAGTACAATTTTTTATGCATTTTGTTTTACGAAAACATTGATAATTGATGACCTGACATTTGATAAGTTCAGAGCAATTGCAGAAACAGTGATAAAATTACTGCTGTGGTATAGTTGCACTCCCTGGTCCTTCGAGAGCACAAAGGAACAAGAATTATTCAAGTATATCATAACCAGATAATTAAAAATATGCCCAAAATGGAATGACATAACATGTTGCAAAACTCTGAACTTAGACTATATAGATGAAAACTGACTGCATATTTGTGCTCAGAATGTTAAAACACACTTCATGTGCAAATTTCAAGGAGATTGGTTCAAAAATAACAAAAATGTCTTCAAGACCAGTGTCCCCCGCGAAAATTCCAATAACCCACTTGTAACTATCCAGAGTCGACTGTATCTTGTTTGCAAACGTATTAACCGGGCGCATGCATTACGAATTATCGCAGGGACCAAAACATGATTGTTTATTTGCGATTTAGCCTATTTTTCAATTAATTGTAGTAATGATACTTGAAAGGGGGATGTAGTTTTTAGTAACAGACAAATCTGAGTCTGCCTGTTTCACGTTGTGTTTGGAAAGCTGGTGGAATGTCTTAGGAGCAGCGGCTTCGTGTTATTTGTATTAAAACTGCTACTGGTATACCATTGGCAGTTTTAATACAAATAACACGAAGCCTCTATATACTTACGCGTGATATCGCCTAAGATTATGTAGCCGCCTAAGCAGTCAAGCGTCCTTCATGTTTCGGGGCCATTTTCTGTAACGATTCTCCTTCCATAGGGGAATTCCTCAACGTTTACCGCTTCACCGTGGACAACCTAATGACGACAAATAAATGAACTCGCCGTAATAAAAAAATTCGTTTGACCGCACCATAATTTTCTCTGAGATGTCTACGCTGAATTTAGACCCGAATGAGTTGGTTTTGTCGCACAGCGGGTTATGCTGAAAGATCCTGCTGACAGAACACGGCAAGAAGAAATGCACACGAGCGAGCGACACACACACACATATGTATATATATATATATATATATATATATATATATATATATATATATATATATATATATATATATATATATATATATATATATATATATATATATACTCTTGGAGCTCCTCCATCCCGTCCTCGGGCGGGAACGGAGGGGCTCTAATATGTTCTCAAAAAAATATATATATATATATATATGCTTTGCTGTAAGTGTAAGAAAAATAACTTCATTGCCATCTATTTGTAAAAAAAAAATTGGGGATAACAATTGGGGATTAGGGGGAAATTGGGGGGTGGGGGGGGAGGTTCCTGACCAGTCATATTTTTGAGCGGGAAAGCTGGGGATGAATCAGTAATAACAGAGTGATTGTTCGTTGATCTTCCCCCTTGCACGCCAACTGGAGGTTGGGGTGGCTTCGCACTCATTCGGTAACGGGGCTTCTCGTTGCCAAACACTTATTTACATCTGTACTAGATAGTAGAAAGGGGGAAAGCATTGAGATTGAATACCAGGGAACGAATCCCTCTTCGGCGAAGCGTTGGTGCAGAGCAGCGTACTCAAAAATACAGAAATATTCGTCCACTTGCGGGGAAGGATTTTTCATCTACACCCTCGCGTCTCTCATCCTGCTGTCGCCCACGTCATCGCCTCCTCTTCGGCACGTTCTTAAAAAAAATCGTGCCTTGACCTCCTGAATGGGTTGCTTTGGCTAGCCGATGCTCCAGCGCGTAATTACCGACACGAATGGCAGCGTTTACCCGATACAAGTCAACACCACCTAGATAGTTGTCCAAGTGCGAGCGTTCTAGGCGAGTTCCCGCGCAAGCCAGCGCCATGCACGCTCCTTCCCCCTTTCCCGTTGTTACGATTCAGCGCGCTGTTACCCTGTGCGCGCATGCTGCGTGTTGTGTGGCGAAGCACCTGTGACTGACGGCAGAGCCCACCTTCCTCGAACGTGTTGAGACAAGCATCCACTACGCGGGCCCCCGCCAGCGATGACTCAAGCCGCAGCAGTCGCAACATCCGCAACACGCGGGGGCACGTAGAGACTTGAACCTGCAAGCGGACGCCGCTCGCTGAGATCTCCTCTGCCCCCTCTCTGAGACTCAGCGTGCTTATATAGCTACTGCCGGCTCTCACTAGAGTGAACTAGTATTCTAGCTCTAACAAAACGGGCAGTGTTTGTGTCTGTACTCTCTTCGTGCCGCGTACAAAAGCACTAGGAGAGCTGTACACCGTTACCTCTTCGGGAAATAAATACGCGGTTCCTCCGAGCCCATAATTCATTCGATTCCCAGCATGATCCCGTTGTTACTCTGTTTGAATCATGCGCTGTAAGCTCGCCCAAAAGGGGCTCTGTATCGTATCGTCGCTGTTCCTGTATCATCGCTGTTCATCTCTCGCCATGCAGTAAGCCAGTTCAGCTTTGCCTGCTTCTTGTCGTCATCACCAAGGCAGCAACTTTTGTTGGCCGCTTGTCCACCACGCTACCACTACATGAAGGAGGCTATCTGTCATGTAGTGGTAGCCAACGTAACTCCGTGCGCCGAGAGAAATTCGGGGAAGACAAGTAGCTGACTCCCACAGCGAACGTCCATCGATATTCAGAACCATGCACATAAAAAATACATTAACCAAAATTTTAGGTTCCATTTTTATTGCTTTTGTTGATGCTTAATTGCCTGGTGTACCCGAAAACTGCACTTCATATAATATAATTATATTGAACAACCTGAAAACCGCTCGTTTCAGTTTCCTGCGCTTTTACGGCGGAGGATGCTTACGACAGAATTACGGTATGACCATATATATGGTATGACGTTTTGTGCGCCCGCACTTTTAGGCCGGAGGATGCTTATGACAGAATTACGGTATGACCATTAGGTATGGCGTTTTGTGCGGACGTCAACGCACCGCAGAGGCTGGTTGAGGCGTTGTTTTGACCGCCCCGCTGCCGAAGCTGAGCGGCTGTGCTGCCTGAAGGCGTTAGGCCTACCATTGCGGTGGAAATTTAGCGCTTACAATAAAAGTCCTGATGGCAACTTCTATTGTGACTCTGGGCTATATTATCGGCTCTTTTCTTACGTGTGGAACTTTATTTTTAACAAGAGTGTTTTTTTTCTGGGAAGTGTTTGGCTACGTGCATCAGTTTGTGAACGTGCCAGCACTGCAGTCGCCGCTCGCCAGGCCACGCTCGTGAAGTGAAGTCACGTTTTTTTTTTTTGACGAGTGTTGGAGGCAAGCAGCTACGTCACTTCTTTTCGCGAACTCGAGGTGATGTCACGCCAATATCCATTTGCTGCGCGTCGCTCCGCGTGCTGTTCCGTCGGCACGATGAGATCAAATTGAAGTACGTTCCACGCGTTGCAGGCTACTCATATTTTAGCCAGGCTACTTTGTTGAGTAAGGTAAGTGAACTGTGTAGTAATATTTACACAGACAAATGGTGTCAGTCCCTTTAACACATTTTGATTGGGTTATTTGAGCGTTATAACTTATAGCAGAGCGGAGAACCAGTCCCCGGTAGGAGACTAGCGCTACTGCTCGTGCGCAGAGGTGAAAAAAACTGGTTGTGCGCATGCGCAGGTGCATTTGGCACCATACTGGAATCGGTTCTCCTCTCTGCTATGACTATTTTTACGAGGACTTTTCGGTGCACAAACATATCAGTACTGCAAGGAAAGTCAGGCACCCGCACATTCCAGTGCAGGGCAATTTGGGTACAAGGAGAGATTCAGGTGTTCCGATGATAGGAAAAAAGACGCAACATAGTGAACAGTTGAAACCAATTACACATTTTTCATGTTGTTATTATTTTATTTATCCTGCTTAATCAATCATAAGTGCACTCAATTTTTTTGAAACGGTTTCTCCAGTAATTGTGTATCAAGATGCCATTGCATTGATTTATTTTTGGTCAGGATCTCAAGCATCTGTTTTTCTAAAGACAGCGTCTGTACTGTTTTTGTGAATATTTAATGCATAATTATCAATCCTCATATTTTTTAAACGATTTCTCCTGTAATTATTTATTGAGGATCGTCCCTCGATCCTCTTTCATTTAATTACCTTTCTTATAAATGACCTTCGAATTAATCATTCGTTTATTTGAAGACATTCATTTAAGTATTTTGTTGAGTACTGACATTCTTTGCTCACTAAAGTAGAGAATGTGAGCTTCGGAAATGCCAATGAGCCCCGAATCAACGTCGCTCATATTCGGGGACGCTGCTCTGATGCACGATTGCTGCGGTAAATATTTCTTACGCACTAAGAGCTTTTCCGTGCTGTTAAACACAGTAAGCATAAACACAGTAAGCACCTATCTTATAGATAAAAATGAAATGGCTTACGACTATGTACATTGTTAGAAACAAATCATCAGTCTGACTTGTAGTGCTGAAGTGGTACGTTCTGGGTGGTTCACTTCCATCATTTCAGGCGGTTTGAGTTGCAGCCAGCAGCATATTTTCAGGTGTGTCAATGGCAACGCACAGTGTAAACAGCGGCTCATAATAACCTGAAGCATGCCTGTTGCAGTCGGCAGTCATTACGCCCATCCCATGTCACGAAAGGACCGTTACCAGTAACACCTGTGTCTCGAAACAACTGTGTCCCGAAAGATCCGTGCACCGAAAAGACCGTACTGGAACGCCCTGTACCAAAAAGACCAGAGCCGCTTATTTCCCCCCTATGAATACGTCCATATGAATTGGCCATGAGCTTCAAACAGCAGTAGTCGTTGTCACTACAGACCCATATACATGGACTTGACGGGGGAGGGTCGTGTCGACTAGCGGGTTCAGCTTACCTCTGAACCCCATCCAAAGAATCGAGGTGAGGGGATTAGAGGGCAGCTTATCGTGGCGGCCTGCTGACCCCGTTCACATTGACCCGATGAGGGAGAGTTGAGTCGAGAAAAAGTTTTTTTTCGACTCGGCGCACCCATGTATAAGCTCAGTCGAGAAGAGGTCGGGGCGAGCCCATTTGACTCGCAGGTGGGCTGACTCGTTCGTTGGGCTGAGTCGGCAGGCCGCGAGGAGCTGAATAGTAGCACCTTTTCCGAGAACCCCTCCGGTCCACTTGCCTCGATTATTTCGATGGGGTTCATATAACCATGGCAGGGTCAAGGAACCCCCCAGCCGACTTGACAACCCTTTCTCGTACAGTCCATTCATGTATTCGGGGCTTGAGCCAGACGAGCGAGTCAACCAACTCCGTTCGTGCATGTATACAGGCAGTGCCAGTTGTTACGATTCAGTGTGCCGCTACCCTGTTCGCGCATGCTGCAAGTTTTGTGTAGTGCTCCTGTGTTTTGTGGCAGAGCCTGCCTCCTCAAACATGTTACTACATGCGCCTGCCGCGCGGGGCCCGCTGGCCAGGGTTGCTAGTTGCCTAGTTCTGGTGATTTCTCGCCTCACTGGCGACTTTTCGAGACTCGTGGCAATGGAAATTTCACCATGGCGACCCAGCTACTTTCTGGCTGCTTTGAGCAGTGGTGATTTTCTATTTTTCCAGCCCCTTCCGATGCCCTACATTCCACAAAGAGACCTTGTATGACCTTTCAGTGCATTTCAGCCGGTGAGACAAACTGAACAGACAGAACAGAAACTTTTAGATAGATGACGGTTATCTGGCAAACTCTAGAATAGGTCCCAACAAATCAGTTACTCAAACACACCACTACACAGTGCTGCTTACTATACAGCGAATTTGAACATCCAGTGCCATACGCTGGGCACACCTTTCAATTGGAAAGAATAAAATCTTTCAAATTTCGAATGGACACTCGAAATTTTGCATTCGCACGTCTTTTCTGCTATCCTTCTGTTGTGTGCCTTAGAAACTTATTTCTGCGGGCCCCCTTCACCTAATTTTTTCTATTTCCTATTTCGTGGAGTTCACGTTGCTTCAATAAAGCCAATGCCCCGAACCAATAAAAACACATGGTTGCTATAGTCAGCACAAATGTGCATCTCTTTCTTCCTAGGTCCCAGCTATTGCGCTGCTGTTTTAATTATTTGAATTATGTGCCAACCAGCCAAAATTCCAACACTCTTGAGATACTACAAGTAGACACATGGAGGGTTTCAACCTTGACAGGTGCACAGTTTGGCAATCCCGTGGCCTGACCGCTCCTGCACAGTCCCAACAAGGGAAGGGCAAGAACTGGTGCTTCCAGCATCCTGCAGGCTTCTGAGAGCGTGACATTTTTTCTGTCGAGCCAGCACCCTTCCTGCTTAACCAGCAGCAACATGCCATTGTAATGTTCGTGTGCAGTCATTTCACCATGTTGTGGCCACAAAGAGGAGGAGGAGGAGATAGCCTTTATTACTTACATCAGGAAGACGCTAGGTCAAGTGGGGGAAGTGAGAGTAGAGGGCGGGATATTCGTAGCTTGGGACATCTTGAAAATAAACCGTTCAAGTTGAAACTGGTTGGCTCCTTACGAAGGCGGAAGAGGCCACGTGGGGTGAGGAGAGCAGGCTCACGGCTCTTAACTGCTCGCGCTAGACCGCTTTCTAGAGAGTAGTCCACAAAGAGAATGTTTATAGTGCTTTGATTGATTGATCTGAAGGGGAAGAGTATGCTAAAGATTGCGAAGTTTATGGTGCGTGAAGGAGAAGAGCCCCAAATGACGCTGACCACCTGTTATCAACAAGAAGACGATCAAACTGATCATGAATGGGAAACCATTATTTCTTTTTCTGGTTTAGTTCCAGAGTTCCAGGTCAGGTTCAGTCGGCTCAGAAAATAATTTCGAGTTCGGGATTAGTCCTGGCAAAAATATTGGCTCAGTTTCTGGCACCGTCCTTAAAATTGCACACTATTCACTCTGATAGGAAAATAGTATTTGCTTTTAAAGTAAAAATCAACATATACATACCCATAGTAAACATTCTATAAGCCTCTGTAGAGAAAAATGACATTTAATGGCATTTTACAGATGAAGCAAGCAAGTTCTTTGGTTATGTGCCATATTGTTTTTCACACAACTCGAGAGGAATGAACTGCTCGGAACTAAATTGTACGGCAGACAAAAACAAGGGTACACAGGTAGACTTCCACATCAAGTACTCAGGCAAAACAGCATAAGTTCTATGAACCAAGACGGATTTGTTCCACTAGGGTGTCCATACCACACTACACTATATACCTTCGTTCACTATGTGGAATTATCAAGAAAACAAAAATATCAACACACAGCAACAACTCCCTGAACTGTACACCTTTTCTTATAAATGGAATGCCTAGAGTTGGAAAAAGTTGCAAGTACTAAAACAGTTCCTTCCTTACATCTCTACGCCTGCCTCACACCCACTAAGAAACACAATAAAAAAGTTGCCCGACGAGCTTCAAAGTGACAAATGCAGTAATGTGCAGGAGCAAAACATAACAAAAATAGAGAACTGAAGAGCTGCCCCTCTTTGTGAAGGGTGCAAATGATACGAGGGCACATGACAACTGTTTCTGTTTAAAGAGGCCATGCAGACAAAATGCGTTTATTTTATTCGAAATATTTGGTGTTTCATAGTGCTCACAGCGCTTGTCAGGCAGCAAATGATGCTTTATTCACTGAGAAATTAATCAATGTAAGTTAAAATTTCGATTCCACCACCAAATCGTGTGTTTCGTGACATCTGCGATGACGTAACAAGGACAGGCCTTCAAGCGAACACTAGTGCACTGTTACTCTGCAGCGGACTGTGGAGCCTTATGTACAGTCAGTTCTCCTAGATGGCGCCACCATACTGCGCCCGACCACTGTCTGACTTTGCTTTGTTTTTGACCATACTTGCGCCTGGCTTGTTTTTGTTATGGTAGGTGGTAATCGTTTTGTGAAACATAGGGTATGCTCGACAAACAGGGTCACGGAAGACAATGTTGCTTCGGCCAGTGTCATGTGAGACAACCCCAAAGCACCAGACGGCTGTGCAACTATAACAAGCATAGTGTGCGCAATACCAATTACAACTGTACGTCATTCTTACTGCTATAAAATGAATATGCATTACATTTAAGCGAAAATAGCTCATTCTGCAAGCTTATAAGCTCTGCATAAATTGCATTTGCTTTCGTTGGCCTCAGCCAATTGCATGACTGTGCGTATGACGTCATATGTTCTAGTGTGGTAAATGAGCTAGAAAGCCGCATGGACATTCCTTTTTTCCTAATTATGTAGCTTATTTGAGCGAAGTTTATAGTAAAAGTGGTGTCAGTATGATTCAAACGAAGCAACCTCTTGAATGAACCAAACCTGCGTTTTGTCTGCGTGGCCCCTTTAAAGGGACGCTAATGGATCAATAAATGTTTAGCTGAAAGATCACGTGTCTTGCAGCTCTCTTAGCCTTCATTCGATGGCCAATGATGCCTTGTTTTCTGAGAAATTAATAACCAAAGCTGGCACGTCCCTTTCTCTTTCCGCTTTCATTTTCTTGCGGCATTACACAACACGTCACAAAGTGCGCCCTGAGTGAGCCGGGACCCTCTTCTCGACTTTGCTTGATCATTGCCACCTTCCTCAAAGCCTGCTCTCATTTGGCCTTCACTGCCTCGCAAAAACTGGAAGCCAGTCAGAAAGTGCCTTTTCAATGCAATCTTGTTACAGCAGCACCCAGGTAATGGCGGTCATTAAGCCTTGCCCCCTTAGGCCACCCTTACCGAAACTTTTCTGGGGCTGGGGTTGCTGCAAATTGGGAGAAGGTGCACAAAACACATGCACAATTGGCTGACGAGGTTAATGGCAGTCTTGTTTCTGATAGTGCTTATAACCTCTGATTTTGCCAGTAGCTGCTGCATATATGTATGCAGTAGTGGTAAGGTAAGCTCGGATGTTTGTCCACATGCATCTTTTGACTGGTTTTGTACACAAAGCAGAAGCTTTAATAAAATTGAAGCTTAAAAAAAGCCTCGTGACTGTGGTGAGTTGACCCATTTTATTTATAAGTGCCTAAATAGCACATTTTCGGTGGCAGCCCCACACGTATTTATTTTACATCTACATGTCCTTTCAGCCTCAGTGATTGTTATAAAAAAATGCTTAGGCAAGCTCCACCGATCCAGTTTCGCCGTAAGTGATTTGTGATGTCAGAAAGGTGGTGATACCCGCTTTCAAGCTTTTTACTTTTTGTGCGTCAATAAGCAGCAGCTGCTGCTGCTGCTGCAAGTGGTTCATTTGTATTCATGAAACTGTAACCCATATAAGCCAACTCGACTTTATTATTTAGTGTCCCTTTGAGACAACGTCAGCATGTGATACTGAAAAACTTTTTCACCTTTTCTTTCTTGTACCATCACTTTGCTGTGCTGCAGGAATACTTGCATAATAAAAGGCTTACTTACTGACAGACACAGTCCTTATTGTGCATTTAAGGCCAAAGCAAAATTTACACAAAACATTAAATGTCCCCATTCACTGTCACAAACCACAGGCAAAAGCTGCAAAACACCTAAAATTGTGCTTCACAAAGTACTTCTATTATGGCCACACACATCGTAAAACTGTCACACTTAAAACTTGTAACCATAAAAATATCGAGCTCTGTTGGTTCATATACATTGAACATCAGCACTTTTTAAGTTACAGGCACCCGTACACGTTGTAAAGTTGTGGACAGAGTAAAACAGGGTCCTCAGGTGGGAAGGCGACCAATGCATTAAGCTGGCATTCACCACTCCTCCACGTAATCCCCAGTTGGGGACAGCCGTGTTCCTGTGAAGCACACATTTTGGCACAGCCAGGCTGGGCCGACAGTGGGGCTCGCGTAATCACTGAGGCTTCAGAAAGCTGTCCCAGCTGCTCAGTCACCACGGTGCTTTTGCTTACGACGTGACTAGGTTGAGTGCGAGCATGACAACAGAGGATGCCAGGCACCCAACAGACAGCACCCGAGTGGCAGGAAGCTCTGGGAACGGTTTGTGCTTTTCTCCATCAGCTGACCACGGGCCTGCCTGCAGACTCGTACGTGGGGTTCTGGAAGTTGGACACGGCGTTCTTGAAGATAGGGTTGGTGTCCTGCGTGTGGAACAGGTGGAATGGGTGGCAATAAAGCACAGGCTGGTAACCAGGTCATTCGTCATATCAAGAACCGTGATTGAGGAGACAAGGGAAATTGATTCAAGCATCAGTGACTGCAGGTCTTGCTTTAGGAAGTTTACAGTGCAGTCTCAAATGTCAAAAGAATGAAAAGAATAACAGGGCACTTTTTCTGCAATGCAACAACAACTTGCCCAGGAATCTGTACTCGAGGACGCTCATGGCCGCCACGAGATCAATACACATCGGAACCGAGCACCGGCAACTGACTCGTACCAATCCAACTATAAGAGCATGAGAGCAGACAGTGAGTGTTATTTAATCTCTAAGGGGTTTGTTTCTGCTAAGATCTGTTCCAGCCCATGTTTAATTGGATTGTTACCAGAGTTCATTTTTTTATTAGGTTCTCATACTGTGCGATTAAACACACTATCTTGAGAAAACCCCTGGTCCACCGTTCCTGCACATGCCTAAATGTCCGCAGCTGTAGGGTAAGTCCGCTTTCTGTATAATTGAGTACTTTTGGTCTCAATATGTTGCACCATTTTATAATTGTATTAATTAAATTTTATTAATCACCCAAGCGCAATTTTTCCTTTATCTACACAAACATCCGAAGCGTCCTAAAGAAGCGTGAGAGCTTATCTGTTCTAATTGATTCGTCCTCTGCTGCCTTGATAGTTCTAACCGAAACGTGGCTATCCAGTAAAATTAGCAATTCCAAACTATTTGCTTGCCAGAAGAATTACACCGTTTACCGAAAAGACCGCCATGATCGTTCAGGTCGTGGAATTTTGATTGCCGTATCGGATGAAATTCGTTCGCAAACTCAGTATGAGTTCGTTTTTGTTTTAAGTGGCAGTGTGGGCGCACAGCGCATGTTTTCGGTGAAACTAAGCGTCCTGAATGTATAAGAAGTTACAGATAGCTGGCGCTATGCTTCTTTTATCGTAAAATAATTGTTCAAACCCAGCCCAAAACATTGAAAATTTCGCTGAAGCGAAAGCAAGCTAGACAAATGGTTCGTTGTGGCGAGGACTTTGTTGCATTGACTTCTATGGCTAGCTGACGGGGAATTGGAAATATTTCGTTGAAGCGGAAATTTTGTTGAAGCGGACTTCGTTGTAGTGGGATTAGACTGTATTCGAAAGACGCTCCTCTCCGTTTTCTTTCTGCCAACGCACGGCCGGGCTACAGCGGCGGCATCCGCCGCTCTAGCCCAGTCGTGGATGAAGCTACTGCGTTCAAGACGCTGCCCTTGTAAATTCCAGGTAACGGTTGGCAGAATCTCTGGTTTCACTCTTTGTGGAGCCATGTGTGTGCATTCAAGTAACATTGCATGGGGTGTCATTTACAGCTTTGCTTTCCAACCACCTTCACAGCGTGGATTGGAGCCATTTTCTTCCCTTTCATCTGTAATGCTGCTTAGATAGAAGTACGTACTCTTTTTGGGTAAGTACAATCAACAGACAGCCGGCTCACGCCATGCGTTGCCCAGCCTTTTAATGTGGAAGGCTTTTATTAATTCCCTGCTTAACTGCCTCTTGTCCCTTGCTAAATTAACAGCATCCGCAAACACTGGTTGGCACTTGCCTCCAAGGCCTTCCCGGTACATGCCAACCAGTGTTTGCAGATGCTGTTATTTTAGCAAGAGACACGAGGCAGTTAAACAGGGAATTAATAAAAGCCTTCCACATTAAAAGGCTGGGCAACGCATGGCGTGAGCCGGCCGTCGATTGTACTTACCCAAAAGGACTGTGTACAGTTAAACCTGGATATAGCAAAGTTGGCAAAAATTTGCACTTCTTCGCTACATGCAGGTTTTCGTTACATGCAGGTTTCGAATTAAGGCTCACGTGAATGAAACAGAAACGAAACCAAAATGCTAGACATCAGTGACGGTGAACTCACCCTTCAAGAATTTATTTCACAGTGGAAAACCGTCATTTGCACCTGCTGCTTGCTTTCCCACAAGTCTATAATCACTACACAGCACTCCAAAGAACCAGTGTCACTCACCCCCATATTCACAAGCACAACTTAAGTGTCCCTTTTTCCTTTTGACACTTTTTGGTGGCCCAACGCGTTTCCAGGACCAAACGTATGCTGAAAGGGCGCCTTTCCGTGAATTTGACATTCTTCTCCGCATTCAAAATTAGTGAGAGGGTGCTAGCCGGTATACTGTACCGGGTGGCTAGGTTCTTCTTGCTCGCCGGCGGCGACGGCATTTAAAATTGCAAGCTTGTCTTGGAAATACAAAACTTGTTGTTTTCTGGCAGCACAACTTACCACCAACGAACCGACATCACAGATAGCTGCACGACTACACGCCGACAGGCAGGCTTAGCACCAAACCGACACCACACTCACACGTGGAAACGCATGGTAGTTAGCGGTGCGGGCGAATTAGCTAAATTAGTTCATTTCTGCAGTGGATTTTTCAAAAGACGTTCAAAAAGCAATCATTCATCAGCGTAGCGAATTCGTTGAATCAAGGTTAACTGTCGCAACGCCTTCATTACATAGAGGTTGCAAACATATGGGCTTCAATTGGGCTGGCAATGGGGAACTGAAAACTTCATCAAAGGAGCCATGAAGAAAAAACACAAGTTTGGTTCATTCAAAAGACGGTTTCGTTAGAATCATACTGACATTAGTTGTAACGTAAACTTCGCTCGAATAAGCTACTGTACATAATTAGGTAAAAAGGGAATGGCCATGCGACCCACTCGCTCATTTCCCACAACAGAACCTATGATGTCATACCAGCCTGCTCTGCGGTTGGCGGAGGCCGGAAAAAGCAAACGCAAATTATATAATCTTGCCGAACGAGCTATTCGCGCTTAAATTTAGGGCACATTCTTTTCAAAGCAATAAGAATGGTGGGACAAACAGTGGAAGTTACTTCCGAAAGCATAGTAAACATAGAAGTACTGATGCATACTGCTGTTGGTACCAGGGTGTCGAACCGGAACCGGAACCGAACCCGAATTTTCGCCCGGAACCGGAACTGAACCGGAACCGTATTTTTTCCGCCATTTTGGAACTGAACCCGAACCGGAACAGATCGAAGGAACCGTTCCAAACCGGTTCCGGGCCTCAAAAATGTGATTTCTAGTTTTCCATTTCGGTACCCTACTTTGCGTCTGAAGATATTCTGCCGCTCGCCCGACAGAACAATGAAATATTTTGCGTAGTCTGCAGTTCCCAAGGCCCATCATGTTCTCTTGTAATTATTGCCCTCAATTAATTGTAAAGTTGTCCGTATATACTATCAGTTTGCGTTAGGTACTGCCCATCACTCCCAAATATCTTTTACATTTAGCATAACTTAAGTTAAACACATATTACGAGGCAACATATCTTGGAATATTCTTCATGGTTTCTATCTACATGGTGTTTAAAATCGTGTAAAGTTTTCAATGTGTTGTTAATTCGCATGCATCCCTGCCCGCTTGTGAAGGCCTTCAGGGACACCATCAAGAATAAATTCATATCTTCCACTTAATCTAGTTTGAATGGGCAGTTATATACCAACAGCACTGAGACACAAATTCTCGCAGTTCTCAAAATTAACGTCACTTTTTCTTGTATACAGTGCCGCTGTGTCCTTTGGTTACTGCTCTAAGAGAACATGGGATATAAAAAAATCGGGAATCTTAATTTCCACTTTTAAAGTATATTTGATAGCATTTTCATGTTATCTTGAATCTGCTCAACCTTAAACAATAGAGGTGGATGGATTGAAGTCGATTAGTGCGGGTTAGTAGACAGGGTGGACAGGGGTGAATTAGTTTGGTGAGTGAATGAGCTAATGTGAATAATTGGGACTGGTGCGTTGATTAATTTCTATTAAAGGAATTAGCGGGTTTCAGTTAAGGCGGATTCGACGGTCGGACCAAACATGATATCTTTGGGGTCCTTGGCATTTGCAAATTTTGCAGCGTTCTCCTTCTCGACCAATCAGGAAATTTTGTCACACACAAAGTAGCCACAAAGTTATGTGACGACCGCCTGAATGATATAAAAGGTCTTTCTCTATGCCCGTATTGCGCTATTATGTTGTTGCTATATTAAAATTGACATCTCGGACTGAAGTTAATAACTAATTGCCTAATGCATATTTTATATTCATCAAAGGGTTTTTAGTTGGGAGGGGAGACAGTTGGAAAGAAACTAAACTGCAAGAAAAAAAGGGAGGGACGATCAACTGGTTTGATGCAAGAGACGCCCGATAGCATTCTTCAATACCTTCTCTTTGTGTTATCGTTCTGCAGCCTCCCACAGGTGTAGCATCTCAACCCCCGAACACAGCCCCCTCTAAGATGAGGAAGCGGCGATAGCACGTACGCTTAGCCAAAGCGGCACTAAAACTCTCGTAACAGACTCTTAGCAGGCGTGGCCCAACTTTGCCAATGGTCGATTGCATGTTACAACACTTCCGATGATCAATCAGAGACCACCAACGAGCCCAGTCACGATTGTATGGGCACCAGCTCATACTGGTATCCCCGGCAAACAAGATCACCAACCTCGCAGTGGTTCGAGATTTGACTCGCTTAGCCAGCGCTGATGAAGCCCGGCCCGAGTGCATGCATCCTGCAGTCACAGACCAGGAAGTTACTCAGCACTATGGCCTCTTCCATAGAACGTATTCGTCCCCGCACAAATCGCTACCGATTAACCAGGAAAGATTACTCCGCACCGTGTGGGCATACACCTTCCCACACAACACCAGACTTCACCTGTTTGACGGGACACAACTCTCTCCATTTCGTTGCTTCTATGGAGAGCCTGGGAACCACATACACATAGTAGGCAGCTGCGACAAGTGTACCGTAGATCCATCCAACCTCCACGTTTCCTTAGGGAATTGGGAGACAGCCATGGCCTGCTCCGGCCTGGAAGATCAGTTGCTCTTGATGGAAACGGCTGTCGATTCGGCCCCCTCGAATGAGGACGCCTCTCTCAAATTTTGCCTCGATTGAATTAAGCTTCATTTTTTCTCTCTCTCTCTCCAAGTGATCATTACGGCTGCTTGTGACTTCACTTGGCTATCATCTTTCCTATAGCCCAATCGCTGTCAGCAGTCGCTGAAGGGCCAATAGCAAGTCACTATCTCCGGTGGTTCCCTAATCCCTATCCAATGCCGTCCTATACACGCCGTCCAATGAGTCTATATAGCCGTTCTTTCTTTCTAACAGCTCTGTTCACAGATAAAAGATGAGCAGAAGGAAATTTCTCTAAATGCCACCTGCCACGCTTGGCAATCGGCGCCACATACTCGTCACACTACGATAGAAAACATTTGGCAGGTGCCGTTAAAGGAGCTGTTCAACACTTTAGATAAACTCGCCGCGGTGGCTCAGTGGCTAAGGCGTTGCGCTGCTGAGCACACAGACGCAGTTTAGATTTCCGGCCGCGGCGGCCGCTTTTCTGATGGAAGCGAAAAGCGAAAACATCTGTGTGTCCGAAATTTCGGCGCACGTAAAGGTCACCAGGTGGTCAAAATTATTTCGGAGCCCTCCACTATGGCGCACCTCGTCGTCGGCGTTGCGTCGGCACGTTAAACCCAATAATAAATAAATAAATAAATAAATAAATAAATAAATAAATAAATAAATAAATAAATAAAAAGCAGTAAATAAATAAATCAACACTTTCGATAAACGCTTTCACTCTTCTTCGCATCTGGAAGGACTGCGAAAACTATAGCTATTGCCAGCACAGAGCAACAGTGCGTGATTTGCTCGTCGCTGCGGATACACCTTTCGTTTCTGCTTCGCTTTTGTGGCTTTTTTTAAAGTGGCTATCAAATGCGCTCTATTCTGCAACTTAAGGAAAGCCGGCAAACAGCCGCTACACCGCTGTAATGACGTCATTCAGCGGTCGAAGAACGTGAAGACCGGGAAGGAGAGAAAAATATTTTGAGCAAGTTTCTCTGTTACATGACGAGGAGAGAGCAGTAATTTTTGGCTGAGGTACATTGCGACCCCATAATCTAATGTGTTGGTTGACTACTTTCTGCAAGCACTCAAGGTTTAGAAAAAAGTTGAAAAAAGTGTTGGAGGGTCGCTTTAGTTTGGCGAAGACAACATATTTAGACAAAGAAACCTTCATTATGACTTTGTTGTTATGCCGACTTGATAAGGAAACGAAAAACGAGCACAAAAATTAACAGAAAAAAACACGCCAGCTTTCTTTCTTCGAACCCGTTTGAACCGGTTCGAACCGGTTCGAACCGGAACGGAATGGTGCTCTGGAACTGAACCCGAACCGAACCCGAAAGGCTTGAACCCGAACCGAACCCGAAAAAATTCCGGTTCGACACCCTGGTTGGTACTGCACACCCTATGTTTGGTTTAGCTGCACAGTGCAGGGCTTTGGGGTTGTCTCAGACGACACTGGCAGATTGACGCAAGCAACTGTGTCTTACGTGACCATATTTGTTGAGCGAGCACTATGTTTCACGAGACAATTATTTTCTCCCAGAACAAAAATAAGCCAGGTTTAAATATGGCTTGCCACAGTATGGTGGTGCCACCTAGGTTCAGTAACATAAACAAACGCGCGGGCGCCGCCGTAGGGTACCTCGATACCAGCATTGCCGTACAGGGTGGAGACAACCTTTGAATGGTCCCCTCCCACCGCAATTGTCAGTGTGCTCAACGCGTTGTTCTTTTCGTTTCCTACGAGACCCAGCAATGCGAAACAGATAGGATGATTCAAACTTCGCCAGTAAACCCCGTTGCGGCGATAATTTTAGCGCGATTCTGATACAATGATTTGATTCGGCGGCGAGCAAGTGACCCAAAATGGCGGTGCCAGCATATTTGTGTCTCCATTTTGTACGGAGGATGCGTGAATAAAGGCACCCAGGCCGCAGAGCGGTTGGTTCCTGTGATGTCATTGCAGACCATGCAAACACACAATTTAGCGGGAAAATGAAAATTTTAACTTAAACTGATTAATTTCTCAGTGAATAAAGCATCTTTTGTATCCGGATATGCACTGGGGGCACTATAAGACAGGAAATCTTTCAAATAAAACAAACTTGTATTTTGTCTTCATGGCTCCTTTAAATCCAGGAATTCGTTACATAGAGGTCCGTTAGATCCAGGTTTAACTGTACTCCAGTCTAAGCAGTACATGCAGATGAAGGAAGAGAAAGCGTCCTTGTCCCCCCTGTTTCTATCAGGAGTGCAGTGCTTTTTGTCAATTTACGTATAGTACCACATGGTGCGCCTTGTCAACACACATACAGTGGAATCTCGGTGATATGAATTCGGTTGATACGAATTTCGTTGTGATACGAATTTTGAAAATTCCCCGGCCAAAATTTTTCGTATGCACTGTAAAAAAATTCCCCGGCCAAAATTTTTCGTATGCACTGTAAAAAAATTCGGATGATCCGTACGCATTTATCACTCCGGTGCGGGTGATACGAACACGCGAGCCGTGAGCAGACGACCGCAGCGTGGTCGGGAGTGTTGGTGCAGCCGTATGGACTTGGTTGCGCGCGGGCACAAAAGCATTAGTCTCCCCTGCTCACGGTAATCCTCCTTGTGGGGTGTTTACGATAGCGTGAAGAGAGGTGCTGCTCCCAACGAACAGAACGTTTCGCCCTCTCGACGCCTGTTCTTTCTGCCTCCCTTCTTTTATCTCCCACTACAATCTCTTTTCTCCAAGCCTTACGTTTCCGCTGGCTGCAGCTCGGGTGCCTCTAGTTTCCCTTTTTGTATTATACTTTTTGAATAAACCACGGCAATCAAGCGTTCGCTCACATTTCTGACGGTGAATACGCTCGCCATTTTGCCTTCTCCGCATTCCTCACTTCCCTCTATGCCCCGCGCTCTAGCTACCCTGCTGTCGCCTTGCCGTGTTGCCTTCGCCACTTGCACGTCGATTATGTTGAAGCGCAAACCGTACAGAACGTTTTCTGCTCACGAAAGCGCGCCACGCACGCTACAGGCGCGCTGACGCCGATGCAGCCTCACGGACCGCGAAGTGGTGCGGGTAGCTCGACCGACTGCTTCTGACCACTCTTTAAGATGCCATTTAAGAAACAAATGAAGTTGCTTGTACACTAATGGAGCTGATAATGTGGGCGAAAACGACACTATAAAGCATCGTCCGCACGGCTAGGGAAACCGCCAATAAAATATCCGCCACCGTGGTAAGCCTAAACATCTCCGGAGGCCAGCGAGCTGTCCGGAGCGCTTTCAAACCACGGTCGGCTTTCCGTCATGAAGAGCGCGCCTCTCCATTGGCGCAAGTCGGCAGGCTCCTCCCACTGCCGCATGTGTCACGCATTATTTTCTGAGCGAGGTAGAATCTGAAGTGGGGGCGAAATCGCGTGCAAAAACGTTCCATGGAGTTCACACTTGAGTTTGTGTGCGCGTGTCGCATCGGCGATGAGCGCGCATTCGCGCATTCTTTTGATGCCTGCGTTGACAATTCAGCCCGGCACCCCGGTGCCAGCCTCTGCCTCGGTTGCCACGAACGGCAGTGGGAGGAGCCTCACGACATGCGCCAATGGGGAGACGCGTGCCTCATGGCGGCAATTTCGAAGCACTCGCCGCAGCAGGCTGGGCCACCTCTGCGGCGGATATTTAGCACAGATGACATTTTATAGTGCAGTTTTCTCCCTCACTGTCAGCTCCTTTCCCGCATGGGAAATTTAGTTTACACCTTGAGCTGCGTTTTAACAAAGGTTAGAAGCAGTCGCTGAAGCTACTTGCACCTCTTCACGGCAAGAGCCGACGCCATGTTGCCGCCACCGGTCGCATGCGCGGCACGTTTCCATTTTTTCTCGTTTTCTGATTATACGAATTTTCGGGTGATACGAATATTTTTGCCCACTTTTGAGATTCGTATGACCGAGATTCCACTATATATGTATAAGCGCGTGTTTTTCAATAAAAGATTTAGTTATGAAGCTGCGCACGTTTGTGCCATCCATCGTCATCATCCTGTTTTCGTGAATTCTTGAAATTGCCCAGCTTTCTTTGATTCAAAGGCTTGACGGAATGGAATAGAAATGGGATTAACCAGACTAGCTGTTAAGCTGCGACCTACAGCCAAGCTGGCTCTGGAACCAGTATCACTGCGACCCAAGTTTTTTGGCGGCTGCTGTACTCGTGGATAAAAGTGGTGACTCCCAGTGAATCCACCAAAAGAGAAGCTCTAAACAGGTAAAATGTTTCTGGCAGCCAGAGTGCGCCAAAGTGGCAGCTCCGCACGATTACCGTCATACTCCACAGTCGCGCAATCGTCAAAACCCAGAGCAGCAAGTATGGCCACCTTTCCCCACCGTGGAGACTCCATCCTCTGCTGCCGTGGGTCTCATCTTACTGGGCAGCATAAATAAGAAATTTTTCAAATGCCACTTTTCAGCCTAAGATAAAACAAAACGTAATTTGCCAAAACACAATATGACATTTCAATGAATTGGGAGCGATTATGACACAGCCACACTCAAATTCCTGTGTGGCAACATAATTTCAAAATATTGACACAACTGCTCCGCAATAGTATTTGTCACCCCTTTACGTGCTCCGACACTGCAGTTTAGAAAATCGCTTTTAATTTAACGCTTACAAGTTTTACTTTGCAAACAGAAAATGTGCTACCCGGTGTGTGACACAGAGTGCTGCCAAGTGATGTTACCAGTTGAAAGGGTGGCATGCATGGGAACCTTTTTAGGGGCGAGCCTCGCTCAAGTGCGACTCAGATGGCGAAAAATACGTTGTCCCCGTATACGAGTGATGCCAGAAACGTGGGCTCAAAATGTCAATGAGCTGTGAAAACAGGTATGCTTTAGCCTCGAAAGTGGGTATGTGTCAGCCTACGGGAATGCAGTGGCCTGACATCTGTCAAGGAAGGGGTGAATGTGGGTGTGCCATGGCCCAGTGTTAATCCTAACGTGCACGATATGAGGTTTGACTTCTTCAACCAGTGCCCACAGCTTGACGTACAATGAGTTTGGCGTTGCTTGGTAAGTCATTAAGCTGAACGATCAGGTTTATTGACGTTAAGCCTGAACTTATAGGTCTAACAAAAGTGATTGGCGAAGGTCATAACAATGGATTGAAAAAGCAAAAAAGGCAAAGGAAAAAACTGGTAATGATAAAAAGGTCAAAATATGGTCTGCTAGTGGTGTCGCACATTTCGTGATACCATACACTTAGTAGTAGTGCTAAAGTCAATCAGCACAAAACTTAGCGACAGAAAATTTAGCGACATAACTCGGTGACATAGCTCAAAGAGCAGTGATGCTCGTGCATTCTCACACCACAAGAGAAAGCATCGTTGCCACGATAGTTTTTTTTATATATCTCTCTGCAGGAGACTTCAGCAAGCTGCTGCCATCCCTTCACTTTGGCGGCACACATGCATATTTTTTCAGTTCTCAACGCGTCTGATAATGTCAGCATTATTTGGTGTTCGTAACCTGATACAGCCACCAAGAAGTAGTTTTTACGTTGAGGAATTACAAGAATGTAATTGAACTTTCCGGCCATTCCAGGAGTGGGAATGGGCAAGATTTTGGCATTCTGCGGAATTGAAAGGAAGGGAATTGTGGAAAGTTTTAATTCCTCAAAAAGGAACTGGAATGGAATGGGACTACTTATTCCACAACACTGGCTGAAGCCTGCATGGTTTTGTTGGCACAAAACAAAGAAAGCAGTGAGCTGGTAAGTAGAACAAAGGAGCCAGTGAGGAAAGAGCAGCTAGCATAGAAATATTTAGGTTCCTGTACTATTTTGAGACAGCTCCCAGGCACATTACAAGGAGCTTACAGACACAGATGTAGCCACGCACTTTGACACAACTGCTGCAGTAGAGAGCCAGCCCTCAAGGCGATTGGTTTGCCCCCACCTTGAGAGGCAGCACATCTCGCAAACCGCTGCTGTGTGGTAGCCTTTTGCGGGGCTCCGGCCAATGCAGCACTGCAAGATGGCGCTCACTGTGAAAGCCAGCGTGCTAACTGTTCCCTTGATGCTGTCACACGTGCGATGCTGAGCGGAAGCTGGAAAGCTCAGCCGAGCTGCTCACCGTGCCCCACTGGGTGTTCTTGATCTCCTTGTCGAACTTCTCGTACTCGACGCGGTCCTTGAGGTAGATGAGGAAGCGGAAGATGCACACCGCCAGCAGGCCAAACAGCACGATGCCACCCACCACGCCTCCCACAATGTACCACGTCAGGGCCTCCTGACCGCAGTCTGCAAGGGTAGCACAGCCCTACTGAGAACGCCCTCCCAAGCTCGGAGCCCTGCTGCACCGCTAACCACAGCACTGCATGCAAAAATTGGCATATAACCAGCACTTGTGCTGTTACAGGATCAGCTGCCAGGGTCAAATTCCTTAAGGGGGGACACTGTTCTTAGAACAGCTTCCTTTAATTCCTAAGTAAACTCAGTGAAACTTGCCAGTCTTGCTGCTTTTTCCCTACTGATTTCCAATATGCCACTATATTAGTTCCCAAGATAACTAGAGCTAATTAGCCATTTTTGGAGGAGGAACAATAGACAAAACAGTTTTAGCCATGAAACTGTAATCTTTATATTTTCCAGTACTACGAACCCTGGTGAGTGCAATAAGAGAATCGGTTTTTTGGTGCCCCGCTTGGAACTAATGTTACAGCTCATCAAACCTTGGTGGAGCCAGTGGCAGGGAACCATTTCGAATGCCCATTTCAAACACCAAAGTGTAATGAGCCGTAAGATTCGTTCCAAGTGGTGCATCAAGAAAGCGATTCTCTTATTGCACTCACTAGGGTCCATAGTATTGGAAAATATAAAGATTCCAGTTTCATGGCTAACACTGTTCTGTCAATTGTTCGTCCAAAAATGGCTAATTACCTCTACTTATCTTGGGAACTAATTGACTAACTGAAAAAATAGTGGCATATTTGAAATCGGTAGGGACAAAGCAGCAAGACTGGCAAGTTTCACCGAGTTTACTTAGAAATTAAAAGAAATAGTTTTAAGAGCCATGTCCCCCTTAACTCTTTCGGGACCGCTCCTATAGGCCATCGGTCACATATGATCGATGGTTTCGCGAGCCTGCAGAATAAAAATTTTCGCTCGATGGAACACCTAGCGACATCTAGGAGATAGTTTGAAAACTAGAGTTTTCTCTTTTGTGAAGTTTCTTTTTTTATCGCCAGGCGGCAACGCATCAGATATTTTATTCTGACGGGCGGTGGTTCCAAATGTAAACATACTCACGCGCGAGCGCGATAAGAGATCCGCGTCGTCTCGTCTCGCATATCTTCGCCTTCTACTGTGGATTTTGACGATGAGAGTGGCAGTGAAGAGTCGAAATGCGACTTTAGAGATCGCATTTGAGCTCAAGTGAGGATTCGGGTGTCGATCAGCCTGGAACATGAATCGCGCTCAAAGGTGGATGTTGGTTTCGGTTTCAATTGGCTCTGGAGTAGGTATGTGCGCTCGAAATATGTTCTGGCTAGTTTATATCTGTTCGCTAGGGTGTTAACTACCTATTGTGGTGATCTCCTGCCACCAGCGCAGAAACGGATCAAGTTTTCGCGTAGCCGAGAGCCCGGCGTGTACCTGCGCGACGACGTAGCCATGGCCCTAGTGCCAAAGAAATCACACACAAAACAAAAAACCAGTTACACCTAGCCGCATCAAACTTTCGTGATGAATAAACAAAGCATTGTGTTAGATTTTGTATATCCTGAAATAATTTTATTCTTTTTAATTATTCTTAGATTTACGCTTTTTTCTATCTTTTTCAGTAGTTTTTTTGCGAAGTTCTTACTTTCTGATTTTTTCATGGTGCTATCGTCAGTGTTGAAGTAAAACACGGTATTGTATGTCAAAGAACATATAATTAGCTGCATTTTGGTATATGGTAAAGCAGGATGGTATCTTTGCTTCATGTAATAAAAATTTTTTACCGAGACCTCCCTTTTTCATCACTTTTTCCGGCGGTCCCGAAAGAGTTAAGAATCAGACACAGACGTCCCCTGTGGGCTATAAGATTTTATCAGCCCTGCCCTCACACGGGATAGGTTCAGCAGCTGGTACACTAGAACTAACTTTCCACCACAAAATGAGCACTGGCTATGAGGTGGGAATCAGCCGCCACCGGCTACGAGATGGGGTAGTCACCACTACAAAAGCAACGGACAATGGATGAACAGACAGTGGACTCGTAATCACCCCACCTAATGCTCTGCATCACTAACTTAGAGCAGCACTACAGAAGCTGCGGGAAAAAAACAGGCACGGCCAACGTTGTGCAGAAAAAATGTTCCCACATCGGGTCTAATGCATGTTGTAGAAATCGGGAAGGGTTTTGTGCGATTACTCATTGAACTCTCGTTTATACATCCCTCATTTTCAATTATTTCCCATCTTCACCTGCACTTCATCTCACAAATGAGAATGGTTTTTGCAGGGAAGCATCAGCTGCACATGTGGCCTTCACTGGCAGGTGCCACCACACCTACTCTGCCGATTGGCTGACTCTTTCCACTGCTTTTCTGACACTGCACAAAGTTTGTGAAACCGAGTGCACATACCACCCACAACCACAGCCGAGAAAGCATCCCGTGAGAGTTTAGACCACTCGTGAAATCTGCCAGCTTACGACGAACTTTGCAACACCCCAGCCCAGTGTGGCCGCCCCTCAATTTAGTTTGTCACATTTCGCAATCTGACTTCCTAAGTTTTAATAACTAGAAACACAAACTGGTTTACAATATCTGCTACCTTCAATGACTTCTTCTCCATTTTTTCTTCTTCTTTTTCTCAGCAGTCTGTAGCAACTGTTCTCGCATTAGCTAGCTACCAGTGGGATAAAAATGGCATGTAGGGCTAAATTAGATCCCAATGTACACAAACAGTTTTCATTTCATTTGTTGGAAAGGTGACTCGGTGCTGCCCACATTACCTAAGTTTATAAATGGCTTATATTAACGTGCAGAGCCTGTTGTTATCGTGCTTTTTTTCTTTTAGTTTTGTATTTGCAACTGACAGCTCAGTGTTCAATGGTTGTGTGAACTTTAAAACTAAAACTATCTCCATACTGAAAAATATGCCATCACCTTGCAGGTATCACAGCTAGCTCTGACTCGGTCTGCTGGACATCGCTTTGTGCAATAAAGCCGATTGTCCAAAATTCATGGCTTTGTGATTTTACAAAGTGGGACCACACGGTTTTGGGCAACTCGTTGAAGCAGTTGTACAGTGACCAAGTGTACGCAATGTCCAAGCAACCACGGACGTCCGAAATATAGCCGAACATCCAATGCCCTGTTTTGACGGCCACTGTACGTCCATGTGTGGATGTAAATTTTCGAACATACAGGACATCCAGAAACAAATGTACAAGTCCGAATGACATCCGCCACTGGATGTACAAAGTTACTACGAAGAATCAACTAATGTCTTAAATTGAATATAAAAGCAATAACGAAAAAGCTACTTCGCTTTTCAATTAAAAAGATTTTGTACATCAACACCCTGACTTGTATATTGCAACTTTCATCCACATATTTCCGAAATTAAGCGTAATTTTTTTTACTTTATTTGATGCACCTCACCGACTTCAATGATGATCTTTTTGGGGAAGGATATACTGTATATAAGAATTGACCACCGCTAACGAAACACGTGATGCAAGTTTACTGTGTTCATGTATGCCTGTCTGCTCGCTGGTGTGTTGATCCTGGGCGGTGTAGTATTCATTGCACAAACATAAGCATCCCGTTATGTGATTCTGGAAATTTTTACTGAACATCCCAATACATCCGATTTTGGACGTCCCACGAATGTACAAGGTACGTCCATCGGCCCTGAAACAGACATCCTATGAACTGCCGACGGACGTCCGGTGGTTGCTTTGGTGGGCCAATGGCCTTTGCATCCAATTGACTCTGGCTCCAATAGGAGCGGTCCAATAGGAGCTATAACTCTAATTGGTTTCAATGGTTCCAAAATTCAACTTGCTGTAAGTGTTTTTGTTTTTTCAATGGGTGCCAACCGGAAATTTCAATTGTTTCCAATTCTAAAATTTCCAATCATACTTAACTGATTTTTTTTAATACTGCGAAGACCCGATACATTGGTTACTTGGAAGTTAGTTCTAATAAAAAGCATCGAGGTGACTGTCATCACTTGATACTAACGTTCAAAAAATTTTCAAGCACCAGAACACCGCTGTGCTCTGCACTATGTTGGCACCATTACAACTGAGGCAGGGCACAGTCATAGCGCGGCAGGTCAGCTAAACTCGTGCCAGCGTACGCATCTGTCTGTTTTCAAGTCTTGCCTTTTTTGTTGTGCACAGCTCTGTGTGAGCAGTCTGTTATGTAAACACTTCAGGCTTCGAATTTAGCGAGAAGTGTGAACCATTAGCGCAAACCATGTTGTACACTTGAACTTGTATGCGGACGAAAGCTGAGATTCTGAACAAAATCAAGAATGGAGACGTGTTTTGGACTAATTGCAATGCTGTTACTGTGCTTTCTGTTTAATTGGAAGTTCGGTTAATTCACGGTTCTTTGCGGTTCCTAGAGATTGTTCTAGAGACACGCAACTGAAAAAAGTGCTGTGCTGTCCTGGCAAAAAATGAGTGGCTCACCTTTTGTGGTCTGTGCCTTAATAATGAGCTCATTCTGCTCATCATAGGAGTAGACAAATGTAAAAGAGCAGCTGTCATCGTCCTTGAAGATGCACTTGCGTTCCTCCGGGTCCAAAGCTGCCCCCCAAAAAAAAGAACAAAAAGATAAAGATAAAGACTACATGCAAAATTATGGCCTTTAAGATTAAAGTTTGCTACCCCGCCAGGAGTCAGGCCAATCCCCATTCAATCCGTAGCAAACCAGGTGTCTTAGGATTCAAAATGGCATCGTCCTAGAGTCACATTGTGGCTCTGTTGCAGAAAATTTCGTCTGGGAAATCAAACTTGTCCAAAATATCCATTGTTCATATACATTGCTCCTATGGGACAACTGGCGGTTCCTTGGGAACACCCTGAATATCCCAGGAAGTCCGAATTTTTGAAGTCCAAAAAAGCGGTCGGTTACTGTATGTAGAAGTGTTTCCGAGTCCAGAAGCACCGACAGACTAGCCGAAGTTAACACAAGCTAAGATGAATATGCGTTTCAGTGCGCAGCAGCACATCTCTCATTACTTTTTACCAACTGACTGGGAGAGACTGCTCTCAATGTTGCACTGTAGGCTAATTAATGCCTGCTTGAAGGACAGGCCACTCTTGTTTCTAGCAGCCAGTTGCCCTGGGCACTCTTGGCCAGTCTTGATATTGCCACCTTTTGAAGAATAAAGCTGACTTAATCATCCAGAACTAGTTTCTGACAAAGGGTATCTAATTTAAATTATATTATTTGAGAATATCTACGCTCGTCTGGGGCTTTTCGGGCAACAGCTATCTCACCACCCAGGTATAGGCTAGTATAGGCACCGGACACTGAAGTTTGCGCGCGACTGCAGCGCCGCCTCTCGCCGCCGCTTAGCAACTCTGGGTCAGTGGATGTCGCGACCGGCCGTTCAGCACACATAAAAACACGCGTGCTGCGTGCCGTTCGACGTTGCGTGGCGGAAGTTTTTTAAGAAAAATAGTTATAATTGCAAGTTGCAGGATCCGAAAGGATCAAAATGCTGCAGGAAAGAATTAGTGGCAGCGCCGCTACTGCTGCTTGATGGACTGCCACAATCGCGAAAGGCAGCTTGTCATCGTTCTGTACAGGTTTCTCGGGAAGCCGCGGAGAAGAAGCGTCGCAAGAAATGGATTTTAGCAGTGAGAAAGCCATGACATTTCTTGTCAGTGGAAGGAGTAAAATTATGAGTACGATGACTGTTTATGCGCAGTGCAGACACGAAGGGCCGTAAAACTAAAACGTTTGCTTTCAGTGTTCCATACACATTGCGCGCTGCGATGAATCGCATGCCGTCGTAGTACTTGCATAACACAACGTATTACGGCTTCCGTCACTATTGTTTTATCAGCAATAACTTTTTTTCAGCGACATTCACGGCACCGAATGGATGAAAAAAGGCGGCACAAGAATATGTTCTCAGCACTTCGCGGGTGATGCCAAAAGTAATGTCAAGACAGTCAATATGCATCCCGCTAACTGTCCTACTTTGTTCCCCGAAGAGTACAGAATTCGGCCACGCATTCCAAGCGAGAGTGTGGCAAGCTGTCAAAGGCAAGGCTGCATTCACTCGCGCTGACTTCTTTAATGCGTTTTGCGTACTCTGAAAGTTGAGCTTACTATTCTTTAAGCAGAGGATGGGGAGGAGGAGGAAATACTTTTTTGGAGAATTCTGAGCGGCCTGAACATGCTGTATCACAATTAGCTGCTAAGATGACTCTAACATTACTCACAAGATAGAAACCGAAACTAAACAGAATCTTCGTAAAGACAACCGCAGCTCCGCAGCAGATTTCCAACAGTGTGAACTGCGTTTGTTTTGTCACCAGCTAATAACGTTTGGAATCTGTTTTTAATTAGTGAAAACACCAACCGAGCTGAAGAGGGGCAACCGAAAAAGTAACTGTAGGGTGGTTTCGTGAACGGAGGAAACAACACAAACACGCTTCTGTCGTGGAGCTCCGTTGTATATGCTGGGGTCACTTTATTAGGCTGTGATACGAGAAAATATTAATGCTGACTTGAATTGGCACTGTAAGTAAGCGTCCCTTGCGGAGAATGGGACTTCGCAACGATGTCTGTCCCATTAATTTCTTTCACGGCATACACGCGCGCGGGAACGTACAATCTCTGTAACTTCTCGCGCACGCGAGGCCGACAGTAGTAGTTCAGCCCCATAATTGTCCGGAAATCACACAGAAGCACTTGAGACATGGTGAAACTATTTGCAAGCACGAGACACCTTTCAAAAACAATCGCAGAATCACAAAAACAAACAACCGAGAGGTGCCGAATATAGTATGAACACGCGCCCGCCGTCTGGCTCTCACTGACCCAAAGTTAGTTCAAGCTTCCGTGGGGCGGCGCTGGGTGCACTTATTAGTCGCGCCCTCTGAGCAGTGACCAGTCCTTCTAGGTGGTATTTGTTGAAAAGTTTAGCTGTCAATTTCTTCGCTTGGCAACACTGGAAACGGCCACAGACATGGCCGACGTGCCATGGACATGGCGCGGCTTGGGCCGCTGCGCCCGCACGCCGAAGAAAAAAAACACCGGCGTGCGTCGTCTTCTGCGTTTCAACCAGATTCTCAACGGTAGTGTCTACACAGATGTTATTAACTGCACTCACATTGGACTCGAGGCAATACTTTGCGTTCTGTGAGATAGAGTTTGTAATGTGCAACATAGTCGTGTGCTTAGCATGGACAAGTACCGCCATCCCGCGAAGCCCGACGTAACGAGTGACGGTGCACTCACACGGTTGCCTGCATGTGCGCCTCGCCAGTGAATACAAGCATTAGCCTACCCAATGAGTGCTGTAATGCTTCCCTGCGTGTGTGTGTGCACGTCAGTACACAGGCACCAGGCAAGGCTTTTATTAACAGATACCAGAGTTCCTATATCCTGAGTTCTAAACGCCTCCCAATCCTGAGCACCCCTCTGCACTTACCAAAAGAAGGAAGTCTAAACAATGACGGCATTATAACATGGATGTGGTCTAGATTGTAGCCCACCTGCCCACTTTAAGCAACAAAAATTTTGGAAAAAGGGGCCACTTAGAAATGAGAAAATGCAGTGTAGTAATTCACCCAGTTGTAGTATTGGCAATGAGCGCCCGAGGGTGGCGTACCTTCAGCAATGTCTACGGGGATGACGTTGAGAGCGCTGCAGTTGCTGGAGCACTCCTGCTGGGGCAGCTCCCCAGTCTGAAATATCAGGCACTGGACGCAGCTGCGAAATTCAGAGCACCTGCCCGTGCACGCCTGCAAAGTGGGAAGCACAACCAGAATGAATGTCCAGTTGAACAAGCTCGCTCACGGTATAAGCTGTAAGCGCAAAAATAAGAGAGCCCAAATTTTATTTTTGTGCGTTATTTTAACACTCGCAATGCCATTTAACGAATATTTAGGTTGTATGCCATATTTACTTGTGTAATAAAACCCACTCGCGTAATGAACCCTCCCACATTTTTCTTATTGAGAATTTACCTTCTAGTCACTTACATAAAAAATGCAGTGGGGGTATGTTTTTATCTTGGCATGGTTGCTCATACCGTAGAAAATCACACTTGATATCACGCCGCAAATACGCAGAAACACTAAAAATGCATTCTAACAAAAAGAAATCTCGACAGCAGTCGGAGCCACAAGTGTGAATGCCGTGGCTCACAATTAAAAAATTGTGCGCTAGCGGAGCGCCACATGCTAAACACAAAACAAACCTTCTTGCACCCAGAAAATGTGGTGGCGTGTGAACAAAGTACAAAACGTACTCCGCACTCTTCCTTGCTCTGGGCTGTTTTGGCTGGTTTCGGCAGCGTGTGAACAAAGCACCAGATGTACTCCGCACTCGTTCCCTGCTCTGTGCTGTTCCGTGACTTCACCATCACGCTCCATGGTTTTGTTGTTCAGCTGTGTTCCAACCTTTTTTTGTGCTCCTGGTGTGCAGCGTGCGATGGGCCAGTACATGAGCCACACAGCTGGTTTTAAACTGAAGGTGGTGGAGTATGCATTGATGCACATGGAAACCGCACGACAGGGCGACACCTCAGTGTTGACCAAGTGCGCGTACGCTACTGGGGCGGTATTCTCGTAACTGTCCCTTTTGAAAACGTCCCTTTTGCGTCCCTTTCATCGTGACGTACTTCCGGTTAAGCTGTAAGTATTGGCAGTAGGTTTGCCGCGCTTGCGTTACGTCACTTCCGGTTGTTTGCTTTTAGCCAATCAGGACTCGCCAAAAGGGACACTTTTGAAAGGGACGCTAAAGGGACAAAACTCGAGAATACCGCCCCTGGAGAAAGCAAGGTGTGGGAGGTGAACAGGGATCGCCGTGTGTTTCGTGGGCCCATAGAAGGAAAGTTTCCTGGTGTGGGAAATGAGGTTTTGGAGTGCCTTGACGGCATGGAAGACGATGCGCTGTGGGCCGACAGGGATTGTGAAGTGGCAAGAGCCTTCAGCAGGGAGGACAGCTTCGGTGGCGAGTAGGGGGCCACTGGCATGTTGGGAACAAAAGTGACATCTCATTACGTAATTACCAACATAAGGCTTTGACCGCACTTCCTTTAGCATCTTTTTTGTATAAAATTTCAACTTTTAAAAATCTGTTACAATTTTGCCCTGCATAATGAACACTCCCCCCAAATTCATGCTGAATTTTATGAAGAAAAAGTGAGTTCATTACGCGAGTAAATACAGAATCTCCCTCTACTTGCACTGTGTAAGTGAAAAGGCGCACTGCCGCCTTCTTTTGGTGAGTGCTCCCCAAAGCATTGCAGCTGCTGACATTTTGAAGCCTCTGTGCACCTTATTTGTCGCACAATTTTTTCCTTTCTTATGCACCAAAGTCGCCACAGCAAGGGAAAGCTAAGCAGTATGGCTCTTTCCCCTCTTTTTCTTCGCTCTCCCTATCATGACTGTGCCCTGCGCCACCCCGTGTAGGGCGAGCCATCAACCCCCCACCCCCCTTACAAAAAGTGATCCTGGCCCCTCTGTCGTGCTTTTTTTTCCCGTCCATTGCATTTGCGTCATTCGCGCTTTATGGGCTTTCTTCCAAAGCGTCGCTCTGGTGGCTAGTGCTAGTGTCACTAAATAAAGGCTTATTTAGTGGTTCCAGCTAGCGCGAAGCAGCCGACTTTGCCTTTTGCCGCAAAGCTGGCTATCGTAAATTAAGTCAAACTTGGTGAGCCCTTGCGACGCACGAGGTTCCCGAGAACTTCTCGAATCATATTGTCACGAGGAGATGATGGAAGAGGGCAACACAGTGTGGCTCTGTCATCCCAGCCAATGACGACGAAGATCTGTGGGTGCGCGCTGCCTTTGTGGGCTTCGGCTTCGCCACCATGTAAATAAGCTGTAAATAGATTGTTCGTCATTCTTCGCCATGGTTCCTGTCGTCTGTGCTGCTGCCATGTTACATTTTTGCGACGCGGGTCACACCCTCTCGACGATTGCGCCAAGGCCAATGAGGCGCGAAGCTGGGGCCAGGACGGGGAGGGACCCGCATCTCACAAAAATGTAACTTGCGGCAGCACAGGTGACAGGAACCATGGCGAATAATGATGAACGATCTATTTACAGCTTATTTACATGGCGGCCAAGCCAGAGCCCACGCGGGCAGCGCACACCCACAGATCTTCATCGTCGTTGGCTGGGATGACAGAGCCACCCTGCGTTGCCCTCTTCCATCATCTTCTCGTGAGAATATTTAAGGCTCAAACAGACATAAAACAAGAAGTAGACAACACAAGCACTTTCTATAAACTGTTTAGTAAATGAAAGCGCTCACATTTATACTCTATTCCAGTGGTTCTCAGCCATGAACGTGCCGAGGACCCCTTCCGGGCTTGCAAAAGTGATGGGGGACCTCACGAGAGTTGCGTAGCCAGAAATATTTGGGGAGGGGGGGAAGGGTCTATGTTACCAGTAAATAAAAAACACTAAAAAGAAAGATAGCCTGTCCAAAACATTGTCTCAGTCCCTCTTCATCCTTGTCATTTTTATTTTCGCTTTTACACATTAACATTATTCGGCGTGTACATATGAAAAAGACTGAAAGTGGGGAGACGCAGCGGTTAGAAAATTTCGGGGGTGGTTCTTACACCGATCACATCTACCCCCCCCCCCCCCCCCCCTGCAACCTCGGCCTTGCTTTTCCCGTGCCCCCCAACTAACTAATGCTGACTGTGTCATAATGTCAAACAATTTGCACCAACATTCTTATTCAATGCCAGCCTGTTATGTCTAACTTTTATTCTTGTTCACGTAATATTGCCGAACAATTCGCTCGTGCAGCCAAGAGTCACCAAGCCTTTTGCGTGTCTGGCTTTTACACATCGTTTTCATGTCTTGAAAAAAAAAAAAAAAGGTAAAACATGGGCTACGCGGGGAAATTAAACGTACGAGTCATGCAGTGAAGCCACCTTTTCGCATTTCCAGCGAGGTTTAGCAAAAAGACGAAATGAATGGGGTGGGAGGCTTCCGGGAGGCGTCGGAGAAGGCTTCGCAGACCCTCGAAATTCCCTCGCGGACCCCCTTGGGTCCGCGGACCCCCATTTGAGAACCACTGCTCTATTCTTTCTTGACAACACTCAATCCTCCCTTTATTCAACGTGACAAGTTGAATTGGATCCAACGCAGCTCAGCTTTCCATTCTACCCTCTCAAAGTAGGTTCTGGGCAGATGTCACTAAAGAAGCCGCCCTACATTGCATCAAATTCACCGGCTTGTGCATGCCGGTGATGACTGGAAATCACGAGAAGTGCAGCGAAGCCACCGCTGGTGCTGTCGAAGTGTGGAGCGAGCTATCAGAGTTTCCGGATGCCGTTGCCTGATCAGCAGTCAGCGAGTTTGTGAGTGTGGATGGTGGTGTAGTGACCACGGGAGAGTTTCGCAGACTACATTGAAGTGAAAGCGGATGCAACCAGGAAAGCAACGCCCAGAAGCTCCAAAGTGATTGGCTCACTCCCACTAGTCCGGCACTTCTTCGCAAATGTGAAAGGTTGCAGCCTCAGCAGCATAGACTTCATGGACAATGTGGGAAGAGCGTACAGTCTCGGGCAGAGGGGTTGTTCAAATAGAAAATACAGGACTATTTCATGCAAAAGTAAGGCAGTTTCATCAATAAAGTGTTTTTGTAAATGCTATGCGCTTTTATGACGTCCAATCCCTTAGCTTGTTTACATTGAATTATTTCCTATATAGAACTGATAGGTGTTTTTTTGCGAGTTCGATATAACCAGGTTTCACTGTGATCCTTAAGAGGGAAACCCGAATTATCAGTGATGGTTAATAGGCACATCCCCAGGTTTGGAGTGCTGCCTGGTCTGGTAAAAAACCATTTCTGATACCACTGAGGCTACACTAGACAGGTGTCCGCTAGATGGGTTAGCCTTGTCATGCTCTGAAGGCCTGCCTCGGATGTTACCTGGGGATTGGCACGCATCTGGCCACAACAGCATTGAAGCTAACATGCCACACTCCACTCTTCAACATTCTTAATAAGCATGCGCAACCGACAATTAGATATCAAAGCAAACAATTTAAGTCCAGCAACGCACAATAAAAATAGGCAACACCTTTAGGCGCGAATAAAAAACGATAGTAGGATGCGAGGAACAAGGACAGGTGCTACAGGCGTTGTTGTCCATCACACCCTTCATATACATTTTTTTTTGTGTTTAAAGGCATTGAACAACTAACTTGAACCCATGTCGTGAAAAAGGGCAGATTTATTTGTACTGGACTCACATAAAAGCACACAAAATACAGCACAAAAGGTTTGCCATGAGTGGCCAGAGAGTCCTGGGGCTCTAATGATGACCCACTCACCGCACAGTCCTCGCAGAAGGGCCCCGCAAAGCGCCCCCTGGCATCGGCGTGGCAGACGCAGCGGCCACAGACGCAGTCACCATGCCCCGAGCAGACGCGGCCACTGTCCGCATCCTGGGGGGCCGTGCAGGCCTCGCGGCCACTGGGGCACTGGCACGCGGTCCCCTCCCAGCCGGGCCTGCAGCTGCACTCGCCCCGGCAGCAGTGCCCCCGCTCGTCGCCTCCACACACGCGGCTCTCAGCGTCCCGCTCGCACGAGAAGGTGTCGCACTGGCACCACTGGCCAAACACCCGGCCACCTGGAACACCCTGTCGGGGGAGGGCGTGGAGACGGCTTAAGCTTCGCTTTCTACAGCCACGCACAACGAAATTTCAAGGTTTCGTCAAAGCCCAGCAAATCATTTGGCAGGGTAACCCTAAAGCCTCAGTACCAGAGCTCTCCTTGTAACGATAGCCTGTGCCTGTTTAAAATGCACCTGATGTGAACAGGGTATACAGCCAAAGCTCATGCGTGATGCCAGAGAGAGATGGACTAACTAAGGAGAGGGTGTTCAACAAAACACAATATACAGAGACATGGGAAATAAAGGACAGCTAAACTTTGTCTTTCTCTCCAAGCTGCGTTAAAAATGCTACATATTCGACATCTTCACATAAGGTGAACAACTTACTGCCGAAGTCACGGGCCAACCAAAATGGTTGAGTTGATTAGCCACTCTGCAGGCGTGTGCCTATGTTGGCAATCTCATTGCTCATGGCACTTAGCACAACAAATCTCTCCTTTGGACACTGCCACTCGTGGTACCAATTCACCTTCCATGTTGGTTTCACACACCTGCACCCAGCTGTCATGGCGCACAAGACGAGGTGGCAGCATCGGTAGCAACACGCACTACACAAACGTACGCGCATCTAATGCTTTGCTTCATAGAGAACAGCCAGCTTATGACGCACGCACCGGCTGCAACCAGGAGGACCCAAGCTCAACACCAGCCGGGACAGTAAGGCTTGGTGTTGGGCCAGCTGGTGTGACACCTATCGGAAGGAAATTGCCATCTTGACGTCAAAGTTTCAATTTTCTTGTGTCCGTCTTTGTGAGCAATAACAGGCACAATTTCCTTTCAAAACAGCCAGGACGACGCATTTCTTTCTTTTCACTAGCCCTTCAGACAGACAAAGGTGAAATCCAGTTTGCTCGGCTAAAACTGTTTTCCCGCCAAAATGTGAATACTGCCGCACGTTGTGTCTCTTTCTGTGCTAGCATTGCTTCGAGTTATTGAAGTGCTGCCCCTGCAGAGGGACCAGAGAGACGCAAAGGCTCACCAGTGGGTCGTAGCACTTGCATTCGCCACAGACACAGTCCCCTCGGTTCGAGCAGATCTCGCTGCTCGAGTTGTCACTGTCGGAGATAAATGGGAGGGGTGGGGGGGGGGGAGAGATTTCCGTTTCAGGTGCACCTGCTGGCATCAGGGGTGAAAAAGCTCATGAATCTGAGCCCAAGCAGTGAATGCAACTGAGTGGTGAGCATGTGAAGCCTGGCCTAGTGTGAAGAGGTTTATCTCTGCCAAAGCTGCCCCAATGTGTTGGTTAATTAGAGGTGGGCGAATGTCAAATTTGAGACTGAAGATTGAATACATATAGTAAGAACTGACTGTCAATCATACCAAATATTCTCGAATGTGAATATTCTTGCTTTAATGTGTGTAGAGCTTCTAAAGCATAGCTAGGGAACAAGAAGTAGAGCAAGATATGAGGGGAATTTTTTTTTTTTTCTAGATGAGCCAAATCCACAAACCGAAACTCAGTCAGACAAAACTGCCGTGACAAGAAAAACTCCGCAACTTTTCCCTAAAAAAGAGGTGGCAAGAAAACAGGTGAAATAACGCCCTGCATACATGTACGCAGATCGTAGTTCGTATCGAAAATGCGCCAGATCCTGCTGTGGCACGGATCAAAATGAGCCAAATCCGTTTGCCCAATGGGAGTTTGCTTTTGGCTTGACTGTTTGGACTGTTTCGTAATAGTCTTCAGAGGGGGATTGTTTTTCATTTTTTTTCGGAGCTGGCTCATTGTGAATTTAGACGGCAATTAGGAGATCAGCGAAAGATCTGTCTCCAGATGTCGATGACAAAGTGAACGGAAGAAGTGAACGAAATGAGACTGAGAGATATGAAACAATCATTTCATCTCATCTCTCCCATCCCTACGAAGTAGATCTGGTTGCATTTATTTTTTTACTCGTTATATTTACCATTCTAGCACTACACGCAGTAGCTGCCGTTTACAAGACCTGGCAAATCCTCCCCCCCCCCCCCCCGTCTGCAGGTATGAGCCACTTCATTAAGGTGAAGAAGATATGAGCAGCCTTGTTGTGAAGCGTTTTGGAAATTCATGGCAACGCAATGAAGAGCTTGCTTACTTCATGAGTGTCTTCAGGCGTGCCCAAGAAAATTATCCTACGGAAGAATTTGAAAAGAGCTGCTAATGCTGCCAAGAGGATCACCTGCCCTCCATATATAGAGCTGTTCGTGAAGCTCTGCTGAATATGTTTAATGCCTTTTCTGCCAAAACTAAATCACACCATTCTTGAAGGTCAATTTAAATAAAGTTTCATAAAAATGCTACATCAACTTGAGTGTTTCATTGTGATTCTGATTGTAGGGTGTTATGCGCCGACACAACGCAGGCGATGAGGCACGCCATTGTGGAGGGCTCCGGATTAATTTTGACCACCTAGGGTTCTTTAACATGCGCCAAAATCTCGTACACATGGACGTTTTTTCTTTTTGCCTCCACCAGAAAAGCGGCCACCGCAGCCAGGAATCGAACCCTCGACCTCGTGCTCAGCAGCACAAAACTTCAGCATTTCAATTAATTACGAGCCAAATTCAAACTTATCATCCCAATATTGCTCAAATTCACTGCATAATTTTTAATTACTCGTGGCCATAAACTTCCCCTGGGCGACATGTAAAGCATATAGTACCTAGCTTTGACAGCGTTTCATTTAAGTTCAGTAACAAACTTCCTCTTTTTTTCTCAAATTCACTTTAGGTGGATTTGGCTCATTTCGAAAAAAAGACTCCTTATATGTATTGTCAGGACTCAACACATTTGAGTGTTCATGTACTATTGCTTGATAAGTAAATGGTTGAGACAAGATGGTAAGGCAGTGGAACAAAAGTGTGGCATACATTGCCATGAACCACTGTGGGCTCCTCACACGCTATGAATACCGGAAGTACAATTGACTACAGCCCCTCCTATCATGGAAAAGATGCTAGACATGCAAATGGCTGGTGCGACCTTATGGAAAGCATTACCAGCAAGTATAGTCCACTTATACTAACAATATCCAAGTGCCATGGAAATTCCATCGGTATAACCGATCAGGGCCGTAGCCAGAGGGCGAGTTTGGGGGTTCGAATTTCTCCCGAAATCTTTTCCAGGCAGCGCATAAGCAATATACTTACTGTTGCTTTTGGCAAAACAGCCCTCTCCCCAAAACCCATAATCCCCTCCGAGAAAAAATTCTGGCTACGGCCCTGAAGCGATAATTGTTAAAAGCGGGTTTCCAGGGATGCTTGTCTCCAGGTTTTGTTTTCCTGGAATGCTTCATAAATCCACTCACGTGACGTGCATGTCAAAAAGTCAGCACAGGCTCTTCAAATTTTGAACCAGCAAGACAAAGCAGACAGCGAAGAGGACTAAAGGTAAGGTTTTCTCCATACGCTAAAATTCACTTTACTTCAGTTGTCTGCACCACTTCTGTATACACTGTTTTTGTTTTGTTTATTTCCAGAAACGCCTTAAGATTTATCAGCATCACAAAATTGAAACCCGAATAACCTCATCTGGCAGTAAATGTCACCTAAAGTGAAGGTGAGTTTTTGATTCATTATATTTACCATTCTATTTATTAGTTATTATTTTCGTTAATAATTTAATAACTCATTTAATAAATAACTAATCTAATAACTAATAAGCCCATTTCCCCTTTGTTTGTTTTCCAGGAATAGCCGTCAGATCTCATTTGAACTGCTAGTACAGTAAAATCGATGAGTTCAGGCTATATACCAAAAGGCCGGGTGTTTTGAGAGGCGAGATATTTATTGTCTATGCTGTAAAAACTTTGCAACTTATCCTAACTATATCTTTTGTTCATTTCGCAGAAGCGCCACAGTAACAACGCAGGATACTACTGGGTTGATGGTCGTCAAGAATGTCATCAAATCAACCTGTCAACACTGAAGAACAAGCAGGCCCAGGAGGAGAAAAACGAAGACATCAGTTAAAACAGCATACTTGCAAAATTCAATAAGGCTTTTACAGCATACATATTAGGCTCAATTGTTAAAGGTAAGATAAAGCACACTTGTTCTTTCCTCTTAAAGTGTTTCAATGTTATTATTTACACTAGCTGCATGTTCCTTGCCTTAAAATTCTGCCATTTCTTAGTTCATTACCATGCCGCACTGTCTTAATTGTGTGGTCAGGTCAGTGCAGGGATTAAATGTATGAATATGCAGGTCCAAAAAGGCCATTTTATACCTTTCAGGAATTTGCGTAGATGAGGTTTAAACTGTTCGCTTATCGCGCATTCAACGATCGTCTCTCTAAATAAAAGTCCTTTTATTATTTTCACCTAGTTATTGTTGCATATTAGATATATTGTAACTGTAAAGTTGCCTGTACATTGCTGCAATATTATTACTACATGAGAGAGAAACATTGCTTGAACGTTATATCAACAATGCGTGGAGTGGCCTTCATGGCAGAAAACGTATCTAAAGAGTTGCTGTAATGTTGTAAGAAACATTTCTTGAACATTAAAGCAAAGTTCTCCAAATGTTACCCTCACGTTGGAAAAATATAGCTAAAAAGTTACCGCAAAACTATAGCAATATTATTGCAACTTTTGAACATTGAAGCAACATTCTTTATATGTTCACTGCATTTTAAAAGTGCAGCTGGAAAGTTGCTGCAAGACTGTAGCAATCTTATCATAGCGTCAGATATGCCTAAATGTGGTATGCATGTTGTGAAAATGTAGGTAAAAAGTTGCCACAACGTCATGCAAAACGACCCATAAATGTTGGTACAGCAACGTTGTACAAAGATGTCCCACACATGGCTGGTAGGTTGCTTCAAGAGTGGGGCAACATTTTTGAATGTCAGAAATAACGTCACCCAAACATTATAACAACACCCTTTCAACGTTGCCCCTATGTTGGAGCAATATTGATATCATGTTGACGCAATGTTTCTGGGAAACGTTGCACTAATGTTAAAAAAAGCGAACATTAGCCACATTTCCGCAACGCTAAGGAGAAACGTTGCAAAAACATTCGGGCAACACTCTGTGCTACCAGGGGTGGAGGGACACTATTAAGCTACTGCCAGCATTAGTCTACAATTACTTGCACCTGCACCAAAACTGCTCACCCTGGAGCTTTTTCGCACCTCCTTTCGCAGGAATGCAGAAAAATGTGCTCGTCATCATCTGAATTAATGATGCAGTGCCTGCGTGTTGTTCATGCGTGAGGGAATGAGAACGTGTACGCACATCTTGCAGTGTGCAGTGTGCTGCTCCAGTTCGGTGCTGAGGCACTCGCAGTGCCTGCCGTAGAAGCCGGCCTCGCAGTCGCACGATCCACACGCAGCACTGCCCCGACCGCGGCACTGGCTGCTGTTCGCCTCCTGCGAGACAATCGCGGGCGGCACAGGGGGCTCCCCTTCAGTCCACGGGCGACTCGCCCTATCAGCAGGCACCAGCTGTTCAATGCAAGATTAACTCTTTCGCTACCGCGCCTATCAAAATCGTTCAATTTGATCGATACTTTTGGGAGCGCATTTTCATAGTGTTCCTGGCGTTTCTCAAACAAGTAAAACTGTTCGGAGTTAGATCAGAAAATGGCCTTTCAAAATCAGTTTTGTTTTCATTTTTGCAATGGAAACGTGATTTTTGACACGCTTTTGAATCACCTGGGTGTGGAAAAGGGGCGTGGTCATCGCGCGTCACGGCTACCAACGAAGAATGCGTGCAACTCGTAATTACTCTGCACCGGCGCTTGTTTTTTGCTATCAGGGCGTGAATGGGGAACTAGCAAACGATTTTCAATTGTCAGGTTCGCGCTCTGACAGTAATAATCCCAGAAATCGGCTAAAAATGTCAAGCAGTGCCTGGTTGCAAAGCTACTTTATGATTTTAGGCAGTTTTATTGCCTTTGCGCAAGTTGTTCGAAGTACTGTGGTAGTTCTACTTACCCCAGGACCATTCGCAAACAGTTTACAACAGTTTCGGTTTCGTTTCTGCATCGCGAAATTCATATTTAGCGCTACTACGCAGTTACCCAACTTCAAGGCTACCTGCCATGGCGCCTGACGCGTCCGCGACTGATCCTCGAACAAAGCACAGCGCTCCTGATTTCCCCTCACCCTAACCCGATTTCTGCGATAAGAACTTCAGATGCAAGTCAAAAGGTCACACCCAGTCGCCAGATATCTGTTCTGCCGAGGACAGCCCTTCAAACCAGTCTTACACTGCCAGCTGTTCGCCTTCCAGTTTTGTTTCCATGCGAGGGTATATCCGGGTGTCTAATGTTGCTGCTTAGTTGAACTGTCTATTCGGACGGAGACTCCGATAAGTTTTTGTACTGTTTCATTTGAAAAATGTTAGGTGGCGCTGCAATAGAGGAGGCTCGTTGTGCTGATCTTTTTCAGCGCACAACTGCTACTCGGTCAAAGATCGCAGGGCACGATTCTAGCGCATCGTACCTCATTTTTGCGAGCAAGGCTACAATTGCGAGTAAGAAGATGATAATAAAGCTCAGCTTTATGTTTGGAGAGATAACTGACCGTGAACGACAACAAGCATCAGCCACGGCGTTCTGTTTTCAACTTCATGCATGTTTTTTTTCCGCATCGCGTGCTTGTCCCAAATATTGTGCTCGCTGTAAATGCAAAGTCAGCCATTGACAAGATGTTTTTACGTGATGTGGGGGCTAATTGGTGCCTCTGATAATGACAAACCGCCAGAATTATTCCAGGGAACCACCCGAAATTGCACATTTTGAATTAGAGGTTGGGCGTCACCGCATGACACGACCACCGTGCGTGCTAACATTTTTTTTTTTTATATGTGAAAAACTGTTCCGCGCAAGTCGACATTTTTTTTAGGGTGTGTTTCTAAAATGTTTCCATACAAAATGTATATTCTAATTTTTTTCTACTACCGGTGGTTTGATATACACAACTTTTTTATCATTTTTTTCGACAACTTGACAAAAATTTTGATTTTGATATTTTTTTTCACAACTATGATATATGAAAACCTTTAAAAACCTGGTGTTATTGGAAAGGCCGTTAAATATTCTGCATTTTGTGCTCCTGCCATTAATGCCTAACCAATTTTTTAGCAAAAAAAAATGTTTTCTTGGACCCCTAAAAATTGGTCAATTTTCTGTGGTAGCGAAAGAGTTAACAAGAGCGTCTCCCAGTGACTTCGAACCAACGAATACTATGTTAGGTCAGCGCATTCTGTTCTTTCCCAAGGCAATCTAGCTTTCTTATTTTTCAGCATCTTCCAGCACCTACCCACCCATCGCGAGCCAAGTGCATCACCTGTTCTTCCCCCTCCTCTCCTCCATTTCCATTTGAGATGAAATATCTCCACACAACTTGTTCCACAATCCCTGTATCTCCATTCCTATCCATACAAGACCCGCAACAGTCTTTTTTTTTCCTATGGTCCACTGCAGGCACATAAGCTCACTTTTTATGCCCCAAGAATCCCCAAGTGACCATTAGAAGTACATAATTGAACATCCTTTTTTATAACAACAAAGGTAATGGGGTACTGTTTATCGTATTTCAAGTCCTTACCAAATTCAAGCTGACTCATCCTATATATAATGCTTGGTTGGATTCCTTTTTTTTGCAGTCTGGACCTGTGCTGACTGTTACATGCCTCATAACGACTTATACTAAGTGGTATTCACATAAAAGTTTAGCGGTAGATTTCTTCAATGGCAACACTGAAGACTGCCATGACTGTGCTTACTCTGCCTGTGCATGTGCTTAGCACCCGCATCTCGCAGAAAGAAAAACACCAGCGTGCATCGTCTGCCGCGTTTCAACCCGGTTGCTGGCAGTGGCGTCAACAGATATAAAATATTAATCACACTCACACTATGCGGTGGCACTCTACTAGCCCTTTGAGCACTCCACATTCCCGGAGAATGAAATCGCAGCTGCAAACGAAAACAACACGGTGCGCAAGAGGCCGTTTCCACAGTTGCCTGCGACCACAGATGTAACCACAAGTGCCCTCTACTGCATGGTCGAGTACAAAAACCATATAATGGCTTTGAAGAAATGTTTCACACCCCCGCCGGTTTCCATACGATCTTAGCGTAGCAGTTAGTGCATGCGAGGCTGCTTCCCGAGCCGTGCCCGCACTGCCCAGCCGACACAAGCACTGGCAAATTGCAAGCGACCTTTGAACAAATCACTTAAAAGTTTTTCTTCCACACAGCGAAATTTTCGGCAGCAATATTTCTGTTGTCCTTTAAGAGGTCACCGACTCTGAGTGGCAATCGGCTCGCACTTGCATAAGCACAAGACTTTGTCCATCACGACACAGTTTCACGCATACGTAGGCACCAAAGTTTTTACCGCTCTACCCAGTCGTGCGACGATTTTAACCGTGTCTGGTGATAAGTAGATCGTAAGGTACTGCACGCAACAGAATTCGGCATCGAGGTATTACTTCGCGTTCAGTCGGGCATGCTTTGGGACATCAAACAGCTCGCTGTTGTCATGTGCTGTTCTCTTTCGGGCACCAGCACAGACAAGTACGGCCACCTCGTGGAGCCCAAAGTAACCAGTGCGGTGTCGCCTTCGCAACACAGAGGCTTGGGCAACAGCGTGGTGGCGCACATGCATGGCTGCCTGCATGCGTGCTTTGCGAGTGAATACAACCTACAATATGTCCCGTTATGAGAAAAGGCAGCAGCCCTGTGAGCCGAAAGATGGTCATAAAAATGCCCCTTCAAACATGCACTGCACCAAAGAAATAAAACAGAAAGAAAAAGAGTGCATGCACCCCTTTACCGTCACCTCCCCAACCTACCGTCCCACTTTGTACTTTATTTGTAAAAAAGCAAGTACCATATTTTACTGCACTGTACATTATGGTATGGCTTGTTTCTTGGTGGTGTCATTAGCTGTTGCCCTAATTTTTTGTAAGGGAAGTGGAAGCACTCTACGAAAAATAAAATATGCTGAGCACGGTATGCACTATGCATAAGCGTGTCTGGGTTGCAAGGGCAACTGAAGGTTCCGCAAAAGTTGAGGCGCATTCTACCTTTGACTTGCATGTTCCACCATTTTTTGGAAGCCCCCAAGAAACCAAAACAGGCCAACGCTGCTGTAACTTTTCACTGACCAGGCACCGAATTCACATCAAGCTCAAAATTTTCACTAACTGCACCTCCTGGTGATTAGACAATGAAATTGAGTGACCTTCCACAGCCATAAATATGCAATACATTCTTGTTACGACAAACTCAAAAGGACCGTGAAAATTTGTTTCTGTTACCATAAATTTTGCAGACATTTTTTGCATTTCGCAAGTCACAAGAGAGCAAAAGTGTTGTTTGTCTTAACCATGAAATTCATCACAACCAAGTTTGTCGTAACCAGAGCCTACTGTAATTACTACAGAGCCTATGGATTCAGGTTCCTTCAAGCTTGCCCTAGCTCCGAATCGCCCAGTAAATCTCGCTCCAAAGCAGTCTGCAGCACGGGATGCAAGGCAGACGGGCGATGCCTCTGTGTTTGCTCTGCAGCTCCAGTGAGAACTCCCGCGCAGGTGCCGTCCACTCACCAGGCTTGCCTGGCAGGCGCACTCGCACAGCGGTGCCACTTGCACCTGCACGTACTCGCTCACACCCACGGGGGAGATGCGGAAGGACGTGCTCCCTCCTTCCTCGGGACAGGCCGGCAGCTCCACGGTCACCTGGAACTCCACCTGCGCAATTTGTGCCCCCCTTCATAGCTGGCGACCCTGCTCGCTGGCGACAAGGCATGGGGCTAGTGATGAGTGCACACAGCGTTTGAGACTTGGAACAAATTGCCTGAGCCTGCCAAACCTGCAGATCAGCACGACATGGCACATCGGGCAGGTTACCTCAGCAAATATTACTCGCAGAAACACAGTCATTGGCATTGTTGCTGTTTTTATGTTTTGTCGCTCTTTATTTTAATCCTCAAAGCTTTTACTAAAGTATATGGCAAGGAATCCAAGATGTGCATCAGCGTCCTTTCGCCCCTTCGTTTTGAATGCTGTGGAAGTTTTAGTGCACAGGCTGGGAATAATAACTAGCATGACCCCGCACATGGCTTTGTACAACGTCTAGTTTTCTTCTTCATTTCGCGAGTGTGTTCCTCAAGCTCCTCAGAACGGTGCTGTCATTCATTGTGCATGCAATGAAGCTCTACAATTACTGGGGTGGACACTTGCGAGCCGCTGTCATTGCAGCCTTGCATAGTTTTTTTAACACAAACTAAAACTTGTGACACGATGGGCAGCAGGGTTGAATTTGGGCGGTCCTGTCTGTAGCAATATGGCTGCAGCAATGCAATACACCCATTAGCAGAACAACGGCCGCCTAATGGAAAGGAGGTCTGGCCTCCCAAATGCGCCTCTCTGCCGGTGACGTCAGTAGTTTCTTTCTGTACCACAGCGGCCGGCGGCCGCCAAAGCTGGTTTGATGCTCTCTGAGGTGCTCGCGTGGATAAATGGGCATGGTTTATCACATCGTATTTTATAAAATTATGCGGTGATTCATGAGCGCCGCAGAATAATCCGCATTTCCAAAGTAGGCACAGTGCTTCATTCTTTTTCCTTCCAGTGCGACGTGGCAGCATGCGGTGTATTAAAAACGTCCCGCTTTGGCTGGTTCATTTCCTCAATATTTTTCCAAGCATTATGCGTGTTGTTTGGCGTGTCATGGTGGTATTTTTATAAGAACTCTGATTAACTGTTCTTTTGTTGATGCTTCACTCACTTCATAATCATAAAAAAAAAATGAACCGCGAAAACCACAGCCTCTTTGTAATTTACAGGATGCGAAAATCACAAAAATGTTAGATGCTAGGGCAGGTCGCCCTCTTCTTACTGGTTGTTTTACGACTGTGACTGGATTTTACAACTGTGCCAGCAACCGGTCGCAACAAGAAACTCTGCTGTCATGTGCCTGCCCATTGCCCGCGCATGAATCAGCAGGCCGGACCTCTCTTTCATTGAGCGGCCGTGGCAGAACAAACCAAGTCAGCTGCTAGTAGCAGTTCACTTTTTGTAAATCTCAACTCATACAGTCCTTTTTCTACTCACGAGGAAGCACAATGAGCGACAGTTGCACCAAACATTTCAATGCAACTGCTCTATGACATGTTTGGACTTGCACTGTTGCAAGAGTTAAAAGGGTTGCAGGCCCCAACAACTTACACGATTCCTTTCCACAGAATGCAAGCGTGTCTATCAATATAATAAGGTACCTTTTTAGAACAGGATAAACACTACGGATGAACTCAATAGTGCATAAGCCTGCTGTAGGCAAACGTAATTAATGAAACATGTGGTCTATTAACGCTGCAAGGGTTCTACTGTTCATGAAAAAGCGATACTTTTGGGACCTTAACTTCACAATTATATATTTACTGTGTTTAATACACATTTTAAGTACCCACCTAGTCTGTAATCAATACATATTTTTAGGTGTTTACGACTGAAGGAATTTTCCTGTGTGGCAGGGAACAATAATTTTCTAGAAGAGAGACAGCGCTCATAAGATGCTGCTCACCTCGTCGCCGACACGGATGCCTTCGCACGCATTTGTCTTTTCCTTGGCACCAGAGCTGCGCAGAGAAGCAACCGTGCATCAATGGTCCGCGTGCTTTGTACGGCCCAGCTCGGAGACATGGAAGCAAAAGCAGTGGTCCTCACATGTTACACTCACCCTTTTAGACACTGGCTTTTGTAGCTGACCTTCAGGAAGTCCGGTGCATTGTCCGTGAGAAGCACTTCTGAGCGAATTTTCTGCGTCAGAGATTTGGGTTTTCAGTAAGCGACAGCACAATAATGTTGGTGCGCTCTGCATGCTGCCATTCACCTGGGAGCAGTGAGCTGTTAGGCCCGCCTAAATCAGATGGCACTAGCGCTGCACTCACAATTGCTGGCCTCAGTGCAAGTGAGTTTCAAATTTCCGCCGTAGACTGCCACGGTCCGCTGCCAAGTGTCGTTCGTTACAAAAAAGTGGAAGGCACGCATAAAAGCCATAATTTAATATTGTCGACGCAGTCCGAGTTCATGCTGGTCGTTGTGAAATGGAACAGAACATCCGCAGAAGCGCTCCAATGCACAGAAACATGCAAAGGTCTCGGCTTGCCACCACCTGTTTCGATCATTCGCTCCCCCATTTTCAGGTCCCCCCAAAATGGGCCTGGCGTGTCATGTTAATTACGGCAGGTAGATAAGAGGAAATGTGTAAAAGCAGTGGAAGAACATTTGCATGTATTAATTACAACTGTGGTTAGGAACGTGTGTTCTCAGTTAGCACCCCCTGCAAGCATCAAGTACCTTGCAAAAGCCACCATTGAGGGCTCAAGTATCTGGGAAATTTGAGTGATACATATTGTTGAATAAGTCTGTTTAACATCAAAGCACATTAGCCGTTACATTTTCAGCGTAGACCAACACAGTGCCACAATTGAAAAGCTGCTACAGAAGCTATGTTGATTTTTTCAACTGTCAGTACTTAAATAGTATGTAAAGTTTTAACTGGAGACATGCAATGTTATTGCAGTGAAGCCATCAAGACAGGAATTAATAAAATTTATTACAGCAAATTTGTCAAAATTACTACATGAATAGATAAGGCAAATTAAAAAGTAAAAAGGACAACCAAGAATTGCCATATCACCTTTGCTGCCAACCCAGTTCTGCAATGCACAACACAAAAATGACATTAAAAACTGCTCACATCACGTCAGTGCCTGCTCAAAAAAAATTCTCACGAACGAACAAAACTTGATCACTCAATTTGAGCATTGAGAAACTGCACTGTACACACTAATCATTACTTTATGATAAGCGCATCAGTGCACTCCACACTAATTGCCACACGTGTGATCCACTGCATGTGCCACATGCCTGTTTACATGGTCACAAGTTAGCGCACACTGAACTGGCAACTGCTGATAACGTTGGATAGGTATACAAGACTGCCTGCATCAGCTGCAAGTCAGCTGACTATTACCACCGACACTGAAACTTTTTCATCACGCGCATTGAAACATGAAGGAGAAATGAAACATGAAGGTTAAGGAGAAATGAAACATGAAACCTGAAGGTTAAGGAGAAATGTACAACTTCCACACCCATGCAGGGTTATTTTGTTGTACAGCCCTTCATATTCATAAAACCGTGAGTCTACAGCCAACAGTTTTAGCATATGCTGGAAAGGAAATCTTTCAAAACAAGCATTACAACATTGTTAATACCTGCAAAATTGTTTCATATTGCATGGAGAGCCCTTTTGCTTTGCTGTTGTAAGAGAGTATGCAAAAATAAAGAAAACTAGAGCCTTTGGACAGCTCTTTGCTGGGTGAAATGAGTGAACAGAAACCTATGCGATAGACACCAATGAAAACAGTACTTAAATGACCTTATGTGCGATTTTCAATGACTAATTTTAATCTCCAGCGGTTTATAGACACTCCCTAGCCGGACACTAAGTTCCTACTCATAGCAACACTCGAAAAAAATGGTGAAATTCGCCCATCAAGCCACGCTCTCACTCGCCGATGCACATGGGCACCAGTGAAGGCCACAGCAAGAAACGCGTTATAAAATCCCAGCAATGGCAAGTGGTGCATCTCATCGTATAACGTAACCAAGCCCAGAGCACCGTGCTCTGAATGGTCTATATGCATGCAGACTATAATGTTACACATATCAAAGCCAAAATCGTACCATGAGCTGGAACTACAATGTATTTGAATGCAAACTTTCGAGATGGCTACCTCCAATGACAAGCCAGATATGACATCAGGTATGTAGTATGTAACATTCCCAGAGGTTTTTCCTCGGAGGCAAAAATTCTCAGGTTCCACTTTGCGTTTTGTGTTGGCTCTTCTTTATAATTCAAAGAAAGAACAGCTCATTTTCCAACCTTCAAACACACTGCACTGGTATACACGTTTGCTAAGGGCATGTAACAACTACACTCTGAGGCCTAGTATTGCCATTCCGCAATCTATGCCCAAAAAACATTTTCTCCCCCTCAAGCCTGCCTTGTGACAGCTGTCATGCAGTAACTAAGCGAAGTGAGACTTGCGGGTGACCCAAGGATCGTGCTATCGGCTTTTCTTTTGAGGCCTCCAATATGACTGCCGGCTTGTTTTAAAGAACTTGCCTACCCATTTGCGCACAGGCGGCCACGGCGGGCAGTGCACTCACGTAGTACTGGTCCCTGACCAGCTGGACAATGTTGGACGAGTCCCCGGCCAGCATGCCCACGGAGGAGCCCTCGATGAAGGCACTCAGCTGCTCGTACACGTCGACCGCCTTTTCTGGCACGACAAAGATGAGGTTGATCTTGTTCTGCTGCACCACTCGCACGATCTGGCTCAGGGACGGGTAGTCCTGGAGCAGGGGAGACCAAGTGGTGCGGCGCAACTGCTGAGCCACGGGTTACAGCAATGAGGGGGCAAGACAGGTTGGCATGCACAGCCATAAGACTGACCCAGAACGGTCATTTTGGTCGGCACGTGCTTGCACAATGATATTACTGCCCATTACTGCACATTTGCATCCTTCAATTGCTGCAAAGGTCAGCAAAGAGTACACCAAACATGCCTGCCACAAATGCTTTTTATTTGCCTCAATTATCTCTTTAAATAAATGTGCAAGCACAAACCAATTTTCAATGCAAGCACACCTGAGTGCTTCCGTCATTTGCCTGCACCCCACCCCTGGGTTTACAGTCGTATCTTGTGTACACTTGTTAAACTAACAGCTTTCATTAGTAACCTCAGCCCACGTATCGAGACTGGGCCTTAAAAATTAAAGTAAATTTTCGAGGCTTCTTTACTTTTGCAATTAATGCAACAACAATAAAGGCATTTAACGGGCCCTTACTGGCTGAATGCTTTTTTAAATTTTCCTGCAAGCAGTGCTGCAAGGGGTGGAACACACCTGGTCTGTGCTTTCGGTGTAAAATCCAGCTTCATCCAGATGACACTGTTCATCATTCCGCTTGATGGCTCCCCCCAGCTGCAAGAATTAGAGTTGAAGGGGGCTTGACAACAGTGCAGATTATCCGGCCTTTGAGTAGCAGGAAATTCCACAAATTCAGATAATTTACAATTCATCTCTAGTCACATTACGCTACTGTTGTTCAAATTGTCCAAGTTGTTCAAACATTTGAGAAGTTAAGCCAACTTCAGAACTGAAGGACAACCCACCAGCAGCAGCATGAGCAAGGTGCCAAGATTTACAGCCCACTCGCTGATTCCCAATCAGGTAACCTAATATAGCTAATACCAAGTTCCCACAGAAGTTGGCACTTACTGGTGTCCTCCAATTAAACCATACAAAAAAAATGTTTATAGAGAGGAAACCATCAGATAATGTTAAAAACCCTTTGCATGAGCTCACCTCCACAGAGACACCTTTATGTATGCTTGCCTTTGAGGCTGTATACGCCTTAACACCTCATATGTATTAAAGGGCATTTTATTCTAACACAATAGGGCCTTTATTTTAATAAAGGGCCCTGGCACCTCATATACCTACGAAGTACCACATGTCACACGTTATAGGTGAACGGACAGATTTCTGGATGATGTCCCCTAAGAATGCTCATGCATTAGATTCAAAAATCCCGGGGCCATCTCCACTAACGTAAAACCTGGGGAGGGGCAAAGCATGCTGCGTATAAGTGTATTCTTGGTGCCTTGGTGTTTTTTCCAATGGAGATGAAACCGTTGGGGGTAGAGGTATACAGCTTTGCTGTAAAGCTCTCTTGTCTTTGAAACACAAAGTTCTCTAGTGCAAGGAGTAAATGAGTGTCCCATTGTTTTTCTAGTACACGTTACGAAGCGCTCCAGCGCGAGGCCTAAACGAGTGTTCTGGTGTTTTTTTAATACGCGTTTTGTTCTAGCGTGAGGCGTAAGTGAGTTTCCCGGTCCTTCAGTACCGTGACTACATGAGATGAACGACGATTAGGATGACGACAACGACAGGAGAAGCCAACAGCCCCAGTCCCTAAGGGGCTTCGCCCCTAAAAGCATGCCTTGAGCCCCAAAGCCCCAAATCTGACTTCTGGCAGTGAAAATTGATTAATACTGGGTGCAGAGCAAATGCTCTTCCAACGCAGTGCTTTGCATCCAAATATGCTGTCATTCAAGCATATCAGAGTGGTCTCCCTTTGGGAGACCTTGCTACAAAATTTTGTCAATATTCTCAGTGCACATCCGCCAGTACAAAGGAGTCCACGCACCAAACCGTCGCCCGCTGTGTGGAAGATGGAGTCGGTGGCAAAGAGCAGGATCTTCCTCGATCGCTGGTTCCAGCCCACCGCTTCCTGCACACGCCATGCAAGCCACATACTGGGCACTGCTGCCAACCGAGCGACAACCATGTACACTACGCAATGCGCACGCACCTTGCACACTATTGCCTGCATGATGGCATCGAAGCCGCCCTCGGCGTTGTCCAGGTTGCCAGACAGGCCAGCCGACGAGACTTTCTCCTGCGCCACCAAAGCTAGATTAGTGGGGTAAAGTGGACCTACAGTGAATGTGGTGTACACATACAGTGAACAGGGTGCTGTTGGGTGTCAGCGCCAGCTGGTGGTGGAAACCGTAGGGCGATTCACATTCACTGTCGTGGCATGGGTTCTTCAGCCTGCGCAAGGCACACACGGGGAGACGCTGTTTCACCTGACATGCTCTCTATAAATTCCCATAGGAGTTCATCGACGCTATAAACTGCTGCGGAAAGAGCTCATCTGGAAAACAAAGTAACTCAATAAACGATGCTGCGGCCCCCCTCCCAACACTTCTGTAGTTCCAGGCTGTTTTTTAGACTCTGTATACTCATGCCTCTACATGCTATAAATATCAGCTCATTAGCTCATTTCAACTGTGTTCTATATCTGCACAGCATAGCACTTTCCACTCATGGGCACGTAACCAGTAAAGCGTAACAGTGCCACAGTTACAGTTACCTAAGCCGAAAAGGTAACTCTGCTACAGTTACAGTTACTATGAAAAATTAATGTCATTACTTCTCTGCTGCTGTGCAAAAACTAAGCAATAGATCACAAACCAAATGACATCGTTTATTTAATCAAAACTTATGAAGGCATGCAGGTAGTCAAAATTGCATGTAGTAAAACCCTAGACGAAGGAAACCTAAAAGGGGGCGCACTCAAGCCCAGCACCTACACTTGGGTACGCCTCGTTTTTCATGGGCCTCTCTGCGCTGGTCCTTTTTTACAAAGGTAGGCCAGCCTGCTCCGAGGCAGTGGTCTAATTGCCGACTCTTTTTTTTTTCTTCTTTTCTTTTTTTTCTCGTTTCCACCCATCTCAAGACGAAGAAAACGTTTTGAGAATCGCCTCAAAAAACAGCCTCCAAAGATAACCCTCTTAACGACAACTGGAAGGGTGGTCATGTTGTGGAAAGGTGAAAGGTGGAGAGGATATGGCAAAGAAGGAAGTCCAGAAAAGTCGAAACCATAATATGTATGTCGGCCTTTAACGAGTATTTCAGTTGGATAATTCTTTTATAAAAAAAAGGAAGTAATCTGTTCCAACATTTCCTGTCACAGTTACTGCGTAAAGAAGTAACAGTGTTAAAAGTTACAAGTTCCTCTAATTTAAAGTTTTTAGTTACCGGTAACACATTACCAGTAACTAGTTACTAACCAGGACTGGCACTTTCTACTGAAAGTAAGAAGGTTGATGCACTTCTGGTCACTTGGTTAGACAGAGTGCTAGAAAATACTCCACTCAAAATTCCAAACATGACAAAGGCCTGAGGCTGAGTTAAACCATGTAACAGGAAGTGTACTTTGGAAGCTCAGCAGTTAAGTTAAAGTGCAATGTGAAGAAACCAAAAGTACTCATCACAGATATGCTGAAAGCCCTCCCCTTACACTTGTGTAATGAAAGGCTTGAAGAGATGGATGAGTATAACTATCGTGCACAAGTTATCGGTGCTGATCCAAACCATGAGAGAAAAAATCAGGCGTAGAATCAGCATGGGCTCAGCACGGTTTAACAGGCACTCTCAAACAATTAACAGGCTACCTCTGTCACCAAAATAAAAAAGAAGGAATACAGACAGACAATGTGTGCTCCTGGTGATAACATGAGGGGCAGTTCAGGGGACTTACTAATCACCCTACTGAGGTCGGCCTACGATGGATTACAGGAGTGATCGTTATGGGGATGGGAAATCAGGGAAAAAACTCAGGTGGAATGCACTGCGGCTCACATTCAAAGGGAAAGACAAGGGCAGATTGGGTGTGTAATGTGGAGCAGTAACAACTTATGGACCACTGGGGCATGCAGCAGAGCCGCTACGAGAGACAGATCTAGAAGTAGGGAAGGACAGATCACTCGCTAGAGCAATGAGGCAAGGAGTTTCTGGGCAAAGAGTGCAGCACAGGAGCAGTTCAGAGCAGAGGACATAAGTGGGCTGACAACGATTCCCACCCTCGAGTGAATCACCGGTGTGGTGCATGCAGGCAGCTCACCTTTCAGGGGTCGTGTCTACGTAGGGAAGCACAACTTTGTCGATGAATGAGCCAAAGCCTAGCCGGAAGTTCTTGGTCACATTCAGCATGTTCTCCACTGCATGTGGGCGTCACACAGCATCCTTTTAATTTACAGAAAGGCTTATTACGAGAAACTGAAACACACACTGGCAACCGGAAACAACAAACACGAAGCAAGAAACTTAGCCTGCCCATGTGTCCTTCTACTTAACCTCTCTTTCATGGCCCTTCTATACCGTATTTATGCGAGTATAACCCGCCCTGCAAACCATGGGGGCAACCCGTTTAAATCTCTGAGGCAACCCGTTTCGCGCCCGCGCACGACACACTTCCCAATTCTAGTACACTATACTAAAGGGGACAAGAGAAGAAAACGAAGGCGACACGAAATGCTTTATGTCATCTTCCGTTTTTTTCTATTGTCCACGTCATTAGTTCGCAATTACTACTATAATGATATATATTACCAACTCGCCCAAGCTTATGCACTTGCAAGTTTTTATCAATGCATTGTGAGTAATACAAGCAATAAAAAGTGTGCTTTGGTCATAGGCTATCACAAAATCCTGGGCCATCTCCACTAATATGAAACCTGGGGAGGGGTGAAGCATGCAGTGTATAAGCATGCAGTGCATGCAGTGCATGCAGTGTTTGCTGTAAAAGTCTCTTGTCTTTGAAGCACGAAGCTCTCTAGCGCGAGGCATAAGCGAGTTTCCCGGTATTTTATTACCGTAACTGCACGTGACAAATGACGATTATGACGACGATGGCGACAGGAGCTGCCAACAGCCCCAGCCCCTAAGGAGCTTCGCCCCTAAAATGTTTAGATCACAACAACTGCTACCACCATACCCTTTTACCACTACTGCCGTAACACTCTGCACCTATAACGAAAATTAAATCGTAATATGCAAGTGCAAAGATACCATTGGCGGTACATATGATGAGGCACAGTGGTCATATCATGCAAAACAGCAGCTCTCTAAACAGCGGACAGTTGTTGCCACCACCGATATACTATTCTGTTTCCAATTTGGAAGAGAGGTCGAGTAACAGGTCCCAGATGCAACACGGGGGATGCATCGCTGCTTCACAACTTGCCTGAGCAGTGACCCGCTGTGCTTTAAGGGCGCATTTTTTCAGAAAGGGACATGAAGAAGACCACGGCTGCTGGCAGGGGCTCCTTTCCATCTACAGCACACATCCTGGCCTCCCCACCGACGGTGCATGGTATACCAGATGCAAGCGTCGCTGTTTTTCTGTTGCCTTATTCCTGAGTACCTGTCGATCCCTCTCGACCATCCTCCCCGTTTTTTCCCTGGCAGCTGGGTGCTCCATCTTCGCACCAAACACGACAACTCCCTCACCAAACTGCTTGGCGCAGTGCCCTGCTTATCCATGTTACTCCGAAAGAAGTGGAGGCCTGCCAATGTTTTGCCAGTGAAGTATGCATGCGTACCTGCTGCCCTAGCTCTAGGCGAGCTAAAATTGTTGGCTTGCTTCACTCCCCCTTCGGGGTCTATGACAGGAAACACAGGTTACGTGGTTAAATATGATACTAGGAGTATAATAGTCATGAGTAGAACTGAATGAACGGTCAGTTGTGAAACTAGTTCCTATTGGCATAAGGTGCTGTGTTTAGACCAATAAAAGAATGAAAGAAAAGAGGGGCAGGTAAGATTATGCCAGATGTGAACCCTGCTCAGAATGTCATTACGAAGCTTTTGGGGAGCTATTTTTTTTCCCTTTGCCCCACAAAGTGGTCGGAGTGAATCCGGCATTGTCCCACTTGCCCCCACCTGCGGCCCCTGGCCCGTCAAACGGTGGTGCAACAGGCACACAGCCACTGCCTCACCCAAATCATCAGCGAGCTCGGCCACCTTGTTCTTGTGCTCCTTCATGGACTGCGTGAGGTCCATCAGGTAGTACAGGTCCACCGGGTAGTCCTCAGCCTGGCGAAATCGCACCGTGAACGTCTGCTTTGTGCCTGAACGCAGGTCGGGGTGTACAGAAAGACCACTGTAATTTTACACCCCCTAAGTCTCATCAAATTTAGCAGTAAAATGGACTTGAGTGCATATATATTACATAAATGTATGCATGCATGCATATATACTGAAAGCCAAAATAAGGTTCCCCACCAATTGATGTTGTCACACTTTTAGCAATACATAGACACTGCTTAGAAGAATGCAAAGCATCTCAATTATTTTCCGAAGCATCCTGTAATCTGATTATTGCAATTATTGCTACTTTGCAATTCCTTGAAATAGTTTCTTTCTGAACTATAGTTTGTTCACTGCTTTTTATTAAAAGTTATTGGTTATGCCAGTGGTTCTCAAATGGGTGGTCCGCAAGGGCATTTCAGGGGTCTCCAAAGCCCTTCCTGAAGCTTCCCCCCTTCCCCAACGTTTTATCCTCTTTGCCGAACCTTGCTGGCAATAACAAAAGGTGGCTTCGCTTGCATGACCTATATGCTTAAAGGCCAACCGCACTCAAATTTCACCTCGGCCAAATTTACTTCGTACATACAATACGTGCCACCAAATCAACTGGGACACGACTGGTAGCCCCGTGAAATGCATTGTTAATTAGTTAAAAACGTTTTAAAGACGCTGCACCTGCCGGTGGATCGCAAAAACAGCCATGAAGCAGAAATGACGAGGCGGCTGGCCGGGCGCTTGGTTCTTCAGCCAGCCAGGAGAACCGGTTAAGCTCCGCTGGGAAGACTTATCATGGCCACCTGTTGCGCACATGAAGCACTGTTGCGCACATGAAGCACTGCACGTAAGTTTGCTCCGTCTGGCCGGCCGCTCCCTCGCCGCACTTAATGGCTGCAGCATCACTTCCGAGGTCTCGGACCAGGTGCTAGTCGCCTCCCGAGGCCTCCAGGTCGCGGCGGCCCTGTGGGCAGCCGCCACCACCCCATAAGGGGGATCTTTTTGAGTAAGAGTTATTTCACTCTCTCTCAGCCTGGCGGTAATGGCCACGCTTTTTTCAATATCGGTTTCAAAATCGCCGATTTTAAAGCAAAGCTTTACTAATCTTGTCGAGCCGATTCACCGTAGCGGTAAATTTGACCTTCATTTGATCGTAGCTGCGCCGTATCCTTGGCAACGCATCATGCGACTTGCCAGGCCGAGCACCGCCGACAGCCACCTTCGCTGCTTCCGGTGCCACTGCCGGGTTAGCGCATGCGCTCTCCATGGTTGCCTTGTGCCTGACCAGGTGATTCGCAGCCTGCCTGCAAGCTTGGCCATGAACGAGAACGAGGCCAGCAGATTCTAGGTACCATAAGGCCGGGCTGTTTTCTCTGGACGTCGCACGGGAGCTCGATCGAGGCTTTGAGCCGCCATCGTCAAGCCCGGCGGATATCGCCCGGCAAGCCTTTCAGCTTGAAAAACGCTGAAAGCGGGACCAAATCCATAGAAAAAGGCAGGCTAAGTAAAACCAAGACTTAACCAGACTAGGCCAAGAACTCGTTGCGCGTACCCGGGGTTGGCTGAGCTAGGTCTGAGCTGAGCCATTCTATTTATGGTCGTTTGTGCCATGCATACGCGCAGTTCATGCTGTCATATTTTGTATCTTGCAGTCTCTTTAGGCACACCTAACGGAACCAAGGTTTTCAAGAGGTCGAAATTTTGAGAGCAGTTGGCCTTTAATTTCTCCGCGTAGCAAGGGGGTTTAACATTGGCTTTTGGCACAACACGCCAGCTATGCGGGAAAGCCAAACACAGTGAATTTCAGCAGCAAGAGCAAATTATTTGGCAATATGACAAGCATCAGAATAAAAGTTATGCACAAACGTTGGGCATTGAATACGTACGTCGTGGACTTTAACTGCCAGTGAAAACTGTCCGACATCATGACAAGGGTCAACACAGTTCATTTTGGGGTCCCCCATTACTTTTGCAAGCCCAAAAGGGGTCCCGGTACACTCATAACTGGGAACCACTGGGTTATTCTGATGCCGCTACAACAAGGGCCAGTTTCTAATCACTGCCATGTGTCTCATTCTATTCATCCTGCATCCCTCTTTTACAACACAAAACGTCTGGTCGAAAAAGCACACGCATCTGGGCCCAGTGATATGTGCACTCTCGGCACTACTGTAGCACTCCAAAAGTGCATGCTATCATAACACAGAGACAACTGCTCTGGCAAGTACTGTTTGGGGCATGGTGCGAAAAAAAGCTGTCATACCTTGACGTAAGGAGAGGCGAACTTTGGCGGGTTCAAGCTGCACATCAGAGCCGGCTTTGTCCACAGGCTGCAAAAGATCAGCTCTCAGCATATGTCCTCCGGGCAGAACTGTCGTGGGGCAATGGACAGCTTCTCAAAGCGCAGTAAGAAGTTTTCCATTGCCTGCGATCCCTACCTGTGCCACCCAGATATTTTTCACTTACTCACATAGGTACTGCACTGTTTTGAGATGCACAGTGCTCGCGTCATGTTGGCCATCTGGTGTCTCTTGTATCTGTACTAAACGTCGCCCACAACAAAGTACAAGACGCAAAATGACTACACTTCAATGTATCTAACAGTTTAATTTTTAGCACTGAATCTATAACGGAAAATTTTGTTGCACATTAACCATATGCATAGGGTTGTTCATTTTCGGGTTTTATATTTTTTTAAAATCGAGGGGTAAAAATCAGGTGCTATTTTTTGAACTGGTTAGCCGGGAAGAAATCGGGTGTTTTTGTAAAACCATTCTGAAATTCGGCTTTTTTCAAGTTAAATCTACAGATGTGCTGAGTAATATACCCAGTTTATTTTAGAAGGTACAGTACAACCTCATCACAAGAGACACTCGGTTATAAGAGACATTTGAATGAAAGCATTTTGGCTGGTTTTCCAATGTTTGCCATGTTAGCAACATTGCATACAAGAGACCTTGGTTACAAGAGATTTGTTTTCCGGGTCCTTTGAGTGTCGCTTGTAACGACGTTTTACTGTATCATGAGCTCCTTAACTCTGACACATTAAAATTGGTGCTTCTTTCAAGCTACCTAGTAATCAGGGGGGGCATCAGGGCATTCTAGAAAGTGCCCTCCGAAATTTGGAATTTGTTTGGAAATGAATCAGTAATGATGAAAGTGAAGAGCACCGATAACTTCTAAGAAATGAAACATTTTATTCACGAAATCTAGTCATCGATTTTTCACTCATCCTTGTTTACATACATTATCATCTGCTTGCGCAACATGGCGGTCTTCATTCGGTACATGTCTGATCGCTGAACGCACCTTCAATGGCAGAGAGCTCTCTCAACACCACAGCTTCCATTAGCTAGGCACAACAATGTCAGTGCAGCCTGAGGTAGCAAGCTGGAAGTCATACCAATACTCAATGAGTTGGGTAGTTGTGTTTGTGGGGCTTGCTTCCAGCGAGTACTGCTTGAGAACGGCGGATCTTCAGTACACGATTGTGCAGATTGCTACTGTGAAAAGGTCCATTCGGGGAGAAATCGAGTTTTACCCAAGAACAAACAACCCTCCATATATGCAGGATTTCCTGGTTGTCCATGACGGAGCGTTCGTCATCTGTTGCACATCATGTACATAATCAACTCTATCAAAATGTTCTTACCCAATTTTATGCATGTTAAAAGCATACTCAGCCTCGTTACGACATGCTGCAAATTAATGGTGCAGCCAGGATGTTTTCGGGGTGATTGATACGTCTTTCAGGTTTAGGGGGAAATCTTCAGGCCTCCCTCATGCAAAAGAGAGGAGGAAATTGCCAAAATTTCAGTGATGCTTAAACAACCTCACGGGCTAGGCAGCTGCTGCCAATGAAATGACAGGGATGGCAGCATTCATTTCGTAGCACAACCACTAGGGGGAAAAGTGGAGCAAATGTCGAACTCCACTGTCACATCTCCACCATCCTAAGTCAGCTTGCTCGATGAGCCAACATGCAGACGACGGGTAATTAGGGGGCTCAAAGGAAAGGTGTAAAAACTGGCCGCCCAAAGCTGGCCCCTGAACGTGTGCCTCAGCATGGTGGTGCTTTGTTGGAAAAGGCACAGCAGGATTTGGGCGCCATCTGTTGTGCCTCCACATATGCAAATCTTTTAATCACACTTCAGCTGCTGAATATGTAACATAGTTGCACTTTGATAGTGATTGTGAGTGGCAGGTATTTTGTCCACTGATTGCATCTTCCCCGGAGGAACAACTGAATTAGACTTTTTTTGCGGACATAAGCAAGCACCATCAAAGAGGCATGCAGCATCCTGTAATCTGTTGACACATTACAGTGTAAATTCTGCCTTCACCATCAAAAATGCAAATTCTGATTGGACACACCCATTTTTATAAGCAATATGCTAACCATTCATAACATGCATAACAAGTTCGCAATGAAACGCAAGCTCTGTTCATTTATGGTGTTCACGCATGATTGACCAAAGCATACCTTGCAAATGGGTTCAAAATGTTTAGAGCATGTATAAATTGTTCGGTCTAGTTCACGAACAACCGCTCACTGTTCCCATGACTGAATGCTTTCTGGCATGTTAGCAGGTATAAACTGGCTGCTGTGCATACATTTATGCGAATTGACTGCCTTTTCCTTACTACTATAACTGCTATAACCAAGTTCTTTGGAATGCATAACAGGAAATGGTGAAAAACTGCCCTTCAAATAGCATACTGCAAACACTGCGTGCCATCAAATTTTCCCTTCAGTACTCGGTGTGGCTACAATCCCGGAATACGAGCACTTATAGGCAACGCATACTGGTGAGAGCTGCATATAATGATTCAATAGCTTGAAACGCACTGCTCTTTTTATAATCAACCCAGAGCAAATGAGAAGCATTTAATGCACCTTACATTGAAGTGTCTTCCACAGGCTACGGAAGTTTCACTGCAGCTCACCTAGCAAAATGTTCCCAGCCAACCGGAGAGCACAAAAAGGAAACCTTTCCCCAACGTTTCAGAAGGATAATCTTTTCTTTTTTTCGCAACTGGTGAATTGCTGTTAGCAGGACGCACTTTCACTCCTGCAGCTCATAACACGCACTTGAATGCAAAATAATAAAAAAATGACAAGAGGAGCGAGTTTTGTGCTACAAAATGACAGCGGCGTGCGGGCCTTATCTCCATCCTAGGCCCTATCTCTATCTGCGGTAGCGGTCGGCCCACGAAGTGAGGCCTCACCGGAAAGAAAGGCAATTTGTGTAGTGAATGTGCACGATGACCGTTCAGCTCGTCACTCTCTTTCTCACCATCTCCAAGCAACTGGCCAATACAATGCACTCCGTATAGTAGGCTTCCGGTTCACGCGTGCTATGCACGAATTGCCCTAGAGCCGTATTAAATGAGTATTGATACGAAATTTCAAAGCTCAGATAAATATGTAAAAAATTCTGCAGAAATTCAGAGAATTATCTACTATATATATATATGTAGCATTCTTATGCTGCCTTTCCTGAGTGTGAGTTTTGTCCAGCCGAATTTTTTGTTTGTTGTGAATTCTGTCTGGCAAATTGTCTCCAATTACGCTATTATAACCATTACAGTTGAAACTTTCGCGAAATCTTCATTATTGTGGAAATAGGGCGTTAGACGGGTTGCCATTTTCCGTAATTGTTATGTATTTTTCTTATTTTTTTAGTTTTTCAAAATTTCCGTCATTATTTTGTATTTTTCTTATCTTTCTAGTTTTTCAAAATTTTGTTCGACCGATTATCTCAATTTACGCCATTGTAACGATTACAGGTGAAACTTTCGCGAAATCTGCATTATTGTGGAAATGCCATGCATTGTGTTTTGCCATTTTCCGTAATTTTTATATATTTTTTATTTCTTAGTTTTTCAAAATTTCGTGCGACCAGTTAACTCCATTTACGCCATTTAGCGATTACAGGTGGAACTTCCACGATATCTGCATTTTTGTGGAAATGCAGACACGGTCCTGGTTGGCAAAGAATATTATGCATTAAAAGCTTCCTTTGTATATGGAGATAACCCCTCCGAAGTTTAAACCGTAGCCGTTCAGTGGAAAAAATTTTAAAATAATTTTAAAAATTACACCCACCTCCCCTCGCGGGAACCCTGGTGTGATGCGACCGTCGACCGAAAGCCCGCCGGAGAGCGGCACACCGGAGCGTCACTGTGACGCTAGCACACCGGTTATATGCGCAGCGCGCCCGAAGGAGAGGAGACCGCGGAAGAGAGAGTACTGCACATGCGCCGGCGCCAGTGCGTCTGCCGCGGCTATGACGCAACACAATCCACTTTAATCTCCTCCAATCCAATCCAAGCCAAGCCAATCCATTCGAATCCAATCCAATGCCCCTCTACCTCAATAAAGTTTTACTGAACTGCCCCTCGCGAGAGAGGGGCATCGGAGAGGAGAGGGGTGAGCGGCGGAGAGCGCAGCTCGCGCGGCGAGGAGAATGGGGGAGGGGCGGGCGCCGACGACAACGCCGACGACGCCGGATGCAGGGACAAGGCGAGCGAATGAGATGCAGTCGCATCTAAAATACTCGCGCGCACGAGAAAATTCATCCGCGCCATCGAGCAAGCTCATGACGTCATGTGCGCTACGACCCAAACGGCCGACGTCGAGGCAGCCGCGCGGTACTGTTGGCGTGCGCTTCTCCGCCTTGTGCCGCCATCAAAGTTTTTGGGACTGACTTCTCGCTTCTCGTACGCGACTACGGCCAGCCGAGCCGGGCCGTACGGGCGCGCGCGCACGCGGCATCGGTTGTATAGTACACTGTAGTTGTGGTGCGACGAGAACAGTGACTTCAAATGCGCCTTCCCATCATGGCGGTTGCCTCCGTGTTCGCTTCACCGGAACCAAAACTGACGCGAATAAACGGAGCTGTAAGTAATTATTTATGCTGCGTTCGGCAATCTAATGTGCCATTCTATGATTAGTGGGCTTGTATACGTAAGCCGCGAAAAAAACGTAACACGAAAAATTCGTGTCAGTACTCCTATAATTTTCATCCATGCTCTTCTTACAAAACTGGTGCGCAAGAGCAGAAAATCGGAGCTCCTTTCTGAACAGGCAAAATGCGGCTGCTTCGACCGTGTCGGCATGGCGCAATTGGACAGACGTCGTGCGGCTTCACAAAGCGAGCGACCGAGGTTCGATTCCGACCAGGGAAAGCGCATTTTTTTCTTGAGGCGCTGTGAAACCCCGTGTGTTAAGTTGGCTTTCCTCCAGGGCGTTTCGGCGCGAACGCCGTCAGTCAGGCGGATCAGCGCGAAGTGCGGGAGCAGCTGGCGCAGTCACTCCCATTCGCCCCCAGCAGCACCAGTGCACACCTTCGGCGATACGTCGTCAATCGTGCCATCCAACGATATACCTGCTGAAAAGTTAATTGTGCCGCACCATGTCAAATATAACAGACTTGAAGGCTGAAAAGTAAATTATTTTCCCAATGCCTTACGTGAAGAAATCACGCAGCTACCTTGCACTGTTGATGCATGATGGCGGCGGATTGACTCTCGATTGGAAGGTTTTGGTTTCGCACTTTGGGTGCAGTCTTTACCCAACGATGAGAAGAAATAAACACTTGCCTCCCTACCTTCCCAGCTGCGCCAACCCTCCATGGCCCCAGCAACGGCGCAGATGTGAATGCAAGAGATAGGGGTGGAAGCAACACATAGCGC